>NC_091462.1:69348920-69968087 GCF_027789765.1 Dendropsophus ebraccatus | reverse complement strand
AAGAACATCTGGCTATATACGGGATAGTAAGAGTTTACTTGCAGAAGTGGATAACTTACCTTGTAATTCCTCCAGCTCCTGGCTGTCTTTGGATGTGACCGCACTTTTTTCCTGCATCCCGCACGACAAAGCTATTACTGCCTTGAGATATCATCTTGCAAAATTTAGTAATTATGGTGAGTCTCTAAAAGATTACATTATTATTGTTACTGAATTTTTACTTTCCCATAACTTTTTTAAGTTTTGCGATACTTTCTACCTACAGTTGGTTGGCTGCCCCATGGGGGCTAAATTCTCCCCTTCTTTAGCCAACTTATACATGTCATACTGGGAGGAGGTCGTCATGTACAATCCACATAATCCCTTCCACGAATACATCCAGTGGTACGGGAGGTACATTGACGACCTCCTCCTAATATGGACGGGTGGTCCCTCTCTTGGTAGTGAATTTGTGAAGTATATTAATTTTAATAACCTAAATTTAAAATTCACATACCAGTATGAACCATCTCAAATTTCTTTCTTGGACATTTCCCTGCGTTTTCAGGAGGGCCGTATTCAGACCAGCCTCTTTAGAAAACCTTCGGCTGGTAACGGACTACTGCATGCACATAGCCATCACCCGTCCCATGTGACACGTAATCTTCCAATTGGTGAGTTTATCAGAGTCCGTAGGGCCTGTTCCAACGCCTCTGCTTATGAGGATGCGTGTAACAATCTGACCACACGCCTTTTGTTGAGAGGATACCGCAGGTATAATATTGATAGGGCTAAGAGAATAGCGGAGAGCAGGGATAGAGATTACCATCTCAGGGACAGAAATCGTACTAACGTTTCTCCTTCCATTATATCCCCTGTCCCGTTAACTTTCTCCACTCCCTATAGCTCACAATTTAGGGAGATTGAAAACATAATAAGGAAGTATATCCCTATTCTTTTCCAAGACAATAAATGCGATACTATTCTATCCTCAGGAATACGTTGCGTCGCTAGACGGGGCAGGACCCTTGGGAATATTCTATCCCCTACGGTTGTTCATGACCAGACCCCGGGGAGAGAAAACTGGCTTTCCATCAAAGGCTCCCATAAATGTGCGATGCCCAGATGCGGTTTATGCGGTCACATCCAAAAGAGCTCGACTTTTACATCGGTAAGCACAGGCCAAAAGTTTAATATAGCATCCTTTATTAATTGTAACACTACGTTTGTAGTATACCTTGCCTGGTGCACCGAATGTAATTTACAGTACATTGGCAGTACAAAAAGAAAGTTAAAACAGAGAATTGCGGAGCATATCTCTGATGCAGCAGCAGCAGCAAGATTTAACTCCCGCAGAGCTATGTCAGGTCTAACCAGACATTTCTTTGACTCCCATCAGGGGGTGTGTCGCTCTTTGTGTGTTATTCCCATTGAAAGAGTATCAAAACCACAGAGGGGGGGAGATTGGGTCCGCCTCCTCCGCAAACGTGAGGCTTTTTGGATACTCCGCCTGGACACTAGAGCACCTAAAGGTTTGAATTTTAAAACCGATCTGTCATATTTATATTGATTTAACCTAGATTGATTTAACTTTTTGTGTTGATCTGTATATATTTACTTATATTTTGTTTATACATTTTCAGGTGCTTTTCCTCTTGCGGTCCCTCCCCCTTGGGGGGCGTTACTCAAGTGACGTGTTTAGATAGGAGCATATATACTCACTGAACCATTGTGTATGTTGATGCCGTGATCAAGGGGTTTTTTCCCCGAAACATGTAGGCCTGCATTTTTATTACTTGTATTTTTTATATGCTTCAATAAAGATTCAACTTTTTTTGGAAGCTGTGGACTTTCTACGTTTTTTATAGCCTATTTACCGGGTGCGGCCCGCTTCACATCCACCTGCTTCCATTGGGATAATTTGCCTACCCTGCACAAAGTCTTGGTGAGCTGACTTCTTTTTACATATCAAAGTATAAAGATACAGACTGCAAAGGCAGTCTGTATCTTCATGAATAGACTTAGGGAGAGATGTACTGTCATAATAGGGACAGTTATATTTAGGTGATTGGTTCTCTTTAACAAATGTGGCCATTTCTTCCTCTTTTGAGGCTTTAGCAGCATTTATAATCTAGCGGCATGGTGGCTTCTGGGTTAAAATCCCACCAAGGGCAACATCTGCAAAGAGTTTGTATGTTCTCTCTGTGTTTGCGTGGGTTTCATCTGGGTACTCCAGTTTCCTCCCACATCAAAAACATACGGATAGGTGAAATTAGGTTGTGAGCCCTAATGGGGACAGGGTCCAAATTTTAAAAAAGTATTTAAAATGCTGCAGAATCAGTTGGTGCTATACAAATAAAAGCATTATTATTATTACTAATCCATTTTGCCTTCTTTTGCCTAATTTTATAAACCTGTCTGTCAGCTACACTTCCAGTCTCTTTATACCCCTTGTAGGCTGATTTTTTGCCAGTACTATATCCCTTTTATCTCTTACACACCACAACGTTTTTCTTCTTCCTTTCACTTATGCTAATTACTCATACAGTCTAAGTAACATGTGTCTTCTTGACCTAACAGCTACCTGTAAGCAGTTTAAAATGTGAATAGCAGATAACAGGCTCGTTTTAACAATTGTTATTGGTTATGGTGCGTTTACACAGACAGATTTATCTGACAGATTTTTGAAGTCTATAAACAGACTATACGTCTATAACAGACTATAAACAGGGAACAGGTCATAAAGATATAGATAAAGAGATTTCTCCTCTTTTCAAATCCATTCCTGGCTTTGGCTTCCAGAATCTGTCAGATAAATCTATCTGTGTAAACACACCATTACAATATGTAATTTGAAAGTTAAGCAGCTTACCTGCAGTGGCACCTTCACTTTGCAAGGTACTTTGTAAAATATCCCTGGATGCAGCCTGTGCTTGTGCTCCACCAGGGTCCTCATCCTGAGTGTGTTGCCTGCTTGTAGTAGCTGTTTGTACATTCCTTCTTTGCCAAATTTCTTCTGCCCCATCACCCTCACATACTAGGTCTGCTCCACTTTGATCACCCTCTTTGTTTCTGTTGATGTTCACAGTTGGAAGAGAACAAGGGTTGCATAGGGTAGCCTGCAGCTCTAAATCACTGGAAGCCCCAGATTCAAATACAGATGCCCCACATCCCTCAAAATGTGCGTAAAGCGCAGGGCTTTCTGAACTATCTATAGATGAAGAACATGTACTTTGTGTAAAACTTCCAGAAGAAACATTAAAATTAAAAATAACACCTATCCCCTCATTATTTGTTCTTCCTTCAATAGCACTATTAGCTTCACAGGAAGCCTCTATACTACCTGAACTACATGATCCTATCTCAGACTCTACCTGAGAAGGTCCACATAACATAGGTTCACATAAATGGATATCAGTGTCACTTGGCCTGATTTCAGTTGTTTCAAGCACCCCACCATTTACATGTGAGGGCTCTTGAATTTCCTCACCAATGCACAATACAGCAGCACCTATATCCTCAACTAAATTGTTACTGACTACTGTACTATCAGTTTCCTGTCCAACTGCTCCCAGCTCTGTCTGTTCTTCATTTAAGTTCTGAGCTTTACCTCCTGAGATATCAGATGTTTTTGAGTTTAGCTGCGCATTTTCAGAACTGCTATGTTCCTGTTGACTTGTGGATACATTACAGTAACTGTCTTTTATTGCATTAGGACTACAGTTTAATACAAGTCCACCATCTTCTAGTAATGGTGAATGACACATCATATCCTGTCGAAATTCATGATCTTCTTCATCTGAATCAATGTGAAGCATTGCATTGAGTCTTGTATCAGTGGGAAAACTGCTCCTAAGCTTTGGTGAAGCTCCAAGTGGACGGTCACAAGTGACGGAGGCAGTAGTACAAGATTTAGCATTATTGTTATTATGTTCAAGTGCATCAAGGTAATCATTAAGAGAGTCCTGGCGATTTCGTATAGGTGATGTCCTTGAAGGGATTCTAGCTGCCTCATTACACTCTGTCTCAATAGTGCTGCTTGATCTCATCCCATCTGGTAAAGATTCTGCATGTAAAGGGCCATTAGAATAGGCTGAAGGTGAATCGTGACCTGCAGGGCTATCTTCATCATCAGAAGGTGTACCAAGATCTCCATTAATATTATTGGCTGCAAGCAGAGTACCCACCGCCTCTGGAGAAGCATCTATGAAGAAATAATGAATAGTTATTACTACTACTAATACTGCATATGAGAGAACATTCTTCAATCTAATATTTTCACATGATTTACTAATTATTAATTTGCAAATATATCTAAACAAAATATTTCTGTGTTACATAGGCATATAATATACATTATAGATAAATTGTCCAATTAGAAATAAGACTAACGAAAGTATATAGACAAAGCAGTTATCCATCTGTGTTGCACCAGGGGTGAGAATTAACCTCTTAAGGACCCATGACGTACCGGCACGTCATGGATCACTGTCACTTAAGGACCCATGACGTACCGGTACGTCGGCCCTTTAAACGGGCGCCGCGGCTGGCCGGGTCCCGATCGGGGGAGATAGCCTGCTATAATACATAGCAGGCCATCTCTCCCTGTCGGCATGGAGGGTTGTTAACCCCCCCCATGCCGACGATCGCTGCTATTGGCTGATAAGCCCATAGCGGCGATCGGAACCTTTCCGGGCCATCGGTGGCCCGATGACCCGGAAAAAAATGGCGGTCGGTGCTGTCCGAGGACGGCACCGACCGCCATTACTGTAAAAAGTAATGGTGGTCACGGTACCACCGTCCCGATCGCCGTGAACGGCCAGCCAGCCGGCCGGCCGTTCACGGCGATCAAAGTCCCCACAAGTAATAAATACCTGCTCCGGACCCCTCAGCTAGGTAGCTGAGGGGTCCAGAGCAGGTATTTGTACATTACTCACCTGTCCCGGGGTCCTGATCGTCGTCTTCCGGGTTCCCGGCGTCCTCTTCATCTTGTCGGGACTTCGGCTTCTTCCGTGAGTCCCGATCGGCTTTTTCCGGCTCCAGCGTCGTCTTTTTTCGTATTTTTCCGGCTCCAGCGTCGTCTATTTTCGGATCTTGCGCTCTGCTGCCCCCTAGCGGCTGATAAGTGTAATACACGTATCAGCCACTACAGGGATGTTCAGAATGTAGTAAAAAAAAAAATTTTTTCCCAATTTTTTTTTTTTCTATTTTCCGCACCCTATCGCCGCTGAGTGTTGATCAGCACCGCACGAAAGTGCGCTGCTAATCAGCAACTCCTCCTTTTTGGCGTAGGGTGTTTTTTTTTTATATCCTACTGCCACGGTCTGCTGATAAGTGCCGAACATAAGTGCGGCATTTATCAGCAACACCATTTTTGGCGTAGGTTTTTTTTTGTATACTTACTGTAAAAAACACGTAAAAAAACACTACATTACACCACACTACATTGAATAAAGTTTTACACTACACCACTACATACCCCATATACCAATCCCCATATAAAGATGGCCCCCAGGGTGTTTTCGGTATCGGACGCATACGTTATTATTGCCTCCGACACCGAAACAGCCAGTGAGGATGAATGGGGGGTCCTTTGTTCCTCCATTCATCCTCATCCTCCTCATCATCCAGTGACGTGTCTGGGAGTAGCGTAGCGTACGCTGCCCCCCAGACACGTCTTTTCTGCCAGTACCGTCCCAATAAGAGATGACGGTATGGCGTGAAATTCTACAAACTCTGTGAGAGTACCTCAGGGTACACTTACAGATTTAGGGTACGTGCACACTGCGGAATGGCGAAGGATAACCCTTTGTGCATTCCGCAGCTGGCACCCGCCGGCGGACTGATGCAGGGGCGCGTCTCCGCCCGTGTCATAGACTCTATCCTATGCATGGGCGGATTCCATCATCCGTCATTCCATCAACACGTTGGACGCAGAGCGGAATCCGCCCGTGCATAGGATGGAGTCTACGACACGGACGGAGACGTGCGCCTGCATCAGTCCGCCGGTGGGTGCCAACTGCGGAATGCACAAAGGGTTATCCTTCGCGATTCCGCAGTGTGCACGTACCCTTAGAGTGTATGAAGGAAGGGACACTCGAATCCAGCCCCCAGATGCCCACTCCCCCCCCCCCCATCCTCGGAGATAGTGGGGACATCGTCCGGGAACTGATCTTCCCACTGCTGGATAAAGGTCACCACCTGTACGGGGATAACTTTTATACCAGCACCCCCTCTTCCGGTCCCTCGCTGCCCGAGCTACTGTAGCTTGCGGCACGATCCGAACATATCAGAAGTAGTAATAGAGCCCTAATATTTAGCAGCCATGGAGCGGACCCAGCACTTCTGGATATGAAGGACCCCGTATCGCACCAGGACAACATTTTCCAGGTGACGTCCCCCACACTGGAGAAAGGGAGACCCCAGAAGAAGTGCAGAGTGTGGGGTAAAAGGGGGATCAGGAAGGACAACATTTTCCAGTGTGACACCTGTCCTGATCACCCCGGCCTCTGCATACTGGATCGCTCCAAGGCGCACCACACGTCACTGGGGTTCTACATTATCAAAATTCTGTCCCTTATTCCTATTTCAGGGGTCACGTTGATCCGGGGATTATTCTGATCGCCATTATGGAGTCGGGTCGTCTGCCTCACGAGGGGTTTTTGCCTTCCTCTGGATCAACACAGGTTGAGTTTGATGGACACCTGTCATTTTCAACCTTATAAACTAATAATTGCCCTAATACCCCCAAATAAATTAGAATTGTCCCTTTTCCCCAGCTAAATAGGTATGGCCGCCATTCCCATTAGAGGATGCCATGATGCAATTACAAAGCCTCTGTGCGGCCAGGACAGTAGAAACCCCCCACAAGTGACCCCATTCTGGAAACTACACCCCATAAGGAATCTAACAAGTGGGGCAGCGGGTATATGGCCCCCTGGTGACGGCCACATTTGGGACGTGAAAATGAAAAAAATTGTATTTTTTATTTTCACGGCACATGTTCTACACATGTGCCCATCACTAGTGGGGTCCATATGCTCACTGCACCCCTTGTTAGATTCCTTATGGGGTGTAGTTTCCAGAATTGGGTCACTTGTGGGGGGTTTCTACTGTACTGGCAGCACAGGAGCTTTGTAATTGCGACATGGCCTCTATCCCCCATTCCAGCCTCTAAATGGCGCTCTGTCCTTTTGGTGACTTGCCCTGTGCCCATATGGCAAATTATGTCCACATGTGGGGTATTTTCGTACTCAGGGGAAACTACCCTACACGTTTTGTGTTCATTTTCTTTTTTAACCCCTTGTGGAAATGGAAAAAAATCAAGGCTAGACCAACATTTAGTGTAATTTTTTTAAAATTTTTACTCTAAATCATTGATCTTGTCTTGATTTTTTCATTTTCACAAGGGGTTAAAAGATAAAAAAAAACACAATGTGTAGAGCAATTTCCCCTGAGTACGGAAATACCCCACATGTGGACATAAAGCGCCATGCGGGTGCAGGGTAAGCCTCCAAAGGGAAGGTGCGCCATTTGGTTTTTGAAGGCTGGATTTGGATGGAATGGATTTCGAGGGGCCATGTTGCATTCAAAAGGCCCCTGTGTTGCCAAGACAGTTAAACCCCCCACAAGTGACCCTATTATGGAAACTACACCCCTCAAGGAATGTAACAAGGGGTGTAGTCAGCATATGGACCCCACTGGTGACGGGCACAAATGTGGAACAATGTGGCGTGAAAATGAAATATTACATTTTTTACACTATAATGTTGGTCTAGCCTTGAATTTATCATTTTCACAAGGGGTTAAAAGAGAAAAAAAAACACAAAATGTGTAGCGCAATTTCCCCCCCGAGTCTGTTAATACCCCACATGTGGACATAAAGCGCCATGTGGGTGCAGGGCAAGCCTCTGAAGGGAAGGAGCGCCATTTGGATTTTAGAGGTTGGATTTGGCTAGAATGGATGATGAACGCCATGTCGCATTTACAGAGCCCTTGTGCTGCCAAAACACTGTAAACCCCCCACAAGTGACCCCATTCTGGAAACTACACCCCTCAAGGAATCTAACAAGGGGTGCAGTGAGGATATGGACCCCTGGATGACGGGCACATTTGTGCCATAAAAGTGAAAAAATGAAAATTTTCACTTTCACGTCACATTTTTCCACAATTGTGCCCGTCACCAGTGGGGTCCATATGCTCACTGCACCCCTTGTTAGATTCCTTGAGGGGTGTAGTTTCCAGAATGGGGTCACTTGTGGGGGGTTTCTAGTGTCTTGGCAGCACGAGGGCTCTGTAAATGCGACATGGCCCTTGAAATCCATTCCAGTGAAATCCAGCTTCCAAAAGCCAATTGGCGCTCCTTCCCTTTGGAGGCTCGTCCTGCGCCCGCTTGGCACTTTATGTCCACATGTGGGGTATTTCCGTACTCGGGAGAAACTGCGCTACATGTTTTGTGTTTTTTTTTTCCTTTTATCCCTTTGTGAAAATGAAAAATTGAAGGCTAGAACAACATTTTAGTGTAAAAAATACTTTAGTCTTTTTTCAAGCCATATTGTTTGGAAAATCTGTGAAGCACCTGTGGGGTCCAGATGCTCACCGCACCCCTTGTTACATTCCTTGAGGGGTGTAGTTTTCTAAATGGTGTCCCTTTAGGGGTGTTTTTTAGGTTTTGGCACCCCAGAGCCTCTGCCAACCTGAAGTGGTACAGTCAAAAATGACCAAAAATAACGGAGCCATTGAAATTCACTAGGCGCTCCCTTATATCTGAGGCTTGTGGTTGCGTCAAATAGCGCAATAGGGCCACATATGGGGTATTTCTATAAACTGCAGAAACGGGGCAATCAATATTGGGGTGCATTTCTCTGGTAATAGGTTTATAATTATGAAAAATATTGGATTACAATAAAATCTCTGCACAGAAAATTAAAATTTTCAAATTTCTTACACACTTAGCTTTTATTTCTGTGACTCCCCTAAAGGGTTAAAAAACTTTCTGGATGTGCTTTTGCAGAGTTTAGGGGGTGCAGTTTCTGAAATGGGGTGCTTCCTGAGGCTTTCTAACACACAGTCCCCTCAAATACACTTTAAGGCTGGGTTCACACTATGTATATTTGAGGCTGTATTTGTGAGGCTGTATAGCAACCAAAACCAGGAGTGGATTGAAAACACAGAAAGGCTCTGTTCACATAATGTTGTAATTGAGAGGATGGCCATCATTTAATGGCAAATATTTGCTGTTATTTTAAAACAACGGCTGTGGTATTGAAATAATGGCCGTTATTTACTGTTATATGGCGGCCATCCACTCAATTTCAACATTGTGTGAACAGATCCTTTCTGTGTTTTCAATCAACTCCTGGTTTTGGTTGCTATGAGGACCTGACATGAGGACCAAATACTGCCTGAAATATACGTAGTGTGAACCCAGCCGAACAGTTCCCTAAAAATATCTGATTTTGAAATTTTACTGAAAATTTGGAAATTTGCTGCTAATGTTTTAAGCTTCCTATTGTCTAAAAAAATGAAATATAGTTTAATAAATGCCGCCAACATAAAGTAGACATGTTGCTAATGCTATTTAATATATAATTTATGTGGTATAACCATTTTCTGTATAAGCAGAAAAGTTTTAAAGTTGGAAAAATGCATTTTTTCACAATTTTTCACGCTATTTTGGGTTTTTTCATAAAGATTCGTTATAAGTATCGACTCCAATTTACAAGAAATGTGAAGTACAATATGTCACGAGAAAACAATCTCAGAATCAGCCGGATAGGTAAAAGCATCCCGAAGTTATTAATGAATAAAGTGACACTGGTCAAATTCATAAAATTTGCTCCGGTCCTTAAGGCCATTTCAGGCCCGATCCTTAAGGGGTTAAATTGTAACTGTCATCTTTTTTTGTTTTGTTTTTTACACAAGTCAATTGTACAAGCGATTTTAATAAACTCTGTAAAATGTTTTATTAGTCAAAAAAACCTCTTTCTGTACTCAAGAAGCAATTTCTCAGCCTTCCCCTCACTTCTTATCTGTTTATTATGAGGCAAATCCGTCATCATTACAGAAAAGCCAGTGAAGACGGGTTCTGCTGTGTCCATTATATCCTATGGAGGGGGGAGGGGCCGAGGGAGATGAGTGAGCAGGGAGAAGAGTCATGAAGGTCAGTTAATCGTAGACTGTCTGGGCACCTAAACTGCTGGATTCAGGTGTCAGAAAGGTCAGTGCTTATCTAGGAACTTGCTGAGAGAAGATTGCAGGGTTTTGTGCTGTGCAGGACTCCTCCGTTCTCACTCACTCCTCTCAGCCCCTCCCCTCTCCATAGAGAATAATAGACACAGAAATCCTGCTTCTTCTGAATAGCGGGGGAAGGTAAAAAACAAACAAACTGCTTTTATAGTACAGAAGAAAACTGTTTTGCTAAATAAACCCTATTACAGAGTTTATTAACCCCTTAACGACATCGGGCGTAAACTTACGCCCTCGCGCCCTGGTACTTGGCGCATCAGGGCGTAAATTTACGCCCGATGTTTCCCCGATCGCTGCGTGTTCACACACAGCGGTCGGGGAAGATGGCCTGCTATAAATCATAGCAGGCCATCTTAGCTTCACGGCACGGGGGGTGGTTAACACCCCCCGTGCTTACGATCGCCGCTATAGGCTGATCAATTCAGATCAGCCAATAGCGGCGATCGGAACCTTTCCGGGTCATCGGCGACCCGAAGACCCGGAAAAAAAATGGCGGTCGGTGCTGTCCGAGGACGGCACCGACCGCCATTACTGTAAAAAGTAATGGTGATCGCCGTGCCACCGGCCCGATCGCCGTGAACGGCCGGCCGGCCGTTCACGGCGATCGGGCCGGTGGCACGGCGATCAGAGTCCCACAAAATAGTAAATACCTGCCCTGGACCCCTCAGCTAGGTAGCCGAGGGGTCCAGAGCAGGTATTTGTACATTACTCACCTGTCCCGGGCTCCTGATCGGCGTCTTCCGGGTTCGCGGCGTCCTCGTCTTCGTTCGGGTCTTCGGCTTCTTCCGTGACGTCACGTTCGGCTTCTCTCGGCTATTTTCGGCTCCAGCGTCGGCTTTTTCCATATTTTGCGCTCTGCTGCCCTCTAGCGGCTGATATGTGTAATACACTTATCAGCAGCTACAGGGATGTTCAGAATGTAGAAAATTTTTATTTTTTTTTTTTTCAAATTTTTTTTTTTCTATTTTCCGCACCCTATCGCCGCTGAGTGTTGATCAGCATTGCACGAAAGTGCGCTGCTAATCAGCAACTCCTCCTTTTTGGCGTAGGGTGTTTTTTTTCTATATTCTACTGCCACAGTCTGCTAATAAGTGCCACACATAAGTGCGGCATTTATCAGCAACTCCTTTGTTGGCGTAGGTTTTTTTTTTATACTTACTGTAAAAAAACACGTAAAAAACACTACATTACACCACACTACATTGAATAAAGTTTGACACTACACCACTACATACCCCATATACCAATCCCCGTATAAAGATGGCCCCCAGGGTGTTTTCGGTGTCGGACACATACGTTATTATTGCCTCCGACACCGAAACAGCCAGTGAGGATGAATGGGGGGGATCCTTCTTTCCTCCATTCATCCTCATCATCCTCATCATCCAGTGACGTGTCTGGGGGGTAGCGTAGTGTACGCTGCCCCCCAGACACGTCTTTTCCGCCAGTACCGTCCCAATAAGAGATGACGGTATGGAGTGAAATTCTACAAACTGTGTGAGCGTACCTCAGGGTACACTTACAGATTTAGGGTACGTGCACACTGCGGAATGGCGAAGGATAACCCTTCGTGCATTCCCCAGCTGGCACCCGCCGGCGGACTGATGCGGGCGCATGTCTCTACCCGTGTCATAGACTCCATTCTATGCACGGGCGGAATCCGTCGTCCATCCAAAGAATGAACACGTTGGACGGAGAGTGGAATCCGCCCGTGCATAGAATGGAGTCTATGACACGTGTGGAGACATGCGCCTGCATCAGTCCGCCGGTGGGTGCCAGCTGCGGAATGCACGAAGGGTTATCTGTCGCGATTCCGCAGTGTGCATGTACCCTTAGAATGTATGTAGGAAGGGACACCCAAATGCAGCCCCCAGATGCCCCTTCCCCCCCCCCATCCTCGGAACAAGTGGGAAGATCGTCCGGGAACTGATCTTCCCACTGCTGGATAAAGGTCACCACCTGTAGGGGATAACTTTTATACCAGCACCCCCTCCTCCGGTCCCTCGCTGCCCGAGCTACTGTAGCTTGCGGCACGATATGAAAATATCAGAAGTAGTAATAGCGCCCTAATATTTAGCAGCCATGGAGCGGACCCAGCGCTTCTGGATATGAAGGACCCCGTATCGCACCAGGGCAACATTCTCCAGGTGACGTCCCCCACACTGGAAAACAGGAGACCCCAGAAGAAGTGCAGAGTGTGGCGTAACAGGGGGATCAGGAAGGACACCATTTTCCAGTGTGACACCTGTCCTGATCACACCGGCCTCTGCATACTGTATCGCTCCAAGGCGCACCACACGTCATTGGAGTTCTACATTATCTAAATTCTGTCCCTTATTCCTATTTCAGGGGTCACGTTGATCCAGGGATTATTCTGATCGCCATTATGGAGTCGGGAAAGAATTTTTCCCCTGTGATGCTGCTACTGTCGTCTGCCTCACGAGGGTTTTTTGCCTTCCTCTGGATCAACACAGGTTGAATTTGATGGACACCTGTCATTTTCAACCTTATAAACTAATAATTGGCCTAATACCCCCAAATAAATTAGAATTGTCCCTTTTCCCCAGCTAAGTAGGTATGGCCGCCATTCCCATTAGAGGAGGCCATGATGCAATTACAAAGCCTCTGTGCGGCCAGGACAGTAGAAACCCCCCACAAGTGACCCCATTCTGGAAACTACACCCCATAAGGAATCTAACAAGGGGGGCAGCGGGGATATGGCCCCCTGGTGACGGCCACATTTAAGACGTGAAAATGAAAAAAATTGTATTTTTTATTTTCTCGGCACATGTTCTACGTAAGTGACTGTCACCAGTGGGGTCCATATCCTCACTGCACCCCTTGTTAGATTCCTTATGGGGTGTAGTTTCCAGAATGGGGTCACTTGTCGGGGGTTTCTACTGTCCTGGCAGCACAGGAGCTTTGTAATTGCGACGTGGCCTCCATCCTCCATTCCAGCCTCTAAATGGCGCTCTGTCCCTTTGGTGACTTGCCCTGTGCCCATATGGCACATTATGCCCACATGTGGGGTATTTTCGTACTCAGGGGACACTACCCTACACGTTTTGTGTTCATTTTCTTTTTTAACCCCTTGTGGAAATGGAAAAAAATCAAGGCTAGACCAACATTTAGTGTAATTTTTGTAAAATTTTTACTCTAAATCATTAATCTTGTCATGATTTTTTCATTTTCACAAGGGGTTAAAAGATAAAAAAAAACATTTAATATGTAGAGCAATTTCCCCTGAGTACGGAAATACCCCACATGTGGACATAAAGCGCCATGCGGGTGCAGGGTAAGCCTCCAAAGGGAAGGAGCGCCATTTGGTTTTTGAAGGCTGGATTTGGATGGAATGGATTTCGAGGGGCCATGTTGCATTCAAAAGGCCCCTGTGTTGCCAAGACAGTTGAAACCCCCCACAAGTGACCCCATTCTGGAAACTGCACCCC
Organism: Dendropsophus ebraccatus; assembly: GCF_027789765.1. Lineage (NCBI taxonomy): Eukaryota > Metazoa > Chordata > Amphibia > Anura > Hylidae > Dendropsophus > Dendropsophus ebraccatus. The sequence continues at coordinate 69,954,411 of NC_091462.1, read as the reverse complement.
TCAAGGAATCTAACAAGGGGTGCAGTGAGGATATGGACCCCTTGATGACGGGCACATTTGTGCCATGAAAGTGAAAAAATGAAATTTTTCCCTTTCACGTCACATTGTTCCACATTTGTGCCCGTCACCAGTGGGGTCCATATGCTCACTGAACCCCTTGTTAGATTCCTTGAGGGGTGTAGTTTCCAGAATGGAGTCATTTGTGGGGGGTTTCCAGTGTCTTGGCAGCACGAGGGCTCTGTAAATGCGACATGGCGCTTGAAATCCTTTTCAGTGAAATTCAGCTTCCAAAAGCCAATTGGCGCTCCTTCACTTTGGAGGCTTGTCCTGCGCCCCCTTGGCACTCTATCGCCACATGTGGGGTATTTCCGTACTCGGGAGAAACTGCGCTACACATTTTTTGTCTTTTTTTGCCTCTTATCCCTTTAAGAAAATGAAAAATTGAAGGCTAGAACAACGTTTTAGTGTAAAAAATAAATTTTTCTTTTTTCACGCCATATTGTTCGGAAAATCTGTGAAGCACCTGTGGGGTCCAGATGCTCACCGCACCCCTTGTTACATTCCTTGAGGGGTGTAGTTTTCTAAATGGTGTCCCTTTAGGGGTGTTTTTAGGTTTTGGCACCCCAGAGCCTCTGCCAACCTGAAGTGGTACAGTCAGAAATGACCAAATATAACGGAGGCGTTGAAATTCACTAGGCGCTCCTTTATATCTGAGGCTTGTGGTTGCGTCAAATAGCGCAATAGGGTCACATATGGGGTATTTCTATAAACTGCAGAAACGGGACAATAATTATTGGGGTGCATTTCTCAGGTAATAGGTTTATAATTATGAAAAATATTGGATTACAATAAAATCTCTGCACAGAAAATTAAAATTTTCAAATTCCTTACACACTTAGCTTTTATTTCTGTGACTCCCCTAAAGGGTTAAAACACTTTCTGGATATGCTTTTGCAGAGTTTGGGGGGTGCAGTTTCTGAAATGGGGTGCTTTGTGGGGCTTTCTAACATACAGGCCCCTCAAATACACTTTAAACCTGAACAGGTCCCTAAAAATATCTGATTTTGAAATTTTACTGAAAATTTGGAAATTTGCTGCTAATGTTTTAAGCTTCCTATTGTCTAAAAAAAATGAAAGATAGTTTAATAAATGCCGCCAACATAAAGTAGACATGTTGCTAATGCTATTTAATATATAATTTATGTGGTATAACCACTTTCTGTATACGCAAAAAAGTTTCAAAGTTGGAAAAATGCATTTTTTCAAATTTTTTCACATTATTTGGGTTTTTTTCATAAAGATTTGTTATGAGTATCGACTCCAATTTACCAGAAATGTAAAGTACAATATGTCACGAGAAAACAATCTCAGAATCAGCCGGATAGGTAAAAGCATCCCGAAGTTATTAATGAATAAAGTGACACTGGTCATATTCATAAAATTTGTCTCTGTCATTAAGGCCATTTCAGGCTCTGTCCTTAAGGGGTTAAAATTGCTTGTACTATTGATATTTATTGTTATTATTATTATTATTTCTGAAAAATGACAGTTACGCTTTAAAATACCACCACTGTTTCCATTGTATACATTTACACCAGTTTCTTACCACAATCTACAGTAAAAACACTCTCAAACACACTTCAAATCAGACTTGGACCTAAGAAATCTATGTCTACAATGTGACTGTAATCTTCTGTAACATGCAGAAATTGCATATAAGTATAAAAATAACATGCAAGCAAGCATCACATAAAATAAAAACAGGTTTTGTAAAACTTCTTTACCGTCATGAATTGATGATGTTATTTCAACTTTGAACTGCAAATATCCGCTTACATGATCAGTTGGAAGTCTTCTACCCAGATTATAACTTAGAACCTGGTCACTGAAAGCAGACAAAAGGTGAGTATCTAATGTACAGATGTAAACTTAGGACCTATGGTCAGTTTAAAAATATCAAGCGTAGCAACAAAAGAAAACCAGCAAATCAACAGAATAGAATAACAAATCAATATAATTGTGAAAACGATTTCTTTTTTTATACCACGGGTCCTCCTTAAGTAGCATTCACAAGTATCTGACCAATAAACATATTTAAGAGCATCATAAAAATTAACCAGTACTATACCACACCATGAAGCTACTTAATAGTTGCAAGAGGAAACTTAAAGGGAATCCCACACTAGGTTTATGGTGCAGCATAAACTAGTGACAGAAATGCTGAACAGATCCGTGTTTTACTTACATCATTCTGTTCAGCCATTTTTCTGTTCTCCTGCAGGAGAAAAGGATTCTTGCCAAAAACCTCCCCCGCCCTTCAGCTGCTGATTGACAGTTGACTGCCTATACACAGCATGGAGGGATAACTGCCAATCAGCAGCTGGTGGGCAGAGTTTTCTGACTCTCATGAATATCAGGCACTACTGGGCTTACGCACATACTGGATAGTGGCTAGTTTATGCTACCCTTAGATAGGACAGCATAAACCTACTGAAAGAGTCTCTTTAAACAGAACTGAAAACAGAATCAAATTCTGAAAGCAGCTACTGCTGAACACTGAAAACACATTACAGTAAATGAGATATCTCTGTTTCGCTGTAGTCTTCAAAAAGTCTTAGGGATGCTAGACCTACTTTTCAATTCAGAATCCTACTACACAATGACAAGGGGCAATACCCCTAAACAGCTGTCTGTGGATGGATGTCTGGCTTTGGTAATCCCTTATGTCGCAATACTCACAACAGAGTTAGACTTGACGCAAAAGGGGCCACCTTGGTATTTCCAGATTTGTGTTCCAATACTCTAAACCGAGTGGGACTTAAGGGGATACTTATCAGGATGGTTTGGTGATCTCCCCACTGAGAAACACTCCTTGGCAACAGGTTTCCTTTCCTGGAGGGATATCTGGCTATTCCCGTGTTTTGAGACATGCAACACAGGCCCCACGGACCCCTTTTTTGCATGATGATTGTGCAATGCCTCCTGTTCATCAATGTGCCAATTATCATAACTTGTTGTCAACCGAAAGGGACAGAATCCTTGAACTGAGAGACCTTGGTTTATTACACTGGCAGATGACTACATGTGTAGGCAAGATGTCTGCATTGTTCAACTCTTCCATTGGTTAGGAAATAAGTGGAATGACACAAAAGGTGCATGAGGCAAACCTCAGCAAAAACAGATCCATAGATTAGAAAAACTACCCGTTCTGTACTGAAAGTGAAAATAAGCACTACATACCAAGCCATCAGATATCCAGACATCCATAGACATCCAACTACAGGTGTTTTACTGACCTCAAAAGCTGCCTTGAGGCAGAGCAAGAAGGCAATGAAGGTTGGAATGGCGATCTATCCTGTTCAGAGATGAGTCCCACTTGGTCTGGAGACCACATAGGCAATGTTCTAAAGAGGCCTTCACAACATCACACTGGCCCAACTCCTGGGATTACAGTGTGAGGTGGCATAATTTATGGTACCTAAACCCTCTAGTCTTAATTTTAGATACACTAATAGCCTAGTGTTACACTTGGTCCAGTAATGCAGCCATTTCTTTAAAGTGTGCCAGAAGCCATTTTCTAGGCCAGTGTGTGGGGTACTCTGTTAAATCACGTCCCACAACAGAACACACCATTTATTCATTCTTAAAATAGTAATAAATGCAGATGTTTTTCAGGATGCATCTGTAAATCTATCATTAACATGCAGCCTTGAAAGCTGATAGGATTTGAGTGGATCCAAAAGCTACAGCCAATGTCTTTTCTGGTTCAGTCACTTTGTTGTGTTCCTTTGTAACACAAAAGTATGCTCCGAGCACAGCTAACAGCTTTCCTGCTCCAATGATTTCTTCTACTTTACAAAGCCAACACCATCATCCCTAACAGCATAAATATTGGGCTGAAGAAATCCATTCTTGGCATTTTACTAAAGAAAAACTGAATGTACAGTAACACAATGACACATACAACAACATAACAAAGAAACAGTCTGTAAAAGCAGTGTGCTACTTTTTTACATCCTTATTCTATTGTAAGTACTGATAAAAATGTGATTCAAGTAGAAAGATGCATGCACGTATTTAGTGTAGTCAATAGCTAAAACCAGCCTTAGGAACCCAACCAACATTATTCAGAGCTTTAAAGCATACCGGTCATCAGAAAAAACTTTTGACATGTCAAGGGACAGAGGCAGGGTCTAAGTGTTCAAACCATGATAGATCAGGAAAACCAGCTGCCGTGCATTCACTTTCCCCGCTCTAAGTGTAAACAAGACGGCTCCATATACTTACGTTATTCGGCCATCTTAGTCACATGATACAGAGCTAGGGGAGAACACTCTGAGTGCGGATTTATCCTGGTTTGTTCTGATCAGTCATAGACCCCGACCAGTCAAAAGTTTTTTCTAATGACAGGTAGCCTTTAAATTTCAAATAGAATATTCAAATATAACTTTTCAGCCCTAGCATCCCGACACTGGTACTGCTTTATTACAGCAAACATACCACTATTCTATCTTCTTTTTGTTTTTTACATGAATAGACCAGCGCAGGGGTGCCAGTGCCGGTCCTTTTTTTGAACCGCTGCCCAGTTTTTGTGCACTACACTGGTCTATTCCCAAGCACAAGCCTGGCATAAAGCACTGGAGGTGGGCCTGCCAGCCCCCAGTGTGACGATCTGCCCTCTCCTTTGTTACGCGGCTTCATTGATTCTAAAGGAGCCGCGTCACAGAGGGGAGGGCAGTCGGTCATACTGGGGCTGACGGGCCCGCGCTCCAGTGCTTCAGTAATATACCCAGCAGCGGTTCGAAAAAGGACCAGGGCACCATCATCCCTACGCCGCTGCTGGTCTATTCATGTTAAAAAAAAAAAAAAAAAAAAAAAAGCGATGTACTAGTGGTACATTTTAGAGATGTGCGGACTTTTCGGATTTCTGGTTCGTGAGAACCAGAACGATCAGCGTCGGATTCCCGCTGTCTGCTCGCTCCTTGCAGCGGGTGGATACCTCCTAAGGAACGCCTGGAAAACTGGGATACAGCCAATGCCAATGACGCCGATCGTTTTGTTTCTCACGAACCAGAAATCCGAAAAGCCCGCTCATCTCTAGTACATTTGCGTTAAAGATGCTGAACACATTAAAAAATAATTCCCTCTAAAGGCTCAAATTCAGGGATTAAATCTGCCGAATCAGCTACCCATGTAACAAAGACAGAGATCAGCTGACCAGCATGCAAATGATTGCTTGTCAGCTGAACATTGTCTTTTGACATGTCAAACAATCATCTGCCCCCAGCTGCATATCTCTTTGTGTAATAGGTGATGTGTGGTCGATGGCTGATAACTTTAATAAAAACCACCACAAACATGGAGAAAACATAAAAACTCTTTGCAGATGTTGACCTTGGTAGGATTTGAACCCAGGACCCCTGTACTGCAAGGCACTGCGGCAATGCTGCCCCCATTAGTTTAGAACTAGGGATGGTCCGAACAGAGTTCGGTTCGGGTTCGTACGAACCCGAACCCTCGGTAATGATTCCCGCTGTCTGCCCGCTCCGTGCAGCGGGCGGATCCAGCGGGAGGACCGCCTGGAAAACTGGGATGCAGCCATAGCCATAGGCTGTATCCCAGTTTTCCAGGCGTTCCTCCCGCTGTATCCGCCCGCTCCACGGAGCGGGCTGACAGCGGGAATCTGCTGCCGAGTGTTCGGGTTCATACGAAGCCGAACCTCGGCAGGTTCGGACCATCCCTATTTAGAACCAATAAATATTTACCCAATTGCATGTCTTTCCAAAAGCCTCTGTACCGGAATAGTCAATTTTCCAAGAAATCTTTTGATGATAGGACGGCTTTTAGCAAATTTATCTTTTAGTTCAACTTCCAAAACATCCGTCAGAAGGGCAACAAAGGAATATTTCTGAATGAAAAAGAATATATGTTAGAATAGAATATTTTCTACTGGGAATATATTTGCTTTCAATATTCCTTTTATCTTATATCAGTAACACCAGACCAGGTTCTTATCAGGTATTCTAAAGTAACCAATGCCACACCTATACAAAATTCACTTGTAAGGGTAACAAAAATCAAAATATGTTGTCAACATAAAATACACTGCTCAAAAATATAAAAGGAACACTCAAATAACACATAACATGTCATAGTTTTGAATGAATGAAATATTCTCATTTAATACTTTGTTCTGCACAAATTTGAATGTGCTGACAACAAAATCACACAAAAATGGAATGGAAATCAAATTTATTAACCAATAGAGATCTGAATTTGGAGCCACACACAAATTTTAGTTAGAAAAACACACTAAAAGCTGATCCAACGTTGATCTTATGTTCTTAAAACAAGTCAAAATGAGGCTCAGTATTGTGTGTGGCCTCCACGTTTCTGTATGACCTCCCTACAATGCCTGGGCATGCTCCTGATGAGGTGGCGGATGTCCTGAGGGATCTTCTCCAAGACCTGGACTAAACCGAGACATGATGTCCCCGATGTGCTCAATGGGAATTAGGTCTGGGGAACAGGTGGGTCAGTCCATAGCTTCTATGCCTTCATCTTGCAGGAACTGCTGACACACTCCAGCCACACAAGGTCTAGCACTGTCCTGCATTAGGAGGAACCCATGGCCAACATCACCATCATATGGTCTCACAAGGGGTCCGAGGATCTCATCTCGGTACCTACTGGCAGTCAGGCTACCTCTGGAGAGCACATGGAGGGCTGTTTGGCCCTCCAAAGAAATGCCACCCCACATTATTACTGACCCACTGCCAAACAGGTCATGCTGAAGGATGTTGCAGCCAGCAGATCGCTATCCATAGCGTCTCCAGACTGTCCTGTCTGTCACATGTGCTCAGTGCAAACCTGCTTTCATCTGTGAAGAGCACAGGTGCTAGTGGTGAATTTGCCATCCTCATGGAGTCAGTTTCTAAACGTTTGTGCAGACACATGCTTATTTGTGGCCTGCTGGAGGTCATTTTGCAGGGCTCTGGCAGTGCTCCTCCTGTTCCTCCTTGCACAAAGTTTGAGGTAGCAGTCCTGCTGCTGGGTTGTTGACCTCCTCCACATCTCCTGGTGTACTGGCCTGTCTCCTGGTCGTGCCTTCAGCCTCTGGACACTACACTGACAGACACAGCAAACCTTACTGTCACAGCTCACACTGATGTGCCATCCTGGATCAGCTGCACTACCTGAGCCACTGGTGTGGGATGTAGAGTGCATCCCCACCTAAAGAACCACTCCTTTGTTGAGTGTGTCTTGCTTATTGCCAAAAATTTCCACCTGTTGTCTATTCTATTTGCACAGCAGTATGTGAAATTGATTGTCAGTCTTGCTTCCTAAGTGGACAGTTTGATTAAAAAGAAGTTTGATTTACTTGGAGTATATTGTGTTGTTTAAGTGTTCCCTTTATTGTTTTGAGCAGTGTAGAATCATTGTGCCATGTGCATTCCAGCAGGTTAGTATTCATGGTAGTAATTCTAGATTCCCTTTAATAGAATGACATTTTTGATGTGGAGACATATTGAGATATTTTACACTAGTTATTTATTTATAAATAGTATTTTATAAATCTCGTCTATCTCTACTTGTCTATTTTACTTTTATACAACATAAAAACAATGTAAATAATGTTCTTAATACCTCCCGATGCCATGTTGGATTTGTAGTATTTGCAATAATTGTTGATCTCCTTTCCTGACCATGATGAGCAAAAGTTGGAAATGTGCTCTTTTTCCCAGGTCGAATAGACATCTTTAGATAAGGGTCTGGATTAAAAAACATTCCTTTCTTTAGCCCCACAGCTCTAATATCTAAAAGATAAAGTGAAAAATAAATCTCACAGTATCAAAGAAAAAATAACGCAAAACAGTAGTAACACAGGACTAGGAATAAATTAGTATGGTCTGTGTAGTGGCCATGCCTAGTTATTGCAGCTCAGCTCCTGTTGGAGTGAATGGAAGCTGAGCTTTAATAAACAGGCATGGCCACTAGGCATTAAATGATGCCAACTGCTTCCAGTCTTGTTTCCAACAAACAAGGGGCTGTGGCAGTCCTGCAGAACAGCGGATGGTTGGAGGTGCCAAGTATTAAACACCCAGATGATCATCAATAGGCAAGCCATGAATCATTTTTGCTTGGGAAACCTCTTTGAGGTGCCTACAGCAGGAGCTGGGGAAAGAAGGAGGAAGCTAAATTGCATCTCTGGTAGTTGGTTTAATACCATCATTTTTCAGTAAGTCCTATCTCACAGCTGCGTATTCTATCTCTGTTCGTGTTAGGTTTAGGATAAAGTACATATTGTTTATGGAGTTCTTTCCACTCTAGCAAATGTGTGACCCTAGTTAAACTGTAAAATCTGTCTATAAATCCTTAAAGGGGTAGTGTGGCGCTATAAAATTATTCACAGAATAACACACATTACAAAGTTATACAACCCCCTCGGCCGCGTCATCAGCCGCTCAGCCGCGATTGGCTGAGCATAACTGTGCTCAGCCAATCGCGGCTGAGCACAGTTATGACGCGGCGGAGGGGGTACGGCGGCAACGATTAGGCCAGCCGGCCGAAGATGACGTTTGGCGCAAGATGGAGGACATGCGCGACACGGATCAGGTAATGTATAATGCACTAACACTTCCGGGTACACAGGCGGGGGTGGTGGGACACGGGAAGGGGGCAATTCACAGACATAACATACATTACAAAGTTGTATAACTTTGTAATGTGTGTTATTCTGTGAATAATTTTTTAGCGCTGCACTACCCCTTTAATACAAGTGGTGTAAGCTCACTTGTACAATATGCCTTTTCGGACAGTAATGTATCTTGTCCTAATGGGAGTAATGTCTCTGGCTAAAGAGGTACAGGCAAGATTATAAGAAAGGGGCTATCCCGAGAGGGATTTAGATGAGACATTAAAGAAAGCCTGGACAACAAAATTGGTCCCGGCCAGTGATTGGCTAAGTGGTCTGTCAGCTCAGACAGGCCTCTCCGAAGCTGCTGCTGCGCGCGGGACCAGGAGAAGGAGAAGACCTGCAGCCTGGATAGGTAAAGTGTGGTGGTTTTAAATCGTCGGTCGGTCGCCCGCCGCGCACCGCTATTCCTCGTAGCAATGCGCGGGTGACGACCAATGATTTTAGGTTTGAACCTAAATGAACAATCAGCGGATGACACGATCATCGGCTGATCGTTCTCTCTATTCCACAGAGCGATAATCGGGCGAATCGGGCCGATTCGGCCAATTATCGCTCCGTGGAATAGGCCCCTAAGTGACAGGAGCAGCTCCTGTTACTTAATGATTGGGACCCCTGCAGTGTGATGGCAGAGGTCCCAATCATTTTCCCTGACCACTGGAGCAGTTCTCCTGTGTGGTTTGATCGGTGCTTTTCTAAAAAAGTCTGCCACAGGCAGACACTATGAATGTGCAATAACACTGATCAATGCTATGCAATGACATCACATTGATCAGTGTACGCAATCTAATGATTGCATGTAATAGTCTCCAAGGGGGACTTAAAAAGTATCGAAAAATAAAAATGTTTTAAAAAATATGCCAAATTCACTCCCCCAATAAAAGTTAACCCTCCTTTTTCTATTATACAATTAAAACAGGGAAAAATAAAAATAAATTATATATCGTCGCGTGCGTAATTGTTCAGTCTATTAAAATATAGCAGTACTGTTCCCACACGCTGAATGGTATAAATTAAAAAAGCGCCACAATTTGTGATTTCTGTTACTTTTTCTAGCACAAAGAAATAGAGAGATCAAAACGTCTGCTCTACACAAATAGAAATAGAAATAAAGCTCATAGCATAAAAAATGACAATGTAAACATGCATATTGTTGTGTTTGGCTGACATATAGAATAAAGATATTATGTCAGTTCTACCATTAAGTGCATTACACAGACACAAATAAACACGGGAGGGACAGTGTTTATCCGACAATGTATTTCTAGTAAAATGAAGGACCCTGGTGAATGTGAGTTCGGGACCAATCCATCTCACCCACTTCACCTGAAGTCCATAGAAACCGTAATGAAATGGTACAGACTACGTTCAACAAGAACATCCAAAAAAGAAGGGCGCACAACAGGCCCGCATGTGCAAACCACACCAGTAAAGAGCCAGAGATCACCCATATCAGGCAGCTATAAGTGTGGTAGACAGCAATGTAGATGTTGCACCCATATTACACATAGTTTAAAAGAAATAAATACCCTAGATGAAGATACTCATTACACCAGTGCTTCTCAAACTTTTTCTGCTGGAGCCTCACCCAATAGACCAAGGCAATGCCTGGGCCTCACCAGACTTACCAAGAGGGTGCCTGGGCCTCACCATCCTTGGTGAAAGTACATTTAAAGCTGAAAATAATGCTAGGGCTACTATTCACCCATCTCCCAAGCTCTATATACTTATAAAGCAAGTACAAAATAAATTAATAATGCTGTTAAAATTGAGATTTTTGCGAACAGCAAAAGGACTGTGCAGATTATAGTTACTTTGTGAAAGCGGGCTCCCCAGCTGGGCCTCACAAACAACTGGGGGCCGCCTCACTGGTGAGGCCCACCTCACAGTTTGAGAAGCACTGCATTACACAATTTAACAGCATCTATCATGCAGTACCACCTTTGTGATATATATATTAAAATGTCCCTGCAGATTGAGATATATAGTGCGTACGAAAAAACATAGTGCGACAAAGTTTGAATAAACTAGATTTAATATTAACCATAAATACCAATTGCATAGCGAATCAAGACATTTTGCTGAATTTCATGAGAGTAATGCTGCGTTTACACGGAGCGATAACACGGTATGATTAACAATTTCGAAGTAACGTTTTTGTTTTTTTTTAACGGTCAGCATTTAGACGGAACGATATATCATACGGAAAAATCGCTTTGCGATCGTTTTGCTTTAATTATATATGTTATATATCCAGATGTATGGATTTATATTGGTCCTCTTAAAACATGAACAATTTAGGCCATCTTTGTTTAACTGACATATAGTTTTCATTCACCCTTGTGATAAGTCTCTTTCCCAAAATCCATTGTGTCCATTTTATATATAGTTTTTTTTTTGTTTTTTGTTTTATTTTATATTATTTACGCTTATTACATTTTATGATTGTTTTTTGCCTGAGACAGAATTAAAGAATTCCAGGTCACAAGGGAATTTTTTATTGTAATACTTTTATAATGTGTATGATTGTTGTCAATTATATAATCATAAAACACTAGGGGGGAGATTTATCAAAAGTGCAAACTGCCCACAGCAGCCAATCACTGCCCCTCTTTCCTTTCACCAGAGCTGGAAGCTGAGCTGTGATTGGTTGCTGTGGGCAGTTTGCACCAGTCTAAATTTTACACCCTTTGATAAATCTCCCCCTAGATGTCCATACTAGAGCAAGCCTGATAAAAACATAAAATGGAATCGTTAGATAATCTATCTCACCTGTAATACAGGTGGAACACAACCTAGTCATTGGAAGGCATTATTATTATTTCTAGCTAAGAACAAATTATATAAAAGCACTTTACTATTACTTTTTAATTTAATTTACATGGATTCAGTTGCCTTTTATTATCACTTATTTTGGTTCAGAAATTATTAGATCTATAATTTCTCAACTTGCTCAAGTTGGGATATGGGTAAAACACAGGACAAGTTCCGGTTCACCCTGCGATTCGTCACTTCCTGTCCAGCATGAGAGCCACCGAGACAATTTGGAAACGAGACATGCTGGACATGTAAGTATATATCTTTCTTATAAATAATGTTGTGATGTACAATCTGTTTGGCTTGATAAAGGTGGGAGATAACCCACCGAAACGTGTTGCCATCATATTTGTTACTTTGCACTTGGAAATAAACGTGATATAGTTGGAGATCCCGGCATTGGAGCGGTTATTGCACAGACTTGCAACTATCAGGCTACTATCAGGAAGGGGAGAGGTTTGCTAAATCAGCCTATCCCCCACAGTGGAGTAAGTTAAATGTTGGTCTAACAAGGCTACTTACTATGTACATTGGGCATTTGAGTCTCTGAGCGCTGATATATTTTTTTCGTCTCTACGATTACCCATTATGCAGACACTGGAATCCCCTTAAAAATTAAAAAATCGCATTTGTTTCAAATTTAAGCCCATAAATAATATTTTGGGGGTTCCATTGTACATTTTATGGTAGATTGAAATTTCAGCTATAAAAAGACACATATATAGAAATTGGAATAAGGGGATGATATAGTTAGGGCAGTAGCAAGGAACAGACTACAGTAAAAATCTACAGAATTTAATAGTAAAAAGTCGGTGTCATAAAAAATATAAAGATAAAAACTATCTGGGAAAACACACACCAAAAAGTAACTATAGGACTTATTAACAGTCAAATTTTATTTTGTTCATAACATTTTTGGATCAGCCAGTGACTGGGGCGGGGCCATGCAATGATTGGCTTAGTGGGACCGAAAGGAGCCGAGAGTTTTACAAGCAGCTGCGGAGCTGAGCAGGTAATGTATGCTGGGGGGGGGGGGGGTTTAAAGGGGCCGGCGTTACATACTCGAGCGGAATGAAAATTACGCTGCGAGTATGTAACCCCGATAAACTTCACAGTACAAGGATTCACAGTCAATTTCACTGCAAACGCACAGTGTAAGATCCGCTGCGAATCCGGTATGTGTCAAGCTACCCTCATACTAAGATTCTGCATTTGCTCACAAGAGGTCGCTGTTTCAAAAAACACAGCCTGTGTTGTTGTCATGGGAGACGAATCTGACAGTTAGAACATGTGACCTGAGGGAAGAAGAAGGAGGAGATGAGGGAAGTCTGGAGCAGTCATTTTGATGAGAGCTGGCTGTAGTAGATGTAGACTGAGAGACCTGTCGCCACCTACGTGGAGCATCTTTCTTCTGGGATCCTCCAACTGCTGCGGAAGGCAGCTACACTTACCTGTGACTGGATATTGTTGAGAGAGAAGAGGTTTGCTAAGTGAGCCAAGGAGCCTTCTCATATCCAGTTGTATAGATGAGCAACTACCATCTTTGGTACAGAACTTTGACAAGAGAAGCTCCCTCATTTAGTAATCGGCTAAAGTAGACCAAGATCAGTAATCACAAAACTTTCTAGGTCAATAACGGGTCTGTACTTAGTACAGGGCTAGTCAGGGCTACTGTCTGTGATAGGCCGTAATATATGGTGTAACAGATCAGTGTATTACTTACAACATTTTGTTCAGACGTTTTCCTAATATGCAGGAGAAAATGATTGTTTCCCACACCACCCCCTCTGCCATCCAGCTGCTGACTGTACACAGCATGGATAGATAACTGCCAATCAGCAACTGGTGGGCGGAGCTTTCTGCTTCTCATGAATATCCAGGACTACTGAGCTCATGGACATAATGGAGAGTACTACTTATTGTCCATGTTATTCAGGAGGATATCTCTGGATCAGCTGCAGAGAACAATAAAAGTGATACATCATTCTGTTTAGTTTCTCTTCTGTCACTAGTTTATGCTTCACTTAGATAGGACAGCATAAACCTGCTGAGAGTCTCTTTAATCAAAGATTTCCCTGATAATTTAGGAAGGAAAGCCTAAAGGCACTGCACAAATTTTTGTTTCACTGTACATATTATGATAAAATAAAGAGTGTCAATACATACTACAATTGTTACAGCAAAAATATAAGCCTCATATGGCTTTGTAAATGGCTGTGTCCACAGCTGATAAGTTGTCTTTTTTAAGGTGGTATTACAGTGGTTCTACAAAAGAACTTTAATATGTGCAATATGCTATATACATACCAACTATACTAAGAGCTTGAGTGTTAACCCAAATAACTCCATATTTTCAATTTATCAAACTTAATACATGCTACTGTTACTAACTTGAAAAGCAGGAGAGAATATTTTTCCCCACTATTTGCAGGTCAATACCAAGGATAATTGTTCAGATGTAGCAGAGCTGAAAGGTGTCAAAGTAACTTTATAGTTCACCTATGTAAGCAATATATAAGTAATAACATCAATAATATAAAATAAACTCAGCTGCACCAATCTGCACCATTCATACAAACATGCACATGTTGCTTCAAAAGGTCCTGGCAAACTCAGCTCTGCTACATCTTGGAAGTGCAGCCTACACCAGAAGTGTCAGAAGAAACTGACATCAGAGACAGTTCTTCAGAATAATGTTCACAAGACCTGACCCAAAGCCCCCATCCCCAGCCTGCGCTGATGGCAGAGTAACTGGAGCATACTGACCCTGAGAAAAGCCAGATGTCTCTCTGGCTCCATGGCGACCAGGAAGGACAGAGCGGCTGAAGGTAAGAGGTTGAACAGCTTCACCTCAGCTGTCACTTTGTCTAGGTTGCTGCTGACATCCACGGTTCACTTCATGTCCTCACTCAACTCCTGGGCCAAGGGGGAGGAGGGGGCTGCCCAACAAAATTGTTATGTCTGACAGTCACTGCACAGTAAGCAGTGAGAGCAATCACTGATCACTGTGCAGAGAGCAGAGTTCTGTGGGGCTGCCTACAATGTCCCTGGCAAGAGGCACTAGAGGACACTGTCGAAGTAACACTAGAAGGAGGGGGCTGCAGAGTGGGGCAGCAGTGGTGGTGGCAGTCTGGGGGAGAAGAGGCAAGGCTGTGCAGGCTGCCTGCAGTGTCTCCGGCGGTAGGAAGAGTGGACAATGGACGGACCATGGCGGGCAGTGGCTGGGTAGAATGGCGGAGGGGAGAAGTATCACCCAGGCATGTCAGATCATCTGGTGGCAGCTGTGTTGTCCTGCTCTGTGAGTGCTCAGAAATGGCTGTCAATCAATACCAATGCCATGTCTGTGAGCGCATAAAGGTCTAAGACTTCTATTTTACGTCTCTTTTTTAACAAAGAAAAAAAAAACAAGGAGAAAGCATAGGCTGCAGTTTTGACAGGAAGGAAGACATCTAGTGCACACATGTTTAGCATTAAAAAAGTATATTACAAAACTGATTATTATTATTTATTTACAGAGCGCCCTTAATTCCAGAACGCTATATCATATTATATCACATTATATGTATTGATATCATAATCCCTGTTGAAAAAAGATAGTAACAATGCCTCTTTAAGTTATCCAGCATTGTCAAAGAATCAAACATACTGAGTATCCTGTAAACAAGGTCAAGCCAAAGAAAAGACAGTGGAAACAGCTGCTTCAATGACAAACATATGTGAGGGATTAAATTCTGCAGCGTATTATTCTGTAGTGCTCCAGACTACCGGGATGTTATTTTTAATAGCCAAAACCAGAGAGTAAAGCTGCATTGGAAAAATCTTCATGTGTCAATCTTCAGAGTTTTGGACACATTCCTGATTTTGGCTAAAGATTAGCTGTTGGACACAAATGAAACTTTATATGTGTGAATGTAATAATGATATACATCAGTGATTACTGTAATAGATTAAAAGGAAAAAAGTTTATTTGGGAAAATTGTGCAACTAAAATTAGGCTCTAGCACCCTGTTAAGTCACCTCCAACTTGTATGCAAGATTGGATACATATGGTTGGTCATAGAGGCAAACAGTTTCTGTATGGCATCCTGTGGTAGATTTGCCCACAAATGTTGCAGCTGAGCTTATAGGCCCTGCAGAGAGTACCAAGGTTGGTTTGCCAAAAATGCTTGATTGGAATCTGGGCACTGAGCCGGCCAAAGAAATGAAAATGCCAGCTGGGTGCCCAGCCATGAGAGGCAACACATTACCTACAAAGTGAGCTATTCAGAGTGCTATTCAGAGGTCAGAGAGGTCAGTGGTGACATCAGCGGAGAGAGGGCAGAGGGTAATGTAGCTTTTAATTAACTCTTTGTTGTCCTGTTTTGGTTTCTCGTTTCCCTCTCTCCATAGGAGAACAATGAAGACAGGGGGAGAGCTTCAAACTAATTTTTCATGATAAAAATAAATTTTTCGGCTAATGAACCCAATTACAAAGTTTCTTAAAATCGCCTGGACTATTGATTTCTGCAAAAAAATTTCACGACAGTGACTCTTTAAGCGTTGTTAATGTCACTACTATGGGTAAGGGACAGTCGTATGTGATGGCTCCCCAGATCATCACACCAGAAGTTGAGGCAGTGTAACTCATCACAGCAAAGGCCATACTAGAACTCTACTGTTGTTGGATCCTAAACAGTCTCCATTAGTTTAATTCGTGACACTGCTGCAAACAAAGGTGACACTGGCTGGTTGTCAATGGCAGAACATATAATAGGTCATGTGACACCAAATTATCTTCTGCTATACACAGAACAGCGACAGCACAGCACACTGATTGGCTGAGCGAGACGTCTGTATGCTAGGAGCCCTAGAAGCAAGCCAGAGCATGGACCAGTAATGTTTTCACCAGGCCACCGCATATTAACCCCTTAACGACATCGGGCGTAAGTATATGCCCCCGCAAGGTGGGCTTTAACGCAAACGGGCGTATACTTACGCCCGATGTTTCCCCGATCGCTGTGTGTTCACACACAGCGGTCGGGGAAGATGGCCTGCTATAATGTATAGCAGGCCATCTCTGCTCGTCGGCACGGGGGGTGATTAACCCCTCCCGTGCCGACGATCGCTGCTATATGCTGATCTATACAGATCAGCATATAGCAGCTGAAAACAGCTTTCCGGGTCATCGGTGACCCGGAATACAATGGCGATTGCTGATGTCCGAGACAGCACCAATCGCCATTAGTGTCCCCACCAAAGATGGCGCCGATGCCACCCCCACGATCGCCGTGATAGGCCGGCCAGTACCAGCCGGCCCATCATGGCGATCAAACTGTAAAGAAAACAGTTTTGTCGCGTTCTGCACCCCTCAGCTAGGTAGCTGAGGGGTGCAGAACAGGTGTGTGTGGTGCAGGTGTACCATACTCACCTGATCTGGGCGTCCGGAGCGAAGATCTGCGGTTCGCGCCGTCCTCGCGTCTTCTTCGGGTCACTTCCGGGTTCGGTCGTCCAGCGTCGGAAATCTCCGGCAGCGTCGCTCTACCGCCCCCTAGGGGCTGATCAGTGAATATCATTCACTGATCAGTTGCTTTGGGTTAAAAAGATTTATTTATTTTTTTTTCCAATTTTTCTTTTTCTTTTTTTGCGCTCTAACGCCGCTGAGTGCTGATCAGCATCGCCCGTAAGTGCGCCGCTGATCAGCAACTCCTCCTTTTTGGCGTAGGGGTGTTTTTCCCCCCTATATCCTACCGCCACTGGCTGCTGATAAGTGCCGCACATAAGTGCGGCATTTAGCAGCAGCTCCTTTCTTGGCAAAGGGATATTTTTTCTTACTGTCAAAAAAACACGTAAAAAACACTACACTACACTACATGAAATAAAGTTTTACACTACACCACTACACATTTACATACCCCATATACCAATCCCCGTATAAAGATGGCCCCCAAGGTGTTTTCGGTGTCGGACGCATACGCTAATATTGCCTCCGACACCGAAACAGCCAGTGAGGATGAATGGGGGGATCCTTCTTTCCTCCATTCATCCTCATCATCCTCATCATCCAGTGACGTGTCTGGGGGTAGCGTAGCATACGCTGCCCCCCAGACACGTCTTTTCCGCCAGTACCGTCCCAATAAGAGATCACGGTATGGCGTGAAATTCTACACACTCTGTGAGAGTACCTCAGGGTACACTTACAGATCCAGGGTACGTGCACACTGCGGAATGGCGAAGGATAACCCTTCGTGCATTCCGCAGCTGGCACCCGCCGGCGGACTGATGGAGGCGAGCGTCTACAGCCGTGTCATAGACTCCATTCTATGCACGGGCGGATTCCGTCGTCCGTCCAAAGAATGAACACATTGGACGGAGGGCAGAATCCGCCGATGCATATAATGGAGTGTGACACGAGCGGAGACGCGCGCCTCCATCAGTCTGCCGGTGGGTGCCAGCTGCGGAATGCACAAAGGGTTATCCTTCGCCATTCCGCAGTGTGCACGTACCCTTAGAGTGTATAAAGGAAGGGACACCCAGATGCCCCCCCCCCATCCTCCGAGTTAGTGGGGAGATCGTTCGGGAACTGATCTTCCCACTGCTAGATAAAGGTCACCACCTGTACGGGGATAACTTTTATACCAGCACCCCCTCTTCTGGTCCCTCGCTGCCTGAGCTACTGTAGCTTGCGGCACGATCCGTAAATATCAGAAGTAGTAATAAAGCCCTAATATTTAGCAGCCATGGAGCGGACCCAGCACTTCTGGATATGAAGGACCCCGTATCGCACTAGGACAACATTTTCCAGGTGACGTCCCCCACACTGGAAAACAGGAGACCCCAGAAGAAGTGCAGAGTGTGGCGTAACAGGGGGATCAGGAAGGAGACCATTTTCCAGTGTGACACCTGTCCTGATCGCCCCGGCCTCTGCATACTGGATCGCTTCAAGGCGTACTAAA
Source organism: Dendropsophus ebraccatus (assembly GCF_027789765.1). Taxonomy (NCBI): domain Eukaryota; kingdom Metazoa; phylum Chordata; class Amphibia; order Anura; family Hylidae; genus Dendropsophus; species Dendropsophus ebraccatus. The sequence continues at coordinate 69,935,967 of NC_091462.1, read as the reverse complement.
CGTCATTGGGGTTCTACATTATCTAAATTCTGTCCCTTATTCCTATTTCAGGGGTCACGCTGATCTGGGGATTGTTCTGATCGCCATTATGGAGTCAGGAAGGAATTTTTCCCCTGTGATGAGGCTATTGTCGTCTGCCTTATGAGGTTTTTTTTTTGCCTTCCTCTGGATCAACACAGGTTGAATTTGATGGACACCTGTCATTTTCAACCTTATAAACTAATAATTGGCCTAATACCCCCAAATAAATTAGAATGGTCCCTTTTCCCCAGCTAAATTGGTATGGCCGCCATTCCCATTAGAGGATGCCATGATGCAATTACAAAGCCTCTGTGCGGCCAGGACAGTAGAAACCCCCGACAAGTGACCCCATTCTGGAAACTACACCCCATAAGGAATCTAACGAGGGGGGCAGTGGGGATATGGCCCCCTGGTGACGGCCACATTTGGGCCGTGAAAATGAAAAAAAATTATTTTTTATTTTCATGGCACATGTTCCACTTATGTGCCCGTCACCAGTGGGGTCCATATGCACACTGTACCCCTTGTTGGATTACTTATGGGGTGTAGTTTCCAGAATGGGGTCACTTGTGGGGGGTTTCTACTGTCCTGGCAGCACAGGAGCTTTGTAATTGCGACATGGCCTCCATCCTCCATTCCAGCCTCTAAATGGCGCTCTGTCCGTTTGGTGGCTTGCCCTCTGCCCATATGGCACATTATATCCACATGTGGGGTATTTTCGTACTCAGGGGAAATTACCCTACACGTTTTGTGTTCACTTTCTTTTTTAACCCCTTGTGGAAAAGGAAAAAATCAAGGCTAGACCAACATTTAGTGTAAAAAATTTTTAATTTTTACACTAAATCATTGATCTTGTCTTGATTTTTTCATTTTCACAAGGGGTTAAAAGATAAAAAAAAAAACACTAAATGTGTAGAGCAATTTCGCCTGAGTATGGAAATTCCCGACATGTGGACATAAAGCGCCATGCGGGTGCAGGGTAAGCTTCCAAAGGAAGGAGCGCCATTTGGCTTTTTGAGGCTGGATTTGGCTGGAATGGATTTCGAGGGGCCATGTTGCATTTAAAAGGCCCCTGTGTTGCCAAGACAGTTGACCCCCCCCCCCACAAGTGACCCCATTATGGAAACTACACCCCTTAGGGAATGTAACAAGGGGTGTAGTGAGCATATGGACCCCACTGGTGACGGGCACAAATGTGGAACAATATGGCGTGAAAAATGAAATATTACATTTTTTACACTATAATGTTGGTTTAGCCTTAAATTTTTCATTTTCACAAGGGGTTAAAAGAGAAAAAAACACACAAAATGTGTAGAGCAATTCTCCCTGAGTCCGTAAATACCCCACATGTGGACATAAAGCGCCATGTGGGCGCAGGGCAAGCCTCCGAAGGGAAGGAGCGCCATTTGGATTTTGAAGGCTGGATTTGGCCAGAATGGATGATGAACGCCATGTCGCATTTACAGAGCCCTCGTGCTGCCAAGACAGTGAAAACCCCCCACAAGTGACCCCATTCTGGAAACTACACTCCTCAAGGAATCTAACAAGGGGTGCAGTGATTCCTTGAGGGGTGTAGTTTCCAGAATGGGGTCACTTGTGGGGGGTTTCCAGTGTTTTGGCAGCACGAGGGCTCTGTGAGTGCGACGTGGCCCTTGAAATCCATTCCAGTAAAATCCAGCTTGCAAAGGCCAATTGGCGCTCCTTCCCTTTGGAGGCTCGTCCTGCGCCCGCTTGGCACTTTATGTCCACATGTGGGGTATTTCCGTACTCGGGAGAAACTGCGCTACATGTTTGGTGTTTTTTTTTCTTTTATCCCCTTGTAAAAATGAAAAATGAATGCTAGAACAACATTTTAGTGTAAAAATTTTTTCATTTTTTTACACCACATTGTTCTGAAAATCTGCGAAGCACCTGTGGGGTCCAAATGCTCACCGCACCCCTTGTTACATTCCTTGAGGGGTGCAGTTTTCTAAATGGTGTCCCTTTAGGGGTGTTTTTTAGGTTTTGGCACCCCAGAGCCTCTGCCAACCTGAAGTGGTACAGTCAAAAATGACCAAATATAACGGTGTTGAAATTCACTAGGCGCTCCCTTATATCTGAGGCTTGTGGTTGCGTCAAATAGCGCAATAGGGCCACATATGGGGTATTTCTATAAACTGCAGAAACGGGGCAATCAATATTGGGGTGCATTTCTCTGCTAATAGGTTTATCATTATGAAAGATATTGGATTACAATAAAATCTCTGCACAGAAAATAAAAATTTTCAAATTTCTTACACACTTCGCTTTTATTTCTGTGACTCCCCTAAAGGGTTAAAAAACTTTCTGGATGTGCTTTTGCAAAGTTTGGGGGGTGCAGTTTCTGAAATGGGGTGCTTTGTGGGGCTTTCTAACATACAGGTCCCTCAAATACACTTTGAACCTGAACAGGTCCCTAAAAATATCTGATTTTGAAATTTTACAGAAAATTTGGAAAATTTCTGCTAATGTTTTAAGCCTCCTATTGTCTAAAAAAATTTAAATATAGTTTAATAAATGCCGCCAACATAAAGTAGACATGCTGCTAATGCTATTTAAAATATAATTTATGTGGCATAACCATTTTCTGTAGAAGCAGAAGCAGGTTATGACTATCGACTCCATTTTACCAGAAATGTAAAGTACAATATGTCACGAGAAAACAATCTCAGAATCAGCCGCATAGGTAAAAGCACCCCGAAGTTATTAATGAATAAAGTGACACTGGTCAAATTCATAAAATTTGTCTCTGTCCTTAAGGCCATTTCAGGCTCTGTCCTTAAGGGGTTAAGGGAGGCAGCGTTTACATACTTGCGGCGGGGCGAAAATTCTGCTGTGAGTATGTAAACCTATTGAAACCTGCGAGAAAGCCGCTGTGTGAAACTGGCCTTATAAAAGTTAAGATATGTGTGCACATATCTTACATAGACATGTATCCTTCTATGGGATTTTTATTTGCCTGTATTTGTGGTTTGTGTTACCTGTAGGTAGTTTGAAAAAAAAAACAAAAAAAAACTATCCTTAGTTTAGTATAAACTGTTTATTCAACCTTAATTTCTCATCAAACCAAATATGGAAAATTATACAAGATATAATGGGGCAAAAAACGTAGGCAGGTGTGGAAAAAATGCTGCTAAGTATGCTAAGAATGCTTTCAAAGAGCTTTGTGTTTTCTTTTTTTAATAATTAATAAAAATACAAAGTGAATGATCAGAAGAGGAATCTAAATCAAAATCATTATTATTATTGCATCAACTCTTCTTTTCAGTTTTTGAAAGAACTCAGCTGGAAAGTTGTTGCAAACACCTTGGAGAACTACCCCCAGATCATCTGTAGATGTAGACTTGTTCAGATCTTTCTGCCACTTTATGTAATCATAGACAGAACTGTGGGGGCTGTATCATCATTTCCGGGACTCTTCTTTATGCTGAGGACAGTTCTTAATTACATTGGCTACATGTATGGGGGTCACTGCCTGCTGCAGAATAAACATTTGGAGCCGATCAGATGTCACCCTGATAGGAGGTGTCTGTCTTTGCAGCATTTATTTTCCACACCTACTCACACTGCACTGTACTGTACCTAAAAAAAGCTATAGAAGCAGTTAATAGAAAAATTTGCCAGTACCTGATAACGTGAAGCTAGCAAGCTTTCGACATTGCTGAGAAGCAGAAAATCCATCCATACCATCTGCACCCATCTACAATCAAAGGGAACATTGAATGTGTCATGCATATTAAACAATACAGTTGTTTAAGTGTACCTTTTGTTTAATTTTTTTGTTGTTGCAGAAATCAATAGTACAGGAAATTTTAAGAAAACAAGACAACAAAGAGTTAATTTACAGCTACATCACGAGGCTATCTCCTCTGAAATCAGCACTGACCTCTCTGACCTCTGAATACGGCTTTTACACAACTTGTGCTGTGTAATCCTTTGATCTCTGCTCTCTGCTGCCAACTAATATCCCTCCTTCCTCCTCCCCCCTCCCCTCTCCATAGAACAGACAGGATCTGACTGTGTAAAAAAAGAGTCGAGATTTCCTGATAATGAGCAGTGAATGAGAGAGGAGGGAGGGGGGCCTGGGAAAGGTCTTTTTGAATGCAGATAATTACAAAGTTTCTTAAAATCCCCTGTACTATTGATTTCTGCAAAAAAAGAAATAAAAAAAAATATGACAGTGACACTTTAAAACATGCAAGTACAACCACTTCTCCACTGAATACAGAGGGAATGAGTATAACCAGACTATTATCCCAATAAAAGAGGTAGTTTGCTTCTGCCCCTAATAATAATAATATTAACCTTTATCTAAAAAACAACATATTTTAGGGCATTTTACAAAACAGGGGGATACATGGCTAATGTTGGATGTAACGGTTTGTAGCATTTTCTATTCACATCCTAGGGAAAGTTCCAGCATAGCTGGGTGTGTAAATGTGTGTGGTGTTTTGTAATGTCTCAGTATACTGTCGCTAAGACAAATTTCAGACCCCAACACAGTTCTCTTCCCATGTTTAGAGGAGGCCCAGTTCTTCTGCATAAGTCTCTGAAGTGATTTATTGAACATTCATATATCCTCTAGAAAACTAATGAGTGCATCTTCTTATATAGTTTTTTGTTTGTCTCTTTGTTTCTTTTTTATTTTTTGCTGTTTTGTTTTTTTTTTCTGTAAAAAAAAAAAAAAAAAAGAATCTGTTGGCTAAATATATGGGGGAGGGAGAAGGCCTGCTTTAGCACTTCAGCAACAAAGCAATAAAACATTTTTACGTGGAAGCCATTCATAAACATGAAGGTATGTTTAAGCTCTCCGTCACTATTAGCCACCTGTTGGTGTTTACAGGAAGGCTGGTTACACAGTTGCTCAGATTGTGGACAGGGGGCAAGAATCCTTGGAGGGCAGCTCACACAGGCTGTAGATGGGGTACAGCACATACTAGGCAGTCTGCAGGGGGAATAATATAGTCTGTGCACAAATGTAGAGACTAAATAGAACGGAATAGAATAGAAAAAAATTCCTTGCAAAATAATAAGAACGAAGCAAGAACACAAGAATAACAAAATTATTTTCAAAGGTGTCTATACCCTTTAATATAAATGTATGTGCATTACATTATGTTAAATATTAGCTTTAGGGCCCTTTTCTTCTATTGTGCATGAGAACCAAAACAGTAATGGGCACAGGGGGAAAACATCAGTTTAGAAGTTGGGCAGAAAGATAAGCCTGGCCACTGCATAGAAAGATTTAAGAGGGGAACACTGATTAGTGGCTACAGTTATAAGTATGAGATTGTATGAGAGCAACAATAACAGTTTTAGCTGTGTACAGGGAACAGATGCTGCAGATGTTTTTGTGGTGCAATTGACAATCAAGCGGCTGAACGAGGAATGAGAAGGACAGATTTGTGTCTAACATGTTTCAAGACAATGGGTGCGCTACCTCTGGGTAATAGCAGCACCACACCTGATATGGAAATAGAGTCTCACTCAATTTAGGAGTTGTGAGGAAAAAGGAGTATGGTTCATCAATATATTGATATAACTATATATCAATATAGCCCAGGGTCACCATCTGCCAGGAAGCCATACTCCGCAGGGGGGGCTAGTGTACAGAGCCCTCCAGGTCCCTAAGTGTGAAAATTCCCACTCAGAGGCCAACAGGCATCCAAAAACCCTGATAACAAATTCCCCTACCTAGATAAGAGCACATATCTCCAGACTGAGTGGCACCATAATTCCATAATGAGTTATGGAATTTCCGTGCGGCCTAGCCATATGAAAAGTATATTTTCTAAATCGTTTGACCCACCCGAACGTCCCTCTGCGTCTCACTCCTCTTTGGAGTCCAGGATAGGGAGATACGGAGAACTGGTAGACCGAGCTGGGTAAAGGAGTCCTGTTTGGTCTCCAAACGTTCTAGGGGCCCAGCCGGACCCAATGGTACCAGAACCATCTCCCTATGACCCGGTGTTAGGAAGATATGACCCACTTTGGGGTTATAGGGGTTTTGGGCTGTAAGCCCAAGGGGGAGTAGCTGAGACCAGCCCACACCTGGGAGGGGGGCGTGTCGGCCAGGTGTATATATCCCAGGGGCTAGGCAGGACCCATTGTTCTTTGTCCGGGGAGGCCATGACGATAGGTCGGAGAAGTTCCTGAAAACCAACGCAGCAAGCACACGCCTCCCATGCTTTGCTTTACCACCCAAATTACGGTAACGACCAATTGCTAAAACTGTTGGTGCTACCACCTGTACTTTGTCTCTGACCACTGTATATATTATTCTGTGTATATTGTGTGTTGTTTAGTGCGCCCTTAATGCAATTAAATATCCTATTTAATCTGTGGCTGTTCTTTTGTCTCGATCAACGTACCCGCACGCCCTTGTTCGCAAGCTAACGCTATCACTCGGGGCTGGCTACTGGCCCAATATAGTATTATTATATCTTAACGAGAAGCTGGTGGCAGCTTTACCAGTCTTCCTGTGCCCACGTGGACAGGGTGGCGGTGTAAATCAATACCCAGCTGGCCTCCCGTACTCCTGGTGGAGTGTGGGAAGTCACAGGAGTCTTAGAACATTGACTGAGTATTTTATGTCAAGCCAAACAATCTCTCCAAAAGGAAAGACTTCCCATCTGCAGACAGCTGTTTCGGGGTTGTTGACCCTATTCGGTGCAGAGCAAGGTGTTGGCTGGCTAGTGAGAGGTCTATCAAGGTGGGTTAAAAGGGTACTGATTCTCATTAAGGAGAGTTCGTCATAAAGACCTATGGAGACTTACAGATCATTGCAGAGAATTCTGGGAAGAAAGGATATGCAAAATAGCTCTCACACCTCTTGAGCAAAGAGATGTTCCTTCAAGTCAAGTCTCACTCAATCAAGAAGTCTTAGATTACTGATTGGGGATTTTATGCCAAGCCAATCTCTCCAAAAGATGCTAAATCTTTCCTTTTGGAGAGATTGTTTAGCTTGGCATAAAATCCGCAGTCAATGTTCTAAGACTCCTTGATTGAAAGAGACTTGACTTGAAGTGACATCTCTTTGCTCAAGAGGTACGTGAGCTATTTTGCATATCCTTTTTTCCCAGAATTCTTAATGGAGCAGCAATGGTCTGTAAGTCTCCATGCATCTTTATGATGAAATCCTCTTAATACCCCTTTGACCCATGTCGATAGACCTCTCACTAGCCAGCCAACACGCTGCTCTGCACTGAAGAGGGGCAACAACCCCAAAACAGCTATCTGTAGATGGGAAATCTTTACTTTTGGAGAGATTGCTTGGCTAGGCATAAAATCCCCAGTCAATACTCTAACACTCCTTGATTGAGTGAGACTTGACTTGAAGGGACATCTCTTTGCTCAAGAGGTGTGAGAGCTATTTAGCATATCCTTTCTTCTTTGTAGAGAGAAAATAGGAACTGTATGGGGAAGAACTAAAGAGGCAGAGCTGGAAAATTATAGTAAAAAAAATTGAGGCAAAGGGGCAGTATCCTGAAATAAAAAAAAAAAACTTTTGACATGTCATAGTGACATGTCAGAAGCACTGACTGATGGGGGTTCAAGTACAGAGTCCCTCACCAATCACTAAAATGTAGTGAGCATTGTGTCCCTTTCCTGTTTTGCTTGTCTCTCTATGGAAAGCCAACAAGCAGTGTACAGATACATTTAAAATCTATGATACATGACATGTATGTCAGATGTTTTTTTTTTTTAAAGTTAGGTACACTTAAAGGATACTGCTCTATCTTTTTGTTCCTATTTCACCGACTGCTCTGAAAAGGAGGGTGGTTTACCTAATAAGTCACACAGTCGGCCCCCTTTCAGCACGCCACCAACACTTAGAGCTGGGGGAAAGGTCTCAGTGTGGCAGTGACACTGGGACATTGCTGCGCAAGTTATTCTAATGATTTTTCAAGTTATAATAAAAAATATTTTTTGACAAACTATTTAAGAAATTCTTACTGTCCTAAAAGTGATTTTTTTCCCCCAGTACAAATAACAACACAAAAGTAAAAAGTGTTGGGCTGGGCACAGAATTTTAAACATGTTAAAAACCTACCATTACAGACGGATTTTTCACAGTGATACAAGGTGTTGTCGCTCTCAAAGATCCACTGATACCATGATAATATTTAAAACAAATTTTTATTTCAGCTGAAAAGGAAGAACAGTTTTTGATCAGAAGTTACAGGAATGAACAAACAATATTGATAAAAATAATTTATATATATATATATATATATATATATATATATATATATATATATTTCCAATAATTATCACAAAGATTGTTAAAAGGGATTTTCTGGGCAAAACAAATAAATGTGCTATCCCGCTGATGAGTGATTGGTGACCTATCCTTTGGAAATAAGGAAGACAGTCCTGATTAGGGGGGTGACAAACAAAAAATCAGGAGGGAGGTGAATTACTGATCTATACGCTAGAGAACTGAAATCAGAGTATCAGAATGTCTCAGAGAGACCAGTGTACTTAAAGGGAAACTATTTGCAGGTTAGATTCATCTACCCTTACAACCCCTTACAGCACCCGGGCCGCCGAAGAGGAAGTTATTTGTGTTACCTTCCTCCTCTGCACTGATCCCATGCTGTTAGTCGGACTAATCTTCGTTCCTGTGTACACAAGCACTGCCACGTCATCTGGCCTGCCCTCTCCATTAATTATCATTAGAAGGAGCAGGCCAAATGACGCGGCAATGCTCCTAACAGTGCACCGGAGCGGAAATTACCCTGACTAGCAGCATGGGACCAGCACAGAGGAGGAAGGTAACACACCTACCTTTTTCTAAGGGTCCCATGCGCTATAAGGGACTATCAGCAGATTAGGTTTCTGAAACCATAGAGGGTTAAGAGGGTATTTTTGCATTAATACGTTGCCCACCCATAGCTTTCCATCTTTCCAATATAAAAAGTTATTATGGATTCTTCACAGTTTTGCTCTTATCTAGATGCATTCACCCCCACTGAATGCATAGGATCATCAAATCTCAGTCCAACCCGACACGCTTCCTGCTCCTGGCCCCCACCCTCCGAGACGGCATCACGTGTCCTCAGTCTCTTCAATGGGCAGGGTTAGTGCTTCTAACCCAGTCCACAGAAGTGAGGGAGGACAGTAAGACGCTCACAGCTGCTGCTGATCACTGTCTCCCTCTCCGACTACCCCACCCCCCCTCAACTCACCCGCATCAGAGACGTCCGCTAGTGGCATCGCCCCCCACCCCAACATCACTACTGATCACGGCATCCCCCAAATCATCCGACGATGACTACTGCCCCATCTCATCCGATGTCTGGGACAGCCACCAGCGGCAACCCCCCATGAGTGCATCAGCCGCGTTCCCCTGAGTAATTTCCTGGCAACCTGACACCCCTGTTTGCCGCCAGCAGGGCTGTGGAGTCGGAGTTGTGGAGTCAGAGTCGTAGTCGGAGCTAGTTTTAGCTGCAGTTGGAGTCGGAGCTAGTTTTGGCTGGAGTCGGAGATGGAAAAGAATGTACCGTCTCAGACTCCAGCTTTAAAAAATCTTTAAAAAATGTAGAATTAAATTTTGATATGAATTTTACAAGTTTTGCTCATAAATATATATTATGAGCAACATTCTAATAGGACACTGTCCCTATTACATAAGGGGGGGTCAAGGAAAAGTTGTCAGTCACTATTTGGCAGTTTGTTTCTGAGCTGGAAGAGTCCATTGTGTGGGGGGAGATCTGTGCTGTTCTCTTCCTGGATGCTGGATGACTGTATATGAGAAGCAGTGTAATATGAAGAAATCCTGTGTAATATAGAGGAGGAGGAGAACACATAAGTAGTGTAGCAGTAACCTCTGTCCTCAGTGTGGTGTTTTCTCTCTGGGAGAAGATTGTTTTTCTTTAGTGTTCTATGGCTGCAGCTGTGTGTGTGTGTGTGTGTGTGTGTGTGCTATGGCTGCAGTAGGTTGTGTGTGTGCTATGACTGCAGCAGGCTGTGTGTGTGTTATGGCTGCAGCAGGCTGTGTGTGTGTGCTATGGCTGCAGCAGGCTGTGTGTGCGTGTGCTATGGCTGCAGAAGGCTGTGTGTATGTGTGCACTACGGCTTCAGCAGGCTATGTGTATGTATGCTATGGCTGCAGCAAGCTGTGTGTGTGTGCTATGGCTACAGCAGGCTGTGTGTGTGTGTGCTATGGCTGCAGCAGGCTGTGTGTGTGTGCTATGGCTGCAGCAAGCTGTGTGTGTGTGTACGCACTATGGCTGCAGCAGCCTGTGTGTATGTGTGCTATGGCTGCAGCAAGCCGTGTGTGTGTGTGGTGTACACTATGGCTGCAGCAAGCTGTGTGTGTGTGCTATGGCTGCAGCAGGCTGTGTGGGTGTGTGTGTATGCTATGGCTACAGCAGGCTGTGTGTGTATGTGTGTGCGTACTATTGCGTGCCCCCACAGTGACCTCCTATATCACTATGTGTGACCCCTCTCTATATCACTATGTGTGACCCCCTGTATATTACTATGGCTGACCTCTATATCACAGGGATCTGGCATTGTTAGCAGTGTTTCTTTAAAGGACAAGTCCGGGGTCTGGCCAAAAAAAATTAATCACTTAATAAGCTGGGGATCTTAAATACCTTTGAAATAGGAAAAGTTTGAGCTCAGAATTGCTACTTTCTGACCCCCACATCACCCAATCTCATCATCAGATTTTGTCCCCTAACTTCCTGTTTGAGCTGCAGCTCAGATACTACATCTCCCAGCATCCCTCTGCCTAGTTTCAGTCAGTCTATCACGCCCATTTCACCTCCTTGTCCAGCCTTCCTCTTTGTCCCACCCATGTTACCACCCCCTTGTGTCACAGTTAGCATACTGGATGTGTGTGCAATGTATATGTTGGTATATAGCTCTATCTCTATCTATAGATGGAGTTATAGTTTGTGTGTGTGTATATATATATCTGATGCATCCATACTACTTCATTGTCAGTATAATAGTATTGAATAGAACACATACGGCAGTTTACACTGACACTCAAGTAGTATGGATGTATCAGAGCTGCAGTGATTGTACAGGAATTCTTTCATAGAGGTCTTTGGTGTGCCCTGTATGGGGTTGTGAGGGAGGGGAGGGGTAAGGCTAGGAGCTGTGTCTTAGAGCTGCCGGGAGCCGTCCTTTCAAGGTGCTGGGAGCAGTGTGATCAGAGCTGCTGGAGCCGTGCTGTGAAGGTTCCGGGCGGGGGAGGGTCAATGCTGGGAGCTGTGTGAGGAGGACTGCTGGAGGCTGCGGGGGGAGGAATGATTTGTGCTCTGGAGCTCTGCAGCCAGGCATACCGGGAGCCGTGCTTTGAGGCTGAAGGGGGGGCCATGCCGGGAGCTGTGCTGGGAGTGCTTGGAGGCATTCCTAAGAGAAGGGAGGGAGGAAGCTGCCGGCCGCAATGAGGAACGCCCCGGATCGTGACATCACGACCCAACTGGTGCCTGGGGATCACAGTGGATCGTGACGTCACCATAAAACCCTGAACTACAGAACTTCCGGTGGTGAGAGTGACACAGAAAAGTGGGGTAAGGCTGCAGAATCAGTAATTAGTGTATATTTACATGTTATATAACTTTATATGTGGGAAAGAACTGTGTAATAAAAAATTTCACCAGACTTCTCCTTTAAGTATGGTGAAAATTTAGTTAAAAACATAGAAGACTGTCAGCAGGAAAAGACCACCTGCTCCATCTAGTCTAGTTGTGAGTAGTTCAGGACATAAAGGCTGGAGACTGGCTGCATCCACTGCACACACAGGAGAATGTGCTTTATATACAGTATTTCTTTATTCACTCCGAAGTCGCCCTCAAGATGATGTAGGACATTAGGGAGAAGCTGCAGAGCCAGTGTGATAAGTAACTCCCCTGGTATATGACTGCCCATTTATGAAGGAGCAGGAGTCGGAGTCGGTCCTGATAAAATTCAGGAGTCGGAGCTGCAGCTTACGGACTCCACCGCCCTGGCCGCCAGCATCCCCCCGATCTCACCCTCCACACCTCACCAGCTACCAGCATTCCTCCCTCCATCGGTCACCAGCATCGGCTCTGTTACAACATCAGTGGCTCTGCTACAACATTCCTCCCCCCATAGGTCACCAGCATCGGCTCTGCTACAACATCATCGGCTCTGCTGCAACATCATCGGCTCTGCTACAACATCATCGGCTCTGCTACAGCATAATCCACTCTGTTACATCCTCATCATCTGGGAGAAGCAATGCATGATAGGAAATGTAGTTTCCCTGCCAGCGCTTTTAAAAAAAACTTGTAACTCAGGAATGGCAGCAGCTAGAAAGACTGGGAGTGTGAGACCAGCTAGGTTTAGGGGCATTTTATATTTTTGGCTCTTGGGGGTAATACCCCTTTAATTGACCGAAAGGGGTTGTTCGGAATAAATGCTTAATTATACATGCTGCAGGGGCTGCTGGGGACATAGGAATAATGTATACTTACTTGCTCTGCACCGCCACAGTTGCTTGTTACTTGGCCATCCGTTCTGCAACACTGTCAGTGTTTTGTAAACATCTGTTGATGTGCCGTTACTACAGGAAATGGACCATCAATATAGGCTCTAATTTGACCGGTCATTTCCTGTGGGAAAGGCATGTTTGCAGGTATCTTCAAAACCCTGACAGTAGCGCAGACTAGGCGGCCCGGGAACCAGCAGCTGTAGTGGAGAGGGACAGTATTCATTACTCTCATGTGCCCTGCCGCCCCTGCAAAATGGATAACTAAGCATTTATCCTAGACAACCCGTTTTAACTACTTACCTCTACTATCTAATATAGAAAAAAGTATGTTGCAGAATGGGACACATGATGCTAATAAGCATACACTGAATTAAGAGATTGGTTTGCCTGATTTTGTTAACTCCAGAAGAGCACTACACAGTAATAAAACTACTGAATGGGCTGCTATGGGTGGACTTTGAAAGAGAATGAAATCATTGCAATAGCCTACATGCTATACAAAATATAACAAACTAAATTTAAACTACTAATTAATTGAACCCACTATTTCCTATTTTGATGTAGTTACCTCAGTTCTTGAGGACACGGATTGGTATAAAATTACTAAAATGCCAAAATAACATCAACTTTCAAAATATATTTTGTGTACACCTCACCATTCACCTTCAGCAGCGCCTCAATGTGTGTCCTGCAAACTTATAATGTACCTTAACTTGCTAAACTGTTTTCTGGACTGAGAAATTTTCTTCTACTTGCATTGTGATGAGGTATCTTTTTCAATTTTTTTCTACAAAGTAATTTAAGGTTACAAACCCACTTGGCGGGTCTGCAGCGAGTCTCCATGCTGCGTTTTTGCAGCGAGACTGGCTGCAGATCCCGGCCTTATGCTTTTAATGGCAGACAAACACGCAGCAGGGATGTACATCCCTGCTGCGAGTTTGTCTGCAGCCCACCCCATTAACCCCCCGGCCGCCGAAGCTGATACTTCACCTGATCCCGGCTCCGGCGGTTCCCGATGTCTTCAGCAAGCCGGAGCGGGGACCAGGTGAAGTATATGCTCCAGCCAGCCGCCCGCAGCCCCGGCCGCCCGATCGCCCCCCCCGCAGCCCCGATCAGGCGGCCGGGGCTGAGGGCGGCTGGCTGGAGCATATACTTCACCTGGTCCCAACTCCGGCTTGCTGAAGACATCGGGAACCGCCGGAGCCGGGATCAGGTGAAGTATCAGCTCCGGCGGCCGGGGGGTTAATGGGGAGGGCTGCAGACAAACTCGCAGCAGGGATGTACATCCCTGCTGCGTGTTTGTCTGCCATTAAAAGCATAGGGCCGGGATCTGCAGCGAGTCTCGCTGCAAAAACGCAGCATGGAGACTCGCTGCAGACCCGCCAAGTGGGTTTGTAACCTAAAGCAGCAACAATGTGTCTTAAGTTACTTTATCTACAAAATATAACCTATTGATGAAGTCCTTGATGCAGTTATTTCGTGTTGTGAGATTTTTTTATTTTTATATCATTAAAATGCCAAAATAAAGACTGTGAAACTAATAAAAAAATATACAACACTCTTTTGATGATGTGTCTAAATCTTAGAATCCCCAGTAAGCTAGCTGTGTGTGGAAAATTGTGTGTGTGACATTTCTTAGGGGAAAAACTTTATAGGAAGACTGTGAGGAGAGTTATGCTTTCTGATCCACATGCAGCATGAAATCCTGACAGGCATCCTTGTTATAAACAACTATGTTTCACTCTGAAATACTGGAGTGCTTCAGACAAAAGATTACTCAGTACAGCAGTGTGTTCTTAACCCTTAGAGGACCGGGCCAATTTCAATTTTTGCGTTTTCGTTTTTTCCTCCTTGTGCTTAACCCCTTAAGGACAGAGCCTGAAATGGCCTTAATGACAGAGACAAATTTTATGAATATGACCTGTGTCACTTTATTCATTAATAACTTCGGGATGCTTTTACCTATCCGGCTGATTCTGAGATTGTTTTCTCGTGACATATTGTACTTTACATTTCTGGTAAATTGGAGTCGATACTCATAACGAATCTTTATGAAAAAAAAAACCAAATAATGTGAAAAAATGTGAAAAACTGCATTTTTCCAACTTTGAAACTTTTTTGCGTATACAGAAAGTGGATATACCACATAAATTATATATTAAATAGCATTAGCAATATGTCTACTTTATGGTGGCAGCATTTATTAAACGATCTTTCATTTTTTTAGAGAATAGGAAGCTTAAAACATTAGCAGCAAATTTCCAAATTTTCAGTAAAATTTCAAAATCAGATATTTTTAGGGACCTGTTCAGGTTTAAAGTGTATTTGAGGGGCCTGTATGTTAGAAAGCCCCACAAAGCACCCCATTTCAGAAACTGCACCCCCCACACTCTGCAAAAGCATATCCAGAAAGTGTTTTAACCCTTTAGGGGAGTCACAGAAATAAAAGCTAAGTGTGTAAGAAATTTGAAAATTTTAATTTTCTGTGCAGAGATTTTATTGTAATCCAATATTTTTCATAATTATAAACCTATTACCAGAGAAATGCACCCCAATATTGATTGCCCCGTTTCTGCAGTTTATAGAAATACCCCATATGTGGCCCTATTACGCTATTTGACGCAACCACAAGCCTCAGATATAAGGGAGCGCCTAGTGAATTTCAATGCCTCCGTTATATTTGGTCATTTCTGACTGTACCACTTCAGGTTGGCAGAGGCTCTGGGGTGCCAAAACCTAAAAAACACCCCTAAAGGGACACCATTTACAAAACTACACCCCTCAAGGAATGTAACAAGGGGTGCGGTGAGCATTTGGACCCCACAGGTGCTTCACAGATTTTCCGAACAATATGGCGTGAAAAAAGAAAAAAAATTTTTTTTACACTAAAACGTTGTTCTAGCCTTCAATTTTTCATTTTCTTAAAGGGATAAGAGGAAAAAAAAGACACAAAATGTGTAGCGCAGTTTCTCCCGAGTACGGAAATACCCCACATGTGGCGATAAAGTGCCAAGGGGGCGAAGGACGAGCCTCCAAAGGGAAGGAGCGCCAATTGGCTTTTGGAAGCTGAATTTCACTGGAAAGGATTTCAAGGGCCATGTCGCATTTACAGAGCCCTCGTGCTGCCAAGACACTGGAAACCCCCCACAAGGGACCCCATTCTGGAAACTACACCCCTCAAGAAATCTAACAAGGGGTGCAGTGAGCATATGGACCCCACTGGTGACGGGCACAAATGTGGAACAATGTGACGTGAAAGTAAAAAATTTCATTTTTTCACTTTCATGGCACAAATGTGCCCGTCATCAAGGGGTCCATATCCTCACTGCACCCCTTGTTAGATTCCATGAGGGGTACAGTTTCCAGAATGGGGTCAATTGTGGGGGATTTCCAGTGTTTTGGCAGCACAAGGGCTCTGTAAATGCGACATGGCGTTCATCATCCATTCTAGCCAAATCCAACCTCCAAAATCCAAATGGCGCTCCTTCCCTTCGGAGGCTTGCCATGCGCCCACATGGCAATTTATGTCCACATGTGGGGTATTTTCGGACTCGTGGGAAATTGCTCTACACATTTTGTTTTTTTTCCCCTCTTTTAACCCCTTGTGAAAATGATAAATTCAAGGCTAAACCAACATTATAGTGTAAAAAATGTAATATTTCATTTTCACGCCACATTGTTCCACATTTGTGCCCGTTACCAGTGGGGTCCATATGCTCACTACACTCCTTGTTACATTCCTTGAGGGGTGTAGTTTCCATATTGGGGTCACTTGTGGGGGGTTTCAACTGTCTTGGCAACACAGAGGCCTTTTGAATGCAACATGGCCCCTCGAAATCCATTCCATCCAAATCCAGCCTTTAAAAACCAAATGGAGCTCCTTCCCTTCGGAGGCTTACCCTGCGCCCGCACGGCGCTTTATGTCCACATGTGGGGTATTTCCGTACTCAGGGGAAATTGCTCTACACATTTAGTGTTTTTTTTTTATCTTTTAGCCCCTTGTGAAAATGAAAAAATCATGACAAGATTAATGATTTAGAGTAAAAATTTTACAAAAATTACACTAAATGTTGGTCTAGCCTTGATTTTTTCCATTTCCACAAGGGGTTAAAAAGAAAATTAACACAAAACATGTAGGGTAGTTTCCCCTGAGTACGAAAATACCCCACATGTGGGCATAATGTGCCATATGGGCACAGGGCAAGCCACCAAAGGGACAAAGCGCCATTTAGAGGCTGGAATGGAGGATGGAGGCCATGTCGCAATTACAAAGCTCCTGTGCTGCCAGGTCAGTAGAAACCCCTGACAAGTGACCCCATTCTGGAAACTACACCCCATAAGGAATCTAACAAGGGGTGCAGTGAGCATATGGACCCCACTGGTGACGGGCACTTACATAGAACATGTGCCGAGAAAATAAAAAATACAATTTTTTTCATTTTCACGTCCCAAATGTGGCCGTCACCAGGGGGCCATATCCCCGCTGCCCCCCTTGTTAGATTCCTTATCGGGTGTAGTTTCCAGAATGGGGTCACTTGTGGGGGGTTTCTACTGTCCTGGCCGCACAGAGGCTTTGTAATTGCATCATGGCATCCTCTAATGGGAATGGCAGCCATACCTATTTAGCTGGGGAAAAGGGACCATTCTAATTTATTTGGGGGTATTAGGCCAATTATTAGTTTATAAGGTTGGAAATGACAGGTGTCCATCAAATTCAACCTGTGTTGATCCAGAGGAAGGCAAAAAACCCTTGTGAGGCAGACGACAGTAGCCTCATCACAGGGGAAAAATTCCTTCCCGACTCCATAATGGCGATCAGAATAATCCCTGGATCAACGTGACCCCTGAAATAGGAATAAGGGACAGAATTTAGATAATGTAGAACCCCAGTGACGTGTGGTACGCCTTGGAGCGACCCAGTATGCAGAGGCCGGGGTGATCAGGACAGGTGTCGCACTGGAAAATGGCGTCCTTCCTGATCCCCCTGTTACCCCACACTCTGCACTTCTTCTGGGGTCTCCTGTTTTCCAGTGTGGGGGACGTCACCTGGAAAATGTTGTCCTGGTGCGATACGGGGTCCTTCATATCCAGAAGTGCTGGGTCCGCTCCATGGCTGCTAAATATTAGGGCTTTATTACTGCTTCTGATATTTTCGTATCGTGCCGCAAGCTACAGTAGCTCGGGCAGCGAGGGACCGGAAGAGGGGGTGCTGGTATAAAAGTTATCCCCGTACAGGTTGTAACCTTTATCCAGCAGTGGGAAGATCAGTTCCCGGACGATCTTCCCACTTGTTCCGAGGATGGGGGGGGGGGGAGGGGGCATCTGGGGGCTGGATTCGGGTGTCCCTTCCTTCATACACTCTAAGGGTACATGCACACTGCGGAATCGCGACAGATAACCCTTCGTGCATTCCGCAGTTGGCACCCGCCGGCGGAGTGATGCAGGCGCACGTCTCCACACGTGTCATAGACTCCATTCTATGCCCGGGCGGATTCCGCTCTCCGTCCAACGCATTCATTCTTTGGATGGACGACGGATTCCGCCCGTGCATAGAATGGAGTCTATGACACGGGTAGAGACATGCGCCTGCATCAGTCCGCCGGCGGGTGCCAGCTGCGGAATGCACGAAGGGTTATCCTTCGCCATTCCGCAGTGTGCACATACTCTAAATCTGTAAGAGTACCCTGAGGTACGCTCACAGAGTTTGTAGAATTTCACGCCATACCGTGATCTCTTATTGGGACGGTACTGGCAGAAAAGACGTGTCTGGGGGGCAGCGTACACAACGCTACCCCCCAGACATGTCCCTGGATGATGAGGATGAATGGAGGAAAGAAGGATCCCCCCCATTCATCCTCACGGGCTGTTTCGGTGTCGGAGGCAATAACGTATCCCTCTGACGCCGAAAACACCCTGGGGGCCATCTTTATACGGGGATTGGTATATGGGGTATGTAGTGGTGTAGTCTCAAACTTTATTCAATGTAGTGTGGTGTAATGTAGTGTTTTTTTACGTGTTTTTTATTACAGTAAGTATAAAAAAAAAAAACCTACGCCAACAAAGGAGTTGCTGATAAATGCCGCACTTATGTGCGGCACTTATCAGCAGACCGTGGCAGTAGAATATAGAAAAAAAAAACACCCTACGCCAAAAAGGAGGAGTTACTGATTAGCAGCGCACTTTCGTGCGATGCTGATCAACACTCAGCGGCGATAGGGTGCGGAAAATAGAAAAAAAAATTTTTGGAAAAAAAATAAATAAACTTTTTTACATTCTGAACGTCCCTGAAGCTGCTGATAAGTGTATTACACATATCAGCCGCTAGAGGGCAGCAGAGCGCAAAATATGGAAAAAGACGACGCTAGAGCCGAAAATAGCCGAGAGAAGCCGAACGTGCCGTCACGGAGGAAGCCGAAGACCCGAACGAACACGAGGACGCCGCGAACCCGGAAGATGCCGATCAGGAGCCCGGGACAGGTGAGTAATGTACAAATACCTGCTTTGGACCCCTCGGCTACCTAGCTGAGGGGTCCAGGGCAGGTATTTTTTATTTTATGGGACTGATCGCCGTGCCACCGGCCCGATCGCCGTGAACGGCCGGCCGGCCGTTCACGGCGATCGGGCCGGTGGCACGGCGATCACCATTACTTTTTACAGTAATGGCGGTCGGTGCCGTCCTCGGACAGCACCGACCGCCATTTCTTTTTCGGGTCATCGGGTCACCGATAACCCGGAAAGGTTCTGATCGCCGCTATTGGCTGATCTGAATTGATCAGCCTATAGCGGCGATCGTAAGCACGGAGGGTGTTAACCACCCCCCGTGCCGTGAAGCTAAGATGGCCTGCTATGATTTATAGCAGGCCATCTTCCCCGATCGCTGTGTGCGAACACGCAGCGATCGGGGAAACATCGGGCGTAAATTTACGCCCTGATGTGCCAAGCACCAGGGCGCGAGGGCGTAAGTTTACGCCCGATGTCGTTAAGGGGTTAAAAGGCCATAGCAGTTGCATTTTTTCACCTACAAACCCACATGAGCCCTTATTTTTTGCGCCACTAATTGTACTTTGCAATGACAGGCTGAATTTTTTTTTATAAAGTACACTGCAAAAGCCGCCGCGCAGCCCCGCTCTCAACACCCGTAGGCGGCCCTGGACAGACAGGTACGGCTGGGGTCGCCTAGGGGTTAAAAGGGAACTACAGATAGAGGTAAAAAACAAATAAACCTGCTGCAGAAGCATACAGCATTGCTTACCTGTCTAACCCAGTTTTGAAACTACCAAAAATCTATTTGTTTTGGGGGTCTGTGTTGTGTAATTGCTGGCTGTACTTCCTGGTTAACGCCCCGTTCCCACTGAGCAAAACTAGCGGAATTCCGCGGCGAAATTGTCCGCCGCGGAATGCCGTTAGCCTCCCGCTCATAATGGGAGTCTATGGGAGGTGCGTGCTCCTGCCCTGTCTGCGCTGAAGAATGAACATGTTCATTCTTTAGAGCAGACAGGGCAGGAGCGTGCGCCTCCCATAGACTCCCATTATGAGCGGGAGGCTAACGGCATTCCTCGGCGGAAAATTCCGCCGCGGAATTCCGCTAGTTTTGCTCAGTGGGAACGGGGCCTTAGCAGCTGTACACAGTACAACAGGTTCCAGAATGCATTGCTTTCACTTGCTGCTCATCATAGTCCTCTACCCTGCTCATTCTCTGCTCTAGGCAGTACTCTATCATCTCATTGTGGTCCCAAACACACAGCACTCTGTATTCTCTACCTGTAACACCACACAGCACGCTGTATTCTCTACCTGTAACACCACACAGCACGCTGTATTCTCTACCTGTAACACCACACAGCGCGCTGTATTCTCTACCTGTAACACCACACAGCACTCTGTATTCTCTTCCTGTAACACCACACAGCACGCTGTATTCTCTACCTGTAACACCACACAGCGCGCTGTATTCTCTACCTGTAACACCACACAGCACCCTGTATTCTCTACCTGTAACACCACAGCACGCTGTATTCTCTACCTGTAACACCACACAGCATGCTGTATTCTCTACCTGTAACACCACACAGCACGCTGTATTCTCTACCTGTAACACCACACAGCACGCTGTATTCTCTACCTGTAACACCACACAGCACGCTGTTTTCTTTACTAGTAATGCCGATATTGAAACAAAGTAAAGAACATTTTGAACACATATATATAAATGATCAAGCATATTTTATCTTTGAAGTTAAGTCCCACAATAAGGACTTTATCCGATATTATTTTACATGGGATATACTAGGGCTGGGCGGGATACCGCAAAAATACCGATACCGTCACTGGCGTCGGTTAACCGACTTCAACTTAGCCAGGACGGTAATTGTGGTATTTTTATGTCCCTGCGCCAGTCCTGTCAGAGCCCCACGCGCACACACACAAGCGGCCAGGGAGCTGAAGAAGCAGCAGGGCCCAGGTGACTGCCCGCACCGCCCCCGTCTGGTTCAAGCGAACTTCCCCCCACCCCCCCGTGCGTGCACCTGTCCGCCCTCTCTGAGGCGCGTCCTGCCGCACCGTCCATGCACCCACCACCCGTCCGGTCCGCCGTCCCTGCTCACTGAGGGGAGTACAGGACAGCCGCCCTCACGTGCTGCTGCTCCTCCAGCGCTGACACGGCCGCGTCCCTGCACACACAGGACAACGTGTGCAGCGCTCACGGCAAACGTTGCACACGTTATCCTGTGTGTGCAGGGAGGCGGCCATGTCAGAGCTGGAGGTGGAGGAGCAGCACTTGGGAGCAGCTGACCTGTCATCTCATCCCCTCAGTAACAGTAGAGGATAGGAGGAATAATGGGCTGCAGCAGGCAGGGTAACTTATAGCTGTGTGTGGTATCCTGCCAGCTGCAGCACATCCATTCCTCCTATGTTACAGTCCTGCACTGTTACTAAGGGGATTGCAGTCATACACCCCTGTCTCCCCCCCTATACAGTCATACACCCCTGTCCGCCCCCCTATACAGTCATACACCCCTGTCCGCCTCCCTATACAGTCATCCACCCCTGTCCGCCCCCCTATACAGTCATACACCTCTGTCTCCCCCCCTATACAGTCATACACCCCTGTCTCCCCCCCTATACAGTCATACACCCCTGTCCGCCCCCCTATACAGTCATACACCCCTGTCTCCCCCCCTATACAGTCATACACCCCTGTCTCCCCCCCCCCTATACAGTCATACACCCCTGTCCTCCTCCCCATACAGTCATACACCCCTGTCCTCCTCCCCATACAGTCATACACCCCTGTCTCCCCCCCTGTATTGTCATACACCACTGTCCGCCCCCCCCTGTACAGTCATACACCCCTATCCCCCCTGTATAGTCATAAACCCCTGTCCACCCCCCCTGTACAGTCATACACCCCTATCCCCCCCGTATAGTAATACACCCCTGTCCCCCCCCGTAGTCATACACCCCTGTCCCCCCCCCGTATAGTCATACACCCCTGTCCCCCCCCGTATAGTCATACACCCCTTTCCCCCCCCCCGTATAGTCATACACCCCTGTCCCCCCCCCCCCGTATAGTCATACACCCCTGTCATCCTCCCCATACAGTCATACACCCGTCTCCCCCCCTGTATAGTCATACACCCCTCTCCCCCCCCCCCCGTATAGTCATACACCCCTGTCCTCCTCCCCATACAGTCATACACCCGTCTCCCCCCCCCCTGTATAGTCATACACCACTGTCTCTCCCCCCTGTATAGTCATACACCCCTATCCCCCCCTGTATAGTCATACACCCCTGTCCGCCCCCCCTGTACAGTCATACACCCCTATCCCCCCCTGTATAGTCGTACACCCCTATCCGCCCCTACCCCTATTTGCCCCCCGTAGTCATACACCCCTGTCCCCCCCCGTATAGTCATACACCCCTGTCCCCCCCGTATAGTCATACACCCGTCCCCCCCCGTATAGTCATACACCCCTGTCCCCCCGTATAGTCATACACCCCTGTCCCCCCCGTATAGTCATACACCCCTGTCCGCCCCCCTGTATAGTCATACACCCCTATCCACCCTACCCCTATGTGCCCCCTGTATAGTCATACACCCCTGTCCCTCCCGTATAGTCATACACCCCTGTATAGTAACACACCCCTATCTTGCCCCCCCCTGTATAGTCATACACCCCTATTCCTATGTACTCCCATGTATAGTTCTGTACCCCCATCCCTATGTACCTCCTGTATAGTAATACACCCCGATCCACCCCCATATAGTCATACACTTCTATCCCTATGTACCTCCTGTATAGTAATGCACCCCAATCCATTCTCCCCATATAGTCATATACACCTATCCACCCCCCCATATAGTTATACACATGTATTCCTATATGACCCCCTGTGTATACACATCCGGTAGAGGCTGTATACCTGTATATACACATCTAGGTCTCTGCTGAGACCCCTAATAATGACAAATAGTAATAATGAGAATAGACTAACCATGGGTTGCTGTTCAGTTCATTTTTACTTTTTCTAATCAAAATATCGCCAGTTTGGCATGGCTAGTGGGTGTGGTTTGCTAAAAGGGGCGTGTCATAATTATCGTTGAATTATCGTTACCGCGGCTACATGTGCGATAAACCGCGATATTGATTTAGGCCAATATCGCCCAGCCCTAGGATATACTGCATATGCCTCGTTGAGGTCGAGCTGCTGAGAACTCCTCTGATCACTAAAATGAAGGAGCAGGAGTGCATGCTCTGCCCCTTTATCTCCACTACAGGGAGGTGAATTCCACAGACTGTTAATACGAGCAGTCTATAGAATTTACCTCCCTGTAGCAGAGGTGAAGGGGCAAAGCATGCACTCCCGCACGCGCCTACCCCTTTGTTCTAGCGATCAATGGGGTTCTCAGCAGCCAGACCCTGACCGATGCACACTTCTGACATGTCAGAAGTTTTTAAAAATGGTAGTTACACTTCAATTATGTTTTCATTATGAGGTTTTGCAAAAAAAAAAAAAAAAAACCCAATAAACCAATATGTGATGCAACAACGATGTGTGCACCCATCCTGGCTGGAAAGTCATAAAACGAAGATTCTACAAAATGTAGTTCACATACTACAGCCCTGACCTATCAAATGTAACAGATGTAACAAATGCATACTTCATATGTCATTTAAAAAAATTGACTACATTACATTCCACAAATTTTATAAAATGCACTTACGTTCCATAAAATAGGGACCAGGCTCAATTCTCCAGACAATTTGTCCTTTCTGAGTTCCAGTTACACCTCTATTCTTGGAATCCCAAAAGTTTGCAGGCGAATTTTCATCTGAAAGAAAAATTAAACAGTACCAGTATTAAAATCTGCTAAAGCTGTAAACTCAGTTTAAAAGCTTTTGTGTCTGTTAAAAGTGCTCTATATAAAATAAATTAATGAATCAATGTTTTAAAAAGTTTAAAAAGATTGGGTAAGCACTTAATGAAGGGACACAAAACATCCTGGAGTTTTTTGTTTTGTTTTTCAACCTTCACCCCAAGAAAGGGCAGGATACTGTACAGTGATGGATGTGAAAAAAATTATATAAAGATGCATTGTTTATTTTTTAAACAATGACACTAGAGCAACACAAAAATGACAGATACACTTTAAGGTGATATGAACTAAGGGACCCACACCCAAGCTTATTCTATTTCCCTAAGTGAATGTTAACAACAATGGTTCAAGATCTTAACAAAGCTTGAAGCAAATTCTTTTAACATTTTCCCAAAATACATAAATACACTTTCATGATTTAAAAAACGAGATACTAATTGTTCTCTCTGCATTAGTAAGAAGTGTCCTGGATAAAAATGCAAATATACTAAAGGGGTACTCTGTGGACAATAAAACAGTTAATCATGTATGTTTAGTTAATATATATATGATCCAGACGCTGCATGTTGGGGCCAGTGACCCTGCTGATATGAGCCAGACGCTATTTACCTTAGGACCGCAGTGCCGTTCTTCATAATCCTGTGGGGTCCGGTACTGTGCAGATTTTTGATAATTGCTGATATGCTAATTAGCGTGTTCCAAGTATTTGGGGCGTTCCCTGTCTGCCCAGAGCACCCGCTCGGCCCGCCTACTAGCATATTCATATATGCATAGTTAGGCTGCTTGTTATAGGCTGCACATGCGCAGTAACAAGCAGCTTAACTATGCATACATGAATATGCATAGTGGGCAGGCCAGGCGGTCGGTCCTCCGGCTGTATCCACCCGCTGCACGGAGGTGGAAGACAGCGGAAATCATTTCCGAGAGTTCAGGTTCGTACAAATCTGAACCTCGGCAGGTTCGGACCATCCCTAGTTATGAAGAATGCCACTGTGGTCCTAAGGTAAATAGCGTCTGGCTCATATCAGCAGGTTGACTGGCTCAAACCTGCTGATAGTGCCGCTTTAAAGTGTCACACCCAGGTAAACTACAGCGATTGGCACAGCTCACAACCCAACAAAAATAGGTAGGCAGTACGAGAGTGGGTAAACAGTCACTATGGTGATGCTCATTCAGAAGAGACAGTACCACGTATAAAAAACAAGGGCACTCACCAATATACATGACACCTTATCTCTCAATCCATATTGAGTGCAGTTTGCACTGACATTCTTTTGGGTGCAACTGATCTTAACCTGTAAGAATTTTTGTCGCTACTAAATATACTACAAATCAAAACATCTTTAAGATTTCTGCATCTTGGTCATCAGCAAAAATTCGAACTGGTTAAGAGCAGTTGCACCCAAAGGAAAACATCAATGCAGCAATTGCTCCTGGTGTGAACAGTGTCTGCCAGGAAGAGCTATAACACTAGGGGGAGCTGAACGTAAAACTGATGATTTTATCTGATGTGAGACCAAAGGAGTTGTATATGGCACAGTCTGTCCTTGTGGGGCCCACTATATAGGTAAGACCATGCGGTCATTCAATCGCAGGTTCTATGAACAAATGCATTCTTTAAAGGAGAAGTCCGGGGGAAATTTTTATTTAGGTATTGTTTTGCCTGCGAAAAGTTATACAAATCCCCAATATACACTTATTACGGGAAATTATTATAAAGTGCTTTTTTTCCCTACACTTCCTACTGCATCAAGGCTTCACTTCCTGGATAACATGGTGATGTCACGACCCGACTCCCAGAGCTGTGCGGGCTGTGGCTGCTGGAGAGGATGATGGCAGAGGGATGCTTAGTGTCCCTCCAGTGCCCTGTGTCCCTCAGTGTTATCCTGCCATCATCCTCTCCAGCAGCCACAGCCCGCACAGCTCTGAGAGTCGGGTCGTGACATCACCATGTTATCCAGGAAGTGAAGCCTTGATGCAGTAGTAAGCGCAGGGGAAAAAGCACTTTATAAGCATTTCCCGTAATAAGTGTATATTGATAATTTGTATAAACTTTTTGGGGGCAATACAATACTTTACTAAAAAAAAATTTCCTTTAACCCCTAGACGACCCTGGACGTACAGTTACGTCATGGGTGTTTCTCCCGCTATGAAGCGCGCTCCACCGTTAATGAAAGGCTGCAGTGATCACGCTGCAGCGTGTCATTAACTCTTTAAACGCCACGGCCGCTGTGTTTAAGTGTAAGGCTGCATTCACACGTTCCGTGAAGTTGTCCGTGCTCACAAATCCGTGGGCACGGACAATTTTACAGTCCATTGCTTTCTATTGGGCTATTCAGATGTTCCGTGATTTCACGGATCCGTGATCCGTTCCGTTAAAAAATAGGACATGTCATTACTCGGAGCGGATGCACGGAATTCCCCATAGAAATCAATGAGATCCGTGTTTTTCACGGATGTACACGGATGTGACATCCGTGTTCATCCGTGAAAAACACGGATGTGATGTAATCAATGTAATTTAAAATGCTTTAACACAGATCCGTGAAAAAAACGGACACGGATGCAAAACGGACTGTTTTGCACGGATCATGGAGGTAGCTGCCGGACCACAATCACGGACAGGGAAAAACACTGAATGTGTGAATGCAGCCTAAGTGACTGCGGAGGTCCCGATCGTTGAAACGGACCGTCAGAGGTCTCTCCCCTGCCTCCGTGCGGTCCGATCGGCGATCTGCTTCACTGAACCTGCACAGGCAGGCTCAATGAGCAGAGCGCCGATAACACTGATCAATGCTATGCCTATGGCATAGTAATGGTCAGTGTAGAAATCAAATGTATGAAAAAGTCCCCCAAATGTGTAAGAAAAAGAAAGTTGAAATCACCCCCCATCCCATTATATAAATAAAACATATAAAAATAAATAAACATATTATATACCGTAGCGTGTGTAATTGTCCGATCTATTAAAATATACCAAGCGTCATTGTGAACAGTGAAAAACAAAAAAATATATATATAACATTAGAGAATCTGTCTAACCTGCATATGGTTGTGTTCAGACTGACCTATAGAATAATGGTATCATGTCGCTTTAACCATATAGTGCATTACGTAGACGCAGGAACCCCCCAAACGTTACCATATTGCATTCTTTTTTTACGATTTCACCAATTTATATCTTCATAAATAATAATTTTAGAATTCCATCATACATGTTATGGTACAATGTAAGGCGCCATAACATAGTACAACTATTCCTGTAAAAAACAAGCACTTACATGGCCTTGTAGATAGAAAACTGAAAGTGCTAGAGCTCTTTTAAGGGGAGGAGGGGAAAACGAAAACACTAAGATCAAAATTTGCGCGGTCCACTGGGTCATTTTGGGCCTGTTCCTCAAAGGGTTAAAACAGAGAAAGGAAAAGAGAGAAACAAAACAGATACGTCTTATTAAACATATAAATGAAAAACACAGCGGGAATCCGAAATGCCTTTAGTTCTTAGGTATAAAGCGCATAATGAATAAGTCAGGACAGGACACCAACAAGTTTCTTTTACAAAATGAAGCTAGACTGATCCTACCTACCGGAGCACAGGAAGCAAGCAGTCTCGACGACCAAATTGACTTGAGCAGGTTTTTATAATCTCACTATTATTTAGAAGCATATCTTGTATATTGTTTTTAAAGCACTTTGTAACACCAATTTATGCACCTCAGCCAGGTGCTATTTAACCTGGGACTTGCAGGAGGAGATACGTCTGGTGAAGCACACCCTAACGTGCAATACACCTGTAACGTCTCTGTGGAAGTAGTTGGTGCCCCCGACTGCTGGTGCTTGCTAGCTGATGTGTAAGCTGCACTGAACATGGATTGAACATGTGGCACCCAGGCTCTGCACACTTGCAGCAGATGGGTCTGTGTGACGCCCCTGTGGATACTGGAGACGCACCATGTGAGGTGCGCTGACCCATGTGCCCCTTGGGTGTCTCTGGGTCGCACATGTTTCAGATACCTCTCTCCTTCATCATCTTACCTAATTTTTGGGTAGGTGCTACTATTGTTGAGGATCCCCCCTATATGTTCCACTTCAGATCCACAGATTATAGATATCCATTCCCAGCCTGACCCTGTGACCTCTTTTTATCAGATTGTGGAGCTGTCAGAGTTGGAGTAGCTGAGCTAAGCACGGAAGAGCGGAGCAGAGAAAAGCGCAGGAGAGCGGAAAACAGCATAGGAGAGCGGAGAACAGCATAGGAAAGTGGAGAACAGGCCAGCAGGCATGATGCCAGCCAATGTGCTGCAGGTGAAGAGGACCAATCACAGTGAAGTAGACGGCCCACAGAGAAAAGAAGTTTAGCAATTTTCAAGGGATATATAAGGTAAAAAAAGGGAGGTGAGACTAAATTTACCTAAACATACTGGTTTAAATACAAACTATTTTCTGGTCCCTGGAATATCCCTTTAACGAGTTAAATAGATTTATTATTTGTTTTTATATGTCACTACAATCTATAAACTGTCTAATTTTTATATTACTTAGACTGTTTCCACATGATTTGGTTCTGCTGAAATTGCACTCCTGAAGTTTCTTTGGGCAATTTAAAAAATATAGCATTTTCCCCAAGATTTAATAAAATTTAAGGCAACAAGACTAAAACAAGTACAACCTGTGATCACAGTCTTATGTTAGCCGGTAAAAAGATAAGTGAACTCTGTTCACACAACATATGTTACAGAAACAGACATAGTATGCATTTCCTTAACTGTGTCAAGAGTTTCTCATAACTGATAATTGCTAGAACAACAAGAGCGACAGCATAGGATGTGGGTCCTGAAGCGTTTTCTTGTGAACACAATTTTACAGGGAATCTACTTTTAATAGGATACAGACTATCATGTACTTATAACATTGTTTTAACAAGTTGTCTGGAAGTAAAAAAAAAATGCTATATGTTAAGGCATGCTTTTGTAGAAAAAAAAAATCCACAACAGATACTCACCTTCCGAATGAATGCCTTGACGTCCCAACTGTTCTCAGTTCCCTACTGACCAGTGTGAGTCTCCACACAAATGACTACCCCCTCAGACAGTCACTTCCTGATGTTGGTCATCATTAGAGCTAAATCCTGCAGTAATTCATCTGCGGCCCCTTTACAATCTTCACCTACTTTAGTGCCCAAGCCACCATCTGTCCAGGTTAACTGCAGCAAAGCTCCATAAAAGTGAACAGGGCTGGCTACAGTTCCCTGTAAACCCTATCGGCTGGCAGCGCAACAGAGCAGAGAAAAAAGAATGGAGGGACCAAAGCATTGAATCTGTGCTGTAGCTACCTTATTCTGATGATCAGTGGAAATCTCAGAGGTTGGAGATCAGGCAATCTGCCATAACTGTGATAGATAGAAATACCCCTTCAAGTTACTTTGGCCAAGAAAAGGCTATTGTTGGTTGAAAGAGAGAGTACAAAATATAATATTTTTCACTAATCTTCTAATGTTTTATAAATGCCTTACTTTCCATAAAAAAAGTATACCTACCCATAAATTTGTCACCACTGCTTCAGTGTGAACACCAAAGTACTGCGATAACATTCATATACTGTGCAATTTTTTGCAGTCCCAACATGTAAACATTTTTTTTTTTTAAATAGGGGTTGTTGACACTTGTATCTGGTGTCAGCAGTGGCAGCAACAAGTCACTGTCATCTGAATCTTTTGCCCAAATGAAGAAAGGCCAAGCTGCACTGCTGGAATGGATGCATACAGAATAAAATATTTATACATTTTTACAAAATAAGATTACTCAGTGTTTCCATGACAACATTTTGGCATCAGACATGTTGGCATCAGTCATGTAATGATGTTCCTTATCGTAGGCTGCATTATTATAAAATTACCAATCAGCATAAGTAATAAAAAAAAATCCACCATTACTGATATAGTGAAAGGGTTTGTGAAATTTTAGCAGTGACCAGAGAATTAAAGCTTGTTTTCAACTAGTTAACAGCAGGAGAAAGTTAGTTGAAGGGGTATTCTGGGGTTTAGGAAATAAAAAATCATAGACTGCTGGGGCCATAGAAAGAAAAAAAAAAACCTACCCCAGTCTCCTGATGTAGCTTCCATTCTCACTGCTTACGATGCTTATCTCTTATGCCAGCCTCCGTAACAAAGCAGGAACTTTCCACTGGCCACTGTAGTGTCCTGCCTTGTCCTGTGATTGGCTAAGCAGGCATATCCTGAGCTCTTATATCAAAATCAGGCAAAATAGGAGCTGCAGTGAGATCCACAGGAGACCAAAGCAGGCAAATATGTTTTTTTTTCTTGTGGCCCCAGATATCTTTTAAATTTGTAGCCCATATGTTACTGTAGGTAATGTGTAATAGTTGTATCACTAGTAAGCCTTGGGGTGCAACTGGACCCTAGAAGACCCTACTGAGTTATAATAGGATCTGTCAGGGTTCCAGCATTTTTGACAGTGAAGGTAGCATCAAGAAAGAGTCAAAGAAACAACTGAGCAAAATTTAAAAAGTTAGTTAAATATTTTTTTTTTCGGATAAATTACTTTGGAATACTTGACTCCTTCTCCTCATGGCTGCTCTTTCCCTTTCTTTATTGACACCTCGTAGCCAACCACTGCTCTGAAAGCCTGGTATATATAGCTATATTACACATTATAAAAACACTGTCTCTGTACATGCACATTATAGCTATAAATACATCAGCCAGACCACTGCTTTCAGGGCAGAGTGGTAGTCGGTAACCTAGACAACAAGGTATAAAACAGTGGAAGGAAACAGTGGGCATATCAGCAAAAAGAGGCAAGTTTGCCAAATGAATGTATATACAAAAAAAAAAGCTTTACAAGTATAACTCTGATGGTAATTACTCCTTTAAAAGATAAGTCGGGGCACAGACTTTTTTTTTTTTTTTTAAACAGCCAGGGAGGAGGTGGCTGAACATAACAATATGCATTTACCTCCCTGGCTCCAGCACTCGTGTCCACTGTCCTCCGCTCCAGCTCCTGGTCGCAGTGGGGACCTGGGATGTGACGTGTCAGGCCCATTCAGCGGACCACATGGGACCCTGCAAGTGCATGTTGTTATGTTCAACCACTTCCTCCCAGCTGTTTTGGAAAAAAAAAATCTGTGCCTGGACTTCTCTTTTAAGTAGTCATTATAGAGGAAGCTTATGAGAAAGAGAGATGCATTCAGTTTATTTGCACTTACCAAATATTTAAGAATATCTTTGTTTTGCATTCCCCAATGTAATAAATATCTAAAGTCCTTAGTCACATGTGAATTGGTCCATGGCTTTTTGTTTGTATTATCGGAACTGTGTCTTCTTAAGTTTTCTCTTATTTCCTCCATAGATCAGAAGTTTTCCCATGGTCATGCTAGTATAGTGTCTGATTCACTTAAAACTCCAGCATGGTTTGGGAAAAGAAAAGCATAAAAAAATAGAAGGCAAGCGACTGCACAGCCAACTCTGTGCTGCTGCCTCATCTGCTGGTTTAGTGTATAAAATAAGGATCAAAAAAGGGGATGATTGAAAAAGCCCTAAAATAAATATGTTTCAGTTGTATGCACTACTAAGCAATGCTCATGACCACCTAGTCTATGTCATTTCCTTAGATAAAGCACATATGGACGCAGACTCATCCCTCCATGCTGGTACAGGATGTAATAGCCCATCCTCTCAAAGTTTCCTTCCTCTGCCATTGGAACATGCAAAGCTATTTGTAATGTGAATCACTCTAGCAGTGACATAAGCTGCCTTACAGTAAACTTTGTAGAATGATAATGTTACACAGATTTTGTTGCTTAAAATTTCTATGCAATTTAAAGGAGAGCTTTGGCGAAAATCTATTTTAATATGTTATTACATAAGCAAAGTTAGACAAATTCCTAATGTACTGTAATTATGGGAAATGCACATATAGTGCTATTTCCCTCAACTTAGTAGAACAGGCAGGATTCAATTTCTCTAAAAAAAAAAAAAAATTGTGCCGTCTCAACTTCCTCAATATACCTGAAGGGTCCAGCAGGGGGCGCAGTATATGTAAAAGTATAGGAGTAGAAGTCTATGTAGAAAGTATATGTAGTGGAATCATCCCTGTCACCCCTTCCCCCACCCATGCTGCCCAGTGCCTGTGCATCTCCCTCCCTGTGCTGCTTGGTGCCTGTGCACTCATCTCCTTCCCACCCCATGCTGCCTGGTGCCGTGCAGAGGGGTGAGCAGCAGATAAGGAGCACTCATCTTGCTGCACGGCACCGGGCAGCACATGGAGGGAGATGGTCGGGCACCAGGCAGCACGTGGAGGGAGGTAGATAAGCGCACAGGCACCAGGCAGCATGGGGAGGGAGATGAGCGCACAGGCACCAAGCTGCCTGGGGAGGGTGATGGTCGGGCACCGGGCAGCACGGGGAGGGAGATGCACGGGCACTGTGCAGCACAGTAAGCGAGGAAGATGGCGAGCATCAGCAGCACAGGGAGGGGTGACGGGAATGATTCCACTACATATACTTTCTATATAGACTTCTACATAAACTTCTACATATACTGTGCCCCCTGCTGGACCCTTTCGGTATATTGAGGAGGTCAAGACATTACTTTTTATTTTTTTAGAGAAATTGAAGCCAACCTGATCAACTATATTAAGGAGAAATAGCACTATATGTGCTTTTTCCGCAATTAGAGTACATTAATAATTTGTCTAACTTGTAATAACATATTAAAAAACACATTTTCGCCAGAGTTCTCCTTTAATAATGAAGCTATGTATCATTCTTACTTTTACCACACAACTATGCTTTAAGGTTTTGGAAGATATATAATGATCATCGTGGTTTCTGAGCTTTACAAAGTGCCAGAGAGATTCTTCAGTGTAAGGGTATATGCACACTATAGAAATTACGCAGATAACTTGCAATGGATTTCGTTGCTCGCCCCCCCAACATCAACTTGTGCAGACCCCACAGTTATAGGCTGTACAGAGGTGACACTGTCAATTGTCAATACAGTTCTCACACAGGCAATAATTTATTCTGAAATCACAATTGAGAGAGTAACTAAAAGTGTGTCTGCTAATTTCTTCATGTCCTGTATGGAATTCCAGGATGTTTTGGATCATTTCCTTAAGTGTCTGTATCTTTCAGATGAACACAACACTAAAGACATTAGGAAGTGAGTCATAACCAGTTGTTCTCCAAAACTAAAACAGCTACGTGAGCCACTAACTTAGCCAAAAAAGTTGGGGTTTTATCTATTGTAGAACTATTGCACTACGAAGGCAATTAGCAAAAATTTGCACATTAGCAAAACTGCATTTAAAATGCAAAACAATTATCTCAAAACTAAGAAACGAAAATCACAAGTAATTCAAGTAAATTATTTACTAGCGAAAAACATTTTCTGTTAAAATTTGCACACAAAAAAGCCACAGCACAACACAGGTCAAAATCCAAACAACATGCACCCAATTACTAATTGTAACTGGCTAAATCACAGCTGGTTTATGCGAATTACGACCACATTTGGTGTGTTTTACTGCAATGCCACTTCCAGACGCTTCCAGCTCAAGTCACCATATACTGTAGATTGACCTTAGGTGTGTTTGTAGGAAGCCAGAGTTGGAAATAGTATATATATCTGGGATGATGTCACCCCCATAAAGAGACGAAATGCCTCTGTGGCCGCAGCCCAGGTGGGTTAAACTATGGGTATGTGTCCACAACTATTTCTTCCCTAAAGGTATATTGTGCTTCTGCCCTATGCACTAGTCATTTTACTCTTGTAGGTATGGTTGACATTAGCCATGGTGCTTTATATTCACAATATTTTTCCCTGCATGTGTGAAGTGTTTAATACTGGTATACAGAAGAAATATAGGGAGGGTATCAACCCTTTATCAGTATAATATTGGAACTAGGGCTGGGCCAAAAAATAGATGATAGATACATTGTAGATGATTCTCGATTAAAATCTCAATTTTTTTAACATACTGTTAAACTGAAAAGATTGGTGTTTGAGGCAGCAACCTTGCTCCCCTGTAGTAAAGTGCCCCTATATGTTATAGGATTACTGGCTGTCATTATAGGGGGCACTATGGCTGACACTCAGTCTAGTAGAGTGTACTTTTTATTCCATATACTGTATACATTGGCCCAGATTACTAATGTGTCTCCACAAGAATTCTGACAGAAAAAGTGGCGAAGGGACTTTTCTCCACATTTATTATGCATTTTAGACACCTTTCCATCACTTTTAGACACTTTTACACCTGGCACAGAAAAGGGGTGTGGCTTATGCAAAAATGGGGCGTGGTCTATTTTGCACCACAAAATGCACCTGAATCTGGCTGAAAATTCTGGCGGATTCAGAGCCAAGTAATAGACGGTGTAAACTGTGCACCAAAAAAGTAAACAAAAAGTCATTAGGTGCAAGAGATTTATCAAACAGCCTGACCACAGTTTTGTGGTCCATTATTCTTGATATAATAGCATTAGTAACAATGTATGCATCCCCAGCCCCTTCATTGTTAAATCCCAGCATTCCAAGCCGCAGGCCCTCTATAATACCCCCTCTTCTTTACATATTACCATCACTTACATTTATCATTATGGCCCAGACATGTCACATGCTCAGTGCTGTATACACAATCAACACCAATTACCTCACTGTATGCAGCACCCACCGTTGTCCGACTGTCCTGCCACCTACTCCTCCTTCATTACAGGTGATAGCTTAGATACACTAGCAGTGCAGACTGTATCTTACATGATAGAGGTTTAGATAAACTGGCTTAACCTTTAAAGGACGGAGCCAATTTTCGTTTTTTCCTCCTGGTGTTTAAAAGGCCATAGCACTTGCATTTTTCCACCTAAAAACCCACATGAGCCCTTATTTTTTGCGCTACTAATTGTACTTTGCAATGACAGGCTGAATTTTTGCATAAAGTACACTGCGAAACCAGAAAAAAATTCAATGTGTGGTAAAATTGAACAAAAATTATTTGGGGGCTATTTGTTTTTACGCCATTCGCCCTGATGTAAAACTGACTTGTTATATATGTTCCTCAAGTCGTTGCGATTACAATGATATGTAACATGTATAACTTTTCTTTTATCTGACGGCTTGTAAAAAATTCAAACCACTGTTAACAAATATATGTTCCTTAAAATCGCTCCATTCCCAGGCTTATAGCGCTTTTATTTGATTATTATTTGATGTGACCAAAAATGCGCAATTTTGCACTTTGAGATTTTTTTGCGATTATGTCGCTTACCGTGCGAGATCAGTAATATGATTAATTAATAGTTTGGGCGATTAGGCACGCGGCGATACCAAACATGTTTATTTATTTTTATTTAAAAGATGGGAAAAGGGGGGTGATTAAAACTTTTATTAGGGGAGGGGGCTTTTTATTAATAACACTTTTTTTTTTACACTTATACTAGAAGCCCCCCTTCACTTCCTGGATAAAATAGTGATGTCACGACCTGACTCCCAGAGCTGTGCGGGCTGTGTCTGCTTGAGAGGATGATGGCAGGGGGACACTGAGGGACACAGGGCACTGGAGGGACACTGAGCATCCCTCTGCCATCGACCTCTCCAGCAGCCACAGCCCGCACAGCTCTGAGAGTCGGGTCGTGCCATCACCATTTTATCCAGGAAGTGAAGCCTTGATGCAGTAGTAAGTGCAGGGAAAAAAGTACTTCATAAGCATTTCCCGTGTATATTGGTGACTTTTATGACTTTTTGAGGGCAATACAATACTTTAGTAAAAATTTTCACCGGACACAATGGGCATAGATACACTGGTATATCAGAAAGCATCCCACTCAATAGCCTTAGATGCAGAGTTCATACTATCATACAGGATATGAATAAATACAAACTCTCAGCTGACAATATTACACAGGGTAAACTGGATAGGCTTAGATACACCCACACAGCAGTAAATATAGCTCATGATACACTTAGATACACCAGCTTTGCAGACTGTATCATTAAAGAGGATGTACTATCAGGTACATACTCTTTAATATGACCCAGGGATAGAACGGCGCCGACACTGGGAAGGCGGTGCCGTGGTTTGTTTTTTGAACATGTACGGCGCCGTTCTATCCATGGGTTCTGGGCCAGGGCTGAAG
The DNA here is from genome assembly GCF_027789765.1 of Dendropsophus ebraccatus. Taxonomy (NCBI): domain Eukaryota; kingdom Metazoa; phylum Chordata; class Amphibia; order Anura; family Hylidae; genus Dendropsophus; species Dendropsophus ebraccatus. The sequence goes on along the minus strand of NC_091462.1, from coordinate 69,899,925 downwards.
CAGAGGAGGCAGGCAGGCCCGCCCCCAGTGGGAGGGGATTCCCTCCCCTCTATAACGCAGCTCCATTAAAATCAATGGAGCCGCGTCATAGAGGGGCAGGGGTTTCCTCCCACTCGTGGATAGAACGGAACGGATAGTTCTATCTGTTCCGTTCTACCCGTGGGTCATTTTAAAGACGATGTACCTGATGGTACATCCTCTTTAAAAAAATAAATATATAAAGACAGGCTTAGATAAGCTTAGATACTGCAGCTGAGCAGTTAATTACACTGAAAGGGTATGTACACACTGAGGAATTATCGAGGAACTTGAAGCGGAATCCACGCTTAATTTCCCACAGATTCCGCTTGAAATTCCCACCTGTAAAATCCCATTGTTCAAAGGGATTTCTACTGTGTTCACAGGGCGGAATTTTTGTGCACCATTTTCTGCCGCTTATCTGCTTTCCGCCGAAAGAATTGACCATGCCTAGGCGGATTCTGCTAGAGAAATTCTATAGAAGTCAAGGGGCTTGAATTCTGCTTGAATTCCACCAGAGCCGGATAGGCGAGGTATTTCATGCAGAAAACGTTCCACTTCAATTCCTCGACTATTTCTAAGTGTGGACTTGGATACATAGGCTCTGCAGACAGTATTGCACACAACAAGCCGAGATACATTGGCTCAGCAGACATTATCACACCAGCTCAGCAGTCATTATCAAAGATGACAAGCTTAGATAAACTGGCTCAGCATATAGATTTATACATGATATGCTTAGATACCTGTACAGTTTTACATATAATAAGCTAAATAAGACAAGCTACACCAGCTCAGCTGACGTTTATTATTATAGAGTGTTTACACCAAGAGATTTATCTGACAGATTTTTGAAGCCAAAGTCAGTAATGGATTTGAAGAGAGGAGAAATCCCAGTCTTTCCTTTATGACCTATTCTCTGTTTATAGTCCATTTCTGGCTTTGGCTTCAAAAATCTGTCAGATAAATCTCTCTGTGTAAACACACAATAAGTCCTCCACCTTGTGTACCCCATCTGTGCTGCAGCATATCACTTACAGGGGTAAGGCCCTATTACAGGAAACGATTATCGGCTGTATTTGGCCGACATTGGCCATTACAGCCGATAATCGCCTAGTGATGGAGTTTGTCTTTCAACATGTTGAAAGACAAACGACTGTGATAGCAGCGATATGCTGCTGTCGCTGTGGAATAGGAGTGGTGGCAGCAGACCGCCGCTATCCTCTATGGGCTGCCCAGACGATCTAGTGACCATCCGGGCAGCCACCTCTTCACAAACAACCCCCCCTCCGTGCTCTCACCTGCTCACTGCTAATGCATGTAATAGCTTACGAGAGCAGAGGTCAGATGTTATCAGTGCATCTGATAACCTCCGACCTCTATCAACCTCCAACCTCTATCGCTGCTGGCCTGTAGGGAAATTTCCTTGACCCAAAGTAATCAGAGCAAAAGCTTGGAAAAAAGATGTGAGGTTAAACCCTTCCTGCGGTGCCGCATGTAAATGATCCAGAGCTGAATTACTCATACTGCAGCCCAGGAAAAGTGGAGCAGGGCGCTAAATTGATATCTCCTCATCCTCATCACAGGCAGGATCCCGCACATCTATTTATTTTTTCTGAAAATCAAATGTGAGATTTTCGGAAAAATTCTAATTGTTATCCCCCCCTCTGGGTGAATTAATTCAACTAATCGCTCAGCCCTAATTTTAAACAATAAAGTCTGTCTCCATATTTTTGTAGGATTTGTATACACGAAACTAGATTTGCATTTCCAGGGAAATACATAGTGTTTGAAAAGAGCACCCCTTTAACAGTGACTTCCTTTTAAGAGAAACTTTAACCCTATATACCCTCCTTTTAAGAGCGACTTTGGTACAGTTCCTTTAAGAGCAACTTTGGTACAGTCCCTTTAAGAGCAACTTTGGTACAGTCCCTTAAGGAGAAACTTCGGTGGTAACGCTTTGAGTGACCTACAGTATATACTGTCCCTTTAAGACCAGCTTAAGTACTGTCCCTTTAAAAGAGACTTGGGTACCGTCCCTTTAAGAGAGACTTGGGTACCCTCCCTTTAAGAGAGACTTGGGTACCGTCCCTTTAAGAGCGACTTGGGTACCATCCATTTAAGAGCAACATGGGTACCATCCCTTCAAAAGAAACTTGAGTACCGTCCTTTTAAGAGCGACTTGGGTACGTCCCTTTAAGAGTGACCTATGTAATGCCCCATTAAGAGTGACTTGGGTACTGTCCCTTTAAGAGCGACTTGGGTACTGTCCTTTTAAGAGCGACCTATGTAAAACCCCTTTAAGAGCGACTTTGGTAACATCCTTTTAAGAAGCACTTGGGGGACTTCCGATTCCGGCGCCATGCGGTGAGGACAGAACAGACCGCAGCTCCATGCCCCGACTCCGTAGCTGCCCACACCCGCACCTTGGCTCAGCTGATGGCTAAAAGCGCCCTGAGACCCCCGGCACTTACTAAGGCTCGCTCAAGAACCTGGCACAACGTGAGGATGTTGTAATGGTGGAGGAACGGGATGACGCAGGTCAGAGAACAACATCACCCACCCGATCTACTAAAGGGTCGTTGGATGGAGGGGAGGGGACATCATCTGTGCAAGTGTACTATGTGAAACTGGCGGTCGAGGTGGCAGACCAGTTGGCTACGCTGGCATCCACCATAGCACACCAATTTCAGCAGCTGCGGGCGGAGGTGAAACAACATGGCGAGCACCTCGAGGAGGTGGAGACCCGTATACAGACCATTGAGGATCGGTTGGACTTTCTAACCTCCCCACAGGGCATGATAGCCCAGGAAAACCGCCAGTTATGGGAGAAATTACAAGATTTAGAGGACCGTTCCCGGCGCAACAACTTGCGTATCATAGGCCGGAGTCGGTCACGCAAAAAGACTTGAAGCATGTCTGTGAAACATTGCTCCCAGAGCTACTCAATATGGGCAAAGTGTGCAAAGTCAAACGGGCTCACCGCTTAGGACCAGATTTTAGACTCTCTGCAGGGGACACATCTCACCCGGCCTTGCTACACCGTACACGCCCAAGACAAGTGATCATCCGCTATTTAGACTATGCCGATAAGAAAGACATTCTAAGGGCCTTTCGCCGCCTAAAGACCGGCCTCTTTTATAAAGAACATAAGTTACAGATTTTTGGGGATTACTCTGCGGAGACGACGCGGAAAAGGAAACTGTTCTCACCCCTCTGCTCCTTGCTATATCAGAAGCAGGTGCGCTTTGCTCTCCTGCACCCGTGACCTTACACGTCTTTCACCCTGATGGTTCTTTTTCATCCTACCGTTCCCCAGACGATGCCAAGAAGGATCTTTTATCCATGTTGAATATCGCCCCCCCAGGCTCCTGAACCCGCGAGGGCAAATGGTTCTAGAGGGTCACTGTCCTCATGGGGCGACAAGAACTCTCCACGCCGGCGGGAATCTGACTGGTTTAGCCCTCCAAGAGAACAAAGAATTCTTCCCTGCCTAACGTTTGAGCCGGATTGTGGAACAATACCCTAGTCGGGTGACCAGAGAGACCAGCTTACCACTCACAAGTTTGCCTCATTATTGTTTTTGATTTCAGTTAGTTCGGGACGTTCTTTACCTTGCTATAATTTCTGAGTTCTTGGGCGAGCTTAGGCAGCGAACACTCTCTATGAAGATTAGCTTTCCCGAGGGGTAGGAGCCTAGGTCACGAAGGTTTAGCAGTGTGATTTTACAGATATTAATGTCCATCCGTATGGAAAAAAGTGAAGTCTGGAAACAATGCTTTCTTGATGAGAAGTTGCACGTGGTGCAATCAAGGAAGCCAGTTATTTTTTGTTATAGGAAGGGTGGGGAGTTGTGGGGGGAGGGTTTTAGAGGGGGGAGGGCACTCGCAGGAATGGGACTCTCGCTGAAGCACTATGTAGATAACATTTGTTACATATTTTTATTATGCTACAAGTAGTTTTGTGGAATGTGAAGGGCCTTAGGTCCCCACAAAAAAGGAATTTGGTCCTTCGCCACCTGAAAAGACTTCGGCCGGACGTATCTCTGTTGCAGGAGACTCACTTGGAGGCCTCTGATTTTTTCAGGTTGCGAAAGCTGTGGGTCAAGGAGGTATATGGCTCAGCGGCAGTGAACCATAAAGCTGGAGTGATTATCTTAACTCACAAAGCGTTCAATGGTACAGTTCTTCACTCTTTTGCTGATGATGCTGGCAGGGTGTGTTCCCTACATATCGGCCTTCCATCAGAAGACATCATGGTGTATAATATTTACGGCCCTAATGCGTCTTTTTATTCTAACCTCTCTCAATGTTTACTGTCTGACCAGATACCCCTTAAACTTGTAGCAGGAGATTTTAATTAGGTCCTTTCTCCGCTGGAAGACCGTACCAGTAAAAGGATATCAAACCAGGTAGTTATCCCACTGGCATCATTGTGTCAGTTCACCCAACTCACAGACACGTGGAGACATGGTCACGTATCGACTATATTCTGGTGTCTCCTGCCTTGCTTCCTAGGCTAGACACTCATACTATAGAAAATATGGTGATATCTGAGCATTCGCCCTTACTGAGCACTTTTCACACCCGGTTGCCTCGTGGAAATGACTTCTTGTGGAAATTTCCCATTGGTATGGCAAAAGATGATGAGTTCAAGACATTATTAAAGGCTTGGTGGCTAGAGTACTCAGTAGACAATGCAGCTCATCTTATACAACCCCAGTTATTGGGACGCCGCTAAAGCGGTCTTGAGAGGCCGTATTATGGCATACAAAGCAGCTATGCAAAAAAAGATCTCCACACAAATCCAACAGTTCAGTACCCTATTGGGCAATGCTTATACGGCTTTTCTGTCCTCTCCGTCAGCCACTACTAAGAAATCGTGGCAAGATGCCCAGTCAAAATTATGAACAATGGATGGAGAGGAGAGAGAACCTACACAGATCATATTTTGACGCCCAATTGTTCCGCCATGGGGGCAAGGCGGGTAGACTGCTTGCCTGTTTTGCTAGAGGCCCTTATACGCCTCAATATATATCACAACTTAATGATGACACTGGTCTTCCACAGAGAAACCCTCACACCATTAACTCCTTAAGATCTTAATGTCCATTTATGTCCTTAAGACATATTATGAGACCTTATACTCCACTTCTAACACAGCCAATGCGGACGAGGTGCCGAATTGGCTACACGAACTTAATCTGCCGTTACTCTCTGACGAACATACCGCTATCTTAAATTCACCTATCACTTTAGAGGAAATCAAGCAGGCCATTAAAAGGTTGAAATCCCATAAAGCTCCTGGACCAGATGGTTTTTCTGCCGATTTTTTTAAAATTCTATGTGAAGACATCTCTCCTATGCTTCTCTCTCTTTTCTCCACCTATCTAGAAGGAAGTCCTATCCCTGCCTCGTCCAACACCGCCTAGATCAAGCTTTTATTGAAACCTGGGAAAGATCCTCATTTACCTACATCTTACCGTCCAATTTCGTTGATGAACTTGGACGTAAAATTGATATCCAAAATTATGGCCGACAGGCTGGCTTGTTTCCTCCCAGATCTCATATCTATGGCTCAGGTGGGCTTTGTTAAGGGCCGCTCAGCGGTCATGAATGAGCGCAAGGTGATGGCGGTGTTGGACGAGGTGGCCTCTAGACCCCATCTGCATCCCTCCCCAGCTCTGCTTTCCATTGATGCCGAAAAAGCATTCGATAGCGTGAGCTGGGGATGGATGCTGCGGGTGCTAACCGACATGGGTTTACTGGTCCTTTTTTTAGATTATATAAGATCTTTATATGACTCCCCTGTGGCCCGTGTCCATACTTCTGGGTACCTCTCTGCTGCCTTCCCATTGGCTAAGGGGACGCGGCAGGGATGTCCCCTTTCACCCCTGCTTTTCAATTTGGCTATTGAGCCCCTGTCCCGTAAATTGCAGATGGCCACGGATTTTGAGGGTGTCAGGGTGGGGTCATGTGAGGTGCGTGTCGCTCTTTTCGCTGATGACCTGTTAGTGTTTATCAATGATTCTGTTAAAGACTTAACCACGGTCTTCCAATATTTGTCTGACTTTGGTCTACAGTCTGGTTTTAAGGTCAATGTGGGAAAGAGCAACCTACTTGATCTTTCCTCTCGGCGCCTCCCTGGCCCTCACCCTCCCATGCCCTTGCCAATACAAGTAACAAGACATTTCATTACATATTTAGGGATCAAGATTGGCACATCGTCTAGTTCCCTCTATTCTCTTAATTTTCCTCCTGTACTTCAGAAGATCCGCTCGGATCTCCAACGCTGGTCCCATCTACCCCTCTCGCTCTTTGCCAAGGTAGCCCTAGTCAAAATGATGGGATTTGCTAAGGTGCTCTACCCCCTTCAGACCATTCCATTATTATTGAAACATACGGATGTTACCCTCATTACGGTGGCCATCCGTAAATTCATTTGGGCCTCCAGGAGGCAGAGAATAGCCTACAAAAAACTGATGTTGCCCAAAGATAAAGGGGGCCTGTATCTCCCTGAGGTGCGCCTGTACAATATAGCGTGTCTTATGAGACATGGCTTGGATTGGCTGCGGGGGTCGAGTAGTTACTCCAACTTACATCTAGAGTCCCAATTGGTGGGCCCGTGGTCACTCAATAGCCTCCTTCATACGAAATATAGCGATTTGCCTAGGGATCTTAAAAGCAGCCTTCTGTTCAGGAACACTATAAAAGCTTGGCAGATAGACCGTAAGCTGCTAGGACTGCCTTGGCAAGTCAGCTCATTTCTCGACCTTTGGCACCAACCAGCTTTCCCCAAGGGTACTCATAATCCTCTTTTCATGCAGTGGAGGGCAAAGGGCATCCTCCGTGTCTCGGATTTGGTGTGCACCACTGGGAAAAGGTATTTAACCTTCCCTGAGCTGCAGGCGAAGTTCGAGCTGGGCCCTGGCCACTTCCTGGCTTATAACCAGATCTATAGTTTTCTTAATTCCCGCCTACGTAATCTAACAGCTGAGCTGTCTACTAACCCCATCTCTTCCTATGTCACGGTTTCTGCTCCCCTACACTCCCTATCTACCCTATACAAGACTCTGAGGGATGCAGTCACTAAAGGTTCAGCCTCTTCCATCCTTAGATATTGGGAAAATAAGTGGCCCTTAGACGACCTCCTAGATAAGGCCTTTAAAAGGTGGAATACTGTCAGATCTATTGTTATTTCTGAACAATGGAGGGAATCTTAGTTCAGGATAATGCACCATGCCACCTACGGATTCACATTTCCCAGAACCCCGTCACATCCAGACAGGATTATAGCCTGCCCAAAATGTGGGGAGGTGGGCACAGATTTGGAACACGGCCTATATTCCTGCCCCATAGTTCAATCCTTCTGGAAGTCATTGATAGAGTGGTTAAACAGTAAACTCCAGGTCTCCTGTCCGCTTACCCCTCATCCTACATATTTCGCCAACTGATGTGACGATCGCTCACCTTATGTATATTTGGATTTTGGTGGCAAAGCGTTGTTTGCTAGCCAGGTGGCTAACCGGGGGCATGCCCTCCATAGATAATGTTTTAGCTCAAATGAAACGTTACTTAGTGATGGATCAGCTGGATGCTGAATCGGGGGAACTTAGGGCACGGTCATTCTTTAGGAAATGGAAAAAATTTATAGTGACATTTTTGGATCAATCAGAGATCAGGAAGGTAATGCTTCCTTTCAGGAATACATCCTGGTACCTTCAAGCAGATATAGCAGGCTCACTGGGGGCCCTCAAAATCAGAGACTAAAACTAGTGTGGCAGTGAGTTGGTGCAAGAGTGTTCCTATTCCTGCGAGTAGGGTGGAGGGGGTGGGGGGTTGTTGTTGGGAGGGCGTTTGGGGGGCAGTTATGGGGGGGGGGGTTGTTCTGTTTGTATCTCTGGTAGTTTCAGCCAGTTATGTGATGTCAACGCCAGGCATGCTTATGATACTTGAGTGAGGATATACTCACCTTATGCTTATATGCATATTTACACGTTATTTGTAAAACTTTTGAAAATAAAATATATGTTGGGGGAAAAAAAAAAAAAAAGAAGCACTTGGGTACGAGTGACTTATGTAATGCCCCTTTAAGAGTGACTTGGGTACGTCCTTTTTTAGAGCGACTTATGTAATGCCCCTTTAAGAGCAACTTGGGCACCGTCCCTTTAAGAGCGACTTTGGTACCGTCCATTTAAGAGCAACTTATGTAATGCCCCTTTAAGAGTGAGTTGGGTACCATCCCTTTTAGGGGGCGAATTGGGTACCGTCCCTTTAAGAGAAATTTGGGTACCGTCCCTTTAAGAGAAACTTGGGTACCATCCCTTCAAAAGAAACTTGGATACCGTCCTTTTAAGAGCGACTTGGGTACGTCCCTTTAAGAGCGACTTGGGTACTGTCCCTTTAAGAGCGACTTATGTAAAACCCCTTTAAGAGCCACTTGGGTATCGCCCCTTTTAGAGCGACTTTGGTACCGTCCCTTTAACCCCTTAGTGACCACCGTGCTGCCTTTTAACGGCGGTCACTAATGGGCTTTATTCCGATGCGTACGCCTTTTAACGGCGGGAGCAGTGCGGGGGATCAGCTGTCAGTGTAACATCTGACCCTCCCCTGTAACTGCCTGGAGCAGTTTGACCCGTTAAATGCCGCTTTAAAACCATGACAGCGGCATCTAACGGGTCCGGATGGATCCCGGACGGCGCCGTGGGTCACTTACGTGATCGCGATGTCCCCCGGCGCCGTCCGGTGTCCTGGTGGTCTTCATGGTGATCCGGGGTCCTAATGAAGGCTCCCGAGGTCACCATGGAGATGCCTCATGCTGACAGGGGTGGCCGTGGCTATTGCCTGTCAGCATGAGGCATGATACAATACATTGCAGTACATTAGGTATCAAAATATTTTACACTAGTAAAATTACAGTAATGTACACTAGTGTAAAAGTAAAAAAAAAAAGGGAAAAAAATGTGCATCAAACACAAAACAGCCCCCCCCAATAATAAAAATGCATTATATTCCCTATACCCAATAAAACATTACATAAAAGTGTTCAAAAACACAAATCCTATACATATTTGGTATCGTTATGTCCGTAACGACCCAATCTATAAAACTTTATCAATAATTATACCGCACGACACGCTGCTCTGTCGCGCAAAAGATAAGAACGCTATGGATCTTGCAATGCGGGGTTTTTGTGGGTTTTTGCTAGGAAGATAGTTTCTATTGCGCCAAAGTGGTAATAGTTAAAAAAAAAAACTACACAAATGTGGTATCGCCGTAACCGTAGTGACCCAGAGAATACATGTATTATGTTATTAGTGACCGCCGATACGGATTTTTACAGCAATCACTAATGGGCTCTATTCTGCTGCCATCAGCTCTTTATGGCGATGGCGCAGAATAGTGCAGCGGCGCCGGTAATGCCCGAAGCCCCCTCCTCTCAGCTACCGAAGGTAGCTGAGGGGTTGGGGCAGAGTGTGGGCTCAGTCCCGGCCAGTCCCCTCACCAGTATAACGGCGGCCACCGGTAACGGACATTGCCAGCGCAGCTGAACGCTTTCATCTCTTCTCACAGTGAATCCACGGTGAGAAAAGATGAAAACGTGTCCCCCCCCTGTCCCCAGAATTAACCCTAGTGACCTGGTCACTGACCCTCCCCTCCCTGGGCGGCCATCTGATCCAAGAAGGCCGCCGCCATCACTGTGAACAGACTCAGTTCACATTGATGGATTCCTAAAAATTATCAAAGCCCCATTCTCTCCACCACCGGAGGTGGCAGAGAGCATGGGGCAATGATCGGGGACCACCCGGTGTGGTCCCAGTACAAGCGATCAGCGGTATATACTATATACCGCTGATCGCTTGTTCCAAATGGTGCCGGCACTTGTTTTACCCCTGTCACCAAAGTCAAGTGCCCCGGATTAGCTGTAACCACCCCAGATTGCCCGTAACCACCACAGATTGCCACAGACTGCCCGTAGCTACCCCAAACTGCCTGTAACCACCCCAGATTGATCGCAACCTCCCCAGATTGCCCGTCGCCTCCCCAGATTGCCCGTCACCTCCCCAGATTGCTAGTCACCACCCCAGATTGCCTGTCGCCACCCCAGATAGCCAGTGAACACCACCAGATTGCTCGTCACCACCCCCAGATAGCCAGTGAACACCCCCAGATTGCCTGTTACCACCCTATATAGCCAGTAAAAACCCCCAGATTGCCTGTAACCCCCCCAGATTGCCGGTAATCTACCCAGATTGGCACAGACTGCTCGTAACCACCCCAGATTGCCCATAACCACAACAGATTCCCGTTCGCAACCTCAGATAGCCAGTAAACACCCCGAGATGGTCTATTACCACTCCAGATAGCCAGTAAACATCCACATATTGCCTGTAACTAAAATGACACTCTTTCCCTTCTGAGCCCTGCTGTGTGCCCATACAGTGGTTTATGCCCACATATAGGGTACCATTGTACTCAGGAGAATCTCTGTTACAAATGTTGGGGTGCTTTTTCTCCCCTTTTCCTAGTGAAATTGAGAAATTTCAAACTAAACAAACATGTTATTGGAAAAATTCATTTTTTTTCATTTTTACGGTCTAGTTTTGAATACTTTCCTCCAATACATGTGGGGTCAAAATGGTCACCACACCCCAAGATGTATTCTTTAAGGGGTGCACTTTCCAAAATGGGGTGACTTTTGGGGAGGTTCTCTTCTGCAGACACTACAGGGGCACTGCAAACACACCTGGCGCTCAAAAACTTCTTCAGAAAAATCTGCACTGAAAATGCTAATTGGCGTTCCCTTCCTTCTGAGCCCCGCTGCGTGCCAATACAGCGGTTTATGCCCACGTATGGGGTACCGTTGTACTCAGGAGAACCTCCGTTACATATATTGGGGTGCGTTTTCTCCCGTTCCTTGTGAAATTGAGAAATTTCAAACTAAACGAACATATTATTAGAAAAATTAAATTTTTTCATTTTTACTGTCTTCTTTTAAATATATTTTCCTCCAATACCTGTGGGGTCAAAATGGTCACCACACCCCAAGATGTATTCTTTAAAGGCTGTACTTTCCTAAATAGGGTGACTTTTGGGGGGGATTTATTCTGCTGACACTACAGGGGCGCTGCAAATGAACTTGGCGCTCAGAAACTTCTTCAGAAAAATCTGCACTGAAAATGCTAATTGGCGCTCCCTTCCTTCTGAGCCCTGCTGTGTGCCCATACAGTGGTTTATGCCCACGTATGGGGTACCGTTCTACTCAGGAAAACCTGTGTTACATATATTGGGGTGAGTTTTCTCCCCTGTTCCTTATGAAATTGGGAAATTTCAAACTAAACAAACATATTATTGGAAAAATTCTATTTTTTCATTTTTATTGTCTTCTTTTGAATACTTTCCTCCAATACCTGTGGGGTCAAAATGGTCACCACACCCCAAGATGTATTTTTTGAGGGGTGTACTTTCCAAAGTGGGGTGACTTTTGGGGGGGTTCTATTTTGCTGACACTACAGGGGCACTGCAAACGGACCTGGCGCTCAGAAACTTCTTCAGCAAAATCTGAACTGGAAATGCTAATAGGCGCTCCTTCTCTTCTGAGCCCCGCTGTGTGCCCATACAGTGGTTTATGCCCACTTATGGGGTACCGATCTACTCAGGAGAACCAGCGTTACAAAATTTGTGGTGCGTTTTCTCTCATGTTGCTTATGAAAATGAGATATTGGAAAATTTCTATTTTCCATTTTTTTCCGGCCTAATGGTGAATACTTTCCTCCAGCCCCTGTAGGGTTAAAATGCTCATTATACCCCTAGATTAATTCTTTAAGGTGTCTAGTTTTCAAAATGGGGTCATCTATGGGGGTTTCCAGTATACAAGCCTCCTAAATCAACTTAAAAAAAAGAACTGGTCCCTAAAAAAAAGTTTTGGAAATTTCATATAAATTTCATAATTTGCTGATACATTTCTAAGCCCCGTAACACCCTAAAAAAGTGAAATATGTTTACGAAATGAAGCCAGAAAAAGAGGACATATTGATAATGTGACTTACGAACTAATTTTTGTCATGTGACTTTCTTTTTTTAGAAGCAAAGAATTTAAAAGTTCGTAAAGTGCAAATTTTTCATGATATTTTAAGACAGTGACCAAATTTTTCCCCTAACATAAAGTACCATATGTTACGAAAAAAAAATCTCAGAATCGCTAGCATACGTTAAAGCATCACTGAGCTATAAGCGCATAAAGTGAGACAGGTCAGATTTTGAAAAATGAGCCTGGTCATTAAGGTCTAAATAGGATTGGTCCCTAAGGGGTTAAGAGCGACTTAGTAATGTCCTTTTTTAGAGCGACTTATGTAATGCCCCTTTAAGAGCAACTTGGGTACTGTCCCTTTAACCTCTTAAGGACATATGACGTACCCGTACGTCATATGTCCTCATTAGCACTTCAAAGCAGGGCCCGCGAGGCGACCCCGCTTTGAAGCGCCGCGGTCCCGGGTGCAGCCCAGGACCGCCGCTATTAGCGGGCACGATCTGATCGCCGTGCCCGCTAATTAGCTAATCGGAGGCAGCTGTCAAAGTTGACAGCTGCCTCCGATTACCGGAGGCAACCTTTCCCTGGGGTCTAGTGGGGGAGATCGCTCCTCCTGGACGTTGTCTCCCAGTCTGATGCCGGCCGGGGACTCGTCCAAGATGGTGCCGTCCCCGACTCGGCACTCGTTTGTTTTCGGCTGCAGCAGCCGGAAGTAAACGAGTGCCTATCTCATTGATATTTGCTGTATATCTATACGGCAAAGATCTCAATGAGAGATCAAAGTATATATACTAGAAGTCCCCTAGGGGGGGCTTCTAGTATAAGTGTAAAAAAAAAAAAAAGTGTTGTTTATAGTAAAAAGCCCCCTCCCCTAATAAAAGTCAGAATCACCCCCTTTCCCAGGTTTTAAATAAAAGTAAACAAATAAATAAATAAATAAACATGTTTGGTATCGCTGCGTGCGTAATAGCCCGAACTATTAATTAATCTCATTCCTGATCTCGCACGGTAAACGGTGTAAGCGCTAAAATATCCCAAAGTGCAAAATTGCGCATTAAATACAGAAAAAATTTAATAAAAAGCGATCAAAAAGTCGTATATGCGCAATCAAGGTACCGATAGAATGAACACATCATGGCACAAAAATGACACCTCACACAGCTCCATAGACCCAAGAATAAAAGCGTTATAAGCCTGGGAATGGAGCGATTTTAAGGAACGTATATTTGTTAACAATGGTTTGAATTTTAATAGGCCATCAGATACAATGTAAGTTATACATGTTATATATCGTTTTAATCGTAACGACTTGAGGAACATGCATAACAAGTTTTACCCCAGGGTGAATGGCGTAAAAACACAGTTCCCCCAAATAAAAGAAATGCGTTTTTTTTTTTCAATTTCACCACACTTAGAATTTTTTTCTGGTTTCGTAGTGTACCAAATGCAAAAATTCAGCCTGTCATTGCAAAGTACAATTGGTGACACAAGAAATAAGGGCTCATATGGGTTTCTAGGTGGAAAAATGCAAGTGCTATGGCCTTTTAAACTCAAGGAGGAAAAACCGAAAACGCAAAAACGAAAATGGGCCCCGTCCTTAAAGGGTTAAGAGCGACTTGGGTACCGTCCCTTTAAGAGCGACTTATGTAATGCCCCTTTAAGAGTGACTTGGGTACCATCCCTTTAAGAGCGACTTGGGTACGTCCTTTTTTAGAGCGACTTATGTAATGCCCCTTTAAGAGCAAATTGGGTACCGTCCCTTTAAGAGCGACTTATGTAATGCCCCTTTAAGAGCGACTTGGGTACCGTCCCATTAAGAGCGATTTGGGTACGTCCTTTTTTAGAGCGACTTATGTAATGCCCCTCTAAGAGCAACTTGGGTACCGTCCCTTTAAGGGCGACTTATGTAATGCCCCTTTAAGAGCAACTTATGTAATGCCCCTTTAAGAGTGAGTTGGGTACCGTCCCTTTAAGGGCGACTTGGTTACAGTCTCTTTAAGAGCAACTTGGGTACCATCCCTTCAAGAGAAACCTGGGTACCATCCTTTTAAGAGTGATTTGGGTACCGTCCCTTTAAGAGCGACTTGGGTAACGTTCCTTTAAGAGCAGCTAGGGTGTCGTCCCTTTAACCTCTTAAGGACATATGACGTACCCCTACGTCATATGACCTCACTTGCACTTCAAAGCGGGGCCGCGCGGCGGCCCCGCTTTGAAGTGCCGCGATCCCGGGTGCCGCGAGTAGCCCGGGACCGCTGCTATTAGCGGGCACGGTCTGATCGCCGTGCCCGCTAATTAGCTAATCGGAGGCAGCTGTCAAAGTTGACAGCTGCCTCCGATTACCGGAGGCAACGTTTCCCTGGGGTCTAGTGGGGGAGATCGCTCCTCCGGGACCTTGTCCCGGAGGAGCGATATCCGTTACTGATGCCGGCCGGGGACGCGTCCAAGATGGCGCCGTCCTCGGCTCGGCACTCGTTCGTTTTCGGCTGCAGCAGCCGAAAGCAAACGAGTGCCGATCTCATGGATCTCTGCAGCATATCTATGCTGCAGAGATCTCAATGAGAGATCCAAGTGTATATACTAGAAGTCCCCCAGGGGGGCTTCTAGTATATGTGTAAAAAAAAAAAAAAAAAAAGTGTTGTTTATAGTAAAAAGCCCCCTCCCCTAATAAAAGTCTGAATCACCCCCCTTTTCCCAGGTTTTAAATAAAAGTAAACAAATAAATAAATAAACATGTTTGCTATCGCCGCGTGCGTAATCGCCCAAACTATTAATTAATCACATTCCTGATCTCGCACGGTAAACAGCGTCAGCGCAAAAAAATCCCAAAGTGCAAAATTGCGCATTTTTGGTCGCATCAAATCCAGAAAAAATTTAATAAAAAGCGATCAAAAAGACGTATATGGGCAATCAAGGTACCGATAGAAAGATCACATCATGGCGCAAAAAATGACACCTCGCACAGCCCCATAGACCAAAGGATAAAAGCGCTATAAGCCTGGGAATGGAGCGATTTTAAGGAACGTATATTGGTTAACAACGGTTTGAATTTTTTACAGGCCATCAGATACAATATAAGTTATACATGTTATATATCGTTTTAATCGTAACAACTTGAGGAACATGCATAACAAGTCAGTTTTACCCCAGGGCGAATGGCGTAAAAACACATTTCCCCCAAATAAAAGAAATGCTTTTTTTTTTTCAATTTCACCACACTTTGAATTTTTTTCTGGTTTCGCAGTGTACTTTATGCAAAAATTCAGCCTGTAATTGCAAAGTACAATTAGTGACGCAAAAAATAAGGGGTCATGTGGGTTTCTAGGTGGAAAAATGCAAGTGCTATGACCTTTTAAACACAAGGAGGAAAAACCGAAAACGTAAAAACGAAAATGGGCCCCGTCCTTAAAGGGTTAACAGCGGCTTGGGTACCGTCCCTTTTAGAGCGACTTAGGTACCGTCCCTTTAAGAGCGGCTTGGGTACCGTCCCTGCTACATGGCTGCCTTAGCTCTGCTATTTTACTCACTGAACTCTGCTACTTATAATGGTAAAGATCATTGCTCGGTTACCATGACAATCTTACTCATGTAAGTGAGACAAAAATCGTTAAGAACCTTCCATCTTCTACATCCTTTTAAGAGCGATTTGGGTACCGTCCCTTTAACAACAACTTGGGTACGCCCCTTTAAGAGCAACTTATGTAAAGCCTCTTTAAGAGCGACTTGGGTACTGTCCATTTAAGAGCGACTTGGGTCCTTTTTTAGAGCGACTTATGTAATGCCCCTTTAAGAGTAACATGGGTACCGTCCCTTTAACCCTTTGAGGACCAGGCCCAAAATGACCCAGTGGACCGCGCAAATTTTGATCTTAGTGCTTTCGTTTTTCCCTCCTCCCCTTCTAAGAGCTCTAGCACTCTCAGTTTTCTATCTACAAGCCATGTAAGTGCTTGTTTTTTACAGGAATAGTTGTACTTTGTAATGGCGTCATTCATTTTACCATAACGTGTATGATGGAATCCCAAATATATTATTTATGAAGATATAAATAGGTGAAATCGTAAATAAGAATGCAATATGGTAACGTTTGGGGGGTTCCTGTGTCTACGTAATGCACTATATGGTAACAGCGACATGACACTATTATTCTATAGGTCAGTCCGAACACAACCATATGCAGGTTACACAGATTCTCTAATGTTATATATGTATTTTTTTTATGAAATCCTTTTTTTTGGCAATTAAATATTAATAAAATGGGCCTATTGTGACGCTTATAACGGTTTTATTTTTTCACCTACGGGGCTGTATGGGGAGTCATTTTTCCGCCATGATCTCTAGTTTTTATTAATACCATATTTGTGAAGATCGGACGTTTTGATCACTTTTTATTGATTTTTTTAAATATATAATGTAACATAAAATAGGTAATCTGCGCACTTTTTCCCCTCTTTTCGTGTACGCCGTTTACCGATCACAATGACGCTTGTTATATTTTAATAGATCGGACAATTACGCACGCTACGGTATATTATATGTTTATCTATTTATTCATTTTTATATGTTTTATTTATATAATGGGAAAGGGGGGTGATTTAGACTTTTATTGGGGGAGGGGCTTTGGGGTAGTGTGTGTGTGTTTTGAACTTTTTTTTTTTTACACTTTTGAAGTCCCTTTGGGGGACTTTTACATGCACTACTCTGATTTTTACACTGACCATTGCTATGCCATAGGCATAGCATTGATCAGTGTTATCGGCGATCTGCTCATTGAGCCTGCCTGTGCAGGCTCAGTGTAGCAGATCGCCGATCGGACCGCACGGAGGCAGGTAAGAGACCTCCGGCAGTCCGTTTTACCGATCGGGACCCCCACAGTCACACTGCGGGGGTCCCGATCGGTAAGTGACAGGGGACTCCCCCTGTCACTTACACTTAAACGCCGCGGTCGCGTCGCGATTGCGGCGTTTAAGGGGTTAATGACACGCGGCAGCGCGATCGCTGCAGCGTGTTATTACCGGTGAGGTCCCGGCTGCAAACAGCCGGCCCCCACCTGCTATGAAGCGCGCTCCGCTCCGGAGCGCGCTTCATAGCGGGAAAAACACCCAGGACGTAAGGTTACGTCATGGGTCGTCTGGGGACAGACTTCCATGACGTAACCCTACGTCCAGGGTCGTCTAGGGGTTAAGGGCGACTTATGTAATGCCCCTTTAAGAGCGACCTGGGTACCGTCCCTTTAAGAGGGCTTGGGTACCGTCCCTTTAACAGCGATTTGGGTACTGTCTCTTTAAGAGCGGCTTATGTAATGCCCCTTTAAGAGCAACTTGGGTACAGTCTCTTTAAGAGCGACTTGGGTACCATCGCTTTAAGAGCGACTTGGGTAACGTTCCTTTAAGAGCAGCTTGGGTGTCGTCCCTTTAACAGCGGCTTGGGTACCGTCCCTTTTAGAGCGGCTTGGGTACCGTCCCTGCTACATGGCTGCCTTAGCTCTGCTATTTTACTCACTGAACTCTGCTACTTATAATGGTAAAGATCATTGCTCGGTTACCATGACAATCTTACTCATGTAAGTGAGACAAAATCGTTAAGAACCTTCCATCTTCTACATCTTCTATTGGCCAATAGTAGACATGTGACTGTGTGGATGTTGTGATACATTGCCTGACAAGACCTTAGAATTTCTATTGGCTGCTATACTTCAGCTATTTGCATATGTGCTGTGATTGGCTGTTAGCGTTTACAGTGTGGCCATTATTTCCAATGGGCCATTATTTTCTATGGGAAATTAGGGGTCTTTAACCCCTTAAGGTCAAAGCCTATTTTCGTTTTTGCGCTTTTGCTTATTCCATTTTAAGTTTAAAAGTCCATAGCGCTTGCATTTTTTCACCTAGAGACGTATATGAGCGCTTATTTTTTGCGAAACCAATTGTACTTTGCAATAACAGGCATTATTTTTCCATAACATATGCTGCGAAACCGGAAAAAAATCATTTGCACTGTCAAATTGAAAAAAAAACGAATTTGTTTTGATTTCGGGGAGTTTTGCATTTACGCCGTCCGTCCTATGGTAAAACTGACTTGTTATGCATGTTCCTCAAGTCGTTACGATTACTATGATATATAACATGTATAACTTATATTGTATCGGATGGCCTGTAAAAAATTCAAACCATTGTTAACAAATATACGTTCCTTAAAATCGCTCCATTCCCAGGCTTATAGCGCTTTTATCCTTTGGTCTATGGGGCTGTGTCAGGTGTCAGTTTTTGCGCCATGATGTGTTCTTTCTATCGGTACCTTGATTGCGCATATACGACTTTTTGATCGTTTTTTATTACATTTTTTCTGGATTTGATGTGACCAAAAATGCGCAATTTTGCACTTTGGAATTTTTTTGCGCTGACGCCGTTTACCGTGCGAGATCAGGAATGTGATTAATTAATAGTTCGGGCGATTACGCGCGCGGCGATACTAAATATGTTTATTTATTTATTTATTTATATTTATAAAATGGGAAAAGGGGGGTGATTTGGACTTTTATTAGGGGAGGGGATTTTTTTATTAATAAAAACACTTTTTTACTTTTTTTTTTACTGTAACTAGAAGCCCCCCTGGGGGACTTGTATATACACAGCACTGATCTCTCATAGAGATCAATGCTGTGTATATACACAGCAAAGATCGATTAGATCGGTCATAGATTACTATGGCCTGCTGCAGGCCATAGCAATCTATTGCCGAGCCGGGATCAGCGTCATTCCGACGCTGAGGCCCGGCACGGGCAGAAGAACGGATCTCCCCCCGCGATGCGATCGCGGGGGGGGGAGATCCGTCCCACTAGACACCAGGGACGTGCGGCGCAGTGCCTCTAAATGCAGCTGTCAGGTTTGACAGCTGCACTTAGAGGCTTAATTAGCCGGCACGGCAACGGGACCCGCGCCGGCTAATAGAGGCACTGCCCGGCTGCACATGTCAGCCGGGATCAGCGCCGTTCAGAGCGGGGTCCCGGCATGGGTCGCTAAGGGGTTAAACATAAATTTCTTAAAAACGACAAATCCGTTTGAAACCCAAAGTAGATAGCACACCTCACACCGCCGAGGTCTTCGAAACGCAGTTTAAACGGTGTCCGTGCGCAAAGCGGTTCGGGAAGAAAGAAGAAAGAAGAATTACAATATAGTGCTTTTTCAAGCACTATAATAATAAAGACAGTGGCAGAAAAATCCACCTTGTGTGAACATAGAGGGAGATTTATCAAACATGGTGTAAAGTGAATCTGGCTCAGTTGCCCCTAGCAACCAATCAGATTCCACCATTTATATTCCAAAGAGTCTGTGAGGAATAAACAGTGGAATCTGATTGATTGCTAGGGGCAACTGAGCCAGTTTCACTTTACACCATGTCCGATAAATCTCCCCCATAGTCTAATAGTGCTACCTGAGCGTTCCACGTTGATAGTACCATTAATGCCATCTGGCTGCCCTTTTATTTCAGCATGCCCCATTAATATCCAGGATGTTATTATTGATAAAGTCATCCACAAGACCCCCCTTAGTACTGATGGCCACAAGATCTCGAATATGTGTGAGTGCCAAAAGGACCTCCAATAACAACAGTAATAGCAACAATGAAACAAGTCAGCAATAGAGATGAGCGAACCTCGCATGGTCGAGTCCATCCGAACACGAACTTTCGGCATTTGATTAGCGGTGCCTGCTGAAGTTGGATAAAGCCCTAAGGCTATGTGGAAAACATGGATATAGTCATTGGCTTTATCTATGTTTTCCAGACAACCTTAGAGCTTTATCCAAGTTTAGCAGCCCCCGCTAATCAAATCCCGAAAGTTCGGGTTCGGATCGACTCGAACCCGAACCTGGTTCGCTCATCTTTAGTCAGCAATAATGATACCGTGACTTACAAAGACATCTAAGAACCCAAAGGAGGCAACAGTAGTACACCGCACAAACAGAATTTTACTGCATTATGTTGAAGGGAAATTTTTAATCACTTAACCATAGTGTTCTGAAAACCCATGTTCACGCCAATAAATATAAAACCTTAAAGTACGCACAAGCACTGGTCAGTGAAACAGCCAATTCAAGTCTTGTTTCAGTGATTTGTTTAAGATTTAAAAAGACACACTCCCAGACGGCCCTACTAAATAATGTACAAGCATGAGTTACAGTCTTGCACAGCCTCGATACACATACTGTACATCATGTTTGTTAAAAAGAGCTACATCAAGCTCTGTCATCCATACATCAGGTTAGACCAAAGGGATAAGGTTTCTCCATGGGGAGAGTGTTTTACAGCTGTATAGAGTTTACAGAGACTTAGAGGCCATTAATGCTCCACAGGGGATTTTGGGGAGAGGGGCAAAAGGTGTCCCTATGAATTATAGGCCTGTTAGCTTAACCCCCATTGAATGTAAGCTAATTGAGGATTTTCTAAGAGATGCTATGTACTGGAGTATTTAAGTGAAAATAAATGTATAATCCCATTATCAGCATGGGATTATTAGGGATGCTTCTGTCAAACTAACCTGATCAGCTTTTATGAATAAGTAATTTACAATAAATTTACAGTGAATCGCTGCATGCCATGTATCTTTATTTTTCCAAAGCATTGCATTAAAGCTTGGTACATAAAATGAGAATGGACTGGGGGAAAATGTGTGTAATTGGGTATGTACCATATTTAATAGGCTATATATTATGCACCCTTGGTTTAGACAACGGAAAACAGGAAAAATTTCACACTAATGAAACCTCCCTAGTGGTCTCAGATGGCGAAGGGGTCAATGCCAATAACGTTGGTGGTCTAGGGTTGTTAACCCCTTGCCTCCGCATCCTGTTTTGGCCTTAATGCCCAGGGCCTATTTTTCAAATCTGACCTGTGTCTCTTAATGTAGTGATAACACTGCAATGCTTTTAATTATCGCTGCGATTATGAAAACATTTTTTTTTTGGGACATATTCCTCTATGCTTGTGGTATACTTTGGTTGATACACTCAGTAGTTTTTTTGTAAACAACACATTTGCGCAAAAATTCGAAAAATTTACAATCCTTCATATTCACAATTCTCTTTTCCTATGAAAGATAGTCATGTCACATGAACTAATTATTACTGCATGTTACTAATTATCTACATTACTTATTATCTACAACATGTCTACTTTATGGTGAAGTAATTTGGTGAACGTCCTTTTACCTGTTAGGATGTTAGAGGGCTTCAAAATTTTGCAGCGATTGTTGAAATTTTCAGGAAAATTTCTAATTCAGATTTTTGTAGGCACCAGTTCAGTTGTGAAGTGGATTTGTGGGGCCTGTATGTTAGTTACCCCCATAAATCTCTCCACTGTAAAAACTGCACCCCTCAAAGTATTCAAAGTAACATTTCATAAGTGTATTAACCCTTTAGGTATTTCACAGAAATTTAAGCAAATTGGAAGGGAAATTAAAAAATTTCATTTTTTTGGCAGATATTCAATTTTAATCCATTTTTTCCTCTAACACAGCAAATACTAACTGAGAAATGGAACTCAATATTCTGCTTCTTTAAATGTTTCTAGAAAAAAACAAAAAACACAATTTAACCCCTAGACGACCCTGGACGTAGGGTTACGTCATGGAAGTCTGTCCCCAGACGACCCATGACGTAACCTTACGTCCTGGGTGTTTTTCCCGCTATGAAGCGCGCTCCGGAGCGGAGCGCGCTTTATAGCAGGTGGGGGCGGCTGCAATCAGCAGCCGGGACCTCACCGGTAATGACACGCTGCAGCGATCGCGCTGCCGCGTGTCATTAACCCCTTAAACGCCGCGATCGCGGCGCGACCGCGGCGTTTAAGTGTAAGTGACAGGGGGAGTCCCCTGTCACTTACCGATCGGGACCCCCGCAGTGTGACTGCGGGGGTCCCGATCGTTGAAACGGACTGCCGGAGGTCTCTTACCTGCCTCCGTGCGGTCCGATCGGCGATCTGCTACACTGAGCCTCCACAGGCAGGCTCAATGAGCAGATCGCCGATAACACTGATCAATGCTATGCCTATGGCATAGCATTCATCAGTGTAGAAATCAAAGTACTGTATGTAGAAGTCCCCCAAAGGGACTTCAAAAATGTAAAAAAAAAAAAGTTCAAAACACTAACACACTACCCCAAAACCCCTCCCCCAATAAAAGTCTAAATCACCCCCCTTTCCCATTATATAAATAAAACATATAAAAATGAATAAATAGATAAACATATAATATACCGTAGCGTGCGTAATTGTCCGATCTATTAAAATATAACAAGCGTCATTGTGATCGGTAAACGGCGTACATGAAAAGAGGGGAAAAAGTGCACAGATTACCGATTTTATGTTACATTATATATTAAAATAAATCAATAAAAAGTGATCAAAACGTCCGATCTTCACAAATATGGTATTAATAAAAACTAGAGATCATGGCGGAAAAAATGACACCCCATACAGCCCCGTAGGTGAAAAAATAAAACCGTTATAAGCGTCACAATAGGCCCATTTTATTAATATTTAATTGCCCAAAAAAAAGGATTTCATAAAAAAAATATATATAACATTAGAGAATCTGTGTAACCTGCATATGGTTGTGTTCGGACTGACCTATAGAATAATAGTGTCATGTCGCTGTTACCATATAGTGCATTACGTAGACACAGGAACCCCCCAAACGTTACCATATTGCATTTTTTCTTACGATTTCACCTATTTATATCTTCATAAATAATATATTTGGAATTCCATCATACATGTTATGGTAAAATGAATGACGCCATTACACAGTACAACTATTCCTGTAAAAAAACAAGCACTTACATGGCCTGTAGATAGAAAACTGAGAGTGCTAGAGCTCTTAGAAGGGGAGGAGGGAAAAACGAAAGCACTAAGATCAAAATTTGCGCGGTCCACTGGGTCATTTTGGGCCTGGTCCTCAAAGGGTTAAAAGCTGATTTTCACCATTTTTTTTTTACCGCCGTTTACTATACGTTACATATGACATGTTATCGTTATTCGTCAGGTCGGTATGCTTACAGTGATATCCATTTTATATAGCTTTTGTTATAGTTTATGGCATTTATACTATGAATACTGTTTGTGTCTTGCATATTGTAAGAGCAGTAATATTTTTATTTTTTTGCCAATGGAGTTATGTGAGGGATTTTTTTGCGGCATAAGCTGACACTTTTAGTGGTTCACCTTTTGGGTACATGTGATGTTTTGATAGCTTTTACCTGTATTTTTTAGGGGGTGGGTTTACAAAAAATTGTCATTTTGGTTAGTTTTTTTATTTATTTTAATGGTGTTAATCGGGCGGTATAATTAATGTAGCAGGTTAATAGACTGGGTCATTACGGACGCAGCGATACCAAATATATGTATCTTATTCATAGGGGGATAATTTATAAAGGGGGGATGTTGAATGTGTATATTTATTTTAATTACTGTATTTTTTGCTTTATAAGACGCACTTTTTTTCCTCCCAAAGTGGGAGGAAAAACTAAGTGCGTCCTATAAAGCGAAGACAGCTCCCAAGCAGTACCGAGCACCGCAAGGAAGCCATCCCCCCCGCCCCCTCTATTGCCGCGCACTATGCATATGCATAGTGAGTGACCCTGAGCGATCCCCTCCGCCCGCCCCCTCTATCCCCGCTCAGCTGAGCCGATCAGAAGCCCGGAAAAGTGCAATGAGCAGCACTTTCCTGGGCTCCTGATTGGCTAAGTGGTGATGGAGGGGGCGGGCTGGGCGGGCGGAGGGGATCGCTGTCCTACTCACCTCTCCGCCGGCCCCAGCAGCTCCTCTCCCGACACTCCGGTCTCCCGTCATCCTCTGGGCACAGGCAGCGGGGTACAGAGACGCTGCCTGTGTCCCGGAAGTGTTCTGTAGTGGCAGTCTCTCTGTCCCCCGCTGCCTGTGCCGGAGGATGATGGGAGACCGGAGTGTCGGGAGAGGAGCTGCTGGGGCCGGCAGAGAGGTGAGTAGCCTGTTTGTTGTTTTTCTGGTCGCAGAGGGCATTGGCTACTATGGGGGGCACTATATGGGAGCATTGGCTACTATGGGGGGGCACTATATGGGAGCACTGGCTACTATGGGGGGCATTGGCTACTATATGGGGGCACTGTATGGGGGCATTGGCTACCATGGGGGCACTGGCTACTATGGGGGGCATTGTATGGGGGTATTGGCTACCATTGGGGGCATTGTATGGGGGCATTGGCTACCATGGGGGCATTGGCTACTATGGGGGGCACTGGCTACAATGGGGCACTATATGGGGGCATTGGCTACTATATGGGGGCATTGGCTACTATATGGGGGCATTGGCTACTATGGGGGGCACTATATGGGGGCATTGGCTACTATGTGGGGCACTATATGGGGCATTGGATACTATGTGGGGCACTATATGGGGGCATTGGCACCAATCACACTGCTGCTATCTCCAAACTGTGACACATGATGTGTGCTGCAACGCATTATATAGTAAATGAGCTGTCAGCTTTACAGCTGACAGCTCATTCAAACAATCAGGTCCCTGCCTAAGCGCAGGGGTCTGATCGTTGAGCACCAGGAGGGAGCTGGAGCCGGGCGGGGGTGAGCAAGGAGAGGGAGAGGGAGCTGGATGGGGTTTGTGAGGGAAACAGGGAGGGAGCCAGAGCAGGAACGGGGGAGGAGCACAGGGAGGGAATGGGAGAGGGAGCCAGAGCCATATCTAGGGGGAGAGGGAGCTGCATTGGGGCAGGGGGAGCAGCACTGGGTCGGAGAGGGAGCTGGATTGTGGCGGAGGGAGGAGGCAATGTCCGCAGCCTCCTCCCGATCGCGGGAGGCAGCGGATCTCCCCCATAGACTCTGCGGTCGCAACGACCACGGCATCTATGGGGTTAACTAACCAGGGGGGAGCACGGCTCCTCTCTGGGCAGTGGCAGCAGAAGGAGGCTGTGTCACACAGCCTCCTCCCGCTGCCAGATCTAAGATAGGGACAGCGGGGAGGCAGGGAAAGCATGACGTCCAGGGACATCATGATGCAGTCTGGCACTGCTTTTCATGATGTCCCTGGACCTCATTTTGGGGAAAAGGGTTAAGGGGTTAGCAATCACCATCCCTATTGCCTCCCTAGGGAAACTATGTTACTATGTTACAGCTGGCCACAGGATTGGGCAGGTTCAACTCAAATGGCTTAGAGAAGTGGCTTAGACAACGAAATAACATTGATGCATATGGATAGAATGTACCCATCATCCATGGCTTCTCCCTTTATCAATCCCCTCCTTGGTTGAACTTGATGGACATGTGTTTTTTCTCAACCATCATCTCTGTATAGCAGATCTTTATTATGCTGTCAGTCTAGGACATTAGACCTGTAGTCTAGCCAGAATTTGCAGCAAAAAAAAAAGCCTTAGTCCCTGAGGGGCCTCGATGATAAATCTGACCTTTATATCACAGAGATCTGGCATTGTTAGCAGTTTTTCTTTGGGTATGGTGAATATTTAGTTAGAAACATAGAAGATTGTCAGCAGGAAAATACCACCTGGTCCATCTAGTCTAGTTTGAAAATTTGCTTTAACCCTTACGTCCCATACGTCCAGGGCCACCTCCAACTGTTCAGAGCGGGGCCGCGCTCTGAACCGCCGCGGTCCCGGGGGCCGCTCGTAGCCCGGGACTGCGGCTATTAGCATATGCAGCATAGATCTGTATGAGAGATCAGAGTACTTATACTAGAAGTCCCCCATGGCGGCTTCTAGCTTAAGTGGAAAAGAAAAATAAAAAGGGTTGTTATTAATAATTTATTTAATAATAAATAAATAAACATGTTTGGTATCGCCGCGTGCGTAGTCGCCCAAACTATTAATTTATCACATTCCTGATCTCGCACGGTAAATGGCACAAGGGCAAAAAAAATCCCAAAGTGCAAAATTGCACATTTTTGGTCGCATCAAATCCAGAAAATTGTAATAAAAAGCAATCAAAAAGTCGTATATGCGCAATCAAGGTACCGATAGAAAGAACACATCATGGCGCAAAAGAAGACGCCCCAGGATCATGTAGGACATTATGAAGAAGTTTCTGAGCCAGTAATACTTTACACAAGCAAATAACTCCCCTGGTGTCTGATTGGCCATTTATGAAGAAGCAGGAGTCTGAATCAGAGCTGTGGCTTACCAACTCCACAGCCCTGGTTCTCCCTTTAAGACAAGACTGGGAATACAAGCCAGGCCAGTCAATCTCCAGAAGGAGATTTTTACCCATTTGTAGAGAGCTATTTCAGGGTTATTGTCAGTACAGACCAGAGTGCTATGGTTTAGTTTATATTCCCTTTCATGCTGATTTTTTCCGAGTCCAACACTGACTTAAAAGAAAAGCTACCTCCAAATGGTGGTATCAAAGAGCTGCTTTGCATGTACATCAAGTGATTCATCTACTATGGCCGCTATTTGATCATATCCTGTACTGCTGGTTTTGTTTTTATATACAGTATTTATCATAGAATTGTTTGAACAGTTCCGTTCAGTGAGTAACACAGTACAATCGAATCTGTGGTGAAAATTAGACATTTCATAATAAAACACTAGTAAGCAGATACTACTTAGAACTGATGATTTTACATTATATCACAATAGTAGCAAAAGTGCAATCTAATAGGCCAGCAGGAAGAAATGTTTTCTCTATGGTCCCACTAGGTAAAGGAAACTTGATAATGAAAGATTAGAAGCCATCACAAGCGTTATGTAGAACTGGAGGTTGTGCCATATTTTCAACATGGAACATAGGCTCTCCCCCTTGGTCACCAAACTCATTTAATATGTCAGCATGTTCAGGAAAATATTTTTCCTCTCGTCAGAAACACTGGTGAGCCAGAACACAGCATGCAGATTCCATATTGTTAAAGGGATTGGCCACTTTATAATGAAATAGTTCAGTGTACAGTATTAGTAAGTGTACTCACTGCACTTACAGCAACTCCTTGTGTACCTCATGAAGCTAAATTAAGACTAACCTCCTCAAGGCTGGGCTGTCCTGCTCTGTGGTGAGTCTGTCCATAAGATGGCCGACATGGAGGAGCATAAGATTATGCCCCGCTCCCTAGTGTCCACCACTGAGCCTGTATATGTCTATGGAGGACACCAGGAGCGGAGCATGATCACATGCTTCTCCATGTTGACCATCTTATGGACAGACTCACCACAGAGCAGGGCAGTCCAGCCTAGAGGAGAGGAATATGATTTTAGCTCTGAGGTACACAGGGTACAGTTACTAATACTGTACACTGAACTATTTTACCAGTGGCCAACCCCCAAAAAAGGGACCCTGCAACAGCTGCCCTAGCATTAGCATTTTGGTAAATAAATGCATTATTTAGTTAAAATCAACATAACAGCATTTTATACGCTTTTAAACATAACATACACCATTTGTGTGTGCAGTAGATGCAGCCAGTCTCCAGCCACCATGTCCTGAACAACTCTGAACTAAACTAGATGGACCAGGTGGTCTTTTCTGCTGACAATCTTCTATGTTTCTAACTACATACACAAAGGAAAACTGCCAACAATGCCACATCCCTGTGATATAGAGGTCAGGCATGGGCCCAGATTTATCAACTCTCTGTCAGCGTTCACACTCCTGAATCATTGCGGCTCCAAAGGAACTACACCGCTCAGCCAGTCATTGACTGCAGCTTTGTCCCGCCTCAGTCACTGGCTGAGTGGGAATTTCCAATCACAGGATCGGGAGCCCGACGCTGCACTGTAGGGGCATGAGGACAGGCTTTATTATGATCCATATAAAAACTATTAGGCTGGAAAAAGACTAAAAATCCACCTGCACTGGGTGAGTGGTTCTGTCCAACCACACTGGAAAATACAAACAAAAAAGAACATACACTCTACTAGAGAGTACAATGTGATCCCATTGTACTCTCTGGTAGAGTGTGTGTTCTTTTTTGTTTATTATTATCTCACCATCCCCTGTCCCCCTGGATTTTTCACTGTTGCCCATTAAACCTCTTTATTTCCTCTCTCTCCCTTTTAAAAGATTTTTTTAAAGCTGGACTTGGAGATGTTTTCCGACTCTACCTCCGACTTTGAATCCAGCCAAATCTAGCTCCGACTCTGAAGCCCTGATTTTAAGTGTTTCTTATATGCGCTATACAGAATAAAAGTTTGTCATTTTTGTAATCATCTAAATACAGGTATAGAGGACAAATGGATATATCATTCTGCAATTGATAGAGGTACAGTATAATTGTGTTTGGTGGACTGTATATTACAGAGAATGCATCAGCTCTTATTTAAGCATCAACAGGATCTCTGTGGATACAGTAGGCATTGGGGGCATCATCAAAATTATCTGCAACAAAGCTGAGTGTATTTCTGGGCAACATGTTTAACAATTATGTATTGTGCGAGATGTCAACTAAATGATGTCAACTTCTCCAATAAAATGCATATATATAAGAATAGAATAGAATAAGTAGACTTCCTGCCATAAGCTTAATGGATTTCAGTCACAATGACATTGCCTTAGGTAAAACAGAAATATAAAAATTGGCTAATAACAATGATTTTTATTTAGAAGATTTACTATGTAACAACGAAGCTGCACTCAAAATGATGCCCGATTTCTTTTAGCTGACTGCACGGAGGTAAATATGAGACCTCCGTGCAGACAGGGAAAATGATTGGGACGTGTGAATGTGGCCGTAATGTCGGTCAGCAGTGCAATCACCCAAGCCGGTCCTCACGCTCTATGATGCAAGCTCTGCTCCTGAGCTCACTTCATAGAGCTCCTACGCATTATGACATACCTGCTTGCTATGATGAGGGAACTCACGGCTTTTCATGGGGTCATCAGAAACCCTTTCATCAAGGGGTTAAAGGGAATGTGTCATCAGAACCATACTGAGTCACAATAGGATTAGAGGGGTTGACAGACCTGAACAACTAACCTTTATCCCTTGACAGAAACCTATTACATGGGGGTCTCACTGTGGACCTCTGTGTATTGTCTTTTTTTAGAAATTATTATAGATTAGAATCAGTGGGTGTGAACCAAATTAAACAAAACATCTTTCTGAAAGAATTTTCGTCTTAAACTAACAGAGGCTCCACCTATTAAGGACTTATAGAGCCATCAACTAGGCGACAACAACTGTATTCTTTGACAATTATTATTTTCACACTGTAAAGAATCAAATAAACGTTAACACTTACCAATGTGATAAAGCCCAATCCAATCAGTGGGATCTACTTCTTCTTTTATATCCCAGAAGATGATAAGTTCCTGAGAGTGCCCCAGTACATATTCATACATACTGGCAGTCAAGCTGGATCGACTGTCAGAAGTCACCAAGTCAGTGTCACTGTTGGCCCTCTGAAAGTTCAAATTCTCGGCCATTGTATTTTGTGATGCAAAACTTTGAAGATTCTCTGGACTTAAAGTATGTCGTAGCTGAGGGTTACGCCTTCGAACAAAAAGTAGATCTCGAGCAGAGCTGGCCATCATATAAAGCTAACTCTCAGGGGTCTGTAAAGTCAAATCACAAACAAAGTATTATTAACGTCATGTTAGCTACTATTCTTCTAATACATCTTAAGCATAAGATATGAACTATAAAATTCTGTATTTACAAGTACAAACTGTGGCATGCTCAATTGAATGACATGGGAAATGGCACAAATAACACAAGGCCAGAGGGGGAGAAAGATCTCAGTGTGGTAAATCAATATAAAATTTTGCAGCACTTATAATTTCCAATTTTATATTGTTTTACCACACTGAGATCTTTCTCCCCCTCTGGCCTTGTGTTATTTTTGCCATTTCCCATGAAATTCCCTAATTTTTATCAATTTTTGTAAATCATGTATATGTAAATAAAGGACTTTGTTATATTTCTAAATAATTGTGCAATTCTTTCGGTTTTCTATATGGTTTTGTTGCACTGTATGTCGATTTAGGGGTTGTCAATTGAATGACATAACAGAGGCATTCTCTGTACATTCGGCGTGCTTTATGCATGAACCATAACGTCTCCATACACCTTCAATAACTCACATCATTCAGTCATGAGTTATCTTTCTTATCCTTCACATATACAGTAACATAGGTCCTTCCCAAACACAGGAGTTATCCTGTGTTCTCTGTGGTATGGGTTAAGCTGCAGAAAGCTCTGGCTGCGGTTTATCTCTCCCGGTTTATCTCTCCCGGGAACAAAGGGGTCACGCAGGTGAATTTT
Source organism: Dendropsophus ebraccatus (assembly GCF_027789765.1). NCBI lineage: Eukaryota > Metazoa > Chordata > Amphibia > Anura > Hylidae > Dendropsophus > Dendropsophus ebraccatus. Next base: position 69,869,636 of record NC_091462.1, on the reverse strand, counting down.
CCATAACGCCTGACCTCTATCTCCACCGACATCATTCATGTCGGTGGACAACCAGGAGAGCCTTTGAAGATGCTACTGCATTGCAAGAATTTGATACCCTTCATCCACACCCATTGAAGACATATATTTCATTAAGTTTAGAAAATACTGTATATTACAGAATATATGATGAACAAAAATTTCCCTGCAGCTTATTGCCTGCAATAAGAGTGGCCCCACAGCGGTCAGGCAGAGTGGAGGCAGTGTCTGGCCAACAGCCTATCTCCACCTCATAGCCTGCCTCTGCCTGCAATGCACCGAGTATATTACACTGTGGACTGACTGCTGCTTTCCTGCCTGAACCTGTCAATGATCTAACACCAACTCAAGCACCATGCACCTGCCAATACTCGAATCATGGCCAAATACAGGTTCCGCTTACAGCTTACCTCAACCTTGTGGCATGATTAACTTACTGATCCTCCTGTCAGCAGCCTTCTCTTTCTGCTACAATAAATCAGTTGCTGCTCCCCAAACTGCATCTGCTGATAAAGGATCTGATGGAAGCTACTTCCTCCTCTCCCCGACTAATAACTGCAACAAAGGCCCACAGTAGAAAATTGCATGGATTACTATGTAACCTTGTAACTATGCCTGTGCTGTGGCCTACATTTCCAGTAAGACAGGGAAGAGCCTCTGCACCTCAGTGGGGCTCATCACATACCTGACAGGGTCTCCCTCCCACACAGTGTCCCCAGCCTGCAGTGCTGGGGTGGGTGAGACCTTCAACCTGCTCTATTGTACCATGCCACATAATAATCCGTTTTTCTGTTGTCCAGTAAGATGCAACTTATAGCATAAAAACATGTCAGTAAATAGAACTAAAAACACTGTTTAGATCTGTAAAATCAGATCTGCAATTCCATCCTGTATCTACAAACTGCTTCTGTTTTTCAGGTTTATGCACTTACTATACATTATACTCCACATGATGATTGCTATATTGTACAATAACTTATAATATGACATATTCAGACTTTTTTAAATGTTTGTTTCATTTGTTTTACATGTTGTTCAGAATTTTAAAAAATCATTATTTGGGGGGGGGGGGGGGGGGGGGGGGGTGGAGCCAGTTGTCTGAATTTCAATGATTTCTTAAAGGGAAAAATAGCTTTGGTTTAAGAGTGATTTGGATTGGTTGTACGTGGCAAGTTTAGCACTGGTGAGGCTTTACATACAGTACCGCACTGTATAACACTGCTGGAGTGCATACACAGTACACTACTAGTACAGTCAGTGCACCACCTTCTCCCATACTTTACAGTGCTGGGGTGGGGGTGCACGGATGAGGGAAGAGTTGGTGCACTACTGTATTATAATTGCTGGTTTTGTCGAAAATTTCTTGTTTATAATGTTCTAGACAGTCAAGTACTGTTCTGTGCTGTACTGAAGTGATTATACTGGGCGATTTTAATGTAATAAATAAGTATTGTAGGTAATTATTGGTGGGTGCTGGAACCAATTAAACACATTTACATTATTTCCTATGGGAAGACACTGCTCAGTTCTCAAACTGCCTTCTTGAACCAATTAAGTTTGAGAACAGAGGTACCACTGTATATTTATGAGAAACATTTATAAAATTCATATTAAAACCTAAATTATAAAATTTCAAAGACTTTTTAAAAGCTGGAGTCTGAGTCGTTACATTTTTTCCGACCCCAACTCTAGCCAAAACTAGTTCCCGACTCCACAACTCTGACTCCATGACCCTGAGGAAGACAGTAGCTAAATCATGTTGTGCCAGCTGCTGCCTATTAAGATCAAATCTAAAAAGTGCATACACTTTCCTCTGCAGTTCTCAAAAGCAAAAGTGGAGACGTAGCCCCGTGTGTGTTTTGCAGGTTAACAGCCCAGCTCTGGTCCTGTCCCTGAAATAGAGAAGGGAAGTAGCTGTGCACCATGAAAAGGACTCTCTGGGGCTTAATAACAGTAGTGAACTAAAATCCTTATCATCAATATTTTGAAATGACAGGTATGCTTTAAAAGGCACTTCAGCCTTGTACCTTCCCAACATCTGGAGAGTGTAAACAGCTCTTCTGTTCCCCCTGCTTATTGGTGGCTCTGTTAGTTTGGCATGCCGTTGCTTCAGGTTACTGTTGCAACCCAGCTTGACTAGCCAAATCACACTGGGGTTTGTGAATGGACCAGAAGTAACTTTCCTAATGTAAGTCTGTGAGGGTCTTATAGACTTAAATAGGGAAAAATTTATTCTGGAGTCAGTGCTGTGTGATCTAGGGCTGCAGTGGGGACCGGAACAAGGAGCAGAACACAGGAACAGAGCAGCCAATAGGGAGGGTAACATTGTATTATCCTCTCCTTTAAAGGGGTAGTCGCATCTCAAGTAATATAATTAAAGGGGAACACTACATAAGAAAAATTAGTTTTCTGTTAAAAGTTATATAGATGTGTCTATACAATGTATTACTATACCTGTACAGTTCTGCCACACTGGTAGCTGATCCCAATCCCCTGAGTGATTCACCATCTCTGACCGGCCAGAAGCAGGTGCAGCAAGGACTGTGGGCTGTGATGAAGAGCTAAGGAAAAGCAGAGCATTCTCAAACCAGTACTGTATTCTGGGAACTGCTCATCCAGGAAGTACAGAAGCACAACACAGAACAAAAACCCCCAAAGCAAATGGCTTATTGGTAGTTTCAAAACTGGGACAGATATGTAAGTAATGCGTTATGCTTCTGCAAAAGTTTAATTTTTTTAACCTCTACCTGGAGTTCCCCTTTAAACTCATAGGATTTGTCAAGTTATATACATTTTTATCAAACTTGCCTCCTTCTCCTGACGTGTCTAGGTACAGACCATCACTCTGCTCTAAAAACAGTAGCCTGGCTGGTGTACATAGGAGGAAGTTTGCTAAATGAATATATTTGCAAAAATATTTAACTTGACAAACCTAACAAGTGCAACAATGTTGGCTGTAATGAGAATACCCTGAAAGTCCCATTTTTTTAAAGGGGTATTCCACTTAAACATTACGTTTGATATGTTGCTGCCCATGGTAAGACTTATACCATACTTGTTATTATCTGTTCACTCACCTTTACCCAGTTTAGAACTGCTGCTTTCTGTTGAAGACACAAAAATCTGTCTGTGAGCCCTTCTCTCTGTCTCGTCCTTCTTCCCCCCTCCCTTCTGAGACAGCTGATATAACAGGTCCATTGTAACTTACACACAGTGAAAAAATATATGACCAGAAATTGTCTTCAATTGTACCCTTTAATTCACCAGGAAAATATACAAAGTGGCTTTCAATGGTAAGTATATAAAAATAGTATCAAGGTCATGTTCAACCATTGTTAAATCTGCCAGGATTCAGGCTAAATCCTGACAGAATTAACTTACACTTGGAGTGTATGGGGTATCATATACCTTGTTTATTTGTATAGAATAAATAATACATTTGCTGAAACTTCCAAATGCCATGTTATGTTCATAATCTGCACATGATCTGCATGGAAAAACTGGATTTGCAGATGCATAACAGAAACCAAAATTCTGCTTTGGATATCTGCAATGGAGTCCTCATCAGAGACCACAGAGGACACTACTGCTATGTGAACACTCTTGTCTTACTTGCTTCCTCTCAATCCTCTAGAACACTTTGTATTAAACATTTATAATAAATATTTAGCTACTCGTTGTTGCCAAGCTTCTTACAGTGATGCTTGCTCTGCATCTTCAAGCAGGCTGTGTACTCTCATACTCAGAATAATCCCTCCTCAATTGTTTTAGAATGGATGAAAAGCATGCATAACGCATATGCCTAAGGTACCTTCAGTTGTGGGAAGTATCAGACAAAACATTTATAGAAAAGCAAAATTTTAAAGCACTTACTGAATTTGTTTACTCATACTTTCCCAAGAAGCACTACAATTTCTTTACACAATGTCTCCCGAATACAGCAGCACACCATGTGATCATATACTGCTGTCAGGACACACAGCAAGGCTATGAAGGGGAGGTGAACCATTGTTAGTTTGTGCCAGTATTAAATGGAGCCCAGAGCATAGGCTTGTTAATAGCAATGGAGAGGTCAAAACACAGTGTAGGGTCCATCCCGGGCATGAGGTCACCATATCACTGGTGGAATGGTTGACACTATTTGCAAACGGTACACCAAGAGCCTCATTATTTTTTTAGAAATTTTTTTTAGCAGCTGGGGTGGGTGGGGGTGGTGGCTTTTAGTAAGTTTCATATCTGTTGCTTGTGTCTGTGTCCTGCCAATAACAGTGAGCTATAGCATTTTTTGTGTTTTTTGTGAGCCATTGTTAGTGCAGATTTTGCTGGAATGGTTTTAGGACGCCCACTAGGTGTTTCTCTAGTTGTCAGGGGATTTCTGTCTCTAGTAACAGAAAGACACAAAACAAAACACAAGAGGTGTGGAAAAGGCTTTAAGTATACTGAAGTTTCTGTGTTTTTTAACTTACCATTACAAAGGCTCAGACCCATAGGATTTAAAGTGTCAGTGTCGTTATATCTTTCAAAATCTAAAATTAACAATAGATGTGACATAAAGCAAGTTTGCAATTTACATTCAGTATTTTTTTTTTTGTTATCATGGAAAACACGGCACTTCCTCTTTTCTGCCTCTTTTTTTTTTTCTAAAAAAAAAAAACAAGAAAAAAAAAACAAAGTTAGGAAGTCCTGTGTATCCCAGGCCATCTGAGCGCTCACAGAGAGAAGGCAGTCATGTGACTGATGGACACATTGAGCCGTGACTCTCTGTACTGGCCAGAATTCCTGCGTTTAGTCTGTTTTTTTCAACCAGCACAAGTCAGAAAATCTGCCTTCAGGAGACTGGATCTGGAATTCTGGAAGGTTCCGCTTTGTTTCACAGCATTATAACAAAACAAAAAAAAAATGAATGTATGTTGCAAACTTGCTTTATTTCGTATCTACTGTTCATTTACATTTTGAAAGTTATAACCATAGTGACACTTTAACCCCTAGACGACTTAGGACGTAACTGTACCCCCTGGCCGCCTGTAACCTGACCACCTTAGGTGTATAGGTGCGTCCGGGTTATGAAGCACGCTCCGGAGTGGAGCGCACTTCATAGCAGGTACAGGCTGGCAGCATTCAGTAGCTGGGCCCTCACAGTTAATGACAAGCTGCAGCGATATATATTAGGGCTGGGCGGTATACCGTGAAAATACCGATACCGTCCATGGCGTCGGTTAACCGACCTCAACTCTGCCAGGACGGTATCTGCGGTATTTCACAGTTTTGTGCGCTGTATGTGCAGATGCAGGGATGTCGGCGTGTCAGAGCCAGGCAGGATGTGGCTGCAGCTGATCGAATGAGAGGAGTCTTATCCGAGGCCCGAGACAGAAGGGGGATCACTGAGCACTGACACTATAGCCCAGGGATCTGGCTTATCTCCCTCCCGGGCCCCAAGATGCGGACACTGAGCCGGTGGAGCCCCGCGGCCGAGTGCAGCCTCGGAGTGTCTAGTGTCCTGCACTCCCCGGGCAGTGAACGAGGCACAGAGCAGAGGTTTGCAGGCTGAGGACCGGACTGCTGCTCGGGTGACAGCGCTGCCCCATCCCCCTCCTGTCACTGCCGGACCCGTCCTATCAAACAGGGAAATTGCCCGGGGCCCCCCTTCTATCCCCCATCCGTGTGACTGAGGAGCAGCAGCCTTCAGGAGGTAAACTTACTACTGTGCTGCCGTCCACACAGCCCTCCCCCGTCACTCCTAGCCGGCACCGGTCTTCAGGAGGCACACTCTGCCGGGTTGTAGATCCTCCCATTGTGTCCAGGGAAAGGGACAGTGTCTGTGTAGCAGCATGTTAGTGCACGGAGGAGCCGCTTTCTTGTTTAGTTTCCCTGACGTGCTCTGTCTCTTATCACTGACACCTGACACCAGAGGCGAAAGGAGAGAGCGGTTTCTTCATCTACACTCAGGCTCTGGCTTTCCCTGGAATAGCAGAGCTGTCTCAGTTCCTAGTCACCACATGTAACACTGGATGTCCCTGGAATAGCAGAGTTGTCTCAGTTCATCTAGCTCTAGCTATCCCTTCAGTTCCTAGTCACCACATGTAACTGGCTGGAAGAAAGGGAGACAAGTCTCTGTATATACACACACATGAGGAAGGGGGGCAGTCTCCCTTCCTCCTGTGTGTATATATAGAGACTTGTCCCTTCCTGTGTGTATGTAGCTGTATAACTCTGCTAAGACCCCTAATAATGACAAATAATAGTCACAATAGACTAAATACACAGCCTTGAGTTGCTGCTCAGTAAGTTACTGGTTTTTTTTTTAATACTTTTTAGGGTACAAACACCCACACCGTATACGCAGCGTATTTACTGCTACGATATGCAGCAGATTTGATACTGTGTTCAGTTATTTAGATCTAATCTGCTGCGTATTTGCGGCGTATCGCAGCAGTAAATACGCAGCATATATGCCGTGTGTGTTTGTATCCTTAGAAAGAAAATATCCCCAATTTGGCACATACAAGTGGGTGTGGCTTGCAAAAAGAGGGTGTGGCTTACAAAGTGGCGTGTCATAGTTATCGTTCAATTATCGTTATCGCAGCTACATGTGCGATAAACCGCGATATTGATTTAAGCCAATATCGCCCAGCCCTAATATATATACAAAAATGTTTTTAAAAATACCCCAAAGCTCCTCCCCCAATGAAAAATTAAAATCACCCCCATCCCTTAGTATAAATAAAACAAAAATAAACATTATATATTGTAGCGTATAGCGTATACTATATACTCTAGCGTATATACAGTATATTATATACTGTAGGTTTCATTAAAATAAATAAATAAATAAATAAAAAACACAGAAAATCTGTATATGATTGTGTTCGGACTGACCTATAGAATAATGGTATCATGTCACTTAAACTGTATAGTGCATTAGGTAGACACAGGAACCCCCCAAAAGTTACCATATTGCATTCTTTTTTCCAATTTCACCAATTTATATTTTCATAAATAATATTTTGGGGAATACGTCATACATGTTATGGTAGAATGAAGACGCCATTACAAAACAAGCCCTTACATGGCCCTCTAGAAAGAAAAAAAGAAAGGGCTAAAGCTCTTAGGCCGGGTTCACACTGAGCAAAACTAGCGGAATTCCGTTAGCCTCCCTCTCATAATGGGAGTGTATGAGGGGCGCGCTCCTGCTCTGTCCGTGCTGAAGAATTAACATGTTCATTCTTCAGCGTGGAGAGATGCTGTGAGAACAGCAGTGCGCGCCTCCCATAGACTCACATTATGAGAGGGAGGTAAACGGCATTCCACGACGGAATTCCGCTAGTTTTGCCCAGTGTGAACCCGGCCTTAGAAGGGGAGGAGGAAAAAACAAAATTGCAAAAATGTTAATTGTCACGATCCACTGGGTCATTTTGGGCTTGGTCCTCAAAGGGAATCTGTCAGCTGCAATTCACATTCCAAACTGCTGACACTGAAGCTGTTAGAGACAAATAGTACTATTCATATATCTGTTTGTGCTTCCAGAACATAGAAAATGCTTTAATTATATAGTAAGAATAGTCAAAAGGTGTTCCTTAGCTCCTGAAGTGCAACAAGCTGTAACATCTCCCCCCCCCCCCCCCTTCAATACCAGACCATGCTTGGGATTCCAATCAAAACGTTTGACATGTCTCTATGACCAGTCAAAAGTTTTATATGGTGACAGTGACACTTTAAGAGCACAGAAACAATAAAAATGGCTACGAGGGTGTATGTAACCTGTAACAAATCTATTTGTTGCATAGCTTTCACCCAAGTGAACCAATTTTACAGAAACGCATGCTTAAAGGACAACTCCGGTGGGACCCCCCCCCCCAAAAAAAAAAAACACAGACACACACAGACACCATACTCACCATCCCTCCGGTGACGATCGCCACTCCATTCGCCCGCCGTCCGCCTCACCGTCACCTGCGTCCGCCGTCCAGCGATGTCTCTTGCTTCCGGGTCCATGAGAGAGAAAAGGCTGCCAGTGCGCTTGCGCACCGGCAGCCTTTTCATTGGCTGGAGCGCATCACATGGCTTCCAGCAAGCTCAGCCAATCAGGGCTGAGCAAGCTGGAAGCCATGTGATGCGCTCCAGCCAATGAAAAGGCTGCTGGTGCGCATGTGCACCAGCAGCCTTTTCTCTCCCATTCACTCTCAATGAAGACGCCGAAGACGAAGAAGACCCGGACCGCCCCCCAGCTCTGACGTCACCCGACACCAGAGAAGAGGACCGTGACGACCGTAATAGGTAATGTATACATTCTTTAACTTCCGGGGTGGGGGGTCGGGGGTCGGAAAGTGGGCCAGACCGGGTATTTAACCACATTACAAAGTTATATAACTTTGTAATGTGTGTTAAATAAGCCAAAAAAAAATTTCGCCGGAGTTGTCCTTTAACACTTTCTGTTCTGTTACTTTTATGGAGTGCATAGTCTAGTTCTGTGTATGAGCTGTCAATTTTAGAAGGGTATATTTGTTGTACCAGTAGTACAACAAAGTCAGTAGTGATTAATACTGGTATATGGACTCCTAGACTCAGATATTCTTGTCCTAAAGTCTCCACAGACTATTAATTACAGTATATTTTGATGAACGTGAAGAGGCTTAATTTCTCATGTTCATTTATCTTGTAACAAAGCCAAATTTCAGAATGTAATTCCATGTAAGCAGCTTAGCGGTATTAAGTAAGTATTTCAGAACAGCATATGATCATTTAAAAATGTAATATGTAATTTTATGTGTCTACAATGTTGGAAATAAAGACCTATCCCTGGTGTACCCGTATTTCACCCTAAATCTAATTTCTTTTCAGTGCTATTCTCAAAGTAACTTATGGTTTTAGGTATTGCGGCTGTACTCTTGAAAGATGCAGAGCTCCTGCTGCTTACCATGCAGTATAAATTTAGAAGGATACTAATCCTAAAGTCAATCTAATCTAATGTTCGCTAAAAGCAGTAATTTTAGGATGGGCACAGACTGTCTGTAGTCCTCTTCGTTACTGTCAGAAAATTCACCAAATGTCTGTCCAATCATCCCTATACCAATCAAATATCCATATAATTGTACATTACATTATGTACAAGATGCTAATTTTAAGCAAGCTGCATAGCGATTTTTGCTGACACCTTTTTTCCTAAGCATAAACGAGCATGCTCTCCCCCCCTCTCCCCAGAAACTTAGGGGTACTTCAGCAAACAATTTGTTGTTTTTTTGTTTGTTTTTTTTAAACAAGTGGTGGCAGAAGGTTATTCAGATTTATAAATTACTTTTATATAAAAATCTCCAGTCTTCCAGTACTTATCAACTGCTAAAGCCCTATAGAAAGCAGTGTATTATTTTCAGTCTGACATATGTCTCTCTGCTGCCACCACTGTCCGTGACAGGAACCGTGGAAAGCAGGAGAGGCTTTCTATAGGGATTCACTACTGCTCTGGACAGTTCCTGTCATGAACAGAGGTGGCAGCACAAAACACTGAGTCATACTTGAAAGAAATCACCGTTTCCCGCAGGGCATACTACTGGAAGATTTTTAAATAGAAGTACTTCACAAATCTGTATAACTTTCTGGCAGCAGTTTTTTTGCCATAGTACCTCTTTAAACTCATAATCTATTTCAAGTCATAGTTGGAATAGATTATCAAGTTTGTTGCTCAGTGTATACTATTATATTTATGTGATTTTATCCATTAAATATTTGGTTAGCACAGTGAATCTCTATGTACAGTGTAGCATATAGTATCTTGAGATAGACATAAGTGTGAATTCATTCAATTCACTATTGTTCTTGGCCTAATGTTTATGTAGACTCCTTATGTTAGCTACCGGTCACCTAGATGTTTTATGACTGTTTGTGAGAGTCTTCGTATTCTCCAATAATGACAACATGATGCTGATCTACGCTTGCCCAAAGTACAGGGGGCTAAGGGCCTTGCTGGAGTTTTGTCCAACCTTAAAGAGTCACTGTCGTATTTTTTATTTTTTTGCAGAAATCAATAGTCCAGGCGATTTTAAGAAACTTTGTAATTGGGTTTATTAGCCAAATCTGCCATTATCTGCATGTAAAAAGCCTTTTCCCAGGTCCCCCCCCCTCCTTCCTCTTTTTCATCCACTCTGAAAAATCTGAAAATTGTGACTTGTTGCAGGAGTCGTACCCTGTCTGTTCTAGGGAGAGGGGAGGGGGGAGGAGGAAGGAGGGAGTTAGCCGGCAGCAGAAAGCAGATAACAGAGGATTACAGGCACAGAGCTGGGTGACAGCTGTAATCTGAGCTCAGACAGGTCACTGGTGACTGTCACAGAAGATATCCCGTGAGGGATTTGTAGATTAACTCTTTGTTGTCCTGTTTTGGTCTTTTCTTTAGCTCTCTCCATAGGAGAACAATGAAGACAGGGGGGAGAGCTTCAAACTGCTTTTTCATGATAAAAATGCATTTTTCGGATAATAAACCCAATTACAAAGTTTCCTAAAATCGCCTGGACTATTGATTTCTGCAAAAAAAAAATTCACGACAGTGACACTTTAAGGCCCTATTACACAAAGTGATTATCATCCCTATTCGGCCAATACTGACCGATATGGGCGATAATCGTCTCGTGTAATAGAAGACTACGATCAGCTGACATGCATGAAAAATAAACGCTCACGATAGCAGCCATATGCTGCCATTGCACTGCCGCTATCTTCTATGAGCTGCCCGGACGATCTAGCAATCACCCGGGCAGCCCCACCGGCTCTTACCTGTCAGGCCAGCGCTCATTTGCTCCATCTCGTCGCCCAGTGTAATAGGGGATTTAGTGTATAGATGCATGACACTCAGGGGACTATAAAAGCTAATGCATACAAGCAGAAGGGGCATTTTGGTGGAACAACAAAAGAAGATGGTTTGTAACGTCATCTCTCCCAGGTGCCCAGAAGAACAGGCAAAATCCTAACCTGGGATATACAGTACAAGTTTATTGTACTGTATCTGACTTATATATATATATATATTTTTTTTTTTTGCTTTTAATACTTAAAGTGTCACAGTTGCTTTATATCACATTTACTGTTGATTTAGATTTTGAAAGTTATAACGACAGTAACACTTTAAGTAAACTTTATTCACTTCTTGTTGTGTGTGGACATATTTATTCCCGCATCTTAAAATCTACAATAAAATACACAGGCAGTGAAGGAGATGCGCCAAATTTTTTAAGGTGCTTAATAAATCTGGCACAAACAGGATCTGTCCCTCCATTTTGTAAGCTTAAAGGGGTACTCTGGGCTGGGGGGGGCTTATTGGCTATGACCGGGGAGGAGGTGAATGAGGGCAACAATGTCACCTTTACCTCCCCGTTTCCAGCGCTGGGTCCCGGATAGCGTCGCACCAGTCCACGCTGCCCGGCCATTTCCTGGTCTCTGACGCGGGCTTGTGACGTGACGTTTCAAGTCCACTCAGCGAGTCAGTGACAGAGGCGGGATCCCACCTCTGCCACTGACTGGCTGAGCGGACTTAAAACGTCACGTCTCAAGTCCCTGCAGAGACCAGGAAGCGGCCAGGCAGCGCGGACCGAAGCGTCGCGATGGGAGGTAAGGGGATGTAAATGTCCTCATTCACCTCCTCCCCGGTCATAGCCGAAAAAGCCCGCCAGCCCGGAGTACCCCTTTAAATGATTAATTTTTTACTAAGTAGATAAACATGCAGTGTAAAGGGATACACTGGGCAGAATTCATTTATTTCACCAGAGCACATTAAGATATAAAAACTGAGCTGTGACTGGTTGCTGTGGGCAAATTCTGACAGTTTTGGTGTTAAGCTGGTTGATAAATCTGGGCCATAAAATTCTATGCAATTTTCTGGACTGCAGCTGTCATCTGAATATTCTTAATTAATTTTCGTATGCACTTCCTTTTTTTAATCACTTTAATTTTTAGCCCTTTCTAATTTTAGTTTGTTTTATCATCAGGATAATTGTACAGCCTGTGAAATACAATAAATTGCCAAAAAGAATGTCATGGCTTATTAAATACGGTTTACGGCTATGTTCACACTACATATATTTCAGTCAGTATTGTGGTCCTCATATTGCAACCAAAACCAGGAGTGGATTAAAAACACAGAAAGGATCTGTTCACACAATGTTGCAATTGAGTGGATGGCCGCCATTTAATGGCAAATATTTGCTGTTATTTTAAAACAACGGCTGTTATATAGAAATAATGGAAGTTATTTACTGTTATATGGCGGCCATCCACTCAATTTCTACATTGTGTGAACAGATCCTTTCTGTGTTTTTAATCAACTCCTGGTTTTGGTTGCAATACTGTCTGAAATATACTGACTGAAATATACGTAGTGTGAACGCAGCCTACTGGTGTAAGAAAATTTTAAGCTTGCCTTTCAAAATGCGTTCTGGTAAAATATACAGTAGACAAGTGAGTGAGGGAGAGGAGGAGGCAGAGAGTATGTTTAGCTTATCTAAATACTGTACGTAGCCATCGCTTCAGCTAGTACATTGTTTGTAGGTGGGCGCTGGATAACTACAGAGTAGTTCCCACTGAAATAAAGGAGCGCTGCTCTGCTGTTACCCAGCACCGACATTACAAATAATGTATGGAGCCAAGGCTTCCATCTTCTATATGCTGCTTGTTTACAGCACCGTGGCAGTGCTGATCAGCTGATAGGTGGGGTGTTGGGTGTTAGCACTCTGTCGATAAACTATTGATAGTCTTTCCTGTGGACAGGCCATCAATAGTCTTTGGCTGGAAGACTGGAAAATGCATTATTTTCATGTATTGAATTACATCCGGGTAAAAAACACGTTTGTAAAGATTTAAGACTTCCCTACACATGCCTTGGATTCAGATCGCTTTTGTTTGTTTTTTAACCCCTTTATGGACCCCATGACGTTCCGATACATCATGGGAGCCTGTCACTTAAGGACCAATGACATGTGGGTACGCCAGTGGGTCCGGCGACACTATGAAGTGAGCTTAAGAGCTGAACTCCTTTGCGTGGTGATCAGCTGCTATCAGCAGCCCGATCTTCACTGTTAATGATGGGCCACCGCGATCACACAGCCGCCCGACATTAACCCCTGCAGATTAAGCGTCACTTAAGGGCCCTTTTACACAGAAAGATTATCTGACAAAGATTTGAAGCCAAAACCAGGAACAGACTATAAACAGATATTAGGTCATACAGGAAAGCCTGAGATTTCTTCTCTTTTCAAATCCAGTCCTGGCTTTGGCTTTAAATCTTTGGCAGATAATCTGTCAGATAATCTTTCTGTGTAAAAGGGCCCTTAGACAGTGACAGGAGCTGTACAACTTTAGGTTATGGTCACAATACTTATTTAGGCCACATTTACATAACGCATATTTTCATTAAACAACAGCCATTGTTGCAGGTTTGCAACAACAGCCGTTATTTAATGCCAGCAGCCAATCGCTTTACTATGGAATCCAATCCCGAGTGTATACACCTCAGCTGGGGTTTGATGCAGCCTCACAAAAAAAAAAAACTGACAAGTCAATTTTATGCAGCCGCTATTGATTGAATAGTAGCCGAACAAAATTGACTGTGCAGACAATGTAAAGACTCAACATTGTCGGCAATGGCTAATTGGAATGGGGGCAAACCTGAATGTGCAGTATCTGCCAGGTTAAACAAAACAGAGGCCATTCTATGACACAGCTGTGTCACAGAACAACCACTGTCCTACAAAGTGTGAACATGGCCTTATAGTGTTCAGACAAAGTCCTACAGTCCTACAGAGAAGAACATAGGAATAATGGCTGGAAAAAAAAACAAAAACAAAAAAACACTATAGCCTGAGCATTCTACATGTTTAAAAAAAAATGCCACAAATCAAAGTGCACAGTATCTAGTACAACAAATAAATGTATCATCAATTTTTTGTTAAAAAAATATGTTCTCTCTAAATGATGCCTCTATATGGCTCCTCCCCTTACCATATAAATTTTTATGGGTCAAATGGAAAGAACAGTCACACGACAACACTATTACATGAAAAGGGGAGACACATACATAATAATATGTAGCTGCAAATTCTACCTGCAGCCTTTCCAAGGGATAAGGTAATAAGTAACAAAGGAATATATTTTTGTCTTTGTTTAGGTAAAATAGAATTAACTGACTAAAATATATAGTAAAATCATCACTAAGGTCAAATAAAAGTAACATACACTTGTGCAAACCCTTTCAATTTTATTTTATATTCAAAACCTCGTTTAAATGTAGAATTCTGTGGAGCTAATGTAAAGGCACACCAGCCTCTGGTATTCTTTAAAATGGAAACTAGGACACCAATGTGATATGAGATATTTTTAGACATTTCAAAATTCAACGTAAAAATCGCTTTGTATTTCTTGTCTTTGATAGGAAGACAAAAAAATGATATACAGGTTTTGTCAATTATGAACAAAGCCTTATTTCCTGTTTTTGCTTTCTTTGTAGCATATTTTTAATTTAAATAAAACCTTTGTTTCTTGTTCACTATCTGATATAAATATACAGTAATATCATCCACATATCAAAGATAGTTGCCCTACTAATCCTAAATTCTTGTCCATTCTAGTACAACTTCTCTCAAAAGCAAGGACCAGCACTGAACAAAGTGTGGCCCTTAGCAAAACAAACTGCTTCCAAACCCCCCTGAAATATAGTTTTTAGCTTAAGTTTTCTTCTTCCTCCTATTCTAAGACCCATTACATTATTATTTCCCTGACAGAGTTGTATGAGGGTTATTTCTTGCAAGTTGTACGTTGTACTCTTGTTACTGACATTCTTTATTATACAGTGGTGCCTTGGATTACGAGCATAATTCGTTCTGTGCAAATGTGCTTGTAATCCAAATCCACTCTTAAACCAAAGAAAATTTTCCCATAAGAAATCATTGAAATGCCGACAATTGGTTTCACATCCCCAAAATAATAATTTTTTTTTCTGAACAACATGTAAAACAAATTAAACAAATATTTACAAAGAGCTGAATTTGTCATATTTTAAGTTACTGTACAGTATAGCAATCAGCATGTGGAGTATAATATAGTAAGGGAATAAAACCTGAAAAAAACAGCAGCAGTTTATTGATATCAGGAAGTGAGAATCACAGAGCTGTGCAGGAGGACAGTGACAGAAACTTTTCTATACATCAGTGTGAATGGCTGAGTGTAAGTGCAGGCACATTATAGTAGCAGTGTGTATAGCTGAGTGTGAGTGCAGGCACATTATAGCAGGAAAAAATGGAGTGCAGTCAGCTCACCTCAATGCTTGTATGGTGGTCACAGTCCATTTAGGGAGGGTGCACGGTTCCAGCGATAGCCAGTCGCGAGGTACATGGGATGTGCAAAAATAAGTGGTGGTTCCGGCACTCCAAGAGAAGTTAAAATCCAATACTTGATTTCATAGAAACCATAAAATCGTGCTGCAAGATAAACAGACGCGTTTCGTGCGCATGCGCGCTTAGTCCTGGTATAGTGCATGCTGTGGATAATACATGTTTAAAAGCAAAAGCAGCCTATCACGACAAAGTCATTCAAACCTAGGATACAGGTGTAAGAGCAACTTAGCATAATTATAACATGAAACCAAGGTGGGCGTAGGAGAAGGTACAAGCAAGGAAAACAACACAAGATGTACGGTGAATGCCGCATGGAGGAGGAGAGAACTATGAATAAAAATAAGACCAAATGTGAAAAATTAACAGGAACTAAACCAAATAGGAAACCAAAACAAAACAAAGCAAAAAAAATGAAGGAAGAATATATATAAGGAATAAATATAATGAATATATGAAAAACAGAAAATGCTAAACAAAAATAATAAGCAAAAATAATGATGATAATAAATAGATAATAAACCAAACAAAAGTAATGAAATATGAATAAAGGAAAATATGAAAAATTGCTACAAATATGAAAAATTTATAAATATAAATATAGATATCTATTTATATCTATATTTATTACTTTTTCATATTTGTAGCAATTTTTCATATTTTCCTTTATTCATATTTCATTATTTTTGTTTGGTTTATTATCTATTTATTATCATCATTATTTTTTGTTTATTATTTTTGTTTAGCATTTTCTGTTTTTCATATATTCATTATATTTATTCCTTATATATATTCTTCCTTCATTTTTGTTTTGCTTTGTTTTGGTTTCCTATTTGGTTTCGTTCCTGTTAATTTTCCACATTTGGTCTTATTTTTATTCATAGTTCTCTCCTCCTCCATGCGGCATTCACCGTACATCTTGTGTTGTTTTCCTTGCTTGTACCTGCTCCTACGCCCACCTTGGTTTCATGTTACAATTATGCTAAGTTGCTCTTACACCTGTATCCTAGGTTTGAATGACTTTGTCATGATAGGCTGCTTTTGCTTTTGAACATGTGTTATACACAGCATGCATTATACCAGGACTAAGCGCGCATGCGAGCGAAACACGTCGGTGTTTCTATGAAATCAAGTATTGGATTTTAACTTCTCTTGGAGTGCCGGAACCACCACTTATTTTTGCACATCCCACATTATAGCAGGAATGGAGAGTATGGGAAATACAAGGGCTGACAGAGATTGCAGGGAAGGAATAAGCAGGGCAGATGTGAACACATTCATGCAGCACTCTCAGTCCGTGAGAAGAGTGGTTACAGCTATGAAGGGATTATCCTTCACAGTCCTGTCCCCTGCTGCAAGCACCAGCGAAAGGGCATCTGCTATGATTTGGAAGGTGAGGGAGACTTCCTGGGTCAGAGTACAGGGCTGTAGACCCCGCTATGCAGACCATGTCCGTCTCCCACTCCCCCTACCATCTAGTACAGGGAGCTTCTAAACCAAAGAAATGCTCTAAAAGCAAGTCACAACTCTTAAACCAAGGTACCACTGTATAGTCAAATGCACTCTGAAATATACAAACAGGTGAATGTGCAATATTTTCATGTGAGCCCTACTAGGTATCATGATGTTACTGATTGTTACTGAAAGTTTCACACAATATTTTAACTATTCATCTTGGGGCGGTGCAAGGCATATGCATTCCAATATAAAATGGGCAATAGAAAAGCAGAATTGCATCTACTATACACTCAGATATAAAGTCTTATTACAAAATGTTTAAATAAAATCAGAAGCATTTTGGACATGAATATAAAATATATAAAAAATATAGTTAACACATACTATACTAAAAAAAATATATAAAAATAGACTAAACACATGATAACCTGAAAAACATGGGACTTCCTGTGTTTAAACACAAGTGCTGTGTTTCCCATGATAACTAAAAAAAATGAATGTAAATTGCAAATATGCTTTATTTGACATCTACTTGATTTAGACTTTGAAAGTTATAACAACGATGACACTTTAAGTACTTATGTGTTGGATTATAATATTACCATGTTTAGATTACCTTTGAAAGGCATTGGGATGTCTCTGCCCTCTGATCTTGCTGTATTTTACTGATTTAAGAACAGGGATTTTGTGATTATGAAGATCCAATAGTCTTTAAATCTTCAGATGAACTGTGAAAATACAAAGATTGGTAGTTCATTATGTTTTTGTTCTGTTTTTTTTTTTACAAAAGTTATTGAAGAAGCGCACCACTTTTTTTTTCTAATCGGGGCCCAGGCTGCAGGCTTGACCATATTTTCACCCAGGATTGATCACTTTTCCACAGTTACTCTGGTACTCAGGTTTTGTACAAATCCTGGCAATACCCATGTGACCTCCTCTAGGGCTTTCCTGAATCTAAAGAGGCTGAAAGTCAGCATCTTCTGTGCATCTCTAACAACTCTCATACATATGCATTGAAAACAGTGATTTCAGGCTCTTAAAAAGCACTGGAGAATCAAGCTAGTACGTAATGTGACATTGGAAGATCTAAACGGCCTCGGAGCACTGGAACAACACCATGCCGCAGGAAAACGATTCTACCAAGTAAGTATACAGGCAAGCATGCAGCCAGGGCCCCATACTTATTCTTCTAAACCCACTTAGAGTGATTTTGTAACCCCCTTACTCTATGTACAGTTATCCACACCATCCACAAGCTTAGACGCTGCACACTCAGTATATATACGTGTATAAAACTTGTCTGTCTTCTTCCAGCTATAAAATTGCTCCATTTCATCAGCTGACAGTGCCATCTAGGCTGGGCTTCACAGCAGTTGAGCCTCTTCTTCCAAGAGAGAGCTGGCTCAACTGCTGTAAAGCCCTCCGGCAAGGTGACACTGTTCATTGATGAAATGACACTGTCCAACAATGAAATTAAGCAATTTTAGAGTAGAAAGAAGAAAAGAAGATATCTATCTATCTATCTATCTATATATTTATATATATATATATATATATATATATATATATATATATATATATATATCTATTACAGTGGTGCCTTGGATTACAAGCATAATTGGTTCTGGGACCGTGCTTGTAATCCAAATCACCCTTAAACCAAAGCAAATTTTCCCATGAAAAATCATTAAAATGCAAAAAATTGGTTCCACACCCCCAAAAATAATGATTTTTGAATAACATGTAAAACAAATGAAACAAACAATTAGAAACAGCTGAATATGTGATATTATAAGTTACCATACAGTATAGCAATCAGTGTATAGTAAGAGCAAAAACCTGAAAAACAGCAGCAGTCTGTAGATACAGGATGGAGCTGCAGATCCTCATAATGCAGTAGCATAGAACAACAAGCTAGAATAGAGAAGCAGGGCTGCTGTCAGAGGTCTGTGTGGTCACATGACAGCAGTGGGGAAGGGGCATGTGTTCAGCATGGACCAATCAGGGCTGACAAAGACTGCAGGGAGTATGAAGGAATGAGCAGGTTATATGTGGGGCACAGTATAGCAGCACTCTCTGTCCGAGGAGAGAGGGGTTACAGCTATGAAGAGATTACCTCCACAGCCCTGTCCCCTGATTCAAACCCCAGCCTGAAGTGGATCTGCTATGATTTGGAAGGTGAGGGAGACTTCCTGAGTCAGAGTACAGTGCTGTAGACCCCCGCTATGGAAACCATGCCCCTCCCCCGCTCCCCCTCCCACCCAGTACAGGGAGCTCTTAAACCAAAGCAATGTTCTTAAACCAAGTCACAATTTTGAAAAACTGTTACTCTTATAACAAGGTACCACTGTATATATATATGGAATGTGCAGCATCTAAGTTTGTGGATGGTTCGGAGAACTGCACATAGAGTAAGGGGGGGGGGGTGTTACAGTATCACTTTAAATAATATAAAAAAAAAAAAAGTATATGGTTAGACAAGAGTCTTTCCAGTCAGACACAGTGCTCTGCTGCCACCTCTGTTTGTGTCAAGAAATGTCCAGAGCAAAAAAAGCTTTGCTATGGGGATATGCTGCTGTTCTAGACATGTCATGGGTACAAATCAAAAGTTTTGATCAGTTGGTTTGAATGTTCAGAAAATGACTAATCAGGAGAACTAGTGGGAAGATGACAGCACTGCTGTGCACTCCTTATTCCACTCTGTGTCCATTTGAGCTGGACAACCAAATAGATTTACTTTATGCGGCCCTCCAGTGACATAACATTCTTCCGGCTTTTCTCCTGATTGGTCGCAGTCTAAAAACTCAGACCCCGATCGATTATAACTTTTAATACGTCTTATGACTTTTTTTTCTAATAACAGGCAAACCAGTCACTGAACTGGTTACCCATTAAATCCAGAATCCACTTCAAGCTCCTCACCCTCACCCATAAAGCTCTCCACAACTCTGCCCCTCCATACATCTCCTCCCTCATCTCCACCTATCATCCTTCCTGGGCTCTACGCTCTGCAAATGATCTAACCTTAACATCCTCCATAATCAGAACCTCTCATTCCCGCCTCCAAGACTTCTCTCGTGCTGCACCAGTTCTCTGGAATGCCCTACCTAAAGACATCAGACTCATACCCAATATTTACAGTTTCAAGCGTGCCCTGAAGACTCATCTCTTCAGACTCGCTTATAACGTTCCCTAAACTTGTTTCCCCCTTTTGTTTCCCCCGCTCTCTCTGACGCTTCCTGCACTCTATATGTTTACTTGCAATCAGATATTGGCATTGTTATTGGCTCATCCTGTATCTCCAACTATGTACAATGGCTGAACCATGGACAAATGAAGCACTTATGCCTGGTGTCAACCCAAGTTGTTAGTCTGTAAGCGCCAACAAGCAGGTCTCGTTTATACTTTGTATTTTTTATGTTTTTATTTATTCTAATTATTTAACTGTGTATTATGTACCTCTGTACTGTATGCATAGAAAAGAAAAAGCACTGCGGAATCTGTTGCCGCTATACAAATAAAATTATTATTATTATTATTAAACTTTAAGGGGCACATTTATGAATCTGTGCCCTGGCATACACCAGGGAAAAGGCACAGTTATTTGATGGTCCACTCACCTGATGGGTAAGCAAGGCAAGACGTGGCCTCCTCCCGCAGTTGATTTTTGGTTTACGGCAGGGGTAAACCATGGCAGAAATCTACATCGGCTACAGAGCAGGTGTAGATTTCTGTCAGGCACATGCGTCTCATAGTAAATCAAAAAGACTGCATGGGAGTGGGGATTTATTTAAGACCTGCAATATGAGTATACTGGTCTTGATAAATATCCTCCTAAGTTTTAATAGAGATAATTTACATGTATACATTTCTTTCTTTCTTTTTTTTTTTAGAGTACCCCTTTATGGGGGATGCAACTGGCTTGGGATATGTTCATACTAGAAATTCCATTTTTGGATTGGAATTGGTGATTAAAACAAGATAATGATACATGAATTTATTATAATTTTTTCTATTTGATTTTATAAATGTGGTTTTCTACACCTGTGAAGAAATGTAAATTGTTATTGTTAGATACTTTTTGACCACTGTGTTTCTAATTCTTTCCTATGTTTCAAGTCTATCATTCAAATGATCACTGCATTTGATTCAGTGTACTTCAAGAAGACAACAATGGCTGACATGAATTTTATTTAGTTAGCATTAAATGCTCATAATCCTTGCTAAAATTTCTCTTAACCCCTCGCCGCAAAATTATGTTTGGGAAATGTAATGTAAAGCAGGTAGTTCCTGCTTCATGACGTTTCCCAAACATCATTCTCTCCCTGCCTCCCCCTGTCCCTAACAACGATCGGGCAGCGGGAGGCACTGTGTCACACAGCCTCCTCCTGCTGCCCCTGCCTGGAGGGGAGCCGCGCTTCCCCGGGCACTTAACCCCATAGGCACCTCGGTCCATGGGACCACAGCGTCTATGGGGCAGCCGGAGGGAGATCCACTAAGTAGACATGTTGTAGATATTGCATTAATAATTAGTTCATGTGGCATGACTATCTTTCTTAGGAAAAGAGAACTTTGAAAATAAAGAAATGTAAATTTTTCACATTTTTGCGCAATTTTTACAAAAAACTACTGAGTGTATCAACCAAAGTATACCACAAACATAAAGATGCAAAAAAGGAGCCTGTGGAGCCTCAGTGAAGAGTCTCAAAACACAGGACTAGCCAGATATCCCTCCAGGAAAGGACCCAGCCAAGGGGCAGCTCCTGTTAGGAAACCACCAAAACCACCATATTAAGTGGCCCTATAAGTCAATGTAATGACAAGGGATGAACCAAGGCTAGGTAACCATCCACATACAGCTGTTTCAGGGTGTTGCCCCTCATTAGTGTGGAGCAGGATTCTGGCTAGGCAGTGTTGTTGTTTGGCTGGTCTCCCTGAGTTCAGCGATCTGTTTCTCTTATGGCTCTACTAGGCATTGCTCCCACCTAGCCAGAATCCTGCTCCACACTGATGAGGGGCAACATCCCGAAACAGCTGTATGTGGATGGTTACCTAGCCTTGGTTTATCCCTTGTCATTACATTGCCTTATAGGGCCACTTAATATGGTGGTTTTGGTGGTTCCCTAACAGGAGCTGCCCCTTGGCTGGGTCCTTCCTGGAGGGATATCTGGCTTCACTGAGGCTCCACGGGCTCCTTTTTTTGCATATTCATGTTTCCCAGGGGGCAATGCACCTAGGACTTCACTGCATTGAGCGCTTTCACTAGCAGCCGGCAGTGTTGTCGTTTGGCTTGTCTCCCTGAGTTCAGCAACCTGTTTCTCTTATGACAAACATAAAGAGGAATATGTCACGAAAAAACAAACAAACAATCTCAGAATAATCCCGATAGTTAAAAGCATCGCAGAGTTATAACTACATAAAGAGAGACAGGTCAGATTTGAAAATAGGCCCTGGGTAGTAAGGCCAAAACAGGCTAAAAAGAGGCAAGGGGTTAATGTGACCTCATGGGATATTTTCTACAATATCACAAACACTGTTGGAAAAGCGTTGGGTGGAGAACATAATGACTTCCTCATCCTAAGCTGTCACATTTCCTGTCTGATTAAAATTTGATTCAAAACATATATGAGTATAAATACAAACCATAACTATGCAGCCTGGGATATGTTCACACAAACACATAGTCTGAATGTAGTGGAGTGGTACTGCAGCAATCCCATAAAAAAATAAAATGCACAAAAAGCATGAACTCCTGAGACCCCCCCCCCCCCCCCGATCATTTGACACCTTTCCCACATGTCTACACTGCTCCTAGCCCCTTTTAAAAGATATAGATATATAGATACATAGATTATAAAGAGAAAGGGGGATGAAGCAACAGTGTCTCCTTTCCCTACACTGCTCAGGGGAGGCAGTTGTTTTACCGTACTTACTTGGCTTGGTGATCACTGATAGATGAGGCATGGTTACAGATGATATGTTATAGGTTGCCTGGCAAATAGAATAGATGGAGATCATGAGACCTCTGTCTCAAGAGGGAGGGGTAGGACAGAGGGGTGGAGACAGAGTGAACCAAGCAGTAAGGATTTTCAGCAGCTTCAGGATGTGCTGCAGACAAACGGCCCAACTCATGAAATAGTAGCCTATTACAAACAAGCTTAGATTATGGGTGGGGATTGAACAGGGTTAGGCTAGGTTCACACTATGTAAAAATGATGTCCATCTTTCACAATAATGGCTGACATTGCGCAAATAGCGTCTGTTATTTCAAAATTACCTAAAAGCCGTATGTAATATAATGGATAACAAAGAACAATAATTAGCAAGTGCTGTATACATTAAGCAAGATCAGGACTTTTATGAAAACCACAGATCATTAATGCGAGAGGTGAACATCTACAAGCTTAGAACCATCCACAAGCTTAGAAGCTTTTGCCTCCAAAATGAACCATGGCAAAATGCAACATGAGCACCATTGTGCATCTATTGGATATCGCGTGTTGGATATCCACCTGCCCCCACTACATCTTGGAAGGCTTACTTTCGAGACATGGATTCACAGGAAATGAGCCCCAGGGGGCATAAGGCTTCAGCTATCTGTACTCAACGGACAACCACCCTAAACTTTTACTGCTGCAAAAACAAATTTTTTGACATGTCACACAGACACAGAATGACATTCAGTATTCCAATCAACCTTGACATGTGGATCAACCATTGACACAGGCCAACATGTCAGGGCCAAAACATCATTCACTGTACTTCACATTGTTGCAATAAAGAAAATTGGTTGATTGGAAAGCTAAAATGTCTTAGGGTCCATTTACACAGAAAGATTATCTGACAGATTATCTGCCAAAAATTTGAAGTCAAAGCCAGGAATGGATTTGAAAAGAGGAGAAATCTCAGACTTTCCTTTATGACCTGATATCTGTTTATAGTCCATTCCTGGCTTTGGCTTAAAATCTTTGGTAGATAATCTGTCAGATAATCTTTCTGTGTAACTGGACCCTTATTCTTTGTCAATTATATTCCTAGATTGCGTCTATCTGACTTATATTGTGTGCAATTTGTGGTTTACAGCAGGCAGTGCGATCACAGTGTGGTGTCCCACAGGCATATCAGAAGTTTTGATTGGTCGGGGTCTCAGTGCTGAGACACCCACCAATCCCTAGATATATCCCTGCTCATTCTTCTAAATCAGCCATGGTCTGAACACTCAGACCAGTAAAAACTTTTTGTAAAATATGCTTGAACGAAATATATCAACCTGTTGTGAATATAAAATTATTAATTATATATTAATATTATATTAATAGTAATAATACAGTGGTGCATAACATGAACAGTGTGTTCACAGTTAAACTGTAAATGACAAAAAACTGTGTACGGGGAACTTCAGTACTGTCAAGTACAACTTAAAAATGGGAAACAATAAACCGCAGGATGGAAAATGTCTGCAGGAGGTAAAGTGACAAAGCCACAGGAGGGAAACAATGAAACCACAGGACTAAAATGAACAAATAAACTGAAAGGTTACAGGTTATTTCAGTGCTACAGGAAAGGATTTAAAGCCTAACAGATGGGGAACAAAAATAGATATAAAGCGAAACACAAGGATGTTGATCCAAGACAATTATACTGAATCTGGAAGTGTACAAAGCAGCAATGTCCACACATACCAGAATACCTATACAACTAATCTATGGCTAAAATACAAACTGATAGAAACTCAAACAGCAGTTAAATGTTTATCTGTTGTGTTTGCAGAATGGGGAAGGCATCCCCCCAACCCTCCACCAGTATAATGCTATGGTTGCACTACATTTTCGTCTGGCAGAATAAAAATACTGCTCAAAGCATTTTTATGGAGTACTTTTAGCCAAGTAGGAGTATAAATTTTACACAGGCATACATAATGTTAAAGCGACTCTGTACCAACAATCTGACCCCCCCCCCCCCCCCAAATCACTTGTGCCGTCGGATAGCTGCTTTTAATCCAAGGCCTGTCCTGGGGTCTGTTTGGCTGGTGATGCATATATTGTCCTAAGAAACAACTTTTAAACTTGCATCCCTGTGTCAAATTGGGGTGGTCTAGAGCAGTGTTTCTCAACCTGCGATACGCGTACCCCAGGGGGTACGCGCCGCAGGCTTAGGGGGTACGCCGGGAGGTGGGGGGAAAAAATAGTTTTGGGTGCAGGGACACTGCTATCACCCAGCAGTGTCCCGGCACCTATCCCCGCCGCTGCTCTCACATCCTTCCCCCAGCAACAGCCTCACCAGTGTTCTGTGGGATAGGGGACTTGGTGAGGCTGCGGGAAGGATGAAGTCGGAGATCACTGACCAGCAGCCTCGCAACTGACTGTCTCTCTGAGGCCCTGCCGGTCCGGCCGCCTGCGGGGACATCAGCCTGCCGCCGCATCTCCTCTCCTCTCCGCCGGGTCACCTCAGGCAGCCTGTTCGGGATTCGTCCCCAGGCTGCCGCATATCTTCCTGGAGCCCCCGGCAGCCGCGGGGGAAGAGCGTGAAGCTGCCGGATCGGGTTGCAGCGTCCAGCCGGGGGCTCCAGGAGGATATGCGGCAGCCTGGGGACGAATCCCGAACAGGCTGCCTGAGGTGACCCGGCGGAGAGGAGAGGAGATGCGGCGCCGGCAGGCTGATGTCCCCGCAGGCGGCCGGACCGGCAGGGCCTCAGAGTCAGTCAGTTGCGAGGGGGAGCTCCTGCATTGGAATGTGGACCAGGAGATGGGGCGCCCCCCATGTCCACCTGCCGCCGCTTCTCCCCACGTCCTACGACTGACGCTGCTGCCTGTGGAAGTGGGGTGCCCGATCTCCACAATCCACTGCAGCAAAAGCCCCCGGCGGGGTAACCCAGCGCACCACTACATCATCTCCTCCCTACCCCCATCATTACCTCTGTACCCCCATCATCACCTTTGTTCCCCCTCCACCTCCTCTCTACCCCCATAATCAACCCTGTACCCCCATCATCACCTCTGTTCCCCCTCCACCTCCTCTCTACCCCCACAATCACCTCGGTACCCCCATCATCACCTCTGTTCCCCCTCCATCTCCTCTCTACCCCCATCATCACCTCTGTACCCCCATCGTCTCCTCTCTCCCCACTCCACCTTCTCTCTACCCCCATCATCACCTCTGTACCCCCTCCACCTCCTCTCTACCCCCATCATCTCCTCTCTACCCCCTCCACCTCCTCTCTACCCCCATCATCACCTCTGTACCCCCTCCACCTCCTCTCTACCCCCATCATCTCCTCTCTACCCCCATCATCTCCTTTCTACCCCATCATCTCCTCCCTACCCCCATCATCTCCTCCCTACCCCCATCATCTCCTTCCTACCCCATCATCTCCTCCCTACCCCCATCATCTCCTCCGACGCCCCATCATCTCCTCCGACGCCCCATCATCTCCTCCGTACCCCCATCATCTCCTCTGTATTCTCTCCACCTCCTCTCTACCCCCATGATCATCACCTCCTCTCACCCCTCATCACCCATCACCCCTCTCCTCCTCTCTCTTCCTCTCCCCCCTTCACCTCCTCTCTCTTCCTCTCCCTTCTTCACCTCCTCTCTCCCCTGTCTTCCTCTCCCCCATCACCTCCTTTCTCCCCTGTCTTCCTCCCCCATTCACCTCCTCTCTCTTCCTCTCCCTTCTTCACCTCCTCTCTCCCCTGACTTCCTCTCCCCATCACCTCCTCTCTCCCCTGTCTTCGTTCCCTATTCACCTCCTCTCTCTTCCTCTCCCCCTTCACCTCCTCTCTCTCCTTCACCTTCTCTCTCTTCCTCTACCCCCATCACCTCCTCTCTCTTCCTCTCCCCCATCACCTCCTCTCTCTTTCTCTCCCCCTTCACCTCCTCTCACCCCCCCCCCCCCCCCACCTCTTCTTTCTTTCTTTCTTTCTTTCTTTCCTCGTGGCTCAGAGGCTGGAGAAGAGAACAAGACCCCCTCCATGCGCGGATAACGTGAGTATGAATTTTTTTTTGTTTGTTTGGGCAGGAGGGGGGGGGGGAGTAGAATGGTGGTCATTACTATGGGGGCAGGGCAGGGGGCATTATTACTATATGGGGGGTCATAAAAGGGGATATTATTTTTAAATGAGGGATCCGAAATACGAGGACAACCCACACACCTACTCACTTTACAGCGCATGACACCAAACAGCAGAATTATTACTGTATGGGAGCCTATAGGTTGGAAAAAGGGAGGGAAGTTAAAGGAAAACTGTGACGCCTAAGATGTCTGTCAGGTTCTCTGGCAAGAGGTAAATTTTAGCTGCAAGAAATCATCATGGTGGTCTGGGCCAGATGGAGAAGCAAAGGAAAAGTGATGTCTGGCTACATGGGGAGGTATCTGGCTATAGAAGGAGGTATCTTAACTACATGGGGAGATGTCTGGCTGCAAGGGGGTAGGTATCTGGCTACATAGGGGTAGGTATCTGGCTACATAGAGGGAAGTATCTGACTACATGGGGGGAGGTATCTGGCTACATGGGGGGAGGTATCTGGCTACATAGGGGGAGGTATCTGGCTACATAGAGGGAAGTATCTGGCTACATGGGGAGGTATCTGGTTACATGGGGGAGGTATCTGGTTACATGGGGGAGGTATCTGGCTACATGGGGAGGTATCTGGCTACATGGGGGAGGTATCTGACTACATGGGGGAGGTATCTGACTACATGGGGGGAGGTATCTGGCTACATGGGGGGAGGTATCTGGCTACATAGGGGGAGGTATCTGGCTACATAGAGGGAAGTATCTGGCTACATGGGGGAGGTATCTGGTTACATGGGGGAGGTATCTGGCTACATGGGGAGGTATCTGGCTACATGGGGGAGGTATCTGACTACATGGGGGAGGTATCTGACTACATGGGGAGAGGTATCTGGCTACATGGGGGTAGGTATCGGACTACATGGGGAGGTGTCTGGCTACATGGGAAGAGGTATCTGGCTACATGGGGGTAGGTATCTGACTACATGGCGGGAGGTATCTGACTACATAGGGGGAGGTATCTGGCTACATGGGGGAGGTTTTTGACTTCATGGGGGCGGTATCTGACTACATGGTGGAGAGGTATCTGGCTACATGGGGGAGAGGTATCTAACTACATGGGGGGAGGTATCTGGCTACATAGAGGGAAGTATCTGACTACATGGGGGAGAGGTATCTGGCTACATGGGGGAGAGGTATCTGGCTACATGGGGGAGAGGTATCTGGCTACATGGGGGAGGTTTTTGGCTACATGGGGGAGAGGTATCTGGCTACATTGGGGGAGGTATTTGGCTTCATAGGGAGATATCTTGCTACATAAAAGTAGGTATCTGGCTACATAGGGGAGATATCTGGCTACATAGAAGAAGGCCTCTTGACTACATGGGGGGAGGTATCTGGCTGCAGGGGGACATATCCATCTCTGTGGGTTATATCCCACCTGCTTCTCTGGCACCCGGTTCACTGACTGCAGGCTCAGCCAATCAGTGCACTGTCCCACTGTAACCACTGATTGGATGAGCGGGCTGTCAGTGAGCCGGGAGCCAGAGAAGCAGGTGGAAGTACAGGCAGGTAAGCAGGATCTGTTAAGGGCCGACAGCTAATTAGGTAAATAGGCTGTGACTACATTCTCGCAGCAGATTGAAAATCCTCTGTGAGAATGCAGATACATAGGCCATAACAGTGCAGAGTATCGCAGTGTATTTTGCTGTGAAACGTACATGTAAATCTACCCTGGGCAATGTTATTAATGGATGGCTTCCTTGGGGGTACTCGGCTGGAGCATCTCGTCGCATGGGGGTACTTGGCTTGAAAAGGTTGAGAAACACTGGTCTAGAGCATCTGTGCCCTAGGATTGCACTGCCTCTCCTGCCCTCTTCACCATAAGGAATGTCCCAGCCAGGATTTCTTCTATTCATCACCTGTGTGAACACTGCACATGTGTTGGACCGTTAAGGCACATGTTCAGACATGTGATGAATAGGAAAGATGCTGCCTGGGGCGTTCCTAATGGTGAAGAGGGTGGGGCGGAGGGACGGAGAGGCATCGCAAGTCTAGGGCATAGACACTCTAGTAGTGATGAGCGAATAGTGAAATATTCGAATATTCGTACGAATATCTCCCAAATATTCAATCCCATTAAAGTCAATGGGAACAAGTATTCGATTATTGAAAAACATCTATTCGACCACTTGGAGGTAAGAATTGGAAGCTGGGGGATTTGAACGCTTATCGAATATTTATCGAATATTCGGCGAACTATTCAATAATATTCGATAGATTGAATACCTTACTATTCGATCGAATATCTATTCGATCGAACAGTATTCGCTCATCACTACACTCTAGGCCACGCCAATTTCACACAGGGCTGCAAGTTTAAAAGTTGTTTTTTAGGACATTAACTTCATCCACAACAGAGCAAGTTTGTCAGCTCACCCCCATAATGCTGGTCTCTCTTGCGCCATCAGCGTCCCAGAAAGAAGCACGTGGAGAATACTCGGGCCCGTATCAGGCCGCGATTTTTATCACTTTGTTATCTTTTATTTATGTTCCAACAGGGTGGATTTGTTTTAAATCAAACTGATTTAAATCACGATTTAAATCACGATTTAAATCACTAGTCCGGAAGGCTTGATTTAAATCAGTGATTTAAATCAAAGTTTCTACCTAAACTAGTTCTTGCTACTTTAACATGCAAGTAGATGAAGATTTTTAGAATCACTTTTTATATTACTTTTTTCTCCCAAGTTTAATGGGTTAATCATTCATATTTGGACACCACTGTTCTGTTGTACTTAGGAAGGAGAAAAATAATCCTGAACTTAATAACAATTTAAATGGATTTATTCAACTGAAATAACAACATTACAGCATACGTTATTTGCTTAAACAAACATCCATGTTAACTAATTTGGCTAAACAAAAAAAAAAATAAAAAAAAAAATAGTCCAAACAATCAGAAACATATTGTCTAACTTCTTGGACTTGGTACTGAAGGGGATGATTCTGTATTCATAGGTTTGTAGAACAATAGGATTAAGGTCTTTTTCTCAACTCTGTTCATGTTGTAACATTTGAGAACATATACAGCCTTTATTCTACTGAGTTAAACAACTCAGCTTTATCTCATGATGGAAGAACCTTTGGATGGTAAAATATTTTCCTCAAAAAGCAGTTTATTGAAAAAAATCCGATTTAAATCAAAAAAATCCGATTTAAATCAAAAAAATCCGATTTTTTTGATTTTTTAAAAAAAATCATTGATTTTTATCCACCCTGTGTTCCAATAAATTTTCTACATTTTATCGGAGCTGTGTGATCCATTTCCATTTTTTCTATATTAACTTCATCACCTGCCGAATGGACCCCAGGACAGATCATGGATTAAAAGCAGCTATCCAAAGGTACAAGCGGTTGGGGGGGGGGGGGGGTTCATTTACATTTACAATAAATTTAGGCAATTCCAAATGTATCTTACAGTTACATTATACAATAAACATAAAACTCTGTTACTCAGAAACCAGAGCAGTAAAGCATTCAAAATCATCTCAGCTCAACAAAATCTGCACATAAAATAATATGATCTGGAACAGAACTACTCAAGGTTGAATTTGATTTGGAGTTGTTAGAGTTTCAGCAGTTTAGGCCAAAACTGGTTTTTAAAGTTTCAACATTAGGCCAAAATTGACTTAGCTGGCACCAAGTGATTGCCTGTTCTGGCTATATAACCATTTAGATGCAGCTGAAATGGCTAAAACCTCTGATGAAAATGTAAACATGGTGTAAGTCAAACTATTAGTGACCGATGTGACAGATCTGGCACTGCCATCATGGTTTCTAGAACAGCAATGGAATAAAGTCTTTTCAGTTCCGTTGTTTTGGCAAGAAGAAGAGTGATGCATAATGCTCTATTTATACGCACCAACTTTTGAGAATTCCCTAAATTCTGGCACTTTCTATAGCCTCTGCCCAGCGCCAGATATGTTATAGGGGGTACTCCAGAGACTGATTATTTTTTGCCAACAGCTCACTTTATTAAAATAAATAAATAGTTTAACAGTGTCTTGAGAAGTGGTAGATGGGGTGTATATATGCCCAAGATTTATCATGTCTGTTATATAAAAAGCAACCAGGAAAATAGAGTGGTCAGAGATCTGTGGTTTCTGCAGATC
Organism: Dendropsophus ebraccatus; assembly: GCF_027789765.1. Lineage (NCBI taxonomy): Eukaryota > Metazoa > Chordata > Amphibia > Anura > Hylidae > Dendropsophus > Dendropsophus ebraccatus. The sequence goes on along the minus strand of NC_091462.1, from coordinate 69,838,607 downwards.
AGGTTTGGACAAAACCAGTTATCAAGGCCTGTGCTGCTGGAGTGGGAAGTGAGGGTGGGACCCACACCATCCAGACAGTCTGGGTTTGATTAATCAGTCAGTTCTCAGGTGTGCGAGCCTTATAAAAGGCAAGGAGTGCATACACACCTTGGCTCTCAGCCTGGGAACAGGTCATCTGCTCAGAACCTGTGAGAGCCATACAAGTGGTACGTACAATTTCTGTTATGTTTGGTGCCCGGTATTAGGCCGGCACCTTGTTAGAGAGGTATCCTGCTGTTTATTTAGTGCCAAACAGGCATAGGATTTTGTTTGTTTTGATTTATTTCTGTACCACAATCTCTAAATAAAACTGGCTGAGGTCAGTTGAACAAACTCCAGTTGTTCTGTCTGTGCCTGTCTACCCAGGAGACGACTAACCCACTACCTAATCCCTTATAATAGTTATTTTCATTCACATATACACTTCTACTGACTGGCAGCAGTAACGGGGCGACATGGCCCCCTCTGCTGCCATCAACGTTTGTGTTGGGATCTGCAGGACTATGGAAGCCAACACAATTGCTGTGTATGGCAGCCTCCCTACAATGAGCAATGATAACTATCACCGTTGGCTCTGTTAGTGGTTGTAGGTGAACTCCCCTAGGTGAATAGGTGATAGGTGAACCCCTCTGTAGGTAGAATATTGACAGGCTGCTTGTCACTATAGCAGAAGGTGGCAGCCTCTTCACAGCTATAGTAATCACAGTATAGTAATCTCAATATGGAGAGGCTGCCACGTTCTGCTATAGTGACAGGGAGCCTCCTCTGGGTACTCTATATTCTAATAAGAATATACAGTACACAAGGGAAGGGGGTGGTACCCTGCTCTGTATCACAGAGTTCCCAACACAAATGTTGACAGCAGACAGGCCGTCCCTGGCAGACTGGTACATAGGTATAGAGGACTCTGTCCAGGAGGGCTTACAATCTACAAGGAAAGTGGAGAGAGACAGTAGGTAAGGGGGCAGCTAGTTAAAGTGTGCTGCAGAATTATTGTAGGAAGCATTATATTTCTTTATATACTGCTGAAGTTGCCAAAAAACAACAAATAGGCTTACCTAATATGCTCTCTGGGGGTCCTCCTTTTGTGTCTTTGGGTCCCCGGGTGAACTCTCTGGATACTACTTCCAAGGCAGACTTGTCTCGGCAACAACAGTCCGCCGAGCCAACCACTGCCTAAAGCAGGACAGCACCACGGTCAGTGATTTGCTGAGTGAGAAAAATACAAAAAAAGGGTTCAATTTCCTAGGGTGACAAGCTGCCTTTAACATGAAAGCATTGAATTTGTGGAACAGTTTACCCCAGGAGCTGATCAAGGCAAAAACAGTGGAGGGCTTCAAAACAGGCTTAGACAAATCATAGCCATAGCAAAATGATATTAATGCTTATGTAGGAATGTAGAATTTATCCATCCATGCTTCCACCTTCTCTTGGTGGAGCTTGATGGATTTACTTTGAAAGTTCACAAAAGTCTACAGAGTTTAATTGTGAAGAACTAGGTAGGGGCTTCTTGGATTTTACTGGAGCACAGCAAGAATAGGTAGGCCTGTTATTCTGGTCTTTAAAGGGAATCTGTGAGCAGCAATTCACTTTTCAAACTGCTGACACAGTTAGACTGCTGTTAGGTTAGGGGACACTTAGTGCCTTTTTATATATCCATCTGTACATATAGAATGTAGAATGCTTTTATTCTCCTGCGCAAAGACATATTCCCTTGCACAGATAGATATATGAAAAGCACCATGGCCCACATTTATGAAAGTGATTGGTTAGTCTGGGCAGCTTACAGCCAGTTCGGTTTTGTGCACATGTTCTCTAAATTTGGGTTCATGTGCCTCCTTGCCCTAACAACCATACAGTAGTGTTAGTTTAGACCATGAATCGCAGCCAACAGACTCAACCTTAGGACAAAATCAGCTATGTCATAAAAGGGAAGCAATCAGCATGAACATGCTGATATAGCTCCCAGCTGCAGCAAATACAGACCCTACACAGCTCCTTTACCATATCTGTGGTGTCTTCATCTGTAAGTGTTGTTCCTGGAAAAAACGTCTTATATCCCTGCGCACAAGGCAGGGAGAGAGGCGGGAACTAGTCATCTAGGCAGAGACCAAGTTGTAACATATCTGTGCCTGTCAGCGCGTTCTACGGGATGGAGGCAAAGAGGCTACTAGCAGGTCTTTCTGCCTGTCAAGCATCCCTGCAGAGCACGCTGACAGGCAGATAGCCATGAAAAGTTATGTCCTGTTCTCCACCCAGATGACTAGTTCCCGCCTCTCTCCCTGCCTCACACATCGGAATAAAAGACATTTTCCAGGAACTACACTTACCTATGAAGACACCACAGATATGGCAGGGGAGCTGTGTAGGAGCTCTATTTGCTATAGCTGGGAACTATATCAGCATGATTGTGCTGATTGTTTCCCTTTAAGGGGGTTAAAATGCACTAAAGGGACCTGAGTTGTACTCTAGCTATAATGTACATGAGACATAAATTCAATACATGCAATAAATGTCACCTCTGGACTGTTTTTTTTTTGTTTGTTTTTTCCCCCACCTTTTTGGTTGACTGTTGTCAACATGTGTGTAGTAACATTCCTGTTAACTTACTATGCTATAAACACCAAAACATAAAACAATTTGCAGTGTAAAATTAATATAAATAGGTCTTACATACTGCAGTTATTATCTATTCTAAGAAACAAGGTTAAGCCATGTGATCAAGTCTCTGTCCCATTTCCTCTTCTAAATCATGCATGTATTTCTACAGCCTGCACTAAATCATTTATAAGTGAATATCAAGATTAGATATTCAGACCAAAGGGAAACATTAAAGAGCTTCCAAACCAGGCACGGTGCTATTATTCTCTAGTTGTCTCAGGAAGCCTACATGCAACTGAAATAGCTAAGATTTATATATTAAAAGGGTTTTCCAAGTCATAAAAAAATGTCGTCACTACTACGAGATAATAAAAACAAACAGGAATCTAAAACCAAACAGTTTAATGCCTAGCTGTGTCCAGCTCCATCTTAATGACCAGGCCATTTTTGCATTTTCCTCTGCCATAGCACTTTATTTTTTTCACCTACAGGGCTGGTTGGGGGGGGGGGGGGTGTAATATTTTGCGCCACAGTCTCTAGATTTTATTAGTATCATATTTGTTAACATGTTTTAATATTTTTCTTTTTATTGTTTTTTTCCCCCTAATAAATAATTTGACAAAACATCTGCAATCCTGGCCCTTTTTTCCTCTTTTCATTTACGCAGTACACTGTAGGGGAATAGTATTGTTATACAGTCACACTTCAGGGGTCCCAATCGGACAGTAACACTGACACTTAAATGCTGCAATCGACCCGTTTAAGGCATTAATGTGGGCAGCAGTGCGATCACTGTGGCCTGTTATTAATGGTGAGGACCCGGTTACTACTAGAAGCCAGCTCCTGAGCTCGCTTCATAGAGCCCCTTCTTATTATGGCGTGCAAGAATGTCATGATGTAAGAAATCACTGATTTTCATGATGTCTTGGGACGTCATTTTATTGTAAGGGGTTTAAGAGTTATCCTAGAAATAAACACTTACCAATGGATAAGTGTCTGATGACCAATGGTCCCAGACATGAGAACCAGTTTCCTTTTGAAGTTTCTTGATATGCCCTCTCTCTCCTGATATGTGGTTATCATTTCTCTAAGAACTAAGGAAATCGTTGTATAGAGATGAACTTTCTAATAATAACTGTTTTAATAATATTTAATTTTAATAATAGGAGTGAATATCAGGTGATGGGCGCAATTACATCCTTCAGCTTCTCCATTACACTCCTAGGTTATTTTCAGACTACGTATACTTTTTTTTACAAATGAGAAATGTTTGATTAACCTAGCCAATTTTCATTTTTGTGCTTTCAGTTTGTCCTCCTAGTGTTTAAAAGGCCATAGCACTTAATTTTTTTTTACCTACAGACCCACATGAGCCCTTATTTTTTGCAATACCAATTGTACTTGGCAATGACTTAATTTTTCTATAAAATATGCTGCGAAACCAGAAAAAAATTATTTGTGCAGTGATTTTTTTTTTTTTTTTTTTAAAAAGGGCAATTCTTTTTATTTTAAGGTGTTTTGTGTTTACACTGTCGCCCTATAGTGTAACTGACATGTTCTCTGTTTCTCAGGTCGGTAAGATTACAATGATATGTAACTTGTATAACATGTATTTTATTTGATGGCTTTTAAAAATTAAAAGTAAACAAAACAAAAAAAAAGTTCTTCAAATAGCTCTATTCTGATCCTTATAACACTTATTTTTTGGTTTATGGGGCTTGGTCAATTTTTGTGCCATGGTCTGTTCTTTCTAGCACGACCCTGCTTGCATATACGCAACTTTTATTAATAAAAATACTTTATTTATTTTTTTACACTTACATTAAAGGGGAAGTCCGGGCAAGACAATTTTAAGATATGTTATTGGCCAACAAAAGTTATGAAAATTACTAATACACAGTTATTATGGGAAACGCACCTATACTGCATTTTCTCTGCACTTACTACAGCATGGCATGTTCAGGCCTCAGTAAAGTTTGTGATGTCATGTCACATAAACTGCCGACACCTGCTGCAGCGGTGGGACAGACTGAAGCAGCAGGTTCCTGATGATGGTATAGCAGAGCAGAGATGGTGATGATGGTGTAGAAGAGCAGAGATGGTGATGAAGCAGAGCTGAGATGATGGTGGTGAAGGATCATGTAAGCAGAGGAGCACTGTGGGCGTCCAAGGGTCCGTGTGGCTGTAAGGGGGCTAATGGTGGCAACAGGTGAGTTTGCAGTGTGCGCCTGGGTAAGCAGTTGTGGTGCTGCGGGCGGCAGGCGGCTGCCTCTCTCTAATACACACACAACCTGCTTCAGTCATAGCACACTGAACAAAAACACACAATCTTCTCCCGGAAAGAAAACACCACATTGAGGACATTTAGTTAGTGTACAGTTAACTGATAAGACTGCTTAGGGCTTCATTTTCTCCTTCTCTATATTACAAAGGATATCTTCACATTACACTATTGCTCATATACAATCTTCCAGCATCCAGGAAGAGAATAGCACAGATCTCCAATACACAATGGACTTTTCCAGCTCAGAAACAAGCTGCCAAACAGTGACTGCCAACCTTTTCCTGACCACCCTTATCTAATAGGACCAGTTGAAGCTTCCCAGTACAGTTGTGCCACTAAGTCTTATTCCACCTGTCCAAACGTAACTATGTCCATGTCACACTTGGTGATGATGGGTGTCGTTTTGCACCAATTAGTGTCTACCTTGGTCTCTGTACACAGCCAGAGGAGGAAAAAGGGTTAACTTACTATGTTTCACTGTTTGTGTAAACCAAATCACTAGTGTGGGTGCCTCACACTGTCTTCACCAATCACACTCTTACACCTCACTTCTTCTGGCACTTTCCCCACCAGTGAAAAGTTGTTCCCGGTCACCCCTATTTGGGCGAGTTAGTTCCTGAAGGGAGGGCTTCTAGTCAGTAGTTTTTAGACAGAGGTTTTTGTAAGAGTTTGTGAGAAAACTACTACGCGGTGCTAAACCCAATGGTAGGGTAACTGTCACCTGGCATCAACCTTGCCTACGCCAGGCCTAACAGAAACTATTCAGTACTATCCAAATCTAGGATTAATTTACAGTGGAGCAAATAGCATAAGCTGAAGTACTCCAATGCATCTTTCTCGGCCTACTAGGGTAATGTTGAGAGGTTAGCTTCGCCCAGTTGTTCAAACCTGGGACTCGTACTACCAAACCTGACACTCGCTGGACTTGTTTTGCAAAAGGCAGTTTTCTTCTTCACTTCCTATACTCAACTGTGAGTACGAGTCTTCTTCTTCTTCTAAACAACACCTACTGTCTACAGTTCAAGCACCCAAGCTAAACATTCTGTGTTGTCCATCAAGAGAAAGAATATTGTCTATTGTGATTTTTTTGGCACACTTTCAATTATAAAAAGTTTACCACTGTATTGCACTGAAGATTACTAAGTAAAGTATTATCCTTGTTTAAGTGCTGGACTCTGTGTTCCTTCCTATCTCCGTAACTGCACCCACACATTTGTGCTACCCTTACAAAGCCCAGTGCTAGCATGCCAGTGTAACCGGGGGTGGGAATGACCACTCCTGGCCACTGTGACAAGTGTCCAAGTAAAACACCAACTAGGCCACTGCTGTTACCACCTAGTAACCCCAGGCAACAGCACAGCGCTTTATTACTGATATATGAAGGAAATGCTTCACCAATACTAACTAAATGTTTGTTTCTTCGTTCTGATTTTAATAAGTCCTTAGATTGACAGAACATAAAATAAATTGATGAGGAACATTTATAAAATTCATATTCAGTAAATATTTTCAGTACATTTTTTCTGACTCCAGCCAAAACTAGCTCCGACTCTGGCTCCCAAACTCCAACTCCACAACACTGCTAAAAAAAGGAACCTAAACGTATAACTAAAACTGATAAAGCAAGTCCTTACATATAAAGTTCTGTAAGCTGTGTAATAGGCTCAGTAAAGTGGGCAGCGGATTAAGATGTGTAAAAGAGCCATTACAATGGCCCAGGAAGGACCACTGTATGCTTAAAATATTGTTTCCCGGGAATTATTTTTACTTATTGTTAAAAAATTCTAAACTAAAGAAAAAAAAATATGCACACACACATATATACACTATATCAAAGAACACAATTTTGTTTTACTAGCAGCAAGTGTTAAAATATGAAATCAAGCTACAGCTCTTCTAGCTTTACTAATTGAACCCCTTCTGCTCACGATAATGAGTTCCATGTTTAGACGAGAATTTAAATGAAAAGGTGGGTGGCTGATGAATGTCATTTAAATGCCGCATGCCAAAAATCAGAAAATAGGAACCTCCTTGTAACAGTTAGATGAACCCAGTAACATAAAGGGTTATCTGACCCTTTACCTGTGTGTTTTTCGCTATGACCGAAATATAATTTATGCTTAGATAGGATTTTTCACATGAATCTATGAGCATAACTCTATATGTTATATATTGTCCTCAGAAATTTATATTTATTATATTATTGTCTATGCTCATTACGAACTGTATATTTTAGGAAAACAATTATATTTTAGAATATCTTTACCCTACAAACCAAAAGTGGGACAAATTTCCTAAAACTATTCAAGGCTGGGTTCACCAACTGCGAAAAACTAATATGAGCATAGTCCAACCCTCTACCTATTACACAAAGCCACAAATGGTCTAATCTCACGCTCAGGCCATAGGCTTTTCACGCTCTCCCATTCCTCCATGCCCACACAGAAATACGATAGGAGATATAGGATCCTATTAGACAAAGCGATTTTTTAAACGTTGCCTGCAATTACATGGAATGATTATCCTTTAAATTCGAATTATATAACGATTTTCCACACGATAATCGTCCCGCGTAATAGGGCCCTTAATGACTGTGGGCTAAGCACCCTGTATCAGGGGACTGTGGAAAACACATTACCCCCTTCTTTAATGAAAATTAAGGGTCAGTTCCCTTTGTCTACTCCCTTTCCCTTTTTTCCTCCCTGGTCCAATAGATTTTACAAAAAAAGTTTGCTCTTCATATTCGATCTTTTTCAACCACAAATGCCTATTAGCCCAAGTTCTAGAATAGTGATTACTTGGTTTGAAATAAGTTTATTCCACAGTGCAGATAAAGTGGACACTTTTGTCAGGGCTGCAGCGGCGTCCCGTGCTCCGGGCCGCCGCCGCACCCCTTCTCTGTCCTATGCAGCCGCCGGTGTCCCGCTGCAGGGACCCGGCGCTGCTGCTAGTTCAGCCCCCGGGGGCGTCTCACCTCGCCCCGCTCCTGTCTCCGTCTGTCTCGGCCGGCGCACGCGTCCCCGCCTCCTAGGGCGCGCACCGGCTGTCACAGATCTAAAGGGCCAGTACGCTCCTAATTGGTGTATGCACACAATCACTCCCTATAAATCCCAGCATGCCATGTCCCTCGTGTTGGAGCCTTTACATGCTTCCCTTAGTGTTTTTTGCCCAGCTCCCTGTTGTTCCTGTCCACTGCCCGTGTCCGTTGCTCCTGTCCGCTGCCCGTGTCCATTGTTCCTGTCCGCTGCCCTTGTCCATTGTTCCTGTCCATTGCCTCTGCCACCTGCGGTTACGCCTAAGACCACCGTCTGCACAGTCACCTGCCTACTGCTCCTGCTACACCTTGCGCGCAGTCACTAGCAAACCAAGCCAAGGGTAGCGACCTGGGGGTCGCCTGCCGCAGCAAGCCCATCCCGCCTTGCGGCGGGCTCTGGTGAAAACCAGCAGCCCTTTAGACTCCCCTCCCTGGTGCGGTTTATGCCATCGCTGGTGACTGTACAGAGCATCCACGACTCCCATCGTTACAACTTTAACACAGGAATTACTTTTCTTTGGCCATCTGGCTGACAAATACCAAATCCCTCCTAAAAATGTTCATTAATTTCAAATACGTCTCTATGTAACATCAAAGCATATGTTTACAGCGTATAATAAATACAGTGTCACACAGGGTCTCAGTAGATCCCCTCTTTCCATAGTGCTGCAGGCTGTTGCCATGATGGTAATGCACTCCTCTCATCCCCCCTCCCCCCGGCAGCAGCGACATCTCTCCGCCGGGACACCTCCCATTCCCCTGCAGGGACATCTCCACTCCCCCTGCAGAAGACCCTGTGTCACACTGTATTATACGCTGTAAGGCATTTATGGGATACTAATGAGGCCCTGTGCAGCAGTTTACGATCAGCAGCGGTGGACACTGAAAGACCAGTGACTGAAGACACTGAGAATCCCCTTGCCGTCATCCTCTCCAGCAGCCACAGCCCACACAGCTCTGAGAGTCGGGTCATGACATCATCCAGGAAGTGAAGTCTAGATGCAGAAGCAAGTACAGGGAAAAAAGCACTTTATCTGCATTTTGCGCAATAAGTGCATATTTGTGATTTGTATAACTTTTGGGGGGCAATACAATACTTTAATGAAAGATTTCACTGGACTTCTCCTTTAAAGGGGTTATCCAGCGCTACAAAAACATGGCCACTTTCTTCCAGAGACAGCCCCACTCTTGTCTCCAACTTGGGCGGGTTTTGATGCTGTTACATTGAAGTGAATGGAGCTTAATTGCAAACCGCACCTGAACTGGAGACAAGAGTCGTGTTGTCTCTGAAAGAAAGTGGCCATATTTTTGTAGCGCTGGATAACCCCTTTAATACTAATACCTCCTTACTGTGCTGGAGGTGCCAGGGACATCTCTGATCCATATAATCCGCTCTAGGAGGATATCTGAGATATCTGTCTAGTCTGAGAAGACTTGCATACTAAAATACCCTGTGACATACCCGCTTATCTCAGTAACACTATAAAAATATAACAACGGGCTGTGATTAGATGCTATGAGCAACACAAACAGCTTTTCTTTTACAGTTTTACTGACACACATGAAAGCCAGCATAGTAACAAAGCTATTTCAGAAGCAGAACACGAAGGTGATTCTGCAAATAACATATAAACATCACACAAGGTTGACTCCAGCAAAGGAACAGTAAAACTTGAACACAAAAAAGACAAGGACTTCAAAGAAGAAAGGAAGAAGAAAGAAAAAAAAATTGCCGGGGGGTGAAATAAGAAAGTAGTCAATAGAAAGAAAGCCTGTTTTGAAAGGCTGAAAGGCTGCAGATTGAACAAGGTGTACCTGTCCTTAAGAAAAATGTTTGATGTGTTCACAGGGACATGTCAACAGTGAGATCCTGACCAAATCAGATCCTGATAAAAACTTTTGACATCTGTTCCTAATGACACTGCCTATTTAAATGTTAAACAATGCCTTCAATTAATGCAGAACTATTTTGTTCTGACTTCCATTTGCTATATTTTAAAGTTTAGAAATCGGACTTCTGGTTCTGGCATGAGCAGACGCGAGTGAGAGCGTTCCCACACCCGCCTGCTCCCTGACCATTATATCCAGACCGGACCCGAGTGACACCGGGTCCTCGTGTGCCCGACAGAAAGAGGACAGCAGCGGTTCAGCCCTCCGAGGTGCGGCGCCCTCCCGCACAGAGACCGCAACCGCGCCACTCACCTCACAGCCCGTCGCCATCTTCCCGCCCTCCATGAGGCAAAGCCGCACATTCCGGCGACGGTCTTCAGCCGCAGGGACAGTGAGAGGACTGTAGACCCCGGGAACTGAAGGTGACAGGTTAGCCTTCCCTGGTGCAGAGAACGTTGAGCAGTGGAGTCGACCACGCCACCTGGCCTGCAGCCCGCCGCCCATTGAGCCATTGAGAGGAGAGGCACGGCCGCATATCCAAACGCTAAGCTCTGCACACTATCCAGCCTTACATTTTCATCTCAGCCCCCCTCTGTTGCCCCATCACTAAGGGTGCTTCATACCTCTCTCCCACCTGACTCTTAGGTACTTACCAAGTACTGTGAAAGAACCTACTCCCCACACGGGACTAATCCCCATGGACCGGTACGTCCTGAGAAGCAGCCAACGCATACCTGACCCTGGCTCTGACCCCGCAGCAGACCATACACCAGCGCTATCTCTGCACCCGTCCAATGCTATGGCAGGAGACCCTGACCGCGTGGAGGAGACACCTACACAGCAGGATATGTTTGCATGCGGCCAATGCCAGGTCCTTCAATTTTATTACTCTCTGCTAGCAGCAGAAGTGTCTCTAAAGCTAGTGCCTGATATCCAGCACGCTGTGCAAACGGCCATACAGGCCACCCTGGCTAAACTGCAGGCGAACCTAACTGCCACGGTAGCAATAGTGGAATCCACGGATCACCGAGTCGTGCAGTTGAAGGCGGCACAAAATACAGTAGCAGGGACTCTCAGGGCACTGCAGCAGGAAAATGGGAGATTGTGGCAAAAAGTAGAGGATATTGAGAACCGCACGAGATGGAACAACCTGCGCATGGTAGGACTGGACAAGGCAGTGAAGATGACTGATTTGCATTCTATATGTGAGAGGGAGCTTCCTGAGGCGCTGTGACTTAGTCACTTCTGTAGGGTGGAAAGGGCGCACAGAATAGGCCCTGACCCCCAACACTTACCAGTTCCTGCTCAACAACCAACAGTGCTGCGACCAAGGCAGGTCATTATGAAGCTCCTGGATTATAACGACAAACAGGAACTGATCCGTGCGTTTCAGAGGTGCAATACTCCTCTGCGGATTAGAGGCTGCAAAGTGCTGCTTTTCGAAGATTTCTCGGCCGATGTGGCCCGATGCCGACGGGCTTTCAGCAGGGTGTGCTCGGAACTGTACAGGCGTAAGGTGCGGTGGCGTACCTGGCTATTCTCTGGATCAGCGCTGAAGACGGCTCGACTTTGCTGTGTCGTACCCCGGAGGAAGCAGAGTCGTCCTTAGACACCATTTTCCAAGCAGTCCCAGTCGGTGCTCACTCCAGAGGGAAGATGGTGACCACAGGTGGGAGGAGCCTCTGCGCCGCCCTAGCTTTGAAGGGACTGGATGAACTAAACCAGGGGGACATCTTACCAAGTTGGTTAATTCAGTTGAAGGTGAACGTTCCTAGTTAGGTTTTGAGCATTGAGTCTATACCCAGCCCTTAAGGGGATGACCCCCCCCCCCAGCACAATGTGCCTCCAACCAGCTCTATGTATGGGCGATGACTGGAAGGGGGATGGTGGCAGTTAGTTCTGGGGGGATGCTGCTGGGTAACTTTACTGTATGAAAAATAGAGTGATAAAAATAAGGGGTCCCTCCAAACCTACATTAGAATGTTGAACCTACATTGTCCGGTTTCTCTTCTATGTGAAAGACAGTGTTACTATGTCCCAGGTTTATCCCCTCTCCCCCAGTCTCTCGTGTGTGTTTGAAAAATCTCCTCTTTAGTTTGCCTGTCCCTCCGGGTTTGGCTGTTATGGTCCATGGTTTAGTGTGTGAGGTGTTAGGGCACCCCCGGACCTTTTAGTTTCCTTGGGGTCCTTACTGTTATGGTCATGAGGTTGGCGGGCAGGCGGGGTTTCTCATACCACAAAAAAGGAAGTCAGAGACCACTGTGCCGAGGGTTTCCACCTTTCCCTCTACTGCATGCACTGAAGTGGACCTCTTTACCGGGCACCCTCTTGTCTGGAACAACCCTTACTCTCTGCCGAGTAGGGGTTCCTCTTCCTCTTTCTTTGTTCTTCTTCATATTACCTTGTTTTGTTTTTTCTCCTTTCCCCCTTTTCTTGCTGTTCTTCTTTTCTTTCCTCCCTTTCCCCCCTACCCTTCCTACCCTTGTTGTCCTCTCACCGTTGCCATTTACCTCTCATATCTAGGATTTTCCGGCCTTCTCCATGAAGGTGGTGTCGTGGAACATGAAGGGGCTCGGGTCCCCTGGTAAACGGATAACAAGTGTTGCGACATCTGAAAAGGTTTCACGCTGACATGGCGCTCCTGCAGGAATCTCACCTTGCAGAGGATGACATTACACGTATGAAAAAACTCTGGGTGGGCGAGGCGTACGGATCAACAGCAACAGGGGGTAAGGCAGATGTGCTCACCTTGTTCAGTAAGAACTTTGACTGTGCAGTGCTTTCCCATGATCATGACGCGGAGGGTAGATGGGTGCGAACAACTATACAAGTAGAAGGCATTGATTACAGTGTGTACAATATATATGGACCCAACAGTGAAAATAGACAGTTTTATGCCGCTCTCAGAGATAATATAATACTAGACCCAGTTACGAACAAAATTGTGGAAGGTGATCTGACCACCATGCTGAAGGTGGGTGAGGACAGGAAGGGCCCTGCTGACGTTTTACGCGTGACCCGAACTTCAGACAAAGTGCTCCCTTCCCTGAATGAATGAATTTAATATAGTGAAAAATATATTTAATATAGCACAAATATTTTTCACTATATTAAATTCATTTATTTAAGCTTTCGGCCACTTCTCTATGTGGACAGCGCTGACCGTGAGTACCTTAATTCCTTTTTATTTTATTCACTTATTCTCTCCACGGGCCCCATTATTTTGGGAGTATCCTGTGTTTTTGGTACAGTCAGCTTAGCAGTCCCTAGAGGTAGTAGGCCCCTATACAGTGGACTGTCACCTAACAAGACCCTGGATTGAGGGGTGATATGCACAAAGCCCAAGTGGCATCCAGGTGAGCATCTTCTCACATAATCCTTATCCTTGGTGTATTGAGGTATCACACGAGGCGCCGATGCCCGCTTTCTTCTTGTTCTCTCCCCAGTCATTATAGAAGAATCCAGGAGTTTGTGTGGAGGTTCCCTAGCTATATGGTCCGCGACGAAAGGTTTGTGAACATCCTTAAAGGGTGGTCGGCAGAATATATATCTGCCAACCGACAACACACGGGAGAACCCTCCCTATACTGGGAAACGGCGAAGGCGATACTTAGGGGTAGATTCATGGGGTATATGGCGACCCCCAAAAAACGCACTTTAACTGAATATAAGCTTGCAAGCGACAGCATACTCTACCTATCTGACTTCACCTACTGCTGTGCACTGTGATGCATGGGAACTGGCTAAGTCCAAATTTGACTTATGGTCTGAATGTAGAGTGAAGGCATCAGCGGATAGGCTGAAGTCTGAGTACCTGAGGTACGGCAATAAATCTGGGCGCCTTTTGGCAAAATTAGCCAAAGGTCAGTTTTCCCCGCAATTCATATCCACACTGACTGACTATGAGGGAGAGGCACACACGGACCCTGCAAGGATACTACAGCTCTTGGAAGCATACTATACTGATTTGTACAAGGAACCTCCAGGGGCTGGGGATGACAGTAGAGCATTGCTCGACTCTGTCCCTATGCCTTCTCTCTCCCCGGAGCAAAGGGATGCCCTCAATTGACTTATTGAGGAGGAGGTTAAACGGGCCATTAAGGGCATGACCAACAACAAGGCACCGGGACCAGATGGGTTCACGGGAGAATTCCTAAAGGCACTGTTGGAGGAAATTGCCTCACCCCTGACAGACCATTTTAACTGTCTGCTCCACACAGGCACTGTCCCACTCCATGCCAACACAGCCCACGTGAAACTCCTGCTTAAGCCCAACAAGAACCCCGCGCTGCCCTCCTTATATAGGCCTATCTCCTTAATTAATGTGGATCTTAAAATACCATCCAAAATACTTGCAGATAGGCTTAGTATCTTACTTCCTGATCTCATTAATCCGGCACAGGTAGGGTTTATCAAGGGTAGGTCCACAGTGTATAACATCTGAAAGGTTTTGACCATATTGGACCAGGTGAAGCACCATCCGGAGCCAGAGGAGTCTCTTATACTTCTTGCCCTGGCTGCAGAAAAAGCGTTTGATAACGTAAGATGGGACTGGCTCGGTATGGTGCTTGACAAAGTGGGGATCACAGGGCCTTTCAGTACATTTCTGGGAGGTCTTTACACCAACCCTAAAGCCCGCATTGCCCTGCCTTCCCAACTGTCCTCTAGTATCCCCTTGTGCAGGGAAACTCGTCAGGGCTGCCTTTTATCGCCCCTGTTGTTTAACCTGGCGTTAGAGCCGCTGGCATGATTTCTCCAGGGCTCCTCCCTATATCAGGGTATAGCGGTGGGAAAATCTGTCACCAAAATGGCATTGTTCGCAGACGATGCCCTACTATTTCTGCCTAGACCTAGGGAATAGTTGGGACCACTCCTTGAGGCTATAACTAAATTCGGCATGTTTTCAGGCTACAAAATTCACCCATCCAAAAGCGAAATATTGCAGTTGGGGACAAAACTGCCCGCCGCCTTGTGGGCGTCAATGGGATTGGGAGGAGCAGTGAAACCACAAATCACATATCTAGGCAATAAGATAGGGGCAGACCCCCACTCCCTGTACCACCTGAATTACCCACCATTAATTGAGAAGATCTGTGGTGAACTGAAGAGATGGTTTCACCTGCCCATCTTCTTCTTGGGCAGGTGCCACTTGGTAAAAATGCTGAGTTTTTCCAAGCTTTTATACCCGTTACAAACCATCCCCCTTTTGCTCAAGCATGACGACATTAAGAAGCTTAACTCGGCTTTCTCCAGATATATCTGGAGCGGCAAGAGACCCCGTATAGCTCTTCAGAAATTAATGCTATCCCGCTTCGATGGGGGGTCAATTTCCCGAATAACAGAGGATATAATCTGGCCTGCCTGTTGAAGCACGTCTTCGATTGGGTCCATAACATCAGTAACTTCTCTAATCTACTTATGGAGATGGAATTAGTGGCGCCCTGGAATCTAATCTCCAGCTTACACACCAAAGTATCCCTATTGCCTCTCCCTCTCCGGAAATCCCTGATCATTAGGGACACAGTGTTGGCATGGAAGGCAGTGCGGAAAATATTTGGTCTATCTTACCTCATGTCCAAACGGTTTGTACCTTGGAGACATCCGGAATTCCCTCAGGGGAGAGAAAATGCCCTTTTCGCTGACTGGAGGGGGGGGGGGGGGGGTACTATCGGTCAAGGTACTACCTCATGCATGGCACGGACAAAAGGTGGCTCACCGAATCTGAGGTCCAGATAAAATTCAACCTGGACCAGCGACACTTTCTGGCGATAAAACAGATCATGTCATTTTGCAAGAAAAGACTGACCAACCTCTCTAAGGAACTAGCCTCGAACGGCTTTGATAGTTTTATGGGATCCAGTCCTCGCAAGGTGACATTATCTGATGCTTATAGAACTCTCAACAAGAACTTCCTGACTATAGATAAGAAACAAATTTTCTCTAGGTGGGCGACCAGACTGGGGCTGGAGGACCACCGAGAATAGATTCTGGAGAGTTGGGACAAGGTCAGAAAACATATCAACATATCACGTGTGAAGTGTGGAGGGAGATTTTTTTTAAGGTAATGCACTTAGCATACTTCGGATTTGATCTACCAGCTACGCCCTTATTTCCAGACAGGATACTGCATTGCCCTAAATGTAAGGCGCAGGCGACGGACTTTTGGCACGGCATGTGGTCTTGTTCTCACTCCCAAACTTTTTGGCAGGCAGTGGTGAACTATGTTGGAAGGCATTGGAAGCTCAAACTGCCGCTGGAGCCCCTGCCTTTGATCTTCCAATGCATTGATAGGTCGGCGGTCAGTGCCTCTGGCCTGAAATCGGTCCCGGCTCTTGTTCATGCAATTCTGCTGATAGCCAAAAGAGTCCTGTTGCGTGAATGGATCCGACCCGAGGTACCAACAGTGTCAGGGGTCATCAAGGATCTAAAATTGTTTTTGGCCGCTGACAGGCTAGAGGCAGACCGGAATACAGAAAAACATGCCAAGTGGTTCTTCAACAAATGGAAAACTTTGCTGACACACTTCATGACCGAACAGGTACATGCCTTTGTGAGACCGTATAGGCATTCGGACTGGTACCTTAAAGGGAACCTGTCACCCCCCGTGCCGGGGTGACAGGCTCCCGACCCCCCGTTAGAACCCCCTATACTTACCTCATCCCGCCGGGTCCCGCTTCTGGATTCGGTCGGGTCCCGGAGATCTCAGCCGCTGCAGCCCGGCGCGCGCGCTGACAGATGAGTCCAACGCTCATAGAGAATGACGGAGCGCTGGACTCTCCTGTCATTCTCTATGGGTGTTGGACTCATCTCTCAGCGCGCGCGCCGGGCTGCAGCGGCTGAGATCTCCGGGACCCGACCGAATCCAGAAGCGGGACCCGACGGGATGAGGTAAGTATAGGGGTCTCTAACGGGGGGTCGGGAGCCTGTCACCCCGGTACGGGGGGTGACAGGTTCCCTTTAAGGGGGACATAGCGGGTCGACTGGGAGGTCTGAGGCTTCCTGCTGAAGAGCCACGGCAGAGAGATGGTGCCCCAAGGCTGGATGCATAGCTCCACGGACCACTTTTAGAATGGCAACTCCAAGAGGAATGAGGTTGTTGGCAACCTGCATTATCTAAAAATTATCTTGTGGCCTGTACAAAGAGCTGCAATAGCTCTCTCTTTTGGAAGAAAATTGTTCAGTGGTTAGTTTATAACTAGAGATGAGTGAACCGGGTTCGGATTCGAGTGCATCCGAAACCGAACAATCGGCATTTGATTAGTGGCGGCTGCTAAACTTGGATAAAGCTCTAAGGTTGTCTGGAAAACATGGATACAGCCAATGACTATATCCATGTTTTCCACATAGCCTTAGGGCTTTATCCAACTTCAGCAGCCACCGCTAATCAAATGCCGAAAGCTCGGGTTCGGATGGACTCGAGCATGCTCGAGGTTCGCTCATCTCTAATTATAACACATAGGGGGAAATTTATCTAACATGGTGTAAAGTGAAACTGGCTCAGTTGCCCCTAGCAACCAATCAGATTCCACCTTTCATTTTCCAAAGAGTCTGTGAGGAATAAAAAATGGAATCCTATTGGTTTCTAGGGGCAACTGAGCCAGTTTCACTTTGTCAAACACCATGTCTGATAAATCTACACCATAGGTGTTAGGTGTTACTAAGCGCGCTTCATAGCAGCCGGGCGCTCACCATTAATGACAGGCTGCACCGATCGCACTGCAGTCTGTCATTAAACCCTTAACCCCATTAACCCCTTGCTGCGTTTAAGTGTAAGTGACAGGAGCGGCTCCTGTCACTTCCCGATCGGGACCCCCCCAGTGTGTGGAGGTCCCGATTGTTTTCACGGACCACCGGAGGTCTCTTGCCTTCCTCCGTGCGGGCAAGTCGGCGCTCTGCTCATTGAGTCTGCACTAGTCTGTCTTTATTCTAGCCTGTTGTACTACGCTACTGCATTATGGGGATCTGCAGCTCCATCCTGTATCTACAAACTGCTGCTGTGTTTTCAGGTTTATGCCCTTACTATACATTATACTCCATGTGCTACTTGCTATACTGTACAGTAACTTATAATATCACATATTCTGCTGTTTATAAATGTTTGTTTCATTTGTTTTACACATTATTCAGAATATAAAATCATTATTTTTGGGGTATGGAACCAATTGTCTGCATTTCAATGATTTCTTATGTGAAAATTTGCTTTGATTTAAGAGTGGATTTGGATTACAAGCATGGTCCCAGAACGAATGATGCTCATAATCCAGGGCACCACTGTATTTAAATAAATAAACATAATGGTGCATAATGGTCCGATCTATTAAAATACAACAATCGTCATCCCGTACGGCGAACGGTGTAATCGAAAAGTGGGGAAAAAAGCGACAGAATTGCTGATTTTATGTTACATCATTTCTAAAAAAAAAAATAATAATAAAAAGTGATCAAAACGCCCAATCTACACAAATATGGTATTAATAAAAACTGCCATTTTATTAATAATTTATTGCAAAAAAAATTTTTTTCATAAAAAAATAAATAAAATAAAAATAAAGGGGAACTCTGGATAAGAAAAACTTGTTTTCTATTAAAAGTACATTAAAAGTTATATAGATGTGTCTATACAATTACTGTACCAGTACGGTTCTGTCACACTGGTAGCTGATAGAAATCCAGGAAGTGAAAATGGCCTATGTGCCAATTCACATTGTCTCCTGCTCCTTCTGCTATCCCCCATTAGGAGACAAATCTTACATGCCTCTGTCTCACATTGTGTGTGTTTGCTGATGATACAGACAGGTGGCAGGGCGTGATCTCACAGGAGGCTTAGCTGGATAACCCAATCCCGACTGATTCACCATCTTAGACCAGCCACAAGCAGGTGCAGCACAAATTTTTCTGATTGTAATGGGTGGGGGCTGTGATGGTCAGCTGAGGGAAAGCATTGCATTCTGGGAAATGCTAAACCAGGAAAGACAAACACAATACAGAGCAAAAAAACCCCAAAACAAATGGATTTTTGGTAGTTTCAAAACTGGGATAGACAGGTAAGTAATGCGTTATGCTTCTGCAGAAGTTTCATTTTTTTAACCTCTACCCGGAGTTCCCCTTTAAACATTAGAAAATATGTGTAAACCTGCATATGGTTGTGTTCGAACTGACCTATAGAATAATGGTATTACCATATAGTGCATTACATAGACACAGGAACCCCCCAAAAGTTATAATATTGCATTCTTTTTTCCCATTTCACCAATTTATATTTTTATAAATAATATTTTGGGGTTCCATCATACATGTGGTATATTACAAAGTACACCTATTCTTGAAAAAAAACAAGCCCTTAAAGCTCAAAAATGAAAATTGGCGCAGTCCACTAGGTCATTTTGGGCTTGGTCAAAGGGTTAAGCCATGACACACTGTCCTGATCAGACTTCATGTGTTTGGTATTGTTTTTTTCAACCAGCACAAGACTAAAAATCTGCCTTCAGGAGACTGGACCTGGATTTCAGATAAGTATAGCTTTGTTTTAATGCATGACTAAAAAAATAACAAATTTAAAACTGCAAACATGCTTTATATCACATGCCCTGTTGATTTAGATTTTGGCAACATTTAGATAACATGTAATGGCACACAGCCATATCCATTACCCCCTACCTGCTCTGGATCGCACTGTGCTGTGATCATCTCCCTTTCTCTCAGCCTGCTTATCCTCTTGCTCTGAGCTGGCTTCCTGGAGGATTGTGCTCCCTCTAGTGGCAGATATGTGCCTTGTCTGTATTTAAAATATTAGCCCACAGGCTCTGGAGTCTTCTGGCATGTTCTTCAGAGGGTATAATATAGTCTCCACCTCCTAATCTCTTTGCTCTACATCTGTGCTCCCTGGCTTTCCGCCACTTCCTAGCAACTTTCTTGCTATTTGGATCACCATCCATTACTAGTTCCAGCTCAGCTCCAGTCTGAACTACGCCCTAATGCTGCATCCTGCACTTCTACCACAGAGGAAGAGTACCAAGTCCCGGACTCCAACACTCCAGTTCTTCAGTCAGTGGTCACCAAGGTCCTTATCTGAGAATAGCAACCTGGGAGTTTCCCCCAGCGAAGTCCAACCAGTCTTGCAGTGGGTGCTGGTGAAAACTGGGAGCTCCTTAGACTCTTAGAACGGGCCTCGCCATGGTTGACCAAATATGTTGAATGCTCAGAATCAATCATATCCAGAGGTTGTCTTTACAAAATAGACATATGAGTTATGCCAGCATTGCTGGGGTCAGGCGGTCAATGCTATGACCATCTGCCACAAACTGCATTAAAATTGGTCTGCAGCAGGTGAGAAGTATAAAGGCAAGTTTGTTCTGTCTACAGTCAAACATGGTTGGAGTGCCATGGTTTTGGGCTGCATGAGCGCTGCTGGCTGTGGGGAGTTACAGTTCACTATTGGAACCATAAATGCCAACATGTACTGTGACACTGTGACATGTACTGAAGCTTCCTGATGTTGTCATGGAGTAGTGGAAGAGAATTCTAATGGCAATCTCTGAAGGTATAGTCAACTCCATGCCCAAGAGAGTTAAGGCAGTGCTGGAAAATAATGGTGGGCACACAAAATATTGATACTTTGACACAATTTGTCAATTTTTCCTTAGGGATTAGAC
Source organism: Dendropsophus ebraccatus (assembly GCF_027789765.1). Taxonomy (NCBI): domain Eukaryota; kingdom Metazoa; phylum Chordata; class Amphibia; order Anura; family Hylidae; genus Dendropsophus; species Dendropsophus ebraccatus. Next base: position 69,818,107 of record NC_091462.1, on the reverse strand, counting down.
ATTAATGGCCACGTGTTGCATTATTAAAGGGGTAGTGCGGCTCTAAGAAATTATTCACAAAATAACACACATTACAAAGTTATACAACTTTGTAACGTATGTTATGTATGTGAATGGCCCCTTTCCCCGTGTTCCCCGCCCGTGGACCGGGAAGTGTAGTGCATTATACATACCTGATTCGTGTCGACCCCCGTCCGCATTTCTTCTGACAGTGTATAATCTTCGGGAGGCCGGCCTGCTCCTGCCGTCCCTGCGGTCAGCCAATCGCGGTTGAGCACAGTTATGACGCGGCAGAGGGGGGGGCGACACGAGGGACGGCAGGAGCAGGCCGGCCTCCCGAAGATTATACACTGTCAGAAGAAATGCGGACAGGGGGTCGACACGAATCAGGTATGTATAATGCACTACACTTCCGGGTCCACGGGCGGGGAACACGGGGAAAAGGGCCATTCACATACATAACATACGTTACAAAGTTGTATAACTTTGTAATGTGTGTTATTTTGTGAATAATTTCTTAGTGCCGCACTACGCCTTTAAAGGGAACCTGTCACCCCCTGTGCCGGGGTGACAGGCTCCCGACCCCCACTACAGCCCCCTATACTCACCTGATCCCGATTCTGGATCCGGTCGGGTCACGGAGATCTCAGCCGCTGCAGCCCGGCGCGCTCTGGGAGATGAGTCCAACGCTCATAGAGAATGACAGGAGAGTCCAGCTCTCAGTCATTCTCTATGAGCGTTGGACTCATCTCGATGCAGCGGCTGATATCTCCGTGACCCGACTGGATCCAGAAGCGGGACACGGCGGGATCAGGTGAGTATAGGGGGCTGTAGCGGGGGGTCGGGAGCCTGTCACCCCGGCACAGGGGGTGACAGGTTCCCTTTAGGCTAGGGTCACACTATGTATCTGTGCGGCTGTATTGCGGGCGGTAAATCATCGGCTGGATTTTTCCGGTTCATGCGTACGCTGGAAAGTATACGATATACGGCTGCACAGTGCACACTATGTATGAACCTACGGCCCTATCGTAAACGGACCCGTAAAAAATGAACAAGACAATTGTTTGCGGCTGGAAATGTGCAAATTCACGGCCGTGGATTGACAGGCGGTCCGTATGGAGTACTTCAAAAATAGCCGGCAATAATGCCGAATGCCAATGACTCTAATAGTTAATATATTAAATTAATAAAACACATTTTCTTTGTAATAAAGTCCCTTTCGTTGTTCAATAATTTAATTCTAACGAATCCATCATTGTGCAATTAAATATACTGTTAAAATAAATATATATATAAATAAATGTATATTTATATATATATTTATTTTTTGACAGTATATTTAATTGCACAATGATGGATTCGTTTAAATTAAATTATTGAACAACAAAACTGATTTTATTACAACGAAAATGTGTTTTATTAATTAAATAATTAGTACAGGAAGCTCCATTAAGCCCTTAATTCATATTGCCGGCAATAGAGCATTCTGTACTAATCATCACTTTACTTTAATGAAAACATCAAATGTTTCTTCTAATTATGTTATCACAATAGCATTATTAGAAGAAACATTTTGAATTATATGTGCGCTCAGCTGATTGGCTGATCGGCTGAGCGCACATATAAAGAGCCGGTCCGCAGTACAGTGACTTCATTGTGCTGCGGACCAGCGAAGAGGACACATTGGGGTGAGTATAAAGCTCTCCCCACCCCCTCCCAGCAAGGAAGGGGGGTCACTTAACCCCTTCCTTGCTGGGATGGGGCCAGTCTGACCCCCAAGGGGTTAAGGGGGATGCAATACATCCTCCCTTAACCCCTTGGGGGCCAGACTGTAAGCAGCGATCTGTAAAAATGCTGCATACTGTAAGGTGCACAACACTGCTCACAATGATGGGTGTTGTGCTCCTGTTTGTGTGTTTTTTGTGTGTTTCTCCCTTTTTGTTTTTCAGATATCGGTATCCTGTGGATTACGTCGGATTCGGTGGACTACGTCGATGACCAGCGGTTGTTTGGTGTTTTTTTTTTTATAAAATGGTCAATGAGGGGTGTGGGGGTGTTTTTATTTGAATAAAAAAATTTTTTCACTTGTGTCTTGTCTTTATTTCTTTACTTTATAGACTTAGTAGTGGAAGCCGTCTAATAGACGGAATCCATTACTAAGTCGGGGCCTAGTGTTAGCCGGTATAAAATGGCTAACACTAACCCCCCATTATTACCCCAGTACCCAATGCCACCAGGGGTACTGGGAAGAGCCAGGTGCCAGTGGTCCCGGAGCGTCAAAATTGGCGCTCCTGGACTGGGCGGCAGCAGGCTGGTAAGATTTAGGCTGGAGAGGGCCTAAACCAATGGCTCTTCCCACCCTGGTGTTACAAGGCTGCTGTCGCTTGGTTTTTAAACCCGGCTGGTTATAAAAATAGGGGGGACCCTATGCGTTTTTTTTAAAATAAATAAATAATTTAAAAAACGCATAGGGTTCCCCCTATTTTTATAACCAGCCGGGTTAAAAACCAAACGACAGCAGCCTGGCAACACTAGGGTGGGAAGAGCCATTGTTTTAGGCCCTCCCCAGCCTAAATATTACCAGCCTGCTGCCGCCCCAGTCCAGGAGCGCCAATTTTGACGCTCCGGGACCACTGGCACCCGGCTCTTCCCAGTACCCCTGGTGGCATTGGGTACTGGGGTAATAATGGGGGGTTAGTGTTAGCCATTTTATACCGGCTAACACTAGGCCCCGACTTAGTAATGGATTCCGTCTATTAGACGGCTTCCACTACTAAGTCTATAAAGTAAAGAAATTAAGACAACACACAAGTGAAAAAAATTTTTTATTCAAATAAAAACACCCCCACACCCCTCATTGACCATTTTATTAAAAAAAAAACACCAAATCCACAGGATACCGATATCTGAAAAACAAAAAGGGAGAAACACACAAAAAACACACAAACAGGAGCACAACACCCATCATTGTGAGCGGTGTTGTGCACCTTAGAGTATGCAGCATCTTTACAGATCGCTGCTTACAGTCTGGCCCCCAAGGGGTTAAGGGAGGACGTATTGCATCCCCCTTAACCCCTTGGGGGCCAGACTGAGGTCAGACTGCACCCATCCCAGCAAGGAAGGGGTTAAGTGACCCCCCCTTCCTTGCTGGGAGGGGTGCAGTGCAGGGGAGGGGGTGGGGAGATCTGTATACTCACCACGATGTTATCTCTTCGCTGGTCCGCAGCACAATGAAGTGACTGTACTGCGGACCGGCTCTTTATATGTGAGCTCAGCCGATCAGCCAATGAGCTAAGCGCACATATAATTCACAATGTTTTTTCTAAGGGTACAAACCCACTTGACGTATTTGCTGCGTGAATCAGTCTTAAAAATAAGCAGGCAAAACGCAGGTTGGCTTTATACAATTGTTCTGCGTTAAAATACGCAATTGCGTATTTTTGAAGCGTGAAGCTACATGCGTTTTTCGCACAGGTTGTTAACAACTGATGCTTTGCTAACAACAAGCTTCACACTTCAAAAATACGCAATTGCGTATTTTAACGCTGAACAATTGTATAAAGCTAACCTGCGTTTTGCCTGCTCATTTTTAAGACTGATTCATGCAGCAAATACATCAAGTGGGTTTGTACCCTAATAATGCTATTGTGATAACATAATTAGAAGAAACATTTGATGTTTTCATTAAAGTAAAGTGTTAATTAGTACAGAAAGCTCTTTTGCCGGCAATATGAATTAACGGCTTAATGGAGCTTCCTGTACTAATTAATATTTAATTAATAAAACACATTTTCGTTGGAATAAAATCAGTTTCGTTGTTCAATTATTTAATTTAAACAAATCCATTATTGTGCAATTAAATATACTGTCAAAAACTAAATATATATATAAATATACATTTATTTATATATATATTAATTTTAACAGTATATTTAATTGCACAATGATGTATTCGTTTAAATTTAATTATTGAACAACGAAAGAGACTTTATTACAACGAAAATGTGTTTTATTAATTAAATATATTAACCATGAGAGGCATCGGCATTACTGCAGAGGATCGCAAACCCCGGTAATAGCGATTCATGTAAACTGTTTCCCTGCTTTCCCAGATGCATTCCAGAGGTGTTTGCATCACTTTCTAAAGATTTTATTTGTTATTTTTAGTTGAACCAGATTTCCAAGTAAATGACAGTATGTTTCCAGCCGCATGTCTATTTTTTCCCACGGCTGTAGTTTCAGCCGCATATTTCCAGCCGCATAAAAAATACAGCCGCACAGATACATAGTGTGAACATAGCCTTAAGCTGCACACTGACTACTTCACATAGTGTCAAAGTGTCACATATTTGTCCAATGAAAAGATATAACAAAACATTTACAAAAATGTGAGGTGTCTAGTCACTTTTGTGAGATACTGTATATCTTGTTTGATATACACAACAAAGTGCGCCATAATTTGGTGAAAAATAATGCCAAAAAAGCAGTAAAGAGACAGAAAATGTCAAACATGTCTAGTAGGATGCACCAAATGAATCATGCAGTGTCATCTACTGTGATAAATTTACACAGGGGTTTTAGCAAACCTTTTGCAAAACAACAGTGGGGAAGTTGGACAAAGTCAAGCTTTAATTTTTAAATCTGATGGCTGCTTAGGTAAATGGCTTACAGTTCCTTTGCACAAGGCTTGATAAATCTTCCCAATGGACTTAAAGAGTACCTGTCATGAAAAATTACTATTGACATGTAATCAGGCATGTCGAAAGTTATTGATTGCAACACTTCTCACAGCTGAGACCTGCTGCGTTCAGGAGACATAGCCAAGGAGGGAGCGTGTCAGCAGTGCATTCCCCTCCATACTATAGTCTATAAGACTAAACTGTAAAAATTTGCAAGAAGACTGGAAGTGGACTGCATGGCCGCTGTGCTCTCCCCAGCTATATCTCCTCATAGTAGCGGTTTGACATGTCTGATGACCTGTCAAAAGTTGTTTTTAACCCTTTCCCGCACGAAGACGTAACTGTACGCGGCGAACCGGCGGCGGTCCCGGGTGCCGCTTGTAGCCCAGGACCGCCGGTATTAGCGGGCACGGTCCGATCGCCATGCCCGCTAGTAAAGTAATCAGATGCAGCTGTCAAACATGACAGCTGCATCCGATTACCGGATACAGCATTTCTCTGGTTGTTGTCCCGGAGGAGCGATCTCCGTTACTGAAGTCGGCCGGGGACCGCTCCAAGATGGCGCCGTCCCTGGCTCGGCACTCGTTTGCCGAAAGCAAACGAGTGCCGTTCTCATTGATCTTTGCTGTATGTCTATACAGCAAAGATCTCAATGAAAGATCAAAGTGCATATACTAGAAGACCCCCAGGGGGGCTTCTAGTATATGTGTAAAAAAAAAATAGTGTTGTCATTAGTAAAAAGCCCCCTCCCCTAATAAAAGTCTGAATCACCCCCCTTTTCCCAGGTTTTAAATAAAAGTAAATAAATAAACATGTTTGCTATCGCCGCGTGCGTAATTGCTCGAACTATTAATCACATTACTGATCTCGCACGGTAAACGGCGTAAGCGCAAAAAAATCCCAAAGTGCAAAATTGCGCATTTTTGGTCGCATCAAATCCAGAAAAAATGTAATAAAAAGCGATCAAAAAGTCGTATATGCGCAATCAAGGTATCGATAGAAAGTAAACATCATGGCGCAAAAAATGACACCTGACACAGCCCCATAGACCAAAGGATAAAAGCGCTATAAGTATGGGAATAAAGCGATTTTAAGGAACGTATATTTGTTAACAATGGTTTGAATTTTTTACAGGCCACCAGATACAATATAAGTTATCGACTTATATAGTAATCGACTTGAGGAACATGCATAACAAGTCAGTTTTACCCCAGGGCGAATGGCGTAAAAACACATTCCCCCCAAATAAAAGAAATGCGTTTGGTTTTTTTCCAATTTCACCACACTTTGAATTTTTTTCTGGTTTCGTAGTATACTTTATGCAAAAATTCAGCCTGTCATTGCAAAGTACAATTAGTGACGCAAAAAATAAGGGCTCATGTGGGTCTGTAGGTGTAAAAATGCAAGTGCTATGGCCTTTTAAGCAAAAGGAGGAAAAAACGAAAACGCAAAAACGAAAATTAGCCTAAGGGGGGGACTGTTAGGGTTCATACACATGTATAGGCATCATATTGCAGTTAAACACAATTCTTAAATTGTGGGTAATACGGCCATGTGCATAACATCTAGGGCTTGGCTTATATCTGTATAGTAAAAGTCAGCCAGACCTAATTTCTGTTTGCTGAATTTGGTCTTGGTTTTGATTGCTGCCCACACAATTTAGGAATATGTTACATTGCTAAAACCACTTAAGAGATTGCTCTCTTAGACCACATCAATGAATCATCTCTACCCAGGTTATGGTTGATGTTCAGTTTCAAATCCCCCTGTGATTTAATGGTAACACTTAAGTTTCTGATAGGCGGATGTGGTATTAAACTTGGCTTCATTCTTTTTTTTTTTTTTTTCCGGACACAACTTAATCAACCTAATCGGCTCTATTAAATTAAGCAATAATTAATGTAAGCTCTTCCAAATTATGCAAAAATGGGGTTGATCATGCTTCTGACAACTTCCCATAAAGCGTACCTTTCGATATAAAAAAAACAAAAAAAAACCACTTTTGACATGTCATAGAGACATGTCAAAAGTTTTGACACGTACCGATCGGAGGAAACCGCTGCAGCTGTGGTCCTCTCTCCACTCTGAGTTTTAAAAAAAATAAAGTAGAGATGCTCATTAAACGGGTGCACTGACACATACAGGATCCGCAGCAGATTTGATGGTGCAGATATCAATGTAATGAAATAACTGAACACAGCATCAAATCTGCACCTTAAAATTTGCTGCGGATCCTGTACATGTGAACGCACCCTAAGTCCGACCCTGCATGTAGCCCTGGACCGCGGCTATTAGCGGGCACAGTCCGATCGCCGTGCCCGCTAATTAAGTAATCAGATGCAGCTGTCAAAGTTGACAGCTTCATCTGATTACTTGTATGCAGCCATCCCTGGTGTCTAGTGGGGTAGATCCCCCCCCCCCCCGGGACGTTGTCCCGGAGGAGCGATCCACACATCCTTTACCGGCCGGGGTCAGCGCCGTAATCCAGGAGCCGGAAGTAATCCAGGGCCTATCTCATTGATCTATGCTGTATAACTATACAGCATAGATCTCAATGAGAGATCAGTGTGCATACACTCGAAGTCCCCCAGGGGGGCTTCTAGTATAAGTGTAAAAAAAGTGTTGTTAATAAAAATAAAAAACACCCCCCCCCCTTTTTCCCATGTTATAAATAAAAATAAATAATATAAATAAATAAACATGTTTGTTATCGCCGCATGCGTAATCGCCCAAACTATTAATTTATCACATTCCTGATCTCGCACGGTAAATGGTGTAAAAAAAATCCCAAAGTGCAAAACTGCGCATTTTTGGTCGCATCAAATCCAGAAAAATTGTAACAAAAAGAGATCAAAAAGTTGCATATGCGCAATCAAGGTACCAATAGAAAGAACACATCATGGTGCAAAAGACACCTCACACAGCCCCATAGACCAAAGGATAAAAGCGCTATAAGCCTGGGAATGGAGCGATTTTAAAGCGACTCTGTACCCACAATCTGTCCCCCCCAAACCACTTGTACCTTCAGATAGCTGCTTTTAATCCAAGATCTGTCCTGGGGTCCGTTCGGCAGGGGATGCAGTTATTGTCCTAAAAACAACTTTTAATCCTACAGCGCTGTGTCTAACGGCAGGGGCTTACATTTGTATATGCATTAGGCTGGCACCACCTCTCTGCCCTTCCTCCCCACCCTCATCATTAGGAATGATCCAGGAACATTTACTGCTTTTTGAGCTTTGCACAGGTGTCTTAACGATCCAGCCCATGTTCATTATGCACACAGGTGGGGAATAGGAAGCAATCTGTTATGAAGACAAGGGGGAGAGCTCCAAACTGTTTTTTCATGATAAAAAATTATTTTTCAGCTAATAAACCCAATTACAAAGTTTCTTAAAATCGCCTGTACTATTGATTTTTGGGGGAAAAAATTAAACGACAGCGACACTTTAATAAAAAAAATTTACGGACTTCACCTTTAAGAGGTGTAATCTAAGAGACAATAAGTAACAGACACTTACACTTTACTTTTTCTACTGCTCTATAAACAGGGGAGTACACAGCCTTCAAGAAGTAAGGAATCCTAAACAGGAGAATAACACTTATATGGGTCTAAATTGCAGAGTTTCTTGGAACATCTTCAACTGGGTATAGTGGTTTATAGCAGAGGGTTTTATTGACATCTTCTGGAACATCACCAGGTTTTAAAAGTATAAGTGCTGCCAAACTATATGAAATGCTGATTTCTCTATCTACACATACATTAGTGAAACAATATGTGTTACCAACTCATATTACTCATATTTACCAACTAAAATATAGCTGCCATGGTATATACACTAAGATTTTTGATACCAAGGCTTCCAAAAAATGAATGTATCATCTGCATAATTTATTTGAGCAGGTGGTGCTTTTTATGGGCTGCACAAAGTTTTACAGCTGTTGTGCAAAAATTATCATTAGGCTCAAGTGCCTTGATAATTCTTGTGCAATTTGGCCTAAAACAGCTTGGTTAAGAAAAACTATGCTAGGGTAGGAGTGAAGTACTGCTGCAAAAAAAAATAAAAAAAATCAATCACAGAAGATAAATCGGTTATGTCTGTGAATGGCCCCCTTTCCCGTGTCCCACCACCCCCACCCATGTACGCGTTAGTGTGGTGCGCTATACATGCCTGTCACGTGCCGACTCGTCTCCGATCTTCAGTCAGCGATGTCGTCTTAGGACGCTCGGAGGGATTCGGCCGGAGTGTCGGCCGCCCTCTACCGCGTCATCGGCTGCTCAGCCGCGATTTGCTGAGCATAACTGTGCTCAGCCGCGATTGGCTGAGCCAAACTGTGCTCAGCCAATCGCGGCTGAGCATCTGATGACACTGAAGAGGGCGGCCGGCACTCAGGACGCTCGGAGGGATTCGGCCGGGCGAAGACGACATCGCAGACTGAAGATCGGAGACGAGTCAGCACGTGACAGGTATGTATAGCGCAGCACACTTCCGGGTACACGTGGGGGGGGGGGGGGGTGGAACACGGGGAAGGGGGCCATTCACAGACATAACATACATTACAAAGTTGTATAACTTTGTAATGTGTGTTATTCTGTCAATAATTCTTTACCGCCGCACTACCCCTTTAATGTAAACCCCCCTCCTTGTACAAGAGAAGTCTACCTAATTTACTTTGATAAATGCAATAAATTGCCCATTAGTCACCTGCAATTTGAATAGCCTAATCATAAACTACCTGAAAACCCTTATTAAGAATTTATTATGATATCTGGACAGTAAAATTGGTAGTGTTTGTAATAGGAAAAGCTATCATTTTATTCAAATGCATACTGTAAGTGAATGATAGGCATAGACATTTCCAGTATTGGATTTCCTAGATTACTGTGAAGAGGAGTGTTTGCATATTTAGTCTAAAAATAAGATAAGGTTTAGGAGGTGGCTGAACACCCGGGCTGTAGAGTCGGCATGCCGCAGATCAGACTCTGAATGAATACGGCAAAGATACAAAGAAGCTTCTCCTGTGTGTGCAGTGGATGCAGCGAGTCTCCAGCCACCATGTCCTGAAAAATTAAAACTAGGCTAGATGGACCAGGTGGTCTTTTTCCGTTGACAATCTTCTATGTTTCTAACGAAATATTCACCATACACAAAGAAACACTGCTAAAAACGACATCAGGCGTAAATTTACGCCCTCGCAGCCTGGTACTTAACGCACCAGGGCGCAAATTTACGCCCGATGTTTACCCGACCGCTGTGTGTAAACACGAGGCGATCAGGTAATGATGGCTGCTGTTACTAACAGCAGACCACCATAGCTTGTCGGCACGGGGGGTGATTAACCCCCCCCCCCCCCGTGCTGACGATCGCCGCTATTGGCTGATCAATTCAGATCAGCCAATAGCGGCGATCTGCAGCTTTCCGGGTCATCGGTGACCCGATGACCCGGAAAAAAATGGCGGTCGGTGCTGTCCGAGGACGGCACTGACCGCCATTACTGATAAAAGTAATGGTGGCCCGGTGCCACGGTCCCGATTGCCGTGATCAGCCATCCGGGACCGACTGGCCGATCACAGCGATATAAGTGCCCCCAAGGTGTAAAATACCTGCTCTGGACCCCTCAGCTAGGTAGCTGAGGGGTCCAGAGCAGGTATTTGGGCCATACTCACCGGATCCAGGGACCCGATCGGCGTCTTCCGGGTCTGCGGCGTCCTCTTCTCGCGTCGTCCTCTTTGGCTATTTCCGGCGCTCCCATTCGGCTTTTTCCGGGTCCCTCGTCGTCTAACTTCGTCTTTTTCCGGAATACTGCCCCCTAGCGGCTGATAAGTGTATATTATACACTTATCAGTAGCTACAGGGATGTTCAGCATGTAGAAAATGTTTTGTTTGTTTTTTTCCCCCAATTTTTTATTTTCCGCACCCTACCGCCGCTGAGTGCTGATCAGCATTGCACGTAAGTGCGCTGCTAACGAACGACTCATCCTTTTTGGCGTAGGGTGTTTTTTTCTATATCCTACTGCCACGGTCTGCTGATAAGTGCCGCACATAAGTGCGGCATTTATCAGCAACACCATTTCTGGCGTAGGTTTTTTTTTTATACTGAATGTTAAAAAAAACACGTAAAAAACACTACATTACACTACACTACATTGAATAAAGTTTTACACTACACCACTACATACCCCATATACCAATCCCCATATGAAAATGGCCCCCAGGGTATTTTTGGTATCGGACGCATACGCTATTATTGTCTCCGACACCAAAACAGCCAGTGAGGATGAATGGGGGGTCCTTCTTTCCTCCATTCATCCTCATCATCTAGTGACGTGTCTGGGGGTAGCGTAGCGTACGCTGCTCCCCAAACACGTCTTTTCCGCCAGTACCGTCCCAATAAGAGATGGCGGTATGGCGTGAAATTCTTCAAACTCTGTGAGAGTACCTCCGGGTACACTTACAGATTTAGGGTACGTGCACACTGCGCAATGGCGAAGGATAACCCTTTGTGCATTCCGCAGCTGGCACCCACCGGCGGACTGATGCAGGCACGCGTCTCTACCCGTGTCATAGACTCCATGTTATGCATGGGCGGATTCCATTGTCCGTCCAAAGAATGAACACATTGGACGGAGAGCGGAATCCGCCCGTGCATAGAATGGAGTCTATGACACGGACGGAGACACGCACCCACATCAGTCCGCCGGTGGGTGCCAGCTGCGGAATGCACAAAGGGTTATCCTTCGCCATTCCGAAGTGTGCACGTACCCTTAGAGTGTATGAAGGAAGGAACACCCGAATCCAGCCCCCAGATGCCCCCCACCCCCATCCTCCAAGTTAGTAGGGAGATCATTCGGGAACTGATCCTCCCACTGCAGGATAAAGGTCACCACCTGTACGGGGATAACTTTTATACCAGCACCCCCTCTTCTGGTCCCTCGCTGCCCGAGCTACTGTAGCTTGCGGCACGATCCAAAAATATCAGAAGCCGTAACAGAGCCCTAATATTTAGCAGCCATGGAGCGGACCCAGCGCTTCTGGATATGAGGGACCCCGTATCGCACCAGGACAACATTTTCCAGGTGACGTCCCCCACACTGGAAAACAGGAGACCCCAGAAGAAGTGCAGAGCGTGGCGTAACGGGGGGATCAGGAAGGACACCATTTTCCAGTGTGGCACCTGTCCTGATCACCCCGGCCTCTGCATACTGGATCGCTTCAAGGCGTACCACATGTCATTGGGGTTCTACATTATCTAAATTCTGTCCCTTATTCCTATTTCAGGGGTCACGTTGGTCCAGGGATTATTCTGATCGCCATTATGGAGTCGGGAAGGAATTTTTCCCCAGTGATGAGGCTACTGTCGTCTGCCTTATGAGGGTTTTTTGCCTTCCTCTGGATCAACACAGGTTGAATTTGATGGACACCTGTCATTTTCAACCTTATAAACTAATAATTGGCCTAACACCCCCAAATAAATTAGAATTGTCCCTTTTGCCCAGCTAAATAGGTATGGCCGCCATTCCCATTAGAGGATGCCATGATGCAATTACAAAGCCTCTGTGCGGCCAGGACAGTAAAAACCCACCACAAGTGACCCCATTCTGGAAACTACACCCCATAAGGAATCTAACAAGGGGGGCAGCGGGGATATGGCCCCTTGGTGACGGCCACATTTGGGACGTGAAAATGAAAAAAATTGTATTTTTTATTTTCACGGCACATGTTCTACATATGTGCCTGTTACCAGTGGGGTCCATATGCTCACTGCACCCCTCGTTAGATTCCTTATGGGGTGTAATTTCCAGAATGGGGTCACTTGTGGGGGGTTTCTACTGTCCTGGCAGCACAGGAGCTTTGTAATTGCAACATGGCCTCCATCCTCCATTCCAGCCTCTAAATGGCGCTCTGTCCCTTTGGTGGCTTGCCCTGTGCCCATATGGCACATTATGTCCACATGTGGGGTATTTTCGTACTCAGGGGAAATTACCCTACACGTTTTGCGTTCATTTTCTTTTTTAACCCCTTATGGAAATGGAAAAAAATCGAGGCTAGACCAACATTTAGTGTAATTTTTTAAAATATTTACTCTAAATCATTGATCTTGTCTTGATTTTTTCATTTTCATTTTCATTTTCAAGGGGCTAAAAGATAAAAAAAAACACAATGTGTAGAGCAATTTCCCGAGTACAGAAATACCCCACATGTTGACATAAAGCGCCAGGCGGGTGCAGGGTAAGCCTCCAAAGGGAAGGAGCGCCATTTGGTTTTTTGAGGCTGGATTTGGCTGGAATGGATTTCGAGAGGCCATGTTGCATTTAAAAGGCCCCTGTGTTGCAAAGACAGTTGAAACCCCCCACAAGTGACCCCATTATGGAAACTACACCCCTCAAGGAATGTAACAAGGGGTGTAGTGAGCATATGGACCCCACTGGTGACGGGCACAAATGTGGAACAATGTGGCGTGAAAATTAAATATTACATTTTTTACACTATAATGTTGGCCTAGCCTTGAATTTATCATTTTCACAAGGGGTTAAAAAAAAAAAAACACTAAATGTGTAGAGCAATTTCCCCCGAGTCCGTAAATACCACACATGTGGACATAAAGCGCCATGTGGGCGCAGGGCAAGCCTCCAAAGGGAAGGAGCGCCATTTGGATTTTGGAGGTTGGATTTGGCTAGAATGGATGATGAACGCCATGTCACATTTACAGAGCCCTTGTGCTGCCAAGACAGTGAAAACCCCGCACAAGTGACCCCATTCTGGAAACTACACCCCTCATGGAATCTAACAAGGGGTGCAATGAGGATATGGACCCCTTGATGACGGGCACATTTGTGCTGTAAAAGCGAAAAAATGAAAATTTTCACTTTCACGTCACATTGTTCCACATTTGTGCCCGTCACCAGTGGGGTCCATATGCTCACTGAACCCCTTGTTAGATTCCTTGAGGGGTGTAGTTTTCATAATGGGGTCACTTGTGGGGGGTTTCCAGTGTTTTGGCAGCACGAGGGCTCTGTAAATGCGACGTGGCCCTTGAAATCCATTCCAGTGAAATCCAGCTTCCAAAAGCCAATTGGCGCTCCTTCACTTTGGAGGCTCGTCCTGCGCCCGCTTGGCACTTTATGTCCACACGTGGGGTATTTCCGTACTCGGGAGAAACTGCGCTACATGTTTTGTGTTTTTTTTTTCCTTTTATCCCTTTGTGAAAATGAAAAATTGAAGGCTAGAACGTTTTAGTGTAAAAAATACTTTTGTCTTTTTTCACGCCATATTGTTCGGAAAATCTGTGAAGCACCTGTGGGGTCCAGATGCTCACCGCACCCCTTGTTACATTCCTTGAGGGTGCAGTTTTCTAAATGGTGTCCCTTTAGGGGTGTTTTTTAGGTTTTGGCACCCCAGAGCCTCTGCCAACCTGAAGTGGTACAGTCAGAAATGACCAAATATAGCGGAGGCATTGAAATTCACTAGGCGCTCCTTTATATCTGAGGCTTGTGGTTGCGTCAAATAGCGCAATAGGGCCACATATGGGGTATTTCTATAAACTGCAGAAACGGGGCAATAAATATTGGGGTGCATTTCTCTGGTAATAGGTTTATCATTATGAAAAATATTGGATTACAATACAATCTCTGCACAGAAAATTAAAATTTTCAAATTTCTTACACACTTAGCTTTTATTTCTGTGACTCCCCTAAAGGGTTAAAAAACTTTCTGGATGTGCTTTTGCAGAGTTTAGGGGGTGCAGTTTCTAAAATGGGGTGCTTTGTGGGGCTTTCTAACATACAGTCACCTCAAATACACTTTAAACCTGAACAGGTCTCTAAAAATATCTGATTTTGAAATTTTACTGAAAATTTGGAAATTTGCTGCTAATGTTTTACGCTTTCTATTGTCTAAAAAAAAAATGAAATATAGTTTAATAAATGCCGCCAACATAAAGTAGACATGTTGCTAATGCTATTTAATATATAATTTATGTGGTATAACCATTTTCTGTATAAGCAGAAAAGTTTTAAAGTTGGAAAAATGCTTTTTTTCCACAATTTTTCACGTTATTTGGGGGTTTTTCATAAAGATTCGTTATAAGTATCGACTCCAATTTACAAGAAATGTGAAGTACAATATGTCACGAGAAAAGAATCTCAGAATCGGCCGGATAGGTAAAAGCATCCCGAAGTTATTAATGAATAAAGTGACACAGGTCATATTCATAAAATTTGTCTCTGTCATTAAGGCCATTTCAGGCTCTGTCCTTAAGGGGTTAAAGGGGTAGTGCGGCGTTTAACTTTTATTCACTAAATAACACACATTACAAAGTTATACAACTTTGTAATGTGTGTTAATTAAGTGAATGGCCCTTCCCCGTGTTCCCCCACCCCGGAAGTGTTGGTGCATTATACTTTCGTGTTCGCTGTCAACACCAGACGCGGTAGAGGGGGGCCGGCAAGAGGGACGGCTGGAGCGGCCGGCTTCCCGAAGATGTCTTCGACACAAGATGGCGGCCGGGGTCGCCAGCGAACACGTAAGTATAATGCACCAACACTTCCAGGGTGGGGGGAACATGAGGAAGGGGGGCACTCACTTAACCCTTAGACGACCCTGGACGTAGGGTTACGTCATGGAAGTCTGTCCCCAGACGACCCATGACGTAACCTTACGTCATGGGTGTTATTCCCGCTATGAAGCGCGCTCCGGAGCGGAGCGCGCTTCATAGGAGGTGGGGGCCGGCTGCAGTGAGCAGCCGGGACCTCACCGGTAATGACACGCTGCAGCGATCGCGCTGCCGCGTGTCATTAACGCGACCGCAGCGTTTAAGTGTAAGTGACAGGGGGAGTCCCCTGTCACTTACCGATCGGGACCCCCGCAGTGTGACTGCGGGGGTCCCGATCGTTGAAACGGACTGCTGGAGGTCTCTTACCTGCCTCCATGCGGTCCGATCGGCGATCTGCTACACTGAGCCTGCACAGGCAGGCTCAATGAGCAGATCGCCGATAACACTGATCAATGCTATGCCTATGGCATAGCATTCATCAGTGTAGAAATCAAGTTAATGTATGTACAAGTCCCCCAAAGGGACTTCAAAAGTGTAAAAAAAAAAAAGTTCAAAAGACTAACACACAACCCCAAAACCCCTCCCCCAATAAAAGTCTAAATCACCCCCCTTTCCCATTATATAAATAAAACATATAAAATTGAATAAATAGATAAACATATAATATACCATAGCGTGCGTAATTGTCCGATCTATTAAAATATAACAAGCGTCATTGCGACCGGTAAACGGCGTACACGAAAAGAGGGGAAAAAGTGCGCAGATTACCGATTTTATGTTACATTATATATTAAAAAAAATCTATAAAAAGTGATCAAAACGTCCGATCTTCACAAATATGTTATTAATAAAAACTAGAGATCATGGCGGAAAAAATGACACCCCATACAGCCCCATAGGTGAAAAAATAAAACCGTTATAAGCGTCACAATAGGCCCATTTTATTAATATTTAATTGCCAAAAAAAAGGATTTCATAAAAAAAAATATATATAACATTAGAGAATCTGCGTAACCTGCATATGGTTGTGTTCGGACTGATCTATAGAATAATAGTGTCATGTCGCTGTTACCATATAGTGCATTACGTAGACACAGGAACCCCCCAAACGTTACCATATTGCATTCTTTCTTACGATTTCACCTATTTATATCTTCATAAATAATATATTTGGAATTCCATCATACATGTTATGGTAAAATGAATGACGCCATTACAAAGTACAACTATTCCTGTAAAAAACAAGCACTTACATGGCTTGTAGATAGAAAACTGAGAGTGCTAGAGCTCTTAGAAGGGGAGGAGGGAAAAACGGAAACACTAAGATCAAAATTTGCGCGGTCCACTGGGTCATTTTGGGCCTGGTCCTCAAAGGGTTAAACAACACATGTGTGATGTAATGTGTGCTATTTAGTGAATATCTGAGTAGGCATATCTGAGTGGAGCTGTGACAGCACAGCATCAAGAGCTAGGCAGGGGACAATGAGCGGTGCCGCTGCACCACAGGGGCATGGGAAGGGCTAAATAGAACTTTTTTTATTATGATCCCACTATGCCGCCCCTTGGATTTTTCACTGTGGCCCAAGATACCCCTTTAATTTCTGTCTTTCTCAAACACACACACACACACAGCCTGCAGCAGCCATAGCACACTTAAGAAAAACCACACAATCTTCTCCCAGAGAGAAAACACAACATTAAAGGGAACCAATCACCTGAAAAATCGATATGAAGGCAATAATATGTGCTAATACACCCTCCAACACACTTCCCACACATGTATCTATAGCAGCTGCCCCTGCCCCACACACCCCAAAATCATACTTTGATCATGTCCCCGCCGTATGCAAATCCCAGTAAGGTAGTCATGTGGGCGGTTCATCATTCCAAGTAGGGATGGTCCGAACCGAGTTCGGTTAGGGTTCGTACGAACCCGAACCCTCGGTAATGAGTCCCGCTGTCTGCCCGCTCAATGGAGCGGGCGGATCCAGAGGGAGGACCGCCTGGAAAACTGGGATACAGCCATAGCCATAGGCTGTATCCCAGTTTTCCAGGTGTTCCTCCCGCGGTATCAGCCCGCTCCACAGAGCAGGCAGACAGCGGGAATCTGCTGCCGAGCGTTCGGGTTCATACGAACCCGAACCTCGGCAGGTTCGGACCATCCCTAATTCCAAGTAGTCACATTTAGGCCGAGTAGTCATGGCCTCAGGGGCGGGGTTTGGCTGTAATCACGCCTCTATGGGCGTCATACACAGTTCCTGACACTGCATCATCATAGGGGGCGGGGCTGGGACTGTGTAACTGAGATCCAAAGCACAGCGGCTCCATGTCCCCCCTGCACTGTATATGTGTGACCTTGCTGCCTTACACAGCCTCCCGGAATGGAGGATTCTACACCAGCAGAATTATCCAGGGAGGCCCTTATCCCACCTCCCCTCCAGCAGTTACTGTGTGTGGTCCCCTCCTCTCTCTCCTGTGTGCTTCTGGTGCTGCTCCGTCTCTTATGCTAGAGAGGGAGATGAGAGATAAGGAGTGCAGCACCGAGGGCAGGAGGAGGAAAGGAGAGGGGAGAGGAGGGCCGCTGCTGTCACAGGGAGATGGAGTCACACTGAGAACATGGAGAGAGGAGGGGTAGGGGGGATAACAGCGTCCCTGAATGATTCTGCAGCCAGCAGCTGGTGTAGACTCCTCCATTCCGGGAGGCTGTGTAAGGCAGCAGCTGCCTGTCTGTGCGGACAGGTCACACATATACAGTGCAGGGGGATAAACAGCCACTATGCTGTATTTCAGTTACACAGTCCCAGCCCTGCCCCCGGATGATGATGCAGTGTCAGTGGCTTTGTATGACGCCCATAGAGGTGTGATTACAGCCAAACCCCGCCCCCCGAGGCCGTGACTACACGGCCTGAATGTGACTACTTGGAATGATGAACCGCCAACATGACTACCTTACTGTAATTTGCATACGGCGGGGACAAGATCAAAGTATGATTTTGGGGTGTGTGGGGCAGGGGCAGCTGCTATAGATACATGTGTGGAAAGTGTTTTAGAAGGGGTATAAGCACATATTATTGCCTTCATATCGATTTTTTTGGTGACTGGTTCCCTTTAAAGACATAGTTTACTGCTACACAACTTAGGGCTTCTTATTCTCTTTCTTTATACTACACAGGATATATTCATATTGCACCATTGTTCATACACAAGCATCCAGGAAGAGAATAGGATAGATTTCCCCCACACAATGGACCCACACTTCCAACTCAGAAACAAGCTGCCAAATAGTGACCTTTAACTTTTCTCTGACAACCCTTATGTAATAGAGCCAGTGTTTTATTACTTATATATAGAGGAAATGCTTCATCTCTGTGACTAAATGTATGTGAGAAAAAGTTTATAGGTCAGATTGAATTCCCAGATCAATGTGGTCTGGATACCAAAGGCAAAGTTTGCTGTGTCAGACAAGTTCTTTATCATCAGTTCCTATTCTCTGACCTTAAGGCCTTTTTTTTTAGAATTTCCTTTGCATTAGCTCCCCAAACTATACAGTGAAGTGCGATCTTTCTACTGATGCCAAAAGACCTGACAGTTTAGAAAATACAGGGGTCTTTCCATTGAACCGTTCCAGCACTTTAGCGACTTGGGTCAGCTTGTCGCCACTCCTACTAACGCAGATATTAAAGAGTAACTGTCATTTCAGGGCCATTTTTTTGAAAACATTAAATATCAACAGTACAAGCGATTTTAAGAAACTCTGTAATAGGTTTTATAAACCAAAAGAGTATCCTTCTGGACTGAAAAAGCAATCTCCCAGCTTCCCCCCTCACTGCAGAAGCAGCAGGATTTCTGTGTCCATTATGTGGCTATGGAGAGGGGAGGGGCTGTTAGGAGTGACTGAGCACGGAGCAGTCTTGCACAGCACAACACCCTGCAATCTTCTCTCAGTAAATTCATAGATAAGCACTGACCTTTCTGACCCCAGAATCCTGCGGTTTAGGTGCCCAGACAGTCTACAAACAGCTGACCTTCATGTCACCTCTTCCTGCTCCCCCATCTCCCTCAGCCCCTCCCCCCTTCATAGGCTTACAATGGAGAGAGCAGAACCCGTCTTCACAGGCTTCTCTGTAATGAAGATGTGTTTGCCTGATAATGCACAGATAAGAATTCAGGGGGGGGGGGAGGCTGGGAAATTGCTTCTTGAGTACAGAAGGAGGCTTTTTTGGCTGATAAAACCTTTTACAGAGTTTCTTAAAATTGCTTATACTACTGATTTCTGCAATAAAAAAAAAAATATAACAGTTATGCTTTAACCCCTTCGTGCTGCAGCTAGTTTGGGCCTTAATGACCAGGCTAATTTTTTAAAATCTGACCTGTCTCACTTTATGCTCTTATAGCTCAGTGATGCTTTAACGTATGCTAGCGATTCTGAGATTGTTTTTTCGTCACATATGGCACTTTATGTTAGTGGCAAAATTTGGTCACTACTTTGTGTGTTTTTTGTGAAAAACATCAAAATATCATGAAAAATTTAAAAAATTTGCATTTTATGAACTTTGAAATTCTCTGCTTCTAAAAAAAGAACGTCGTAGCACATAAATTAGTTACTAAGTCACATTACCAATATGTCTTCTTTATGCATAATTTGGTAAACATATTTAACTTTTTTAGGGTGTTACGGGGCTTAGAAATTTATCAGCAAATTATCACATTTTCGTGAAAGTTTCCAAAACTTTTTTTAGGGACCAGTTCTTTTTTTAAATGGATTTAGAAGTCTGGTATCCTGAAAACCCCCATAAGTGACCCCATTTTGGAAACTACACACCTTAAAGAATTAATCTAGGGGTATAATGAGCATTTTAACCCTACAGGGGCTGGAGGAAAGTATTCACAATTAGGCAGTAAAAAAATGGAAAATGTAAATTTTCCAATAATATATACGTTTAGATTAAAGTTTCTCATTTTCAAAAAACATGAGAGAAAAAGCACCCCAAAATTTGTAACGCAGGTTCTCTTGAGTACAACGGTACCCCATATGTGGGCGTAAACCACTGAATGGGCACACAGCGGGGCTCAGAAGGGAAGGAGCGCCAATTAGCTTTTCCAATGCAAATTTTGCTGAAGAAGTTTCTGAGCGCCAGGTGCGTTTGCAGTGCCCCTGTAGTGTCAGCAGATAGAAAAAAAACCCATAAGTCACCCCATTTTGGAAAGTGCACCCCTCAAAGAATTCATCTTGGTGTGGTGACCATTTTGACCCCACAGGTATTACAGGAATGTATTCAAAAGAAGACAGTAAAAATGAAAAACTCGAATTCTTCCAATAATATGTTCGTTTAGTTTGAAATTTCTCAATTTCACGAGGAACAAGAGGAAAAAAGTACCCCAAAATTTGTACCGCAGGTTCTCCTGAGTGCAATGGTACCCCATATGTGGGCGTAAACCACTGTATGGGCACACAGGAGGGCATAGAAAGGGAAGGAGCGCCAATTAGCTTTTTCAATGCAGATTTTGCTGAAGAAGTTTCCGAGCACCAGGTGCGTTTGCAGTGCCCCTGTAGTGCCATCAAAGTAAAATCTCGCCATAAGTCACCCCATTTTGGAAAGTGGACCCCTCAAAGAATTCATCTTGGTGTGTGGTGACCATTTTGACCCCACAGGTATTAGAGGAAAGTATTCAAAATTAGACAGTAAAAATTAAAAACTCAAATTTTTCCAATATTATGTTCTTTTAGTTTGAAATTTCTCAATTTTATGAGGAACAAGAGAAAAAAAGTACCCCAAAATTTGTAACGCAGGTTCTCCTGAGTGAAAAGGTACCTCATATGTGGGCATAAACCACTGCATGGGCACACAGCAGGGCTCAGAAGGAAAGGAGCGCCAATTAGCTTTTTCAATGCAGATTTTGCTGAAGAAGTTTCCAAGCGCCAGGTGCGTTTGCAATGCCCCTGTAGTGTCCGCAGAGTAAAATCTCCCAATAAGTCACTCCATTTTGGAAAGTGCACCCCTCAAAGAATTCATTTTGGGGTGTGGTGAGCATTTTGACCCCACAGGTATTAGAGGAAAGTATTCAAAAGTAGACAGTAAAAATGAAAAACTCAAATTCCAATAATATGTTCCTTTAGTTTGAAATTTCTCAATTTCACGAGGAACAGGAGAGAAATATCACCCCAATATATGTAACGCAGGTTCTCCTGAGTAGAAAGGTACCCCATATGTGGGCATAAACCACTGCATGGGCACACAGCCGGGCTCAGAAGGGAAGGAGCGCCAATTAGCATTTTCAGTGCAGATTTTTCTGAAGAAGTTTCTGAGCGCCAGGTCCGTTTGCAGAGCCCCTGTAGTGTCAGCAGAATAGATTGCCCCCAAAAGTCACCCCATTTTGGAAAGTGCACCCCACAAAGAATTCATCTTGGGGAGTGGTGACCATTTTTACCCCACAGGTATTAGAGGAAAGTATTCAAAATTGGCCAGTAAAAATGAAAAACTCGAATTTTTCCAATAATATGTTGGTTTAGCTTGAAATTTCTCAATTAGACGAGGAACAGGAGAGAAAACATACCAAAAAATAAATCTGTAACGCAGGTCATTCTGAGTAAAACGGTACCTCATATGTGGGCATAAACCACTGTATGGGCACACAGCAGGGCTCAGAAGGGAAGGAGCGCCAATTTACTGGAGCAAAACCGCAGCTAGTAATGGTTATTAGAATAGCGCAGTTCCTAAAATAAAATAAAAAAAAAATGAGATTACAGGTAATGTGGGGTGGTTACGGACAACCTGGGGTGGTTATGGGCAACATGGGGTGGTCACGGGCAACCTGCTGTGGTTAAGGCAACCTGGGGTGGTTACGGGCAACGTGGGGTGGTTACGGGCAACGTGGGGTGGTTATGGGCAATATGGGCAACGTGTGGTGGTCACGGGCAACCTGCTGTGGTTACGGCAACGTGGGGTGGTTACAGGCAACGTGGGGTGGTTACGGGCAACGTGGGCTGGTTACGGGCAACATGGGCTGGTTACGGGCAACGTGGGCTGGTTACGGGCAACGTGGGCTGGTTACGGGCAACGTGGGCTGGTTACGGGCAACGTGGGCTGGTTACGGGTAACCTGCAGTGCTTACAGACAATCTGGGGTGGTTATGGGCAACGTGGGGTGTTTACGGGCAACCTGCAGTGCTTACAGACAATCTGGGGTGGATACGGGCAACCTGCAGTGCTTACAGACAATCTGGGGTGGTTACGGGCAACGTGGGGTGGTTACGGGCAACCTGCAGTGCTTACAGACAATCTGGGGTGGTTACGGGCAAAGTAGGGTGGTTACGGGCAATGTGGGGTGGTTACGGATAAACTGAAGTTCTTATAGGCAATCTGGGGTGGGTACCTGTAATCTGGCATGGGCACCGCAATCTGGAGGGGGTCATTGGCAATTTGAGGTGGTCAGAGGCGCCGTGGCGTGGTCAGAGGCGACGTGTGGTGGTCAGAGGCGAGGTGTTGTGGTCAGAGGCGACGTGTGGTGGTCAGAGGCGACGTGCGGTGGTCAGAGGCATCGTGGCGTGGTCAGAGGCAACGTGCGGTGGTTACGTGCAATATAGGGGGTTACATGTAATCTGGCGTGATTACGGGGAACCTGGTGGGGTTATGTGCAACCTGGAAGGGTTACACACAATCTGGGATTGTTACTGATAAACTGAAGTGCTTATAGGTAATCTGGGGTGGGTACGGGCAACCCTTCATTTTCACTGTTTTACTATGATTACTGTGATATTTTCTATCACAGTAATCATAGTTCAGTGACAGAGACCAAATTGGTCTCTGTCACTTTAAATTTTCAGAGTTGGCTGGTTGTGGAGCGCATGCGCACTTCATAACCAGCCAGGACGCCGAAGAGGAAGGAGCTCCAGGATCAGGTAATGTATAAGGGGTAGGGGGGGTGACTGGGGGTGACAGGGGGGGTGGGGGGACATCACTTTTTATCCCCTGTCACCAATCATTCATGGTGACAGGGGATAAAAAGTGCCGGGAGCACATGGTACAAGCGATCAGCGGTATATAGTATATACCGCTGATCGCTTGTACCGGGACCCCACAGGGGGGGTCCTGATGACTGCCCCATGCTCTCCGCTACCTCCGGTGGCGGAGAGCATGGGGCTTTCATTCATTAACTTATCCATCGCTGTGAACAGACATTAGTCGGTTCACAGCGATGGCGGCGGCCATCTTGGAAATGATGGCCGCCGGGGGAGGGGGGTTAGTGATCGCCCTACTAGGGGGGGCTGATCTGAGGTCTGGGGGACACTTATTTCATCTCCCCCCGCTGTAGAATTACGGCAGGGGGAGATGAAAGGCGGCGACTGCATCGGTAATCCCCTTTACCGACGGCCGCCGCTATAACGTTAATATCGACGATCGTCGGTTGGGGGGGGGGGGGGGCAAGGACAGTCCCCAAACACTGCCCCAACCCCTAGCTGGGGGGATGGGGTGGGGGCCGTCCCGGCCCCGCAGCCTTATTCTCTGCCATCGCCGTAAAAAGCTGATGGCAGCAGAATAAGGACCCTTAGTGACCGCCTTAAAAAGCCGTATCGGCGGTCACTAAGGGGTTAAGACCCAGCTCCAGCATTGGATTTTCCATCATAACACTTCACCATGTTGCAAGATTGGAAGAGTCCATTATACCCATTTTTTGAGACGCTTTTAAAAAAATAATTAAAATTAAAATTTTAATTGAATTACATTTAATTTGAAATTGAAGATCACCTCACACCTCACACAGTGACCTATAGTTGAGTCAACAGATTTTGCATTTGAAACAGCTACTAACACCAAGGAAGGTCAGAAGGCACCAACATTATTAATATTAATTATCGGAGAAGCAGTGACAAACAAGGAAAAGGAGTTAAGACCAGCAAAAAATTAAGTTTGAAAAGTAATGCTGGGTTTACACAGAGCGATAATTCGCCCGATCGTACGATTAACAATTTCAAAGTAACAATTTTTTTTTTTTATATCGATCAGCGTTTAGACTGAATGATATATCATACGGAAAAATCGTTTTGCGATCGCTTAAGCCTATCTCGCACATAGGTTAACCCCTTAACGACCGCGGGCGTAAGTGTACGCCCCCAAAACCCGTGCCTTAACGCAAACGGGCGTACATTTACGCCCGCGGTTTCCCCGATCGCTACGTGTACACATGCAGCGATAGGGGAAGATGGCCTGCTATAATGTATAGCAGGCCATCCCTGCTTGTCGGCACGGGGGGTGATTAACCCCTCCCGTGCTGACGATCGCCGCTATTGGCTGATCAATTCAGATCAGCATATGGCGGCGATCTGCAGCTTTCCGGGTCATCGGTGACCCGATGGCCCGGAAAGCAATGGCGGTCGGTGCTGTCCGAGGACGACACCGACCGCCATTACTGTTAAAAGTAACGGTGGCCACGGTGCCACGTCCCGATCGCCGGGACTGGCCGGCGGATCACGGCGATATAAGTACCCCATGAAAGGGTTAAATACCTGCTGTGGACAAATCAGCTAGGTAGCTGAGGTGTCCAGAGCAGGTATTGACCCATACTCACCGGATCCAGCGTCCCGATCGCGTCTTCCGGGTTCCGAACGCGTCCTCGTCTTCGTCGGCATCTTCGTCTTTTTCCGGCGGTCCCCATCGGCAATCATCGGCTCCAGCGTCGGCGAACTTCGGCTTTTTCCGGAATTGGCGTCCTACTGCCCCCTAGCTGCTGATAAGTGTATATAATTCACATATCAGTAGCTATAGGGTTAAAAAAAAGTGTTTTTTTTTTTTTTTTTTCCCAATTTTTTTTCTATTTTCCACACCCTATCGCCACTGAGTGCTGATCAGCATCGCACGTAAGTGCGCCGCTGATCAGCAACTCCTCCTTTTTGGCGTAGAGTGTTTTTTTCCTATATCCTACAGCCACGGTCTGCTTATAAGTGCCGCACACATTTATCACACACACATATAAGTGTGTGGAAATGGAAAAAAATCAAGGCTAGACCAACATTTGGTGTAATTTGTTTTAAATTTTTACTCTAAATCATTAATCTTGTCTTGATTTTTTTCATTTTCACAAGGGGCTAAATAATAAAAAAAACACAAATTTGTAGAGCAATTTCCCCTGAGTACGGAAATACCCCACATGTGGACATAAAGCGCCATGTGGGTGCAGGGTAAGCCTCCAAAGGGAAGGAGCGCCATTTGTTTTTTTGAGGCTGGATTTGGCTGAAATGAATTTCGAGGGGCCATGTTGCATTTAAAAGGCCCCTGTGTTGCCAAGACAGTTGAAACCCCCCACAAGTGACCCCATTATGGAAAGTACACCCCTCAAGGAATGTAACAAGGAGTGTAGTGAGCATATGGACCCCACTGGTGACGGGCACAAATGTGGAACAATGTGGCGTGAAAATGAAATATTACATTTTTTACACTATAATGTTGGTCTAGCCTTGAATTTATCATTTTCACAAGGGGTTAAAAGAGAAAAAAAACACACAAAATGTTTAGAGCAATTTCCCCCGAGTCCGTAAATACCCCACATGTGGACATAAAGCGCCATGTGGGTGCAGGACAAGCCTCTCAAGGGAAGGAGCGCCATTTGGATTTTGGAGGTTGGATTTGGCTAGAATGGATGATGAACGCCATGTCAGTGAACGCCATGTCAGCCCTTGTGCTGCCAGGACAGTGGAAACCCAACACAAGTGACCCCATTCTGGAAACTACACACCTTAAGGAATCTAACAAGGGGTGCAATGAGGATATGGACCCCTTGATGACGGGCACATTTGTGCCGTGAAAGTGAAAAAATGAAATTTTTCACTTTCACGTCACATTGTTCCACATTTTTTGCCCGTCACCAGTGGGGTCCATATGCTCACTGCACCCCTTGTTAGATTCCTTGAGGGGTGTAGTTTCCAGAATGGGGTCACTTGTGGGGGGTTTCCAGTGTTTTGGCAGCACAAGGGCTCTGTAAATGCGACGTGGCCCTTGAAATCCATTCCAGTGAAATCCAGCTTCCAAAAGCCAATTGGCGCTCCTTCCCTTTGGAGGCTCGTCCTGCGCCCGCTTGGCACTTTATGTCCACGAGTGGGGTATTTCCGTACTCGGGAGAAACTGCGCTACATGTTTTGTGTTTTTTTTTTCCTTTTATCCCTTTGTGAAAATGAAAAATTGAAGTCTAGAACAACGTTTTAGTGTAAAAAATACTTTTGTCTTTTTTCACGCCATATTGTTGGGAAAATCTGTGAAGCACCTGTGGGGTCCAGATGCTCACCGCACCCCTAGTTACATTCCTTGAGGGGTGTAGTTTTTTGAATGGTGTCCCTTTAGTGGTGTTTTTTAGGTTTTGGCACCCCAGAGCCTCTGCCAACCTGAAGTGGTACAGTCAGAAATGACCAAATATAACGGAGCCATTGAAATGCACTAGGCGCTCCCTTATATCTGAGGCTTGTGGTTGCGTCAAATAGCGCAATAGGGTCACATATGGGGTAGGGCTGGGCGGTATACCGTGAAAATACCGATACCGTCTCTGGCGTCGGTTAACCGACCTCAACTTTGCCAGGACGGTATCTGCGGTATTTCACGTTTGTGGTGTGCTGAGCAGGGATGCCGGCAGTCAGGCAGGACGTGGCTGCAGCAGATCGGATGAGGGATCACTGAGCTCTGACACTACAGCCCGGGGATCCGGATTATCTCCCCCCGGACCCCAAGACGCGGACACTGAGCCTGTGGAGAACAGCGGCGGAGTGCAGCCTCTAAGTGTCCTGCGCTCCCCTCCTGGGCCTCTCTCCCCGGTCAGCGCATGCAGCACAGAGCCGAGGACCGGGTGACCGTTCTGCCCCCTCCCCCTCCTGTCACTGCCGGGACCCGTCCAGAGGCTCCACTGACTGTGCGCAGCCACAACTCTCCCCCCTTCCAATAACTAACAGCAGCTCTCATGAGGTAACCTCTTCCTACTATGTGCCGCTGCCGTCCACACAGCCCTCCCCCGTCACCAGTCTCCGGGAGGTACACTCTCCAGCCCGCAGGGTTGTAGATCATCCCCCCCAGGCCAGATAACGATGGAAGGGACAGTGTGTAGCAGCAGGTTACTGCACGGAGGAGCCGCTGTCTTGTTTAGCTGCCGCTCTCCTCTTATCACTGACACCCGAGGCAGAGGCTAAAGGAGGAAAGGGTTTCTCAATTCTGTATGTACACAGAGCATAGCAGAGCTGGAGTAGCAGAGCTGTCTCAGTTGTCTGCTGTGTGTGTATAGATAGACCTGTCCCCCCCCCTCCTGTATATAGATAGACCTGTCCCCCCCCCTCCTGTGTATAGAGACCTGTCCCCCCCTCCTGTGTATAGAGACCTGTCCCCCCCCTCCTGTGTATAGAGACCTGTCCCCCCCCCTCCTGTGTATAGAGAGACCTGTCCCCCCCCCTGTGTATAGAGAGACCTGTCCCCCCTCCTGTGTATAGAGAGACCTGTCCCCCCTCCTGTGTATAGAGAGACCTGTCCCCCCTCCTGTGTATAGAGACCCGTCCCCCCTCCTGTGTGTATAGAGAGACCTGTCCCCCCTCCTGTGTATATAGAGAGACCTGTCCCCCCTCCTGTGTATAGAGACCTGCCCCCCCTCCTGTGTGTATAGAGAGACCTGTCCCCCCTCCTGTGTATATAGAGAGACCTGTCCCCCCTCCTGTGTATATAGAGAGACCTGTCCCCCCTCCTGTGTATATAGAGAGACCTGTCCCCCCTCCTGTGTATATAGAGAGACCTGCCCCCCCTCCTGTGTATATAGAGACCTGTCCCCCCTCCTGTGTGTATAGAGAGACCTGTCCCCCCTCCTGTGTATATAGAGAGACCTGTCCCCCCTCCTGTGTATATAGAGACCTGTCCCCCCTCCTGTGTATATAGAGACCTGTCCCCCCTCCTGTGTGTATAGAGAGACCTGTCCCCCCTCCTGTGTATAGAGAGACCTGTCCCCCCTCCTGTGTATAGAGAGACCTGTCCCCCCTCCTGTGTGTATAGAGAGACCTGTCCCCCCTCCTGTGTGTATAGAGAGACCTGTCCCCCCTCCTGTGTGTATAGAGAGACCTGTCCCCCCTCCTGTGTATAGAGAGACCTGTCCCCCCTCCTGTGTATAGAGAGACCTGTCCCCCCTCCTGTGTATAGAGAGACCTGTCCCCCCTCCTGTGTATAGAGACCTGTCCCCCCTCCTGTGTATATAGAGAAACCTGTCCCCCTCCTGTGTGTATATAGAGAAACCTGTCCCCCTCCTGTGTGTATATAGAGAAACCTGTCCCCCTCCTGTGTGTATATAGAGAAACCTGTCCCCCTCCTGTGTGTATATAGAGAAACCTGTCCCCCTCCTGTGTGTATATAGAGAAACCTCTCCTCTCGTGTGTATATAGAGAAACCTGTCCCCCTCCTGTGTGTATATAGAGAAACCTGTCCCCCTCCTGTGTGTATATAGAGAAACCTGTCCCCCTCCTGTGTGTATATAGAGAAACCTGTCCCCCTCCTGTGTGTATATAGAGAAACCTGTCCCCCTCCTGTGTGTATATAGAGAGACCTCTCCTCCTGTGTGCATATAGAGAGACCTCTCCTCCTGTGTGTATATAGAGAGACCTCTCCTCCTGTGTGTATATAGCTGTATAACTCTGATAATAATAATGACAATAGACTAAATTCACAACCTTGTGTTGCTGCTCAGTGAGTTACTTTTCTTTTTTTTTGAACAAAATATCCCCAGTTTGGCACAGGCAGTGGGTGTGGCTTGTAAAAGGGGCGTGGCTTACAAAGGGCGTGTCATAGTTATCGTTCAATTATCGTTACCGCAGCTACACATGCGATAAACCGCGATATTGATTTAGGCCAATATCGCCCAGCCCTAATATGGGGTCTTTCTATAAACTGCAGAAACGGGGCAATAAATATTGGGGTGCATTTCTCTGGTAATAAGTTTATAATTATGAAAAATATTGGATTACAATAAAATCACTGCACAGAAAATTAAAATTTTCAAATTTCTTACACACTTGGCTTTTATTTCTGTGACTCCCCTAAAGGGTTAAAAAACTTTCTGGATCTGCTTTTGCAGAGTTTGGGGGGTGCAGTTTTTGCTTTGTGGGGCTTTCTAACATACAGGCCCCTCAAATACACTTTAATTAGGCTGGGTTCACACTATGTATATTTGAGGCTGTATTTGTGACGCTGTATAGCAACCAAAACCAGGAGTGGATTGAAAACACAGAAAGGCTCTGTTCACATAATGTTGTAATTGAGTGGATGGCCATCATTTAATGGCAAATATTTGCTGTTATTTTAAAACAACGGCTGTGGTATTGAAATAATGGCCGTTATTTACTGTTATATGGCGGCCATCCACTCAATTTCAACATTGTGTGAACAGATCCTTTCTGTGTTTTCAATCCACTCCTGGTTTTGGTTGCTATGAGGACCTGACATGAGGACCAAATACTGCCTGAAATATACATAGTGTGAACCCAGCCGGGGCCCGGGTGCGTTCACACCTAGAGGATCTGCAGCAGATCTGCAGCAGATTTGATGCTGTGTTCACTTATTTAAATGAAATCTGCTGCAGAAAATCAGCTGCAGATCCTGTAGGTGTGAACGCACCATAAACCTGAACAGGTCCCTAAAAATATCTGATTTTGAAATTTTACTGAAAATTTGGAAATTTGCTGCTAATGTTTTAAGCTTCCTATCGTCTAAAAAAAATGAAAGATAGTTTAATAAATGCTGCCAACATAAAGTAGACATGTTGCTAATGCTATTTAATATATAATTTATGTGGCATAACCATTTTCTGTATAAGCAGAAAAGGTTTAAAGTTGGAAAAATGCATTCCGAAGTTATTAATCAATAAAGTGACACAGGTCATATTCATAAAATTTGCTCCGGTCCTTAAAGAGAACCAATCACCTAAAATTTACTATCCCTATTATCAAAGATTCTCTCTCCCTAAGTCTATCTATGAAGATACAGACTGCCTTTGCAGTCTGTATCTTATTCTTTACCTAATTCCTCTTCCTCTGTGCAGTAATGCTGGGCGCCGCCATCTTGATGATGTCACGCTGGAACGCACCGCTGGAACGCACGTGACGTCATCAAGATGGCGGCGGCCGGCATTAATGCACCGGAACAAAGGAGCAGGTAAAGTATAAGATACAGACTGCAAAGGCAGTCTGTATCTTTATTAAGTCTATTTATGAAGATACAGACTACATTTGCAGTCTGTATCTTATACTTTACCTGCTCCTTTGTTCCGGTGCAGTAATGCCGGCCGCCGCCATCTTGATGACGTCACGTGCGTTCCAGCGGTGCGTTCCAGCGTGACGTCATCAAGATGGCGGCGCCCGACATTACTGCACCGGAACAAAGGAGCAGGTAAAGTATAAGATACAGACTGCAAATGCAGTCTGTATCTTCATAAATAGACTTCAGAAAGATACAGACTGCCTTTACAGTCTGTATCTTATACTTTACCTGATCCTCTGGTCCGCTACAGCAAGGCCGGCGCCGCCATCTTGATTTTGCTACTTGCGTTCCACCGCTGGAACGCAAAGTGACGTATTCAAGATGGCGGCGCGCGGCCTTCCTGCACCGAACAAGAGGATCAGGTAAAGTATAAGATACAGACTGCAAAGGCAGTCTGTATCTTAATAAATAGACAGAATGAAGATACAGACTGCCTTTGCAGTCTGTATCTTATACTTTACCTGATCCTCTGGTCCGCTACAGCAAGACCGGCGCCGCCATCTTGATTTAGTCTTTTGCGTTCCAGCGGTGGAACGCAAGTGACGTCATCAAGATGGCGGCGCCCGGCCTTGCCGCTTCGCATGACGGGAGCTTCCTGTCTCGCGCCGGCTCTTTTGAAAAGAGCCGGCGCGAGATAGGAAAGTAAAAAGTAAATATTTTAAAAACAAAGCCAAAAAAGTAATAAATTATATTTACAAATATTAATAAAATAAGTAAATACATCTAATTAGGGAAAAAAAATTTTTTATTTTCATTGATGATTGGTTCTCTTTAAGGCCATTTTAGGCCCGGTCCTTAAGGGGTTAAATCAGTGAACGACTGTTTACACGGAACGATCTGCGATTTTTTTTTGCGAACGACCAACGACAATTCGAGAACATGTTCAAAGATCAAAATGAACGATTTCTCGCTCGTCGCTTGATCGTTCACTGCGTTTACACGTACGATTATATTTCGAATTCGATTGTTATCGTGCAAATTCGCACGATAATCGTTCCGTGTAAACGCAGCATTAAAGTTGAGACCAGCAAAAAATTGATTTGTTTCACATTGAGGTGAGCCCTACAAACATAAATTTTTAGGCCCTTGATTTGAGCGCTGCAAACATTAATTTAAAAAAAAAAAAAAAAAAAACAAGAACACTGCGGCCATTGCTATTACGTGGCGTACACTTTATATATCTGAAGTTTTACATATGCCTGCCGGTGAGACATGGTAGGAGTTATTTTTTTATTTATCTTAAACCTGGCGTAGAGCCAAATAAAACACTGCAACCTTTGCTATCACACCGCAATTAGGCCAAGCCTGGCGCACAATGGATATATCTAAAGTTTTA
This sequence comes from Dendropsophus ebraccatus, assembly GCF_027789765.1. Lineage (NCBI taxonomy): Eukaryota > Metazoa > Chordata > Amphibia > Anura > Hylidae > Dendropsophus > Dendropsophus ebraccatus. Next base: position 69,786,279 of record NC_091462.1, on the reverse strand, counting down.
CGTATACCAACCGGCAATACACGCAAGGTGTTTTTTTATTCTTAACAGGCGGAGAGCGCAATAAACCTGTCCTTCGGCAGGGGGTCTTTGTCCTGTAATTTATGGCTGTACTTCCTGGATGAGCAGTTGTACACAGTACTACAGGTTTCAGAATGCATTGCTTTCCTTTGACTGTTCATCACAGTCCTTCACCCTGCCCATTCCCCACTCAAAGCTGTTGTAGAACTTCTAGGCTGTATTCACACATTGCAGTTTCATTGTGTTACTGAATTAATTGCAGTACTTTATCAATTCATTGTGGTCCCACCCACACACAGCACACTGTTACTACCTGTAATCCTGATATTGGAATAAATACATTTTTGAAATTTTTTTCTTCTCATCTCCACGCACGTATTATGATCGAGCATTTTTTATCTTTGAAGTTGAGCTCCACAATAAGGACTTTATTCAATATTATCTTACATGGGATATACTGTTTATGCCTCATTTTTTGTCCAGCTGGGATTGGCAGTGCTGGCTCTGATCGTCTGTTCCTCACCAACATCTGTGTGGGCTCTACTCTATCATAGGATGTTGTGACCTATCTGCACCAACAGGAATCCTCCCCAGGGCTATATTATTAAGCCAAGTATAACCCTCTATGCAGCACACCAGGTATTATAAAATTTTATATGCTCTATACTAGCAAGCCAAGTGCAGTCCTCTGTTTACACGCATTTGGTTATTACACCATCTGTAGTGTGGGGTCTAATGGCGGATGCCGAGATCTTTCATAAGGACATAAGCATGCTTCTAACGGAAGAAGCATATATGTGTACATAGATGAGCTTTGGTGAGCACATGATATTTTGATCTAACGTTTGCCGTTGTTATATCAGATTGATTCTTGTGTAGCATGTTACCATATCTTTGCTATTGGTAGTTTATACAACAATAAACCTGTTTCCCTGATGAACCTGTGAGATTGGATAGGAGAAACGCGTCGGATTGTATATAAATTATTGTATATAGGGTGTTGAAGTTTTTTTGTATAACAAGTAATTTTTAGTTTTTTACACTTCTTTGTTATTTTTTCCCTGCAGGTTAGGGAGTGACTGTCATCGTGGTTGGGGCCACCCTATTAAAGAGGTGGGCAACCCCAAAAGGCAGGGTGAATTTTGGTCATCTGGATTAGCTGCGAGAGAGCACAATCCCCTCCCTGGCCTTTTATTGCATCATTAATTATGATCCCTCATTTATAATCCTCTATTTATCCCCCTATATAGCAATACACCTCAGGAGCAGGGTTAGGAAGCACGTGTGTTTTCACTATTATTTGTCCTTGTTGTTAGTGTGATAACTTTTATTTATAAAAATTGCTAAAAGCTAAGTTTTATGCCTTAGGGTGTAAATAAGTTTGGTCTGTCTGTGAAATACCTCTGTTCTGTTTAGCATCATTTAATTGTGTGACTGCATCATTTTTGTGATGACGCTGCAGTACTGCAATGAAACTCTAACATTTGTGAACATAGCCCTAATTTTACTGAAGACTTTTGCGCAATCAGTAAAGTTGCAACACCTGCTTCGGTCACTCCTTGCTTGCTCAGGTGTAGGCTGGAGGGCTGGTCAGAATAACTCAGGGGGGTGTTAGACAAAATCCAGGCAAGCTTCCTGTGACATCACGCCATGCCACCTTTTTAAGTCTGCATCATCAGCCAGTGCTCAGCAAACAAATGTGAGACAGAGGCATGGAATCTCTATCTCCTGAGGGGCAAGAGCATACAGAGCAGGAGACTAAGTGGATTCTATTCTTGTTCTTAGAAATAAAGGCTATTCCATGCATTCCATTTCCTACAATGGTGTGTACTCCTCCCTTCAGAGGACAGCACAAACAGGCTCTAACCAGAGTAGAAAAAGTGGGAGGCCGCGTTGCACAACTAAGCAAGAAGATAAGCACATTAGAGTCTCTAGTTTGAGAAACAGATGCCTCACAGGTCCCCAACTGGCATCTTCATTAAATAGTACCCGCAAAACACCAGTGTCAACATGTACAGTGAAGAGGCAGCTGGGGGATTTTGGGCTACAGGGCAGAGTGGCAAAGAAAAAAAACATATCTGAGACTGGCCAATAAAAGAAAAAGATTAAGATGGGCAAAAGAACACAGACATTGGACAGAGGAAGACTGGAAAAAAGTGTTGTGGATGGAGGAATCCAAGTTTGAGGTGTTTGGATCACAAAGAAGAACGTTTGTGAGACGCAGAACAAATGAAAAGATGCTGGAAGAATGCCTGACGCCATCTGTTAAGCATGGTGGAGGTAATGTGAGGGTCTTGGGTTGCTTTGGTTCTGGTAAGGTGGGAGATTTGTACAGGGTAAAAGGGATTCTGAATAAGGAAGGCTATCACTCAATTTTGCAACGCCATGCCATACCCAGTGGACAGCGCTTGATTGGAGTCAATTTCATCCTACAACAGGACAATGACCCTAAACACACCTCCAAATTGTGCAAGAACTATTTACAGCAGAAGCAGGCAGCTGGTATTCTATCGGTAATGGAGTGGCCAGCGCAGTCACCAGATCTAACCCCACTGAGCTGTTGTGGGAGCAGCTTGACCGTAAGGTACGCCAGAAGTGGCCCATCCAACCAATCCAACTTGTGGGAGCTGCTTCTAGAAGCATGGGGTGCAATTTCTCCAGCTTACCTCAACAGACTAAAGGGGTTATCCAGCGCTACAAAAACATGGCCACTTTCCCCCTACTGTTGTCTCCAGTTTGGGTGGGGTTTTGAAACTCAGTTCCATTGAAGTAAATGGAGCTTAATTGCAAACCACACCTGAACTGGAGACAATAGTAGGGGGAAAAGTGGCCATGTTTTTGTAGCGCTGGATAACCCCTTTAATAGCTAGAATGCCAAAGGTGTGCAATGCTGTAATTGCTGCAAAAGGTGGATTCTTTGACAAAATCTAAGTTTGATGTAAATACAATGTTATTTCAAATACAAATCATTATTTCTAACCTTGTCAATGTCTTGACTATTTTCTATTCATTTCACAACGTATGGTGGTGAATAAATGTGACTTTTCATGGAAAACACAAAATTGTTTGGGTGACCCCAAACTTTTGAACGGTAGTGTAATACAGACACATCTATATAATTTTTCATGTTAATGTTAATAGAAACAAAAAAATCCCTATCTGGAGTTCCCCTTTAAATGAAGCTTTTCTTTACAGTGAGCAGATACCTGCCTATCTGTGAGAACAAGCTGAAGGTGTGGTGGTAGCTGGCCTATTCACAGGGAATCACAAGAAATATGCTGTGCCATGTATACTAGTACTACTCGCTCATCTCTGGTTATTATAAATAAGATTATTTTTAAAGCTGTCGAAGTCTTTGACTCGGATTCCACGGTCCTGCTGAACACCCAGATATGTTAAAGTGACTCTGTACCCACAATCTGCCCACCCCAAACCGCTTGTACCTTCAGATAGCTGCTTTTAATCACAGATCCGTTCTGCGGTCTGTTTGGCAGGTAATGCAATTATTGTCCTAAAAAACAACTTATAAACTTGCAAAACTGGCACAACCTCTCTGTCCCTCCTCCCCGCCCTCTTCATCATTAGGAATGCTCTAGGCATGTATTCTCCTATTCATCAGCTGTGTGAACACTGCATATGGGCTGGATCATAAGGCACCTGTAAAGTGTTCACAGCAGAGGAATAGGAAAAATCCTGCCAGTGGCATTCCTAGTGATGAAGAGGGTGGGGAGGAGGGACAGAGAGGTTGTGCAAGGTTAGGTGCAAGTTGTTTTTATGACAATAACTGCATTACCTGCCGAATGGAGCCCAGAACAGATCTTGAATTAAAAGCAGCTATCCGAAGGTACAAGTGGTTTGGGGGGGGGGACAGACTGTGGGTACAGAGTCTCTTTAACCCCTTAACGACAAAGGGCGTATATTTACGCCCTGATGCCGTTAGGGACGTTCAGAGCGGGGCCGCGCTCTGAACCGCGGCGGTCCCGGGTGGCGCTTGTAGCCCGGGACCGCAGGTATTAGCGGGCGCGGTCCGATCGCCGTGCCCGCTAATACAGTAATCAGATGCAGCTGTCATCCCGGACGCAGCGTCATCCCTGGTGTCTAGTGGGGAGATCGCTCCTCCGGGATGTTATCCCAGAGGAGCGATCTCCGTTTCTGAAGCCGGCCGGGGACCGCTCCAAGATGGCGCCGTCCCCGGCTCGGCACTCGTTTACTTCCGGCTGCAGCAGCCGGAAGTAAACGAGTGCCTATCTCATGGATCTCTGCAGCATATCTATGCTGCAGAGATCTCAATGAGAGATCAAAGCACTTATACTAGAAGTCCCCTAGGGGGGCTTCTAGTATAAGTGTAAAAGTAAAAAAAAAAAGTGTTGTTAATAGTAAAAAGCCCCCTCCCCTAATAAAAGTCTGAATCATCCCCCTTTTCCCAGGTTATTAATAAAAGCAAATAAATAAATAAACATGTTTGCTATCACCGCGTGCGTAATTGCCTGAACTATTAATTAATCACATTCCTGATCTCGCATGGTAAACTGCGTCAGCACAAAAAAATCCCAAAGTGCAGAATTGCGCATTTTTGGTTGCATCAAATCCAGAAAAATTGTAATAAAAAGCTATCAAAAAGCCGTATATGCGCAAGGTACCGATAGAAAGATCACATCATGGCGCAAAAAATGACACCTCACACAGCCCCATAGACCAAAGGATAAAAGCGCTATAAGCATGGGAATGGAGCAATTTTAAGTGACGTATATTTGTTGACAATGGTTTGAATTTTTTACAGGCCATCAAATACAATATAAGTTATACATGTTACATATCGTTTTAATCGTAACGACTTGAGGAACATGCATAACAAGTCAGTTTTACCCCAGGGCGAATGGCGTAAAAACACATTTCCCCCAAATAAACAAAATGCGGGGTTTTTTTTTCAATTTCACCACACTTTGATTTTTTTTCTGGTTTCGCAGTGTACTTTATGCAAAAATTCAGCCTGTCATTGCAAAGTACAATTAGTGACGCAAAAAATAAGGGCTCATGCGGGTTTCTAGGTGGAAAAATGCAAGTGCTATGGCCTTTTAAGCACAAGGAGGAAAAAACGCAAAAATCGAAATTGGCTCTGTCCTTAAGGGGTTAAAGAATCCCTCTTGCACTAAAAGGAAAATGAGAAAGACCTTTCTTTGAGCAGCTTTAAAAATCACTAAGGCCTGAGATGAAGAAAAATGAATGTATAACCCCAATATCCTGATGACAAATTCCCCATATTTCTGATAAATTGTCTTTATATCAGAAATAATGAAACAGAGTATTTAGGATTGGCTATCCTTTGTAGAATGTCATCTACAAAAGCCAGAGTTTTAAGCATTTGGTGGCCTATTGCAACCACCAAAAAGAAGGCAACATTTCCAATTCTTGCAGCATAAAGTCTAGAGACAGTAAGCAACCCTGTCTTGTGCCTTTATGAGTACTGAAAACATTTACCTTTAAAGAAGAAGTCTGACAAAAATTTTTAATAAAGTATTATATTGCCCCGAAAAGTTCTACAAATCACCAATATACACTTATTACAGAAAAAGCTTATAAAGTGTTTTTTTCCCTGCACTTACTACTGCATCAAGGCTTCACTTCCTGGATAAAATGGTGATGTCACGACCCGACTCCCAGAGCTGTGTGGGCTGTGGCTGCTGGAGAGGATGATGGCAGAGGGATGCTCAGTGTCCCTCCAGTACCCTGTGTCCCTCAGTGTCCCTATGCCATCTTCCTCTCCAGCAGCCACAGCCCGCACAGCTCTGGGAATCGGGTTGTGACATCACCATTTTATCCAGGAGGTGAAGCCATGATGCAGTAGTAAGTGCAGGGAACAAAGCACTTTATAAACATTTCCCATAATAAGTGTATATTGGTGATTTGATAACTTTTTGGGGGGCAATACAATACTTTAATAATAATTTTCGCCGGACTTCTCCTTTAACAACAATTAAACATTACCATTAAATATTATTAAGAAGGTTGTAATAAAATAAAAATTCCACCATTGTTTTTGCTTTTACTTTTAACAGGAATGTGTTATTGTGTTTATTGTTTCGTGCTTGAGTGTTAGGAGTTGTTTTCTTTCTGGGTGAACTAATGTTTTTGCTAGTAACATTTTGGGGTACATAAAATGTAGATTTTTTTTTATTTTAAGGTCAAGTGACCAAAAACCATCAATTCTTGTCTTGGGTATTTACTCGAGAACGGCGGCACGCAAGCTCTCCCATAGACAGGCTACGGCACACAGACAGGCGGGATCTTTCTGCTGCGGAATTCCACCTCAGTGTGAACATATCCTTAGTCTCCATTTTATCGGTGGTCAATGTCACCTAGGCGGGACTTCATGACAGTTGGATCCCATCAGTTGCCTGTTTTTAGCCAAATTCCCACCCACAGCAGTCAATGCAGCGCCAGTTTATTGAAAAATTCTGGACAACCCCTTTAACACTATGTAATGTGAATGAGGTGTATATCATTTTCCAGCAAAGTGCCAGCCTGTTTAGTCCAGTGCAGTTTAACCATCAGTGTGCCATGGCATAACAGAAGGGCGAAGGTACAGTGATGTAACTGCCCTGAGAAGTAACAGAATGGTCAGGGCCGGCGTTAGGGGGGGGCAAGCAGGGCAAATGCCCAGGGCCCCCATCCCCCAGGGGCCCCCTACCGCAGTTCCAGTGGAGAGGAGAGCACAGACAGCGTCCTGCAGCGTCTGGGAGTGATCCCTTGCTGCTGCTATCAGGGGTCATGCAGAGGCTGCAGGACGCTGGGCTCGGTGTCTGCTCCCCCTCCCCCTCCAGCTCCTCTCACTGCACGTGACTTCCTGCTCTGGTGTGGAGCTGTCGGGACGATGGAGGAGAGGGCTGCCGGGTGAGGATGACAGCCTGCTGCTGCTGCAAGGAACATGAGGGGGATTCACCACTACAACCAGCATGCTAGAGGGAGTAAGTATTCTGTACATGTAGTGTGTAATGTGTATGAATGTAGGTGTATAATGCATGAAGGTAGTGTGTGTTACATGTCCTGTGTATAGTGTGTGGACTGGATGGTTTGTATCTGTATAATGTGTTTTCATGGGTGTGTGAGTGTGTGTGTGTGTGTGTGTGTGTGTGTGTGTGTATATATATATATATATATATAATGGTGTGTGTGTGTGTGTATATGTATATATATATATATATATATATATATATATATATAATGGTGTGTGTGTATTAGCACTGCTGACCCCAAGTGTTGAGGTGAATAGACTGTATATAGCAGCTGCAGCCATTCTCCGGCCTTATCAGTCCTATGTAATTGCTGCAGCTCCTATGTATAGTGTATGATGACATCACTAAGGCAATACGGTGTATTTTATTGAGAAAAAAATAAGGTGGTATTCAGTCTTTAGGTGGTGGTCACTGTATGGTGGTAATATTGGTCTGTATATAGTGTCATTATGCAGTGGTCACTCTTTGGCATTAATATTGGTCTGTATATAGAGTCATTATGCAGTGGTCACTCTATGGTGGTAATATTGGCCTGTATATAGTGTCATTATGCAGTGGTCACACTTTGGCATTAATATTGGTCTGTATATAGCGTATATATATACACTCATTACTGCCATAGATTGACTACCACATAATGACACTATATACAGACCAATATTACCGGCATACAGTGACCACCACATAATGACTCTATATACACACTATATACAGACCAATAGTACAACCATAGAGTGATCGCCCACATAATATTGGTCTGTATATAGTGTGTATATAGAGTCATTATACAGGGGTCAGTCTATGGCAGTAATTTTGGTCTGTATATAGAGTCATTATGCAGTGGTCACTCTATGGCGGTAATATTGGTCTGTATATAGTGTCATTATGCAGTGGTCACTCTTTGGCATTAATATTGGTCTGTATATAGCGTATATATAGAGTCATTATTGCCATAGATTGACTACCACATAATGACACTATATACAGTACAGCCACAGTACAGTATATATAGTACAGCCATAGAGTGATCGCCACATAATATTGGTCTGCATACAGTGTATATAGAGTCATTATACAGGGGTCAGTCTATGGCAGTAATATTGGTCTGTATATAGAGTCATTATGCAGTGGTCACTCTATGGCGGTAATATTGGTCTGTATATAGAGTGTATATAAAGTCATTATACAGGGGTCAGCCTATGGCAATAATATTGGTCTGTATATAGCGTATATAGCGTAGAGTCATTACTGCCATAGATTGACTGCCACATAATGACTCTATATATACACTATATACACCAATAGTACAGCCATAGGGTGACAGCCACATAATATTGGTCTGTATACAGTGTATATACAGTCATTTATTATACAGTGGTCAGTCTATAGCGGTAATATTGGTCTGTATATAGTGTATATAGAGTCATTATGCGGTGGTCACTCTATGGCGATAATATTGGTCTGTATATAGTGTATATAGAGTCATTATGGGGCGGTCACTTTTATGGTGGTAATATTGGCCTATATATATTGTGTTTTCTTCAATAACGGTATGGAGGTAATATTTGGTCCTGATTATAGTGATTTTTTTAAATTTATTTTTTTAAAGCAATTCATATAAATAGTTCTTGTATTTACACCACTAGCGGGCAGTCCTGACATTTAGCAGCAGTCCTGGCATGTAGGGGCAGTCCTGGCATTTAGCGGCAGTCCTGGCATGTAGTGGCAGTCCCAGAATGTAGCGGCGGTCCTGACATGTAGGGGCAGTCCCAGAATGTAGCGGCGGTCCTGACATGTAGGGGCAGTCCCAGAATGTAGCGGCGGTCCTAACATGTAGGGGCAGTCCCAGAATGTAGCGGCGGTCCTGACATGTAGGGGCAGTCCCGACATGTAGGGGCAGTCCCGACATGTAGAGGCGGTCCCGATATGTAGGGGCGGTCCCGACATGTAGGGGCGGTCCCGACATGTAGGGGCGGTCCCGACATGTAGGGGCGGTCCCGACATGTAGGGGCGGTCCCGACATGTAGGGGCGGTCCCGACATGTAGGGGCGGTCCCGACATGTAGGGGCGGTCCCGACATGTAGCGGCGGTCCCGACATGTAGCGGTAGTCCTGACATGTAGCGGCATGTAAACTTCTGAACTGAGTAAGTGCCCTAATACATGGAGCGAAAATTGTCCGAATCAGGACGCTATCGCTCTGTGAGGACACTGGGGAACATGATCAGGTAGTATATATCACAGGCAAGGCCTGAGGACACCGGGGAACATGATCAGGTAGTATATATATCTTTATCGTTTACTATATACAGCAAGGATTGCACACACATCACTAATGATATACTGTATATATACACATAGGAGGAGATTTATCAAACATAGTGTAAAGTGAAACTGGCACAGTTGCCCCTAGCAACTTATCAGATTCCACCTTTCATTACTCAGATTCTAAGTAGGTGGAATCTGATTGGTTGCTAGGGGCAACTGAGACAATTCTTCTTTACACCAGTTTGATAAATCTCCTCCATAGCTTTTGCTGTAGTAGGCTCTCTAAGCGAGCTCCATTCTACCAGATTGGCACTCACTTCTGCAGAATATCAGGCCGTGTAATACGGCCTTAAAAGTGTCCGTATGCTTCCAATAACTGCTGGCTGAACAATCCTTCAGCTGACAATTATCTCTCCCATCTGGTCCCGTCCTCCCCATACATAGAAATTTGGCACATCTGAGTTTTCCTGTGTTTTCTATGAGAGGGTAAAGCCATAGCCATACAGATCTGATGGCGGCTTATCTCTCTTAGAACAAAGAGGTTGGGCATTGATTTTCCATCAAGCTTGATCCCCTATGTCCTCTGATATCATCTGTCAGAGGACTGTCCAGAGAGCCCCATACACCTTACACTGATGGCCGAACCCACCAGGAGCAACAGGTACCACCAACAAAAGAGTAACATGTATGGGGACCTTAAATTGTTGCTAAAATATTTCAGCATTTGGGGCCCCACCTTTAACTTTGCCCAGGGCCACATCTAGTCTAAAACCGGCCCTGAGAATGGTAATACATGTGTGCATACTTCTGACAACTCCCCAGTGCTGGTCATGCCCCTGAAATAGTAGGAATGAGAAACAGCTGTACACTATGGAGGGGTCTCTCAAGGGGCGCAGTGGTTAAAGAACTAAAATCACCTTGATACCATTTTGAAGAGACAGTCTAACTAAAGTATACTTGTTTTTTCAAGTTCGTGAAAAAAAAAAAAAAAAAAAAGGTTAAAGGAGTACTCTGGGGATTATTTTTTAAATCAACTGGTGTCAGAAAGTTATACGGATTTGGAATTTACTCCTATTTAAAAATCTTGAGCCTTCCAGTACTTATCAGCTGCTGTATGTCCTGGATGTAATGGTGTATTCCCTGCAGTCTGGCACTGTGCTCTCTGCTGCAATCTCTGTCAGTGACAGGAACTGCTACTGCTGCTACTGCCCTGGACAGTTCCTGTCATGGAAAAGGTGGCAGCAGAGAGCAAGACTGGAAAAAATACACCACTTCCTGCAGGACATACAACAGCTGATAAGTACTGGAAGGCTGGAGGTTTTTAAATAAACGTAAATTACAAATCTATAAAACTTTCTGACACCAGCTGATTTAAAACATTATTCCCCTGAGAACCTCTTTGGACATGAAGCACCTTAAAAACATAAAAATGTCCCCAGAGACCAGCAACACTCAATCTCCATGTAAACGTTGCGTACTAGTGTGCCAATGTTAGTAGATATGCCCCAACAAATGACAGAGTATCACTCTGCATTTGATGCAAGAGTCATCCACTACTATTGCAGAATGGCAGTGTATTTAGTTGTGGTTGATATAACCTGTATCAGATCTTCCGCCATCCTGTTCTATGACACATAGAATAATAGTGGGGTCTGGTACAGATTCCCATCCAGACAGCGGAGAAGGCAGCACATCAGTATTCATTGTCCTCCATGTGCCATCCACGTCATAACAGACTGGTGGGAAATCCCTTCACTACGTCCTCTGCCCAACTCATGGAAAGCACAACCCTCCTACACCAAGCGTCACAGGCCGTGGAGGGGCGGAAGGCTACCAGGGTATCCCCATATAATGCCTATTCACCATTTATTGCCAGGTGACCCCATCTCCCTATAAGGTCAGCACCACTATATCCAGGGAACACCAGTGTGACTGGGAGAGGGTGTGAGGGAACACCAGTGTGACTGGGAGAGAGTGTGAGGGAACACCAGTGTGACTGGGAGAGGGTGTGAGGGAACACCAGTGTGACTGGGAGAGGGTGTGAGGGAACACCAGTGTGACTGGGAGAGAGTGTGAGGGAACACCAGTGTGACTGGGAGAGGGTGTGAGGGAACACCAGTGTGACTGGGAGAGAGTGTGAGGGAACACCAGTGTGACTGGGAGAGAGTGTGAGGGAACACCAGTGTGACTGGGAGAGAGTGTGAGGGAACACCAGTGTGACTGGGAGAGGGTGTGAGGGAACACCAGTGTGACTGGGAGAGAGTGTGAGGGAACACCAGTGTGACTGGGAGAGGGTGTGAGGGAACACCAGTGTGACTGGGAGAGAGTGTGAGGGAACACCAGTGTGACTGGGAGAGAGTGTGAGGGAACACCAGTGTGACTGGGAGAGGGTGTGAGGGAACACCAGTGTGACTGGGAGAGGGTGTGAGGGAACACCAGTGTGACTGGGAGAGGGTATGAGGGAATACCAGTGTGACTGGGAGAGGGTGTGAGGGAACACCAGTGTGACTGGGAGAGGGTGTGAGGGAACACCAGTGTGACTGGGAGCCAGTGTGAGGGAACACCAGTGTAACTGGGAGCCAGTGTGAGGGAACACCAGTGTAACTGGGAGCCAGTGTGAGGGAACACCAGTGTAACTGGGAGCCAGTGTGAGGGAACACCAGTGTAACTGGGAGAGGGTGTGAGGGAACACCAGTGTAACTGGGAGCCAGTGTGCAGAACAGATGGTACAAATCACTGCCGCATATTGTACACACTGTCAGCCGAGGCGATGAGACTAGATATCTAACCTCTCCCAGGTTTCCCAATGGTCACACGCAGGATGACAAATAAACAACTGTCACCTAATGGTAGTTAGAGGCTAGAAGCTGCAGGGCAGAGCGCGGCCATCCATCACACGCCATCCACCAGGGTGCAGCTTCTGTGAGGGGCACATGATGAGAAGGATAAGGAGCACGGTGATAAATAATGCATGCCGCTGACTGCGAGAAGGGATGCTGGCTACATACCTATCGCTGTACAACGAGCACGTCCACAGCTGCAGCTCCGGGCAGATGTGCCAGCAGGGCGGGCTCCTCTCTACACAACGTATGATGCTGCTGCTATATCCAAACACAAAGGGGATTCAGGTGGAAGGATCAATGTGCCCGACTCCTGAGTCACCGGACTCCCCGGCTGCATCCTGAAGCCTGACAGGGAATTGTGTGCAGTGTAAGCGGCGGCTGCTCCTCGCGCAGCAGCCTGTAAGGCGCGCTCTGATTGGCCGGCAGCATCCTGTCCCGCATTGGCTGACAGCTCTCGTCCTGTCATTGGCTGAGGGAGCGATGTAGCGTAGTCCGAGCTCGGTATCATCGCAGTGTCCCGGGTAGATGCTATTTCCCAGTGAATCTGTGTACCCTTGATGACATCACGTCGTGTGAATTGTATGGGAGGAGCTTAATTTTTCCCGGCCTTTCTTAGTAGTAGTGAGGAAGCAGCCGGTCTAGGTCAGTCAGGACTGTCCTTCTGCATGGTTTGTCTCTTTTCCGGGCTTTCTGTCAGGTAGAAAACATCAGTAATGGCTGTTTGAGGAGTTTCTGGGCATTGGAATTGGTAAGCTACTGACTGGGAGCATTTTTTATGAAGTTTTGCGGGGTTAGGGGTCTGTAGTAACATGTAATGCGATGATCTGCAGTGTCAGGGTCTGTAGCAGGGCCGGATTAAAGAGTGGGCACAAGGGGCACGTGCCCCGGGGCCCCCACCACAAAGGGGCCCCCACCAACCCGAACCCGGAAGCAAAGCGCCCCCCCCCCCCTCTGCCGCCCCCCACCGGTAATGTCTGCGCCCGGGGGGGGGGGGGGGGGGGGTTAGCGGTGTCACTTTCGGGGCCAGGTGAGCTTCCAGCAGACAGGCTGTTGCACACAGGCACGGAAGCTCACCGCAGCAGCCCGCAGTGCCTGGACTTCCTGTTCGGCAGCGGCGCACAGTGACGTCATCGCGCCGAGCAGGAAGTTCGGCCACCGCGGGCTGCTGCGATGAGCTTCCGTGCCTGTGTGTAACAGGCTGTCTGCTGGAAGCTCACCTGGCCGGCAAGTAAACAGGGGTGGGGGGATCCGGAGCCTGACCAGCCTGCCCCTCCAACCCCTCGGCTGATCCCCCTGCCCCCCAGCTTCTCTCCCTGCCAGCCCGCCCCTCCAGCCCCTCGGCCAATCCCCCTGCCCCCCACCTTCTCTCCCTGCTCCCCAGCTTCTCTCCCTGCCAGCCAGCCTGCCCCTCTGCTGATCCCCCTGCCCCCCCACCTTCTCTCCCTGCCCCCCAGCTTCTCTCCCTGCCAGCCCACCCCTCGGCCGATCCCCCTGCCCCCCAGCTTCTCTTCCTGCTCCCCCAGCTTCTCTCCCTGCCAGCCCGCCCCTCGGCCAATCCCCCTGCCCCCCACCTTCTCTCCCTGCTCCCCAGCTTCTCTCCCTGCCAGCCAGCCTGCCCCTCTGCTGATCCCCCTGCCCCCCCACCTTCTCTCCCTGCCCCCCAGCTTCTCTCCCTGCCAGCCCACCCCTCGGCCAATCCCCCTGCCCCCCACCTTCTCTCCCTGCTCCCCAGCTTCTCTCCCTGCCAGCCAGCCCGCCCCTCTGCTGATCCCCCTGCCCCCCCAGCTTCTCTCCTTGCTCCCCAGCTTCTCTCCCTGCCAGCCAGCCCGCCCCTCTGCTGATCCCCCTGCCCCCCCAGCTTCTCTCCTTGCCCCCCAGCTTCTCTCCCTGCCAGCCCACCCCTCGGCCAATCCCCCTGCCCCCCACCTTCTCTCCCTGCTCCCCAGCTTCTCTCCCTGCCAGACCACCCCCCAGCTTCTCTCTCTGGCCCCCAGCTTCTCTCCCTGCCCCCCAGCTTCTCTCCCTGCCAGCCAGTCCGCCCCTCTGCCGATCCCCCTGCCCCCCCAGCTTTTCTCCCTGCCAGCCCGCCCCTCGGCCGATCCCCCTGCCCCCCAGCTTCTCTCCCTGCCAGCCCACCCCTCTGCCGATCCCCCTGCCCCCCAGCTTCTCTCCCTGCCAGCCAGCCCGCCCCTCTGCCGATCCCCCTGCTCCCATCAGCTTCTCTCCCTGCCCCCCCCCCAGCTTCTCTCCCTGCCCCCCAGCTTCTCTCCCTGCCAGCCAGCCCGCCCCTCTGCCGTTGAGTTGTGTTCGGAGAAGTCTTCATGATGGCTGCGCCAGATGGAGAGGAAAGCGAAGAGTGAGCGACAGCAATCGGAGAAGACGTCACCCGTGAGTCATTAGTAACTGCACTGTAATCACTTCTATAGTGTGCAGAGCCTGTGTACCATTGGGGTCTAAATAGGTCAGTGTATGGTTTGCGGTAGTGTACTGACACAGCCCCGCGGTCACTACAGTACACTAGCGCAAACTTTTAAACTAGAATCCAACTACAACAGCTGCAGGCACTACAACTCCCAACATATCCTGAGGGCTGCAGACTGTCAGTACATGCTGGTAGTTGTAGTGCCTGCAGCTGTTGTAGTTAGGTCCTAGGTGCATTATACACTGGATGCTTTGTGGTATATAAGAATACATAGATCTGTGGGGGCTCAGTGCAGGGAAGTGACCCCAGAACATCACTAATAGGGGATAGGGGGAGATGTTTTTGTTCTATCCCCTATTAGTGCTGTTCTGGGGTCACTTCCCTACACTGAGCCCCCACAGATTTCTGTATTCTGATCCCTTACAAAGCCTCCAGTGTATAATGCACCTAGGACCCAACTACAAGAGCTGCAGGCACTACAACTCCCAGCATATCCTGAGGGCTGCAGACTGTCAGTACATGCTGGGAGTTGTAGTGCCTGCAGCTGTTGTAGTTGGGTCCTAGGTGCATTATACACTGGAGGCTTTGTGGCATATAAGAATACATAGATCTGTGGGGGCTCAGTGCAGGGAAGTGACCCAAGAACATCACTAATAACATCTCCCCCTATCCCCTTTTAGTGATGTTCTGGGGTCACTTCCCTACACTGAGCCCCCACAGATCTATGTATTCTTATATGCCACAAAGCATCCAGTGTATAATGCACCTAGGACCCAACTACAACAGCTGCAGGCACTACAACTCCCAGCATGTACTGACAGTTTGCAGCCCCCAGGATATGCTGGGAGTTGTAGGACAGTGTGGACAGATGTATTGCTGGACCTTCAGGGCTGATGGTTGTCACCCACAGATTGCAGCCACCAAGAGACTCTGCATACAGTGATTTATTAAAGGGTTGTCCTCTCAGAAACTACAACTCCCAGCATACCCTGAGAGCTGAATAAATGGAGGGTGTTCTGAGAGTTTCACTTTGACTGAAAATGTTTTTAAGGAAGGATTTGTCACAGATACAGATGAATCCAGGAAAGCAGCGGCCTGTCGTGTCTCACTGGTTCTATATTGGTGGGCACCAAGGATCATTTCCTCTGGTGGGCCCCAGGTACCCCAGTCCGATACTGGACAGAAGCGGACCCCAAACTAAGACGTCCCCGACCTCCTTCACGTCTGTTTGATGAGAAGAGCGGGCATCAAGCAGAGCGGCACTCCAGTACCCAGCACTACTGAGAGCCGGGGGATGCCGCTCAGTAGTACTGGGTGCTGAGTATTCGGTGCTGGGGTGCCAGCCGTGACGGGGTACACACCATGCATACACCACGATGGGGTGCCTGGGGGGGGGTTTACCTCAGCATGCAAAGTGCCTAGGGCAGCATAAATTGTAAATACGGAGAATACGCGGAGAACTACAGCTACCAGGACACCACTGGGGATGGGGGAGGGCTATTACAGCTACCAGGACACCACTAGGGGTTGACTACAGCCACCAGGGGCATTATTACTATATGGGGGCACAGCAGGGGACATTACTATATGGAGGGCACAGCAGCGGACATTATTACTATATGGAGGCACAGCAGGGAGCAATAGTACTATATGGGGACACAGCAGGAGGCACTATTACTATATGGGGTGTACAGCAGAACCATTATTTATATATGTGGACATAGCAGGGGACATTATTACTATATGGGGACATAGGGACTTTAAAACTATTTGGGGCACAGCAAGGGACATACAGGGGGCAACCCACATACCTACTCACTTTACTGGAAATCACACCAAAAAGTGGAATTAATACTGTTTGGGACCTTATGGGTTGGAAAAAGGGAAGGAAGTTGTTGTAAAAGTGCGGAGCCTAAGATGTTTGTCTGGCAGGTCAAACGGAAACGGAAAGTGACGCCTCAGATCAAAGAAGACATCACCTGTAAGTCACTGGATGACATTTCTTTTGTATTTTCTAGAACATTATTTGGTAGGGGTGCCTAGAGTTTATAAAAAAAAAAAAAGTTAGGCTATATTGCTCTAAGCCATAATACCATCACTGCTTCTCGCTAGCAAAAATCATTGGTCACCGGCCATGCATCGCTACGTCAAAAAGTGATGTGCGACTGATGGCTGATCCAGCCTTATCATATGCTCTTTAAGTGAGCGCCAATCTAGCAGAATGGCGCTGCTTACCCAGGATATCAGGCTGTGTATAATGGCACTAACACAGTGGCTAAGAGCACACAGAAAGTGCTGGGTTCTCACATTGCGTTATTAACACAAACACAATGTGAGAACACACCCTGATACTCACCCCTTCCTGCACCTGTCTCTAGGGCTGTGCATCTTCCTCTGCACTGCAGCCTCTAGTGACCATCACGTGCACAACAGAGGAGGATGCTGAGCCAGGAGCGAGGAGGGATCTGTGTTAAGTCGCCTACAGTAAGCTGACATCTATATAGATCGTGATATTGTTATTTTTTTTGGGGGGGGGGGCAGCCTCCAACAAAATTGTCGCCCGGGGCCTCCACCAACCTTAATCCGGCCCTGGTCTGTAGTAACATGTTATGCCATGATCTGCAGGGTCAGGGTCTGTAGTGTGTTATGCGATGATCTGCAAGGTCTGTAGTGTGTTATATGATGATCTGCAGGGTCAGGGGTCTGTAGTAATGTTTTATGTGATGATCTGCAGGGTCAGGGGGTCTTTAGTAATGTTTTATGTGATGATCTGCAGGGTCAGGGTCTGTAGTGTGTTATGGGATGATCTGCAGGGTCAGGGTCTGTAGTGTGTTATGGGATGATCTGCAGGGTCAGGGTCTGTAGTGTGTTATGGGATGATCTGCAGGGTCAGGGTCTGTAGTGTGTTATGGGATGATCTGCAGGGTCAGGGTCTGTAGTGTGTTATGGGATGATCTGCAGGGTCAGGGTCTGTAGTGTGTTATGGGATGATCTGCAGGGTCAGGGTCTGTAGTGTGTTATGGGATGATCGTCAGGGGTCTCTAGTAATGATGTTATGTGATGGTCTGCAGGGACCTGAAGCAATGATGTTTTTTGATGATCTGCAGGGGCAGGCACCTGTAGTGATGATATGCGATGGTCTGCAGGGTCAGGGGTCGGTAGTAATGTTATGTGATGGTCTGCAGGGCCAGGGGTCTGTAGTAGTGATGATGGTCTGCAGGGTTAGGGGTATGTACTAATGATATATGATGATCTTCGGGGTCAGGGGTCTGTAGTAATGATATGCGATGATCTGCAGGATGTTTATGCGATGGCCTGCTGGGTCAGGGGTCTGTAGTAGTTATGGTCTGCAGGGTTAGGGGTCTGTAGTAGTGATATACGATGGTCTGCGGGGTCTCATGGTCTGTCTCCAGTTCTCCTGAATCAGCTGATAGGGACAGCTGGTTGGGGAGAGCTCACCTGAGCCTGCAGGCTGCTCTACTTTTCTATTGTGGGAGCATTCTGCAATGTGCTGGAGTCAGGGTCTGTGCGTTGCTTAATCAGCAGCTGAGGGCCCGCTGACAGGCTAACATCGGCCTCCCTCCACAGTGGGCCGCCAGCGGGGGCGTTACTTGTAACCTGTTCAGCAACTCCCCCATCCTCCCTGCTTTCTCTTCATTCTCCTTTCATCTTTCAGGGCAGGCAGTGTCTTTGTTCAATGCTGCTTGCACCGAAAGATGAAAGGAGAATGAGGAGAGCGTGCAGAGGATGAAGTAGATGCCGGGAGAGGAGACGCGCGCTGCCACAGAGCAGGCGACAGGTGATTTGAAGGTTTTTTCTTCTATGGAGGGGGCATAAAGGGCCAATAAATATATCTTCCACAGAGGGGGGCCCTAAAACTGGGGGCACAGAGGGGGGGGGGGCATAAAACAACCAGTTGGGGGCACAGAGGGGCATATATCTGATTGGGGGCACGTGAGGTCTTAAACTGATTGGGGACACAGGGGGGCTTAAACTGATTGGGGGCACAGTGAGGCTAAAACTGATTGAGGGCACAGAGGCGGGCTAAAATTGATTGGAGGCACAGAGGCGAGGGGGCTACAATTGATTGGGGGCACGGGGGGGGGGGGGCCTAAAATTGATTGGGGACACAGAGGGGGGTTCTAAAACAACTAATTGGCACAGAGGGGGGCATAAAACAACAAATTAAGGGCACAGAGGGGCCAATAAAATATATCTGGCACAGAGGAGGGCATAAATCTGACGGGGGCCTAAAACTGATTTTGCGCACAGAGGGGGGCTTAAAAATGGGGACACAGGGGGGCCCTTAAACTGATTGGGGCACAGAGAGTGCCCTAAAAGTAACTGGGGGCACAGAGGAGGGGCATTAAACAAATAATTGGGGGCACAGGGGGGCCAATAAAATATATCTGGCACAGAGGGAGGGGGGGGGGCTAAAACTGATTGGGGCACAGAGGGGGGCATAAAACTATATGGGGGGGGGCTATGTGGCTCCAAGGGGACTTGTATCTGGCTGTGGGGGAGTGGCCATATCTGGCTGCAGTGGGCATACTTGGTAGTCTCATACCTGGCTAGAGGGGGCATAGCCGGCTACAAGAGCCATACCTAGCTACTAGGGGCATACTTGGCTACAGGCCTTTCTGACTAAAGGGGCAAATCTGGCTACAGGAAGCAATGCATCTAGCTACAGGGTGGTTATTATCACTGGCCACAAAGGGGGCATTAATAATTATTGTGGTAGGGAACATAATTACTGACTACAGGGGGGCATTATTATTAGATATTACTACTGGCATTATTACTGGGTCTTACAGGTCAGTCAGATTGTTATAGGGGGAGGGGGAATCTGGGAATCCATTGCTGATAGAGCCTATGGCTCATTAAGGCAACATTTTTTATTGATTGCATCTTTGGGGGTACCCGGCTGGAGCATCTCATGAAATGGGGATACATGACTTCAGTTGGGATGTAATGCATCCTCACTTAACTCCTTGGGTGCCAGATTGTAAGAAGCTATCTGTACAGATGCTACATACTGTTAGGAGCAAAACACCTATCAAAATGATGGGTGTTCTGCTTCTTCTTTTCTTTTTTTTTGCCTCTCTCCTTTTTGTTTTTCAGATCTCTCTATCCAGAGCATTCCGTATTCCGTGGACTAGATCAATGTTTTTATTTGAATAAAAAAATATTTTTCACTTGTGTCTTGTCTTGTGTTTACTTTACAGTAGGGCTAGGTGATTAATCAAATTAATTCACCCAAAATGTTATCATCTATTTGATTTTGATTTTTAAATTAAAAAATAATAATCATTGGACGGAGGCGCGTTGTTGGCGGCTTTCAGCTGCGGAGGCAGAGCCTGGGGAGGGAGAGCGCCCAGCAGTGTCCTCCTTCCCTGCTGTTTACCTGCCCCCATAATGGGACAGGTATACTCTCTCCTGGCCGCACACGCCCCCAGTCTCTGTAGGAGGCGGCCTCAGGGACTGTAGGATAGGTTGACTGGGGCAGAGATGGTAGCATCACTGTGGTTACTGGAACTGTACAGCAGAATTGGGGCTCTGCACTGTACCCCTGATCCTGCTGTACAACTCCAGTAACTGCAATGCAGCTACCATCTCTGCCCCAGTAACCCTATCCTGCGGCCTCCAGAGACTGGGGCCCTCCATATTTGCCTGGAAGGGGAATATGTGTGCCCGGGGTGAGAGGAGTATACCAGGTATGTGCCCTCCTCCCCCAGTCTGCCCCTTTTCAAGGTTTCATGGGGCCCCATGAAGTTTGCTATGAGACCCCATGACTCCTTGCTACGCCCCTGCCCTTCATCTGTACTACTGTTACACCCTCTCATCTGTTCCTGTACTACTACACCCCTCATCCACTATGCCTCCATTACTTGACCTTACCTAGATAGAGGCACAAAGAAGATATCCTAAACTATATGGGGCACAGTGGAGGCTTGTCTACTACATGGGGGTGTGAAGGTGGCCATAAAGGGGATGTTACCTTGAGTAAAAACATTGTAATCCTTAAAGAGTCACTGTCGTTTTTTGTGGGTTTTTTTTGCAGAAATCAATAGTCCAGGCGATTTTAAGAAACTTTGTAATCGGGTTGATTGGCCAAATATGCCATTATCTGCATTTAAAAAGCCTTTTCCCATGTCCCCCCCCCTCCCTCCTCTTTTCCATCCACTGCAAAAAATCAGGAAATTGTGACTTGTTGCATCAGATGTACCCAGTCTGTTCTAGGGAGAGGGGATTGGGGAGGAGGAAGGAGGGAGTTAGCCGACAGCAGAAAGCAGATAACAGAGGATTACAGGCATGAAGCTGGGTAAACGCTGTAAACAGAGGTCAGAGAGGTCTGCTGACTGTCAGAGGAGAAAGGGCGATGTATGTTGAATCTGATTTTATTGAAGATTTCACAGAAAAACAGTAAAGAAAAACAAGTTCAAATACTATATACTTTCCACTCATAACATGCAGCAAATTGTTTTACAATCCAATATTGCAGAAGGACACAGGAGAACAAACAGCCTGTAATCTCTGAATTTTTGGCAGCCTTTGCAAAACCCCCAACAGGCCTCACTTCAACTGGGTGGGAGCTAGAGATGATATATAAGAAACCGAAAAAGAAAAGGAACACTGAAACAGTAGCAAAGAAACAAAGTACTGCAACCACACAACCATAAGTATGGGCTCGCTACTGAAAGACATGACAAAGCAAGGAAGAAGAAAAGAAGCTAGGACAAACAGCTCCTCTCAGTCTGAGGGCAGGCAACCATAAATCGCCAGGGCCCAGCAACCGTCTCCGAGCCCGATCGGGACCAAAACAGGTGGCCCAAGGAACTCAACGAATTAACTGTGGAAAATCGGGAGAGTCTTTAAACAAGATCCAACCCCTCCACGTCTTGGAGTAAGCCGTGTTGCGGTCATAATCCTCCGCAATAAGCTCCTCATATCTGCAGATTGCGTTGAGCTCCACCATCCATTCCGTCATGGAGGGGCACGTCGAAGTTTGCCAGTGCCTAGGGGTGACCAGGCGAGCAGCCGTCAAGAAGTGTCTCAGGACACCCTTCTTGATCGAGGAAATGGATCCCGGGAGAAGGCTTAGTAGGGCACATTGTGGAGTATTAATGATTTTCTTCTTGGAATAGGCCTCGTGCACCCCAAACACTCGATCCCAAAAGGATTTAATCACGGGGCATGCCCACCATATGTGTAGAATTCCCCCGTCCGGGGACCCACACCTCCATCAGGCTCCTGAAGCTGTTGGATACATGCGCTGGATGTCCGTAGGACACCTATACCATCGCAACAGAATTTTATAGTTCTTTCCTTTTGCGTGTGAGGCCATGGAAAGACCGTGAGTAAGGTTCAGATTTTCTGGACCTGTTCCTCTGAAAAAATCATAAAGCAGTAAGCCTCCCATTTACCAAAGAAGTGGGCTCGGTCTGCATTGCTGAGTGTTTGGAGCAATTGATAGAGTCTAGAAACAGTCCGTGGCCCCGAAGCATCAGAAAGAACCCAGTTGTCGAAGTCTGAAAGGGTCCTGGTAAGAGCCGCTCTGGATACTAAAGCCTGAAAAAAGGACTGCAGTTGATTGTATTCCAGCCAGGAACTTGGAGTACCAGGATATGCGGATCTAAGTGCCTCCACAGTGGGCAAACCCCCCTGAGGAAACACCTGAGTCAAACGCACTCCCGAGGAGCTATCCCACACCAAAAGGGTGCGTCGCAACAAAGGGCGATGTATTTGTAGATTAACTCTTTTTTGTCCTGTTTTGGTCTTTTATTTAGCTCTCTCCATAGGAGAAAAATGAAGACGGGGGAGAGCTTCAAACTGCTTTTTCATGATAAAAATGCATTTTTCGGCTAATAAACCTAATTACAGAGTTTCTTAAAATCGCCTGGACTATTGATTTCTGCAAAAAAAAAAATTCACAACAGTGACACTTTAACCTCTTAACCCCTTAACGACATCGGGCGTAAGTGTACGCCCCCGCAGCGTGGTACTTAACGCAAACGGGCGTATACTTACGCCCGATGTTTACCGGATCGCTGTGTGTAAACACACGGCGATCCGGTAACGATGGCTGCTGTAACACACAGCAGACCATCGTAGCTTGTCGGCACGGGGGGTGGATTACACCCCCCGTGCTGACGATCGCTGTAATTGGCTGATTTATTCAAATCAGCCAACTACAGCGATTTTCCGGGTCATCGGGGCCCCGGAAATCAATGGTGATTGGTGCTGTCCGAGACAGCACCAATCATCATTAGTGTGTATACTGAAGGGGGCCATGGTGCCACCCCCCAGATCGCCGCTATTGGCCGGCCAAGCCCGGCTAAGTAAAAATAAATATTACTTTTCTCTGCACCCCTCAGCTAGTTAGCTAAGAGGTGCAGAGAAGGTGTGTGCGGTGTGTGAGCACCATATTCACCGGATCCCGACGCTGGAGAGAAGATATGCGGTCCCGCGGCATCCCACGTTGTTCTCCGTCATCTCGGCTCCTGTCGGTTTTCGTCGTTTTTCTTCGGAGATCTTCGTCCAGGTACTTGTACTGCCCCGTAGCGGCTATATAATACATTAATCAGTGGCTTTGGGGTAAAGAAGTAGCTTTTTTTTTTTTTTCCGCCCTACCGCCACTGAGTGCTGATCAGCATCGCACACAAATGGAATTTTTCCCCTGTGATGAGGCTACTGTTGTCTGCCTCACAAGGGTTTTTTGCCTTCCTCTGGATTAACACAGGTTGAATTTGATGGACTTCTGTCATTTTCAACCTTATAAACTAATAATTGGCCTAATACCCCCAAATAAATTAGAATGGTCCCTTTTCCCCAACTAAATAGATATGGCCGCCATTCCCATTAGAGGCTTGCCATGATGCAATTAGAAAGCCCCTGTGTGGCCAGGACAGTACAAACTCCCCACAAGTGACCCCATTCTGGAAACTACACCGCTTAAGGAACCTAACAAGGGGGGCAGCGGGGATATGGCCTCCTGGTGACTTGCACATTTATGCTGTGAAAATGGAAAAAATTGTATTTTTCATCTTCACAGCACATGTTCTACATATGTGCCCGTCACCAGTGGGGTCCATATGCTCACTGCACCCCTTGTTAGATTCCTTATGGGGTGTAGTTTCCAAAATGTGGTCACTTGTGGGGGGTTTCTACTGTCCTGGCAGCACAGGAGCTTTGTAAATGTGACATGGCCTCCATCCTCCATTCCAGCCTCTAAATGGTGCTCTGTCCCTCTGGTGGCTTGCCCTGTGCCCATATGGCATATTATGTCCACATGTGGGGTATTTTCGTACTCAGGGGAAACTACCCTACACGTTTTGCATTTATTTTCTCTTTTAACCCCTTGTGGAAATGAAAAAAATTAAGGCTAGACCAACATTTAGTGTAAAAAAAAATAAAATTTTTACACTAAATCATTGATCTAGTCTTTATTTTTTCTTTTTCACAAGGGGTTAAAAGATAAGAAAAAACACTAAATGTGTAGCGCAACTTCCCCCAAGTATGAAAATGGACCGCTTGATTACGGGCACACTTGTGCTGTGAAAATGAAAAAAGGAAATTTTTCACTTTCACGTCACATTGTTCCCTATTTGTGCCCATCACCAGTGGGGTCCATATGCTCACTGCACCCCTTGTTAGATTCCTCGAGGGGTGTAGTTTCCAGAATGAGGTCACTTGTGGGGGTTTACCACTGTCCTGGTAGCATAGGGTCTCTGCAAATGCAACATGGCCCTTGAAATCCATTTCAGCCAAATCCAGCATCCAAAAGCCAAATGGCGCTCCTTCCCTTTAGAGGCCCGTCTTGTGGCCGCATGACGCTTTATGTCCACATGTGCTGTATTTCCGTACTCGGGACAAACTGCTCTACACGTTTTGTGTTTTTTTTCTCTTTTAAACCCTTGTGAAAATTAAAAATTCACGGCTAGGCCAATGTTTAAGTGTAAACATTTTTATTTTTACACAACATCATTGATCTAGTCTTGACATTTCTCATTTGCACAAGGGGTTAAAAGAGAAGAAACAGAACAAAACGTAGAGAAATTTCCCCCGAATACGGAAATACCCCACATGTGGACTTAAGGCACTATGCGGCCGCAAGACAAGCCTCCAATGGGAAGAAGCACCCTTTAACTTTTTGGGGCTGGATTTGGGTAGAATGGATTTCGAGGGCCCTGTTGCATTTAAAAACTCCCTGTGTTGCCAAAGCAGTGAAACCCCCCCACAAGTGACCCCATTATGGAAACTACACCCCTCAGGGAATGTAACAAGGGGTGTAGTGAGCATATGGACCCCACTGGTGACGGGCACAAATGTGGAACAATGTGGCGTGAAAATTAAATATTACATTTTTTTACACTATAATGTTGGTTTAGCCTTGAATTTTTCATTTTCACAAGGGGTTAAAAGAGAAAAAACACACAAAATGTATAGAGCAATTTCCCCCGAGTCCGTAAATATCCCTTATGTGGACATAAAGCGCCATGTGGGTGCAGGGCAAGCCTCCGAAGGGAAGGAGCGCCATTTGGATTTTGGAAGCTGGATTTCACTGGAATGAATTTCATGGGCCCTGTCGCATTTACAGAGCCCTTGTGCTGCCAAAACACTGGAACCCCCCACAAGTGACCCCATTCTGGAAACTACACCCCCCAAGGAACCTAACAAGGGGTGCAGTGAGGGTATGGACCCCTTGATAACAGGCATATTTGTGCTGTGAAAGTGAAAAAATGAATTTTTTTACTTTCACGTCACATTGTTCCACATTTGTGCCTGTCACCAGTGGGGTCCATATGCTCACTGAACCCCTTGTTAGATTCTTTGAGGGGTGTAGTTTCCAGACTGGGGTCCCTTGTGGGGGGTTTCCAGTGTTTTGGCAGCACGAGGGCTCTGTAAACGCGACATGACGCTTGAAATCCATTCCAGTGAAATCCAGCTTCCAAAAGCCAATTGGCGCTCCTTACCTTTGGACGCTCGTCCTGCGTCCTTAGCACTTTCTGTCCACTTGTGGGGTATTTCTATACTTGGGAGAAACTGCGCTACGCGTTTTTTGTGTTTTTTTCCTTGTATCCCTTTGTGAAAATGAAAAATTGAAGGCTAGAACAACGTTTTTTCTTTTTTCACGCCACATTGTTCTGAAAATCTGTGAAGCACCTGTGGGGTCCAGATGCTCACCGCACCCCTTGTTACATTCCTTGAGGGGTGTAGTTTCCAGAATGGGGTCACTTGTGGGGGGTTTCCAGTATTTTGGCACCCCAGAGCCTCTGCCAACCTGAAGTGGTACAGTCAAAAATGACCAAATATAACGGAGGCGTTGAAATTCACTAGGCGCTCCTTTGTATCTGAGGCCTGTGGTTGCGTCAAACAGTGCAATAGGGCCACATATGGGGTATTTCTATAAACTGCAGAAACGGGGCAATCAGTATTGGGGTGCATTTCTCTGGTAAGGGGTTTATAATTATGAAAAATATTGGATTACAATAAAATCTCTGCACAGAAAATTTAAAATTTCTTACACACTTAGCTTTTATTTCTGTGACTCCCCTAAAGGGTTGAAAAACTTTCTGGATGTGCTTTTGTAGAGTTTGGGGGGGGGGGGTGCAGTTTCTGAAATGGGGTGCTTTGTGGGGCTTTCTAACATACAGTCCCCTCAAATACACTTTAAACCCGAACAGGTCCCTAAAAATATCTGATTTTGAAATTTTGATGAAAATTTGGAAAATTGCTGCTAATGTTTTAAGCTTTCCATTGTCTAAAAAAAATTAAACATAGTTTAATAAATGCCGCCAACATAAAGTAGACAAGTTGCTGATGCTATTTAATATATAATGTATGTGGCATAACCATTTTCTGTATAAGCAGAAGAGTTTCAAAGTTGGAAAATTGCATTTTTTAAAAAATTTTCACGTTATTTTGGTTTTTTTCATAAAGATTCGTTATAAGTATCGACTCCAATTTACCAAAAATGTGAAGTACAATATGTCACGAGAAAACAGTCTCAGAATCAGCCGGATAGGTAAAAGCATCCAGAAGTTATTAATGAATAAAGTGACACTGGTCAAATTCATAAAATTTGTCTCTGTCCTTAAAGAGAACCAATCACGGGCAAAAACGAATTTTTTTTTATTCCCTAATTAGATGTAAATCTTAATTTTAACAATATTTGTAAATATAATTAATTAATTTTAAAGCTGCGTTTTTAAAATATTTCTGTTTTACTTTCCTGCCTCGCGCCGGCTCTTTTCAAAAGAGCCGGCGCGAGACAGGAAACTCCCGTCATGCAGAGCGGCAGCAAGGCCGGTGGGGGCCCGCCATCTTGATGACGTCACTTGCGTTCCACCGCTGGAACGAAAGTCACTTCTTCATGATGGCGCCCCCCCCCCCCCGGCCTAGCTACACCAAACAAGCGGATTAGGTAAAGTATAAGACTGTAAAGGCAGTCTGTATCTTCATGAAGTCTATTTATGAAGATACAGACTGCCTTTGCAGTCTGTATCTTATGCCTTACCTACTACTCTGTGCCGGTGCAGCAGGGCCGGCGCCGCCATCTTGATTACGTCTTTGCGTTCCACCGCTGGAACGCAAGTTACGTCATCAAGATGGCGGCGCCGGCCTTGCTGCACAGGACGGAGGATTAGGTAAAGTAGAAGATACAGACTGTAAAGACAGTCTGTATCTTCATAAATAGACTTCATGAAGATACAGACTGCCTTTACAGTCTGTATCTTCTACTTTACTTACTCTGTTCTGTGCAGCAAGGCCGGCGCCGCCATCTTGATGACGTCACTTGCGTTCCAGCGGTGGAACGCAAAGACGTAATCAAGATGGCGGCGCCGGCCCTGCTGCACCGGCACGAAGTAGTAGGTAAGGCATAAGATACAGACTGCAAAGGCAGTCTGTATCTTCATAAATAGACTTCATGAAGATACAGACTGCCTTTACAGTCTGTATCTTCTACTTTACCTAATCCTCTGTTTCTGTGCAAGCAAGGCCAGGCGCCGCCATCTTGATGACGCAACTTGCGTTCCAACGGTGGAACGCAAATGACCTCATCAAGATGGCGGCGCCCGGCCTTGCTTACACAGATACGAAAGAGTAGGTAAGGCATAAGATACAGACTGCAAAGGCAGTCTGTATCTTCATAGATAGACTTAGGGAAAGATATACTTTAATATTAGGGACAGTGAAATTTAGATGATAGGTTCTCTTTAAGGCCATTTCAGACTCTGTCCTTAAGGGGTTAAAGCGTAACTGTCATTTCAGTGCCATTTTTCTGAAAACATTAAATATCAGTAGTACAAGCTATTTTAAGAAACTCTGTAATAAGTTTTATGTACTAAAAGAGTTTCCTTTGGTACTGAAAAAGCAATCTCCCAGCCTCCCCCCTCACATCAAATGAAGCAGGATTTCTGTCTCCATTATGTAGCTATGGAGAGGGAAGGGGCTGTTAGGAGTGACTGAGCACGGAGGATTTCTGCACAGCACAACACCCTGCAATCTTCTCTCAGTAAGTTCATAGATAAGCACTGACCTTTCTGACACCTGAATTTAGCGTTTTAGGTGCCCAGAGAGTCTACAAACAGCTGACCTTCATGTCACCTCTTCCTGCTCCCTCATCTCCCTCAGCCCCTCCCCCCTTCATAGGCTTACAATGGAGAGAGCAGAGCCCGTCTTCACTGGCTTCTCTGTAATGAAGACGTGTTTGCCTGATAATGCACAGATAAGAAGTCAGGGGGGGAGGCTGGGAGATTGCTTCTTGAGTACAGAAGGAGGCTTTTTTGGCTGATGAAACCTATTACAGAGTTTCTTAAAATCGCTTCTACTACTGATTTCTGCAATAAAAAAAAACATGACAGTTATGCTTTAACCCCTTCGTGCTGCAGCTAGTTTGAGCCTTAATGACCAGGCTCATTTTTTAAAATTTGACCTGTCTCACTTTATGTGCTTATAGCTCAGTGATGCTTTAACGTATTCTAGCGATTCTGAGACTGTTTTTTCGTTACATATTGTACTTTAAGTTAGAGGAAAAATTTGGTCACTGTCTTTTGTGTTTTTTGTGAAAAACATCAAAATATCGTGAAAAATTTGAAAAAATTAGCATTTTACAAACTTTAAAATTATCTGCTTCTAAAAAAGAAAGTCATATAACATAAATTAGTTACTAAGTCCCAATACCAATATTTCTACTTTATTGAAGAACCATTTCATAAACATATGTTACTTTTTTAGGGTGTTACAGGGCTTTGAAGTTTATCAGCAAATTATCAAAGTTTCAAAAACGCAATTTTTCTAGGAGACTGGAATGCTAGGAACCCCCACAAGTGACCCCATTTTAGAAAATAGACCCCTCAAAGAATTCATAGAGGGGTACAGTAAGCATTTTGACCCTTCATGTGCTGGAAGAAATTATTCAGCAATTGGGATGTAACAATGAAAAAAAATTATTGGCGCCAAGGGAGCGCCATTTAGCATTTTCAGTGCAGATTTTGAAGAAAAAGTATCTGAGTGCCACGTGCGCTTGTAGTGCCTCTGTAGTGCTAGGAGAGTGGAACCCCCCAAAAGTGACCCCATTTTGGAAAATAGACCCCTGGGAGAATTCATCTAGGGGTATAGTGAGCATTTTGACCCTACAGGTGCTGGAAGAAAGTATTCAGCGTTAGGATGTAACAATGAAAATCCATTTTTTTAAAATTACGTGTTCATTTAGTTAAAAATTTTTACATTTCACAAGGAACAAGAGAGAAAAAACACCACAAAATTTGTTCCGCAGGTTGTGCGGAATCCAACGGTACCCCATATGTGGGCATAAACCACTGTTTGGGCACGCAGCAGGACTCAGAAGGATGGGAGCGCCATTTAGCATTTTCAGTGCAGATTTTGAAGAAAAAGTATCTGAGTGCCACGTGCGCTTGTAGTGCCTCTGTAGTGCTAGAAGAGTGGAACCCCCCCACAAGTGACCCCATTTTGGAAAATAGACCCCTGGGAGAATTCATCTAGGGGTATAGTGAGCATTTTGACCCTACAGGTGCTGGAAGAAAGTATTCAGCGTTAGGATGTAACAATGAAAAACCATTTTTTTTTCAATTTCATGTTCATTTAGTTAAAAAATTTTACATTTCACAAGGAACAAGAGAAAAAAAACACCACAAAATTTGTTCCGCAGGTTGTGCGGAATCCAACGGTACCCCATATGTGGGCATAAACCACTGTTTGGGCACACAGCAGGACTAGGATGGGAGCGCCATTTAGCATTTTCAGTGCAGATTTTGAAGAAAAAGTATGAGTGCCACGTGTGCTTGTAGTGCCTCTATAGTGCTAGAAGAGTGGAACCCCCCCACAAGTGACCCCATTTTGGAAAATAGACCCCTGGGAGAATTCATCTAGGGGTATAGTGAGCATTTTAACCCTACAGGTGCTGGAAGAAAGTATTCAGCGTTAGGATGTAACAATGAAAAAACATTTTTTTTTTCAATTACGTGTTCATTTAGTTAAAAATTTTTACATTTCACAAGGAACAAGAGAGAAAAAACACCACAAAATTTGTTCCGCAGGTTGTGCGGAATCCAACGGTACCCCATATGTGGGCATAAACCACTGTTTGGGCACGCAGCAGGACTCAGAAGGATGGGAGCGCCATTTAGCATTTTCAGTGCAGATTTTGAAGAAAAAGTATCTGAGTGCCACGTGCGCTTGTAGTGCCTCTGTAGTGCTAGAAGAGTGGAACCCCCCCACAAGTGACCCCATTTTGGAAAATAGACCCCTGGGAGAATTCATCTAGGGGTATAGTGAGCATTTTGACCCTACAGGTGCTGGAAGAAAGTATTCAGCGTTAGGATGTAACAATGAAAAACCATTTTTTTTTCAATTTCATGTTCATTTAGTTAAAAAATTTTACATTTCACAAGGAACAAGAGAAAAAAAACACCACAAAATTTGTTCCGCAGGTTGTGCGGAATCCAACGGTACCCCATATGTGGGCATAAACCACTGTTTGGGCACACAGCAGGACTAGGATGGGAGCGCCATTTAGCATTTTCAGTGCAGATTTTGAAGAAAAAGTATGAGTGCCACGTGTGCTTGTAGTGCCTCTATAGTGCTAGAAGAGTGGAACCCCCCCACAAGTGACCCCATTTTGGAAAATAGACCCCTGGGAGAATTCATCTAGGGGTATAGTGAGCATTTTAACCCTACAGGTGCTGGAAGAAAGTATTCAGCGTTAGGATGTAACAATGAAAAAACATTTTTTTTTTCAATTACGTGTTCATTTAGTTAAAAATTTTTACATTTCGCAAGGAACTAGAGAGAAAAAACACCACAAAATTTGTTCCGCAGGTTGTGCGGAATCCAACGGTACCCCATATGTGGGCATAAACCACTGTTTGGGCACACAGCAGGACTCAGAAGGATGGGAGCGCCATTTAGCATTTTCAGTGGCGATTTTGAAGAAAAAGTATCTGAGTGCCACGTGCGCTTGTAGTGCCTCTGTAGTGCTAGAAGAGTGGAACCCCCCACAAGTGACCCCATTTTGGAAAATAGACCCCTGGGAGAATTCATCTAGAGGTATAGTGAGCATTTTGACCCTACAGGTGCTGGAAGAAAGTATTCAGCGTTAGGATGTAACAATGAAAAACCATTTTTTTTTCAATTTCGTGTTCATTTAGTTAAAAATTTTTACATTTCACAAGGAACAAGAGAAAAAAAACACCACAAAATTTGTTCCGCAGGTTGTGCGGAATACAACGGTACCCCATATGTGGGCATAAACCACTGTTTGGGCACACAGCAGGACTCAGAAGGATGGGAGCGCCATTTAGCATTTTCAGTGCAGATTTTGAAGAAAAAGTATCTGAGTGCCACGTGCGCTTGTAATGCCTCTGTAGTGCTAGAAGAGTGTAACCCCCACAAGTGACCCCATTTTGGAAAATAGACCCCTGGGAGAATTCATCTAGGGGTATAGTGAGCATTTTAACCCTACAGGTGCTGGAAGAAAGTATTCAGCGTTAGGATGTAACAATGAAAAACCATTTTTTTTTTTCAATTACGTGTTCTTAGTTAAAAATTTTTACATTTCGCAAGGAACAAGAGAGAAAAAACACCACAAAATTTGTTCTGCAGGTTGTGCGGAATCCAACGGTACCCCATATGTGGGCATAAACCACTGTTTGGGCACGCAGCAGGAGCTGCCATTTTCAGTTGAGAATTTGTAGAACTATCTTACAAGCACCATGTCACATTTGAAGAGCTCTGTAGTATCAGTTATGTAAAAATCCCCCACAATTGACCCCATCTAGGAAACTACACCCCTCAAAGAATTCGTTTAGGGGCCTAGTGAGTATTTTGACCCTCCAGGTGCTTGAGGAGAGCATTTATTATTAGGCTGTAACAATAAAAAAAACTTTTATTTCAATTATATGTGATTTTTTTTTTTTTTCATTTCACAAGGAACAGGAGACAAAAAATACCCCTGAATTTGTAAGGCAGGTTGTGCAGAGTCCAACGGTACCCTATATGTGGGCATAAACCACTGTTTGGGCATGCACCAGGACTCAGAAGGATGGGAGCGCCATTTAGCATTTTCAATGAAAAGCTATTTTTAACTAAATTATTTTTTGTTTCTTATTTTCTTGAGGTGCCAACATGATCAAAAACACATCTAGGTACATATGACTATGCCTTGTTAAAAAATAAATAAATAAATAAATATATATATATATATATATATATAATAAATAACTGACGTTCAACAGCTGTGCCATGACAATGTTCAGATATAAAATAGAGGAAAAACATACAATTTACTGGCGTGACGGGCATCACAAAAATAATTGTGGAAAATGTATCCAGCTATGTTGCAAACTCGAGGCTGCTTACAAGAGAACAGAACACCTACAGGGCTGTCATGAAAGGTATTTTTTTAAGTGACCAGTTGTAAATCTCTTTAGCAATGTCAATCCTTTTATGAAGGACAAACATGCCAAGTGATGCGGTAAACCTAGCAAGTTCCTGCCGCAAGGTAGAAACTGCTAAGTTCGCCAAATAACCAGTCGCTTCAAGTATACATAGGAGCAGTGTTCAAAACCATTGTATGAACAGTAAAGGACTACTATCCCAATTTATTTTTTCATATTTTTAAGTCTAGTCTAGTCTGTATGATGTCCAGTTAAAATCTGAACAAAATTGTTACATAGCCCATGGTGTATTGGTAAGGAATATCTAGATTACTGTGGATCCTCCAAAAATCATGCCCTTATCATGGTACAGCAGTAGGAATGTCACAGCTCTATGTGGCAAGACATAGTCATGTGAAAAAAATAATTCAATGCAGAGGCGGCATGGCCACATTTGTTGGATTTATCTACTTCCAAATGCTGGGGCCGCATTTATGTTTTATTACAAGAACACGTGGGGGGGTTCCTTATTCCGAATAGACAGATGTTGTCTTCTTCACAGTGAGTGAATGATCAAGTCCTAGAACTAATTTTCCAAGAGTCGCAGTTGTTGGATTTGTCTAGTACCAAATGCTGGGGCCGCATTTAATTTTTAGTACAAGAACACTTGTGGGGGGGTTCCTTATTCTAAATAGACAGATGTTGTCTTCTGCACAATAATTTGTCATATGAGTGAGTGAGTGATGAAGTCCTGGAATTAATTTTCCACAAGTTTTTTTATGAGTCGCAGTTGTTGGATTTGTCTAGTACCAAATGCTGGGGCCGCATTTAATTTTTAGTACAAGAACACTTGTGGGGGGGTTCCTTATTCGAAATAGACAGATGTTGTCTTCTGCACAATAATTTGTCATATAGGTGAGTGAGTGATTAAGTCCTGGAATTAATTAAGAAGTTTTGAGTAATAAAAGTGAAATTGGAAAATTAAAGTGAATGGTAAAATTAATTTTACAGTCTGAAAAATAGAAATAAAATAAAATACAACCTCACAATAAGAATCCCTCCCTCCCTTGGAAAGCCCATAAACTCAAGCAAAAAATTGGAATAAATGAAATTGATTACCTAAAAGAATGCCCCCATCCCAGTTTTGTTTGGAATTTTTGTTAAAATTAATAATTGACAATGGTGTGGTATTTTTCAAAACAGGGATACACACATAGGCCTGGTTCAGAGGGACACATGGGACAATAAAACCGGGTCTCCCGCCTTATACCATGTTTACGGCACACCCGGCACCTCTTTTGGGGGTATTTTTTGTTTCAGGGACATGGTGAGGGAAGTGGCGCCCAGTGAGCCGCTCAAAATTCTCAGACTGAAAGGTGTCTGCAGAAGGGGGTGCCTCAAACATCAGATGCTCAACAACTTTCTCCTGATATTGAAGAAAGCTGAGTGTTCCTTGTCTTTTATAGAGCACGTAGCTGTTGTATGTAGCCATCTGGATGAGGTATATGGCTACCTTCTTGTACCAAGCCTTATTTTTTCGGTTGACCAAATAGGGCTGTAAGACTTGGTCTGATAAGTCCACCCCCCCCCCATGTGCACATTGTAATCCATCACACATAATGGTTTGTGTTTCTGTGTGGTGGATCCCCTCTCTGTGACTGCAACTGTGGTGCTCGTATGCACAGTAGTCAGCAAGATGACATCCTTCTTCTCGCTCCAGTTGGTCAGTTGCAAATGAAAGTGACTGTCCCTTCACCAATCGCCATGACACCAGCTGCTGTGGGAGACCAGTCCTGTCTTACGAACAGTCCCACAGGCACCTGTGTTGGCTTCATGGAGTGCTTTATAAAGGGGTACACTAGTATAATAATTGTCTGTATAGACATGATAGCCCTTTTGTAGGTAGGGCTCCATGAGCTGCCAGACAATCTTCCCATTGATGCCAATTCCTTCTGGGCAGCCGGGGGGGTTGAGGTGGCGGTCCCTGCCCTCATATATAAAAAAGCCACAGGTGTAGCCCGTAGAGCTCTCGCAAATTTTATAGAGCTTAACACCATAACGGGCTCTTTTGGAAGGTATATACTGGCGGAAGGCTAGACGGCCCTTAAAACTCATAAGGGACTCGTCTACAGACAAGTTTAGAGAGGGGGTATAGAGGTTAAAAAAAGAATCCTGAAGAAGGGAAAGAAGGGGTCTCAGTTTGCATAGCCTATCATAGGCTGGGTCACTTCTGGGGGGAATTAGGGAATTATTATTATTGCCCAATAGGACCGTACAGATGGTTTTTTAACTAAACCCATATTCAGAGTAATTCCCAAGAATTTTTTGAATTCGGGCACAGTGGTGGGAACCCATGCCCGGGCATAGCTAGACCTGGGGTTTTGTAGGATAACTTGTCTAGCATAAAGGTTGGTCTGCTGGACGATTAATTCCAGGACCTGATCCCCTATGAAGAGATGGAAAAAATCATAGGGGGTAAAATTTGAGACATCCACATTAACCCCTTCAAGACCAAGCCTATTTGCACCTAAAAGACCAGGCTCATTTTTCAAAATCTGACCTGTCTCACTTTATGCGCTTATAGCTCAGTGATGCTTTAACGTATGCTAGCGATTCTGAGATTGTTTTTTCGTCACATATGGCACTTTATATTAGTGGCAAAATTTGGTCACTACTTTGTGTGTTTTTTGTGAAAAACATCAAAATATCATGAAAAATTGAAAAAATTAGCATTTTATGAACTTTGAAATTCTCTGCTTCTAAAAAAAAGAAAGTTGTATTACATAAATTAGTTACTAAGTCACATTACCAATATGTCCTCTTTATTCTGGCTTCATTTCATAAACATATTTTACTTTTTTAGGGTGTTACGGGGGTTAGAAATGTATCAG
Organism: Dendropsophus ebraccatus; assembly: GCF_027789765.1. Taxonomy (NCBI): domain Eukaryota; kingdom Metazoa; phylum Chordata; class Amphibia; order Anura; family Hylidae; genus Dendropsophus; species Dendropsophus ebraccatus. The sequence goes on along the minus strand of NC_091462.1, from coordinate 69,750,929 downwards.
CAAATTACCACATTTTCGTGAAAGTTTCCAAAACTGATTTTTTTAGGGACCAGTTCTTATTTTAAGTTGATTTAGGAGGTTTGTATACTGGAAACCCCCATAAGTGACCCCATTTTGGAAACTAGACACCTTAAAGAATTAATCTAGGGGTATAATGAGCATTTTAACCCTACAGGGGCTGGATGAAAGTATTCACCATTAGGCTGTAAAAAAATGAAAAATTAAAATTTTCCAATAATATATACATTTAGATTAAAGTTTCTCATTTTCAAAAGGAACATGAGAGAAAAAGCACCCCAAAATTTGTAACACATGTTCTTTTGAGTACTACGGTACCCCATATGTGGGCATAAACCACTGCATGGGCACACAGCGGGGCTCAGAAAGGAAGGAGCGCCAATTAGCTTTTCCATTGCAGATTTTGCTGAAGAAGTTTCTGAGCGCCAGGTGCATTTGCAGTGCCCCTGTAGTGTCAGCAGAGAGAAAAAACCCCATAAGTCACCCCATTTTGCAAAGTACACCCCTCAAAGAATTCATCTTGGGGTAGGATGAGCAATTTGACCCCACAGGTGTTAGAGGAAAGTATTCAAAATTAGACAGTAAAAATTAAAAACTCAAATTTTTTCCAATAATATGTTCCTTTAGTTTGAAATTTTTCAATTTCACGAGGAACAAGAGAAAAAAAGTACCCCAAAATTTGTAACGCAGGTTCTCATGAGTACAACGGTACCTCATATGTGAGCATAAACCACTGCATGGGCACACAGCGGGGCTCAGAAGGGAAGGAGCGCCAATTAGCTTTTTCAATGCAGATTTTGCTGAAGAAGTTTCTGAGCGCCAGGTGTGTTTGCAGAGCCCCTGTAGTGCCAGCGGAGTAAAATCTCGCCATAAGTCACCCCATTTTGGAAAGTGCACCCCTCAAAGAATTCATTTTGGGGTGTGGTGAGCATTTTGACCCCACAGGTATTAGAGGAAAGTATTCAAAAGTAGACAGTAAAAATGAAAAACTCAAATTTTCCCAATAATATGTTCGTTTAGTTTGAAATTTCTCAATTTCACGAGGAACAAGAGAAAAAAAGTACCCCAAAATTTGTAACGCAGGTTCTCCTGAGTAAAAAGGTACCTCATATGTCGGTATAAACCACTGTATGGGCACACATCAGGGCTCAGAAGGGAAGGAGCGCCAATTAGCTTTTTCATTGCAGATTTTGCTGAAGAAGTTTCTGAGCGCCAGGTGGGTTTGCAGTGCCCCTGTAGTGCCAGCGGAGTAAAATCTCGCCATAAGTCACCCCATTTTGGAAAGTGCACCCCTCAAAGAATTCATCTTGGTGTGTGGTGAGCATTTTGACCCCACAGGTATTAGAGGAAAGTATTCAAAAGTAGACAGTAAAAATGAAAAACTCGAATTTTTCCAATAATATGTTCCTTTAGTTGGAAATTTCTCAATTTCACGAGGAACAGGAGAGAAAATTCACCCCAAAATCTGTAACGCAGGGTCTCCTGAGTAGAACGGTACCCCATATGTGGGCATAAATCACTGTATGGGCACACAGACGGGCTCAGAAGGGAAGGAGCGCCAATTAGCATTTTCTCTGCAGATTTTTCTGAAGAAGTTTCTGAGCACCAGGTGCATTTGTAGTGCCCCTGTAGTGTCTACAGAATAGAATCCCCCCAAAAGTCACCCCATTTCGGAAAGTACACCCCTCAAAGAATTTATCTTGGGGTAGGATGAGCATTTTGGCCCCACAGGTATTAGAGGAAAGTATTCAAAATTGGCCAGTAAAAATGAAAAACTTGAATTTTTCCAATAATATGTTGGTTTACTTTGAAATTTCTAAATTTCACAAGGAACAGGATAAAAAATGTACCCCAAAATCTGTAACGCAGGTTCTCCTGAGTACAACGGTACCCCATATGTGGGCATAAACCACTGTATGGGCACACAGCAGGGCTCAGAAGGGAAGGAGCGCCAATTTGCTGGAGCAAAACCACAGCTAGTAACAGTTATTAGAATAGCGCAGTTACTAAAATACAATAAAAAAAATTAGATTACAGGTAATGTGGGGTGGTTACGGGTAATGTGGAGTGGTTACGGGTAATCTAGAGGTGGTTTCGGGCAGTCTGGGGTGGTTATGGGCAGTCTGGGGTGGTTACGGGCAGTCTGGGGTGGTTACGGGCAGTCTGGGGTGGTTACGGGTAATCTGGGGTGGTTACGGATAATCTGGGGTGGATACGGTCAACATGGGGTGGTCACAGGCAACCTGCTGTGGTTACGGCAACCTGGGGTGGTTACAGGCAACCTGGTGTGGTTAGAGGCAACCTGGGGTGGTTAGAGGCAACCTTGGGTGGTTATGGGCAACGTGGGGTGAATACGGACAACCTGCTGTGGTTACAGACAATCTGGTATGGTTACAGGCAACCTGCTGTGGTTACGGACAATCTGGGGTGGTTGCGGACAATCTGGGGTGGTTACAGGCAACCTGCTGAGGTTACGGATAAACTGAAGTGCTAATAGGTAATCTGAGGTGGGTACCTGTAATCTGGCGTGGTTACGGGCAATCTGGAGGGGGTCACTGGGCAATTTGGTGGTCAGATGCAAGGTGCGGTGGTCATAGGCGATGTGCGGTGGTCATAGGCGACGTGCGGTGGTCAGAGGCGACGTGCGGTGGTCAGAGGCGACGTGCGGTGGTCAGAGGCAAGGTGCGGTGGTCAGAGGCAACCTGCGGTGGTTGCGTGCAATCTGGGGGGTTACATGTAATCTGGCATGATTACGGGCAATCTGGGGTGGTTATGCCCAACCTGCGGTGGTTAGGGGCAACCTGGAGGGGTTGCAGACAATCTAGAATTGTTACGGATAGAGTGAAGTGCTTATAGCTAATCTGGGGTGGTTACATGTAATTTGGGGTGGTTACAGGCAATCTGGGGTGATTACGGACAATCTGGAGGGGGTCACTGGCAACGTGTGGTGGTTACGGGCAACGTGCGGTGGTTACGGGCAACATGCGGTGGTTATGGGCAACGTGCGGTGGTTACGGGTAATCTGGGGGGTTACGTGCAATCTGACGTGATTACGGACAACCTGGGGTGGTTACGGGCAACGTGCGGTGGTTATGGGCAACCTGCGGTGGTTACGGGTAATCTTGGGGGGGGGGGGGGGGGTTAGGGGTAATTTGGGAGTAAACTGTAATTATTACTATAATAAAAAGTGTGTTTTATTTTTTTGTATGTTTGTCACTTTTTGTACTTTATACATTCATTTTCACTGTATTACTATGATTACTGTGATATTTTCTATCACAGTAATCATAGTTCAGTGACAGAGACCAAATTGGTCTCTGTCACTTAAAATTTTCAGAGCTTGGCTGGTTGTGGAGCGCATGCGCACTTCATAACCAGCCAGGACACCGAAGAGGAAGGAGCTCCGTGGATCCGGTGAGTATATGGGGAAGGGGGAGTGACTGGGGGACGGGGGTGACAGGGGGGGTGGGGGGACATCACTTTTTATCCCCTGTCACCAATCATTCATGGTGACAGGGGATAAAAAGTGCCTGAAGGACATGGCACAAGCGATCAGCGGTATATAGTATATACCGCTGATCGCTTGTACCGGGACCCCACAGGGGGGGTCCCGATGACTGCCCCATGCTCTCCGCTACCTCCGGTGGCGGAGAGCATGGGGCTTTCATTCATTTTTCTTGCTTGATCACTGTGAACAGACATTAGTCTGTTCACAGTGATCGCGGCGGCCATCTTGGATCCGATGGCCGCCGCGGGAGGGGGGGTTAGTGACTGGGGCACTAGGGGGCTGATCTGGGGTCTGATTTTTACTTATTTCATCTCCCCCCACCGTGGATTCACGGTGGGGGGAGATGAAATACAGCGGCGGAACCGGCCCATTAGTGACCGCCGTTTCGGCGGTCACTAAGGTGTTAATGGGGGTCAGCTGCGGGATCGCAGCTGATTCTCATTATCTCCGGTGCTGTACACAGATGAGAGCGGGATCGCTGTCCCTGCAGCGATCCCGTTCTCATCACAAAGCCCCGTCAAAGCCGGAATGTATATGTACATTCCTACTGCACGGGGCATGTGCAATAGGAACGTATATATACAGATGGCTGACGTGAAGGGGTTAATGCCAGGGGTCGCCACAAATGGGAGAATTTTGGGGGAAAATAATTCCACCTGATCCCACAGTGAGCGAGGGACAGCATGGCTGGGCCCTGCTCCTGATGGATCACGCCTAGCAGCTGAGCCCACCTGCATGGGACTGGGGGGTCCAGAGACGGAAGACGTCTCGCTCTCAGACGAAAACTCTGCCTCTGAGGCAGTCTCTGTCTCACTGTCCGAGCTGCTAGAGCACATGAGATCATATGCCTGCTGTGCAGTATACACGTGACGCCTAGCACGATCCATATTTATATGGGGTTATTACAGGTAATCTGAGGGTGATTACAGGTAATATGAGGGTATTATGGGGTGTATTTAGTTAGTAACCAAAAAAGATCAGCTACTAGAAAATAAGATCACGTGATACGGCGGTAAACCGCAGCTAGTAACCGCAATTAGAAAAGCAAAATTACACCGGACCTGCACACATATTACAAGTCCACCTTGCTCAATAGATGGTGCCATCTAGTTAAAACACACAGGCCCACGGCCCCTCCATGGGCGCATATGGAACACTCACTTCTTTCACCGTCACACTTAATTTGCCTATGGAAGCCCGATGTGCTACCAGCATGTCCCCTCACCCACTATCCAGTTATACATGCTACTTTGAAGACCTCGAGAATGATCCTGAAAAACCTTCCCTCCTCCTCCACCCCCTTCCCCAAGATGCCCATGGCCCTGATCCCGGCTTACACCCTTAACAAGCCTATTGCTCCGCCCCCATTATGGTCCTCTGTCTCTCATGCTCCGATAGATATGTGCAACCCTCAGACCTATCACGGTCTTGAAACCGCCCTATTAGAACAAGGTAATATACCTACGACAGGGAGCATTGCCTTTGCGGATTTGCTCGCTCTTGGACGCAAATTCGCCGATAGCTTCTTACCCCTCCGACCCCTGCATTGGCTAGACAAACTTATAGCCACTGACCCACTGCCAAAAAAATAATTACTCTCCAAAATATACGATGCTCTGCTGGAGCCCCCTCCCGCTCACAAGCCGGCCCATATCCTGGGATGGGAGAGGGAACTAGATATCTCTTTCACACCGCAGGAACTGACTACTTTAGCCAACCATTCCCATGGCTTCTCCTGTTGTGTTAAGACACAGGAAAGTTCATATAAGCTATACACCAGATGGTACAAAACACCCTCCTTTCTCTACAAAGCGGGCTTATCGGCAAATGATTTGTGCTGGCGTTGTGGACGGGAGACAGGCACCTATCGTCATATCTGGTGGGAATGCCAAGCCATCAAAAGCTTCTGGGTTGAAGTACTGGCAATAATATCCATAGTCATGGGACAACAGGTCCAGCTGACCCCCATGACAATTTTGCTCTGGTTGCCCTCTGCAACATTCTGCCCGAAGCGCAATCACCTCCCCACCCACTTAATTTCCGCAGCCAAGCTGTTAATACCTTTACACTGGCACTCCCAAGAGGCCCCTAATCCCTCGGAATGGCTCTCTAAGTGCGACCAACTGGCTAGAATGGAGGAGTTACTCAGTTGGGATAGAGGCTCCCATGAGAAATACCTAAAGGAGTGGCAGCCCTGGCTCAGCTACCGCCACATACTGTAAGAAGTGGACACAATATGCAGGTTGGGCCAAAGCATACACATTGTCACTGATGTACTGTCAGCTGTAGAAGGAGTAGATTTTCTTCTTACTTTTGTCCTTTTATCACCCAATGCATTGCTGTTTTTATGCGTGTTGAGGATAATGTCTTACGTGGTCTACCAATATGTTTCCCGGTTATGATGTTTGTTAAAATGTTCTATGTTACACCCCTAGTTGTCCACCATGGCCTGCCGTTGCGGCCCTTTCCTCCCCCCCCCTTGCTCCCTCCCCTAATAAAATCAATACCCACGGCTTTGTATTATAGAGGACCTGTACGAACTGCTCGGTGGGACTTATTATGACAACTGTCACATACGATCTGTGTTCCGCCTACCACATACATGTCCCTCAACTATGTATGAACGTATTATTTGTACAACTACGTGCATTTACCTTCTGTGGATATTGTCAAAAACCCAATAAAAACTTGATTATAAAAAAAAAAAAAAGAAAAGCAAAATTACTAGCAAAAATAATCACAAGTGTTACGGCGGTAAACCGCAGCTGGTAACCGCAATTAGAAAAGCAAAATTACTAGCAAAAATAATCACAAGTGATACGGCGGTAAACCGCAGCTAGTAACCGCAATTAGAAAAGCGAAATTACTAGCAAAAATAATCACAAGTGATACGGCAGTAAACCGCAGCTAGTAACCGCAATTAGAAAAGCAAAATTACTAGCAAAAATAATCACAAGTGATACGGAGGTAAACCGCAGCTGGTAACCGCAATTAGAAAAGCAAAATTACTAGCAAAAATAATCACAAGTGATACGGCGGTAAACCGCAGCTAGTAACCGCAATTAGAAAAGCGAAATTACTAGCAAAAATAATCACAAGTGATACGGCGGTAAACCGCAGCTAGTAACCGCAATTAGAAAAGCGAAATTACTAGCAAAAAAATATATATATATATGTGTGGTGTTTTTTCACAGTATAATACAGCACAGGGTTTGTAGCTCTTTCTCTCCTCTCACAAAGCAACTACAGTGAGTGGAGAGAAAGACACAGCACATCCCCTGTGCTGTATTTTGTAAATATGTAGCCTATGATCACTGTGATAGGTTATATCACAGTGATCATAGAGCAGGTTACTAGCTGCGGTTTACTGCCGTATCACGTGATCTTATTTTCTAGTAGCTGATCTTTTTTGGTTACTAACTAAATACACCCCATAATACCCTCATATTACCTGTAATCACCCTCAGATTACCTGTAATAACCCCATATAAATATGGATCGTGCTAGGCGTCACGTGTATACTGCACAGCAGGCATATGATCTCATGTGCTCTAGCAGCTCGGACAGTGAGACAGAGACTGCCTCAGAGGCCGGCCGATCACAGCGATCAAAGTCCCCAAAAGTAATAAATACCTGCTCTGGACCCCTCAGCTAGGTACCCCTCAGCCACGGAATCCGACGTAATCCCCAGGATACCGATATCTGAAAAACAAAAAGGGAGAAACACACAAAAAACACACAAACAGGAGCACAACACCCATCATTGTGAGCGGTGTTGTGCTCCTTACAGTATACAGCATCTTTACAGATCGCTGCTTACAGTCTGGCCCCCAAGGGGTTAAGGGAGGATGTATTGCATCCCCTTTAACCCCTTGGGGGCCAGACTGATGTCAGACTGCACCCATCCCAGCAAGGAAGGGGTTAAGTGACCCCCCTTCCTTGCTGGGAGGGGTGCAGTGCTGGGGAGGGGATGGGGAGAGCTCTATACTCACCCCGATGTGTCCTCTTCGCTGGTCCGCAGAACAATGAAGTCACTGTATTGCGGACCCGCTAATTATATGTGCGCTGAGCCGATCAGCCAATCAGCTGAGGGCACATATAATTCTAAATGTTTCTTCTAATAATGCTATTGTGATAACATAATTAGAAGAAACATTTGATGTTTTCATTAAAGTAAAGTGATGATTAGTACAGAATGCTCTTTTGCCGGCAATATGAATTAACGGCTTATGGAGCTTCCTGTACTAATTAATATTTAATTAATAAAACACATTTTCGTTGAAATAAAATCAGTTTCGTTGTTCAATAATTTAATTCTAACGAATTCATCATTTTGCAATTAAATATACTGTCAAAAAATAAATATATATATATAAATATACATTTATTTATATATATATTTATTTTAACAGTATATTTAATTGCAAAATGATGGATTAGTTTAAATTTAATTATTGAACAACGAAAGGGACTTTATTACAACGAAAATGTGTTTTATTATTTTAATAGATTAACCATGAGAGACATCGGCATTACTGCAGAGGATCGCAAACCCCGGTAATAGCAATTCATGTAAACTGTTTCCCTGCTTTCCCAGATGCATCCAGAGGTGTTTGCATCACTTTCTTAAGATTTTATTTGTTATTTTTAGTTGAACCAGATTTCCAAGTAAATGACCGTATGTTTTGAGCCGCATGTCTATTTTTTCCCACGGCTGTAGTTTCATCCGCACATTTACAGCCGCATAAAAAATACAGCCGCACAGTTACATAGTGTGAACCTAGCCCCCGCCTGCAAAGGGAAGGAGCGCCATTTGTTTTTTTGAGGCTGGATTTGGCTGGAATGGATTTCGAGGGGCCATGTTGCATTTAAAAGGCCCCTGTGTTGCCAAGACAGTTGAAACCCCCCACAAGTGACCCCATAATGGAAACTACACTCCTCAAGGAATGTAACAAGGGGTGTAGTGAGCATATGGACCCCACTGGTGACGGGCACAAATGTGGAACAATGTGGCGTGAAAATGAAATATTACATTTTTTACCTTGTAATGTTGGTCTAGCCTTGAATTTATCATTTTTACAAAGGGTTAACAGAGAAAAAAAAACAAAATGTGTAGAGCAATTTCCCCCTAGTCCGTAGACATAAAGCGGTTGGAGGTTGGATTTGGCTAGAATGGATGATAAACGCCATGTCACATTTACAGAGCCCTCGTGCTGTCAAGACAGTGGAAACCCCCCACAAGTGACCCCATTCTGGAAACTTCACCCCTCAAGGAATCTAACAAGGGGTGCAATGAGAATATGGACCCCTTGATGACGGGCACATTTGTGCCGTGAAAGTGAAAAAATAAAAATTTTCACTTTCACGTCACATTTTTCCACATTTGTGCCCGTCACCAGTGGGGTCCATATGCTCACTGCACCCCTTGTTAGATTCCTTGAGGGGTGTTGTTTCCAGAATGGGGTCACTTGTGGGGGGTTTCCAGTGTTTTGGCAGCACGAGGGCTCTGTAAATGCAACGTGGCCCTTGAAATCCATTCCAGTGAAATCCAGCTTCCAAAAGCCAATTGGCGCTCCTTCCCTTTGGACGCTCGTCCTGCGCCCGCTTGGCACTTTATGTCCACATGTGGGGTATTTCTGTACTCGGGAGAAACTGCGCTATATGTTTTGTGTTGTTTTTTTTCCCTTTTATCCCTTTGTGAATATGAAAAATTGAAGGCTAGAACAACGCTTTAGTGTAAAAAATACTTTTGTCTTTTTTCACGCCATATTGTATGGAAAATCTATGAAGCACCTGTGGGGTCCAGATCCTCACCGCACCCCTTGTTACATTCCTTGAGGGGTGTAGTTTTCTAAATGGTGTCACTTTAGGGGTGTTTTTTAGGTTTTGGCACCCCAGAGCCTCTGCCAACCTGAAGTGGTACAGTCAGAAATGACCATATATAACGGAGCCATTGAAATTCACTAGGCGCTCCTTTATATCTGAGGCTTGTGGTTGCGTCAAATAGCGCAATAGGGCCACATATGGGGTATTTATATAAACTGCAGAAACGGGCAATAAATATTGGGGTGCATTTCTCTGGTAATAGGTTAATAATTATGAAAAATATTGGATTACAAAAAAAACTCTGCATAGAAAATTAAAATTTTCAAATTTCTTACACACTTAGCTTTTATTTCTGTGACTCCCCTAAAGGGTTAAAAAACTTTCTGGATGTGCTTTTGCAGAGTTTTGGGGGTGCAGTTTCTGAAATGGGGTGCTTTGTGGGGCTTTCTAACATACAGGCCCCTCAAATACACTTTAAACCTGAACAGGTCCCTAAAAATATCTGATTTTGAAATTTTACAGAAAATTTGGAAATTTGCTGCTAATGTTTTACGCTTTCGATTGTCTAAAAAAAATTAAATATAGTTTAATAAATGCCGCCAACATAAAGTAGACATGTTGCTAATGCTATTTAATATATAATTTATGTGGTATAACATTTTTTTCATAAAGATTCGTTATAAGTATCGACTCCAATTTACAAGTAATGTGAAGTACAATATGTCACGAGAAAACAATCTCAGAATCAGCCGGATAGGTAAAAGCATCCCGAAGTTATTAATGAATAAAGTGACACAGGTCATATTCATAAAATTTGCTCCGGTCCTTAAGGCCATTTCAGGCCCATCCTTAACCCCTTAAGGCCAAAGCCAATTTTCGTTTTTGCACTTTTGCTTTTTCCACTTTATGTTTAAAAGTCCATAGCGCTTGCATTTTTTCACCTAGAGACGTATATGAGCACTTATTTTTTGCGAAACCAATTGCACTTTGCAATGACAGGCATTATTTTTCCATAACATATGCTGCGAAACCGGAAAAAAATCATTTGTGCTGTCAAATTGAAAAAAAAAAAAAAGGAATTTGTTTTGATTTCGGGGAGTTTTGCATTTACGCCGTTCGCCCTATGGTAAAACTGACTGGTTATGCATGTTCCTCAAGTCGTTATGATTACAACGATATGTAACATGTATAACTTTTATATTATCTGATGGCATGTAAAAAATTCGAACCATTGTTAACAGATATATGTTCCTTAAAATCGCTCTATTCCCATGCTTACAGCACTTTTTTTCTTTGGTATATGTGTCTGTGTGAGGTGTCATTTTTTGCGCCACGATGCGTTCTTTTTATTGGTACCTTGATTGCGCATATACGACTTTTGATCACTTTTAATTACATTTTTTCTGGATGTGATGCGACCAAAAATGCGCAATTTTGTACTTTGGAATTTTTTGGCGCTTACGCCATTTACCGTGCGAGATCAGTAATGTGATTAATTAATAGTTCGGGCGATTACGCGAGCAGCGATACCAAACATGTTTGTTTATTTGTTTATTTATTTATATTTATAAAATGGGAAAAGGGGGGTGTTTTGGACTTTTAATAGGGGAGGGGATTTTTTATTAATAAAAAAAACATTTTTACTTTTATTTTTACTTTAACTAGAAGTCCCCCTGGGGGACTTGTATATAAACAGCAATGATCTCTTATAGAGATCAATGCTGTGTATATACACAGCAAAGATCGATGAGATCGGTCATAGATTGCTATGGCCTGCTTCAGGCAACAGCAATCTATTGCCGAGCCGGGATCAGCGTCATTCCAACGCTGAGGCCCGGCACGGGCAGAAGAACGTATCTCCCCCCGCGATCGCATCGCGGAGGGGAGATCCGTCCCACTAGACACCAGGGACGTGAGGTCTGAAGCCTCTAAGTGCAGCTGTCAGGTTTGACAGCTGCACTTAGAGGCTTAATTAGCCGGCGCGGCAACGGGACCTGCGCCGGCTAATAGAGGCACTGCCTGGCTGCATATGTCAGCCGAGATCAGCGTCGTTCAGAGCGGGGTCCCGGCGGGACCCCGCTCTGAACACCCCCCACGGCACCATGACGTATCAGATACGTCATGGGTCACTAAGGGGTTAAGGGGTTAAAATGGCTTCAGCCTTGTATCTGCTTATGGAAGATGGAAAGGAATGCTGGCAGCATGCCTAGGGTGAGAGCACCATGAACGTAAATTGCAGCCATAATACAGGCACAAGAACGAGACACTTATATAAACAATGTATGGTAAACAACACGTTGTACCAGCTTAACTGCACAGGATAGAAAACTACTGACCATCTATGGTTTGACCTATCAGAGTGTGATATGTATGTGTCTTAAAACCCCGCCTGTATTGAAAGTTTATATATTTCATGTGAAACCAAATAAAGCGTTGAGTGCGCACTCCGAACTCAGCTGAGAGAGGAGGTTATATCATCTTTTTTCCTGGTGTCACGTCCTGGTCGCTAGCGCTCAGCTTACTTAATTTGGACAGGGATAGTCACTTGGGAAAAAGGCAGATAAAAAGCAAATGTCGCCTTATCAGTGGCACAGAGGGAGCACTGTTACACTGGGAAGCAAGACGGAAAGTTCAAACAACCGGCACTCCGTTTAGCTTCTGCGGCGCGGTGCTCGTGGCAAAGAAGTCACAAAATATGGAATGAATCCCGGCACTCGCTGGTGTAGATTGCTACAATAGATGTTTATTACATCAACGCTGCACGCGTATCGACCATATCGGTCTTTATCAACAGCATGCTTCACAGTGATACAATGGACATTTAAATACACGTAGTCTGGCGCCAAACTGTGACGTCATCGGTATCATAGTAACCAAAACATAAACAAAAACAAAAACAAAAAGCACATGTTGTGCATTAATGAATGGAGTATCAACACATAGTGACTGGAATATAAACAAATAATGTAAACGATCTCACGTCTCTAGAATTCATCAGTCATGTGTACAGCTTTGAAGCTGGGAAGCAATACAGTTGACTCAAACGTCATTAAAATAGTATCCGAAGCTGCAAGGAGAAAAAGCGAGAATTGTCCAAAAAATTAAAAAAAAAATCGAGATTTTATTTTTTGGTCCTACTTTACAGGCTTAGTAGTGAAAGCCATCGCCAGTACCTGGTCCTGTGAAGAACTGGGTGTGAGTAGTCCCACAGCATTAAAAAAAGGTGCTCCTGGACTGGATGGTGGCAGGCTGGTGTTATTAGACTGGGGAGTGCCAAAATAAATGCCCCTTTCCACCCTGGTACAACTAGGCTGCTGATGATTTTTTTTTTTTCTGGCTGGCATCCACCTAACTGCAGCATAGTAGCTGAAAAACAGAATGGATAAACTATGTTAAATGCAAGGAACATTAGAAAACATGGATCAGATAACATGCCCAAAATAAAATCTATACCAATCCTTACACACAGGCTCAGTCATTACCCCCGCTATAGGGTGCTGTACAGGCCCAGTCATTACACCCGCTATAGGGTGCTGTACAGGCCCAGTCATTACATTCACTGCAAGGTCCATTAGCCCACTTGGATTTAGTATTATTTCAAGTGGACTAATGTACTAGGTGTATCTGCCCACTTTGAGGTCCACTAGCCCACAATAGCTTACTTAGGCCAGTTTTGTACTTGCCGCATCACAGTGGATTTCAGGTTTCCTGGCTATGTAACCCACCACTGCGTGGCTAATACATTACCTAGCCATGTAACCCACCACTGCCTGGCTAATACATTACCTGGCCATGTAACCCACCGCTGCCCGGCTAATACATTACCTGGCCACATACCCCACCACTGCCCGGCTAATACATTACCTGCCCCCATAACCCACCGCTGCCCGTCTAATACATTACCTGGCCACGTACCTCACCACTGCCCGGCTAATACTGTCCAATCAGCCCTTAAAATGTCAGCAGATCGTTGTCGTTCAACAGGCTGAATTAAAACGATAGCAATGATCTGCTGGCCGTTGGTCAGTGTAATAGGTGTGGTGGCAGCAAACCGCTGCTATCTTCTATGGGCTGCCCGGACGATCTGATCATCTAGACAGCCGCTCCCTGCACCCCCCCCCCCCCCCTTTTCCTGCTTGCTGTCTGTGTGCAATAGCACAGACAGCGAGCAGGGAACACTTGTGTGCACCTTAAGGGCTCATTTACACTACGGAATCCGCACAAATGAGCTCCGGTGGATTCCGTGTGCTGGCAGATTCCGCTGTCTGCTCAAAAGAGTTGACATGTCAATTATTTGGGCAGATGGCATAATGTAGCATAGATTAAAACCTATGGGATGTTCAAATGTTTGACTCTGCCGAAGCTTATCTGCCTGGATTCCATAGTGTGAACGCACAACAATGTCGGGCTGTGTAATAGGGCCATTCCTCTCACTCCAAGTGGGCTATTGTACATGGGTCTACTCACTATGAGGTCCATTATCCCACTTGCAAATAGATGACTTAGTGTGACTGCTAAATCTAAGTAAGTAATGTACTAGGTACATAGACCCACTATGCCGTTCATTTTCCCACATTCTAACATTGAATAAGCAATTTCCAAGTGATTAAATGTACCAGGTACATAGATTCACGTTATAAAAGAGCAGAAGTACCGGGTACATAGGTCCACTTGGATTTAGCATTTTCAGAGTGAATAAGTTATTTCCAAGTGGATCTATGTACCTGGTATATCTGCTCTTTTATAAAGTGGATCTATGTACCTGGTATATCTGCTCTTTTATAAAGTGGATCTGTACCCGGTAGATCTACTCACACCGAATAAGCTATTTCCAAGCGAGCAGATGTACCAGGTACATAGATCCACTCTCCCAGAGAGCAGATATACCAGGTTCATAGATCCATGTTATAAAAGAGCAGAAGTACCAGGTTCATAGATTCACTTGGATAAGCTATTTCCAAGTGATTAACGTGGATCTACAGTGCAATAAATAAGAATATCAACAATATTATTGCAATAAATTAGAATATCAACAAAAAATTTATTTTCCAGTATTTCAATTAAAAAAGTAACCTCATATATAGAGTCATTACATACAGAGTAAACCTTTTCAAGTGTTTATTTCTGTTAAAGTTGATGTCATGTCATCTGCTGGTGTAGGTTCACTGTGTTTCATCAACACCAAAGTCAACGCTGCCGTCTATCAGGAAATTTCACTTCATGCTTCCCTGTGCTGGAAAGATTTTTGGAGATGGAATTTTCATCTTCCTGCAGGACTTGACACCTGTCCTCACTGCCAAAAGTACCAATACCTGGTTTACTAACCACAGCATCACTATGCTTGATTGGCCAGCAAGGTCGCCAGACCTTAACCCCATTTATGGGGTTATTATATTATATGATGGGGTATTGTCAAGAATTTATGGGGTATTGTCAAGAGAAAGATGAAAGACACCAGACCTAGCAATGCAGACGAGCTGAAGGCCGCTATCAAAGCAACTTGAGCTTCAATAACCTCTGCAGTGCCATCAGCTGATCGCCTCCATGCCACGCAGCATTGATGCCATCATTCATGCAAAAGGTGGCCCGACCAAGTATTGAGGGCAATTACTGTACAGACTTTTCATTTGGTCGACATTTCTGTGTTTTTATCAGTTGGTTTTATATAATCTAATTTTCAGAAATACTGGCTTTTGGGGCGAGGGGACAGGTTGTCACTCTACGCCGATTATGTGTTATTATTTATAAAAGACCCAATTGTAGGAGTCCCACGACTTATAGACTTGATAGGGGGCTTTGGTAGATACTCTGGCCTCAGGATAAACTGGGCTAAATCTATAATGATGCCTTTAAAAGCAGGACTAGAAGTGCAGTGGACCAGTTAAAAATACTATGGGAAGGAGCTAGCTTTAAAT
Organism: Dendropsophus ebraccatus; assembly: GCF_027789765.1. NCBI lineage: Eukaryota > Metazoa > Chordata > Amphibia > Anura > Hylidae > Dendropsophus > Dendropsophus ebraccatus. The sequence goes on along the minus strand of NC_091462.1, from coordinate 69,735,662 downwards.
ACCTAGGGGTGGAAATATCTAGAGAAATTAAAGAGTTTAATGCAATCAATGTTAAGAAGGTGGTGAAGGGGTTAGAAAAGAAGGCTGAAATATGGAATAGATTTGGTTTATCAAGGGCTGATAAAATTGTACTTATTAAAGCGATATGCCTTCCCAAGTTACACATTTTTGCTGTAGCCCCAGTATGGTTAGAAGATAAATACTTATGAAGAATAAGAACAATTTTCAACTCACTGATTTGGGGGCGGAAGAAGGTTAGAATGAAACTAGAACTGCTTTGTTCCCAGAGAGAGAAGGGGGGACTAGATATTCCAGAGATGGAAAAATATTTTTTGGCTGCTCAGTTATCTTGGTTGGTCCCTTGGAGAGATAATTGATTTTTTTCATGGATAGGGAAAGTTCATGAGATACCGTTTGCAGATATATTTTAAAAGCTGGAAGCAGGATGGTTGGAGGAGGGAGAATGGAAGGAGTGGGAGATGGTAAAAACAATGGTTAAAGCATGAAAAAAAATGAAAAAACTATTGGGATGGTAGGTTTTTGTGACTTTGCCCCTCTATGGGGAAACAAAAACTTATTGGAAATTAAAGAATTGGGGGTACTGGAGAGCCTCTGTGAGAGAGGGGTTCATACGGTAGCAGATGAATTAAGGGGTGGATGCATAAAAGAGTGGGATACCATGAAAGGGGAATTTAATATTGCAAATGGGAAATGGTTGGACTATATGTGTTTAAGTAATGCCATTAGGGTTACAATAAGGGAAAAACAAGTGATTTTTATCAACAAGAAACCATTGCTAACTCCTTTCATAAAAATACCCTGTCCAAAATTTATAAATACCTGATTGGGTGTAAGGAAGTAGTATTTAATAGTCAGATTACATGGCAGGAGAAATTAGGGGTGATTCACCCAGATGAGTGGCGGAAGATCTATAGGAATATAAGAACCGTGTCCCAATCTGCAAATCATAGAATGATACAATATAATATAACACACAGAATTTAATACACACCTGACTTGCTAAAAAGAATCGGCAAGTGGTCTCATGATAATTGTCCTAGATGTGGGGTAGGGGCAGCAGGGTTTATACATATGCTATGGGAATGTCCTAAGCTTCAAGAATTTTGGGTACAAGTTTATGCAAAAATGAATAAAATAGTGGGGGTTGACATGGAATGGTCTCCCAAGGTGGCTTTACTGGGTTTGGTACCAAGTTTGAAGTTCCCCAGGTATAAAATAAAAAAGACTTTGAGGCTTCTATTCTATGCCAAATTGTTAATAGCCCGGAAGTGGATCATGCCCCAAGTCCCGAGGCTAGAAGAATGGGACTTGGGGGGGAGATGGGGTTGATAGAAATCCAAGCGGATTGTGGTTATGTTGGGTTATGTAACCTGTGGAGTACTCTCGGGGCGCCTGGAATACTAATTTTCTTTGGAATAAGAAGTAACTTTAACCCCTTAACGACCGCGGGCGTAAGTGTACGCCCCCAAAACCCGTGCCTTAACGCAAACGGGCGTACATTTACGCCCGCGGTTTACCCGATCGCTGTGTGTAAACACACGGCGATCGGGTAATGATGGCTGCTGTAACATACAGCAGGCCATCGTAGCTTGTCAGCACGGGGGGTGGATTACACCCCCCGTGCTGACGATCGCTGTAATTGGCTGATTTATTCAAATCAGCCAACTACAGTGATTTTCCGATTTCCGGGTCATCGGTGACCCGGGGACCTGGAATTTAATGGTGATTGGTGCTGTCCGAGACAGCACCAATCACCATTAGTGTGTACAGAGGAGGAGGCCACGGTGCCATCCCCCAGATCGCCTCTATTGGCCGGCCAGCCCCGGCCGGCCAATGGCGGCGATTACAGTAAAAATCAATATTATTACTTTTCTCTGCATCCCTCAGCTAGGTAGCTGAGAGGTGCAGAGAAGTTGTGTGTGGTGTGCAGGCAGCATACTCACCGTATCCCGGCGTCCGGACGGAAGATCTGCGGTCCCGCGGCGTCCTCGTGGTTCTTGGTCCTGGTTCTCGGCTCCGCCCGGCTCCACTCGGCTCACGTCAGCTTTTTTCGTCGATCTTCGGCCAGGTACCTTGTACTGCCCCCTAGTGGCTGATTAGTGTATATAATACGCTATTCAGTGGCTTTGGGGTGAAGAGGTCGTTTTTTTTTTCCCCATTTTTTTTTTTTCCCTTTTTTTTTTTTTTTTTTTTCTAGCACCCTTCCACTGCTGAGTGCTGATTAGCATCACACGTAAGTGCGCCGCTGATCAGCAACTCCTCTTTTTTGGCTTAGGTTTTTTTTTTCCCCTTTCCCCCCCCCTTTTTTTTCTATATCCTACCGCCACTGTCTGCTGATAAGTACCGCACATAAGTGCAGCATTTATCAGCAACTCCTTTTTTGGCGTAGGTTTTTTTTCCTCCCTTACTGTGAAAAACACGTATAAAACACTACATTACACTACACTACCCCACATTACACATTACACTACTTGAAATAAAGTTTTACACTACACCACTACACTACATCACATTTACATACCCCCCATACACCAATCCCCGTATAATAATGTCCCAGAGAGTGTTTTCGGCTGAGGAGGCATACGCACTTATTGCCTCCGACACCGAAACGGCCAGTGAGGATGAATGGGGGGATCCTTCTTTCCTCCATTCATCCTCATCATCATTATCATCATCATCATCATCATCATCATCCAGTGATGATGACTATCGACCTAAGCGTCCAAGGAGGACACCTCGGGCTGCCCGCCAGACACGTCGTCCCACCCCACCCCCCGCCCCCCTGACACGTCGTCCCATCCCGCCCCCCGCCCCCCAGACAGGTCACCCCCTCCTGCCCCCTGCCTCCCAGACAGGTGACCCCATCTTGCCCCCTGCCCCCCAGACAGGTGACCCCATCCTGCCCCCCGCCCCCCAGACAGGTGACCCCATCTGGACCCCAGACCCCCAAAATTATCAGCCCCAGATTCCTGGCTTTATGGCAACGGCGGGAATCCAAATTAACCCCACAGGTCTCAGAGAAATAAACTTTTTCAAGCTCTATTTCTCTGATTACCTTGTAAATTTGATGGTGGCGCAAACAAACTTGTACGCGCACCAATTTCTAGCCCAGAACCCCTCCTCTTCTTTTGCTGCAGCCGAAATTTCAAAATTTTTGGGGCTCCTGCTGCACATGGGCCTAGTAAAAAAAAACACAATTCGGCATTACTGGAGTGGGGATATTATATATAATACCCCACTTTACAGTATGGCCATGGCACGGTTTCGATTTGAAGCCCTCCTAAAATTTTTGCATTACAATGACAATGCAAGGTGATGATCCACGAGATGATCCCTCATATGACCGACTGTACAAAGTACGGCCGGTCATAGAGCACTTCTCAGCCAAATTTACTGAGATGTATATCCCAGAGAAATACATCTCAGTAGATGAGTCCCTCCTGAGCTTCAAAGGAAGACTCTATTTCCGCCAGTACCTTCCCAATAAAAGATCACGGTATGGCGTGAAACTATACAAACTCTGTGAGAGTACCTCAGGGTACACTTACAGATTTAGGGCCCGAGTATATGAGGGTAGGGACACCCAAATCCAGCCCCCAGAATGCCCCCCCATCCCAAAGATCGTTTGGGAACTGATCTTCCCACTGCTGGATAAAGGTTATCACCTGTACGTTGATAACTTTTATACCAGCATCCCCCTGTTTCGGTCCCTTGCTGCCCGAGCTACTGTAGCTTGCGACACGATCCGAAAAAAATCAAAGGGGCCTCCCAAGTCACCCTGTTAGACAAGCAATGCCAAGGGGGGAGAGCAAGGCCTATGCCTGTGAAAATATATTGTTGGTCAAATATAAGGACAAGCGCGATGTCCTTATTTTGACCACAATTCACAGGAATAGCACCACCCCTGTCACTGTACGTGGTACCACAAACGTGGTGAACAAACCTGATTGTGTTCTTGACTACAATCAGTATATGGGAGGAGTTGATCTCTCAGATCAAGTCCTCAAGCCATATAACGCCACGAGAAAAACCAGAACGTGGTATAAAAAGGTGGCCGTATATCTGGTACAAACAGCGATGTATAACGCTTTTGTGTTGTACTGATATGCCGGCCACCCGGGGAAATTCCTTGATTTCCAGGAAGCAGTAATCAAAGCCCTGATATTCGGCAGCCATAGAGAGGGCCCAAGCGCTTCTGGATGTGAAGGACCCCGTATCGTACAGGGACAACATTTTCCAGGTGAAGTCCCACACACTGGAAAAAAGGGGAGATCTCAAAAGAAGTGCAGAGTGTGCCACAAAAGGGGGATCAGGAAGGACACCATTTACCAGTGTGACACCTGTCCTGATCACCCCGGCCTCTGCATAAAGGATTGCTTCAAGGCGTACCACACGTCATTGGAGATCTAAATTTTCTAAATTCTGTCCCTTATTCTTATTTCAGGGGTCACGTTGATCCAGGGATTATTCTGATTGCCATTATGGAGTCGGGAAGGAATTTTTCCCCTGTGATGAGGCTACTGTTTTCTGCCTCACAAGGGTTTTTTGCCTTCCTCTGGATCAACACAGGTTGAATTTCATGGACTCCTGTCCTTTTCAACCTTATAAACTAATAATTGGCCTAATACCCCCAAATAAATTAAAATTGTCCCTTTTCCCCAACTAAATAGGCATGGCCACCATTCCCATTAGAGACTTGCCATGTTGCATTTTCAAAGCTTCTGTGCTTCCAGGACAGTAGAAACCCCCCACAAGTGACCCCATTCTGAAAACTACACCCCATAAGGAATCTAACAAGGGGGGCAGCGGGGATATGGCCCCCTGGTAATGGGCACATTAGTGCTGCGAAAGTGAAAAAAATGGTATTTTTCATCTTCACAGCACATGTTCAACATATGTGCCCGTCACCAGTGGGGTCCATATGCTCACTACACCCCTTGTTAGATTCCTTACGGGGTGTAGTTTCCAGAATGGGGTCACATGTGGGGGGTTTCTACTGTTCTGGCAGCACAGGAGCTTTGTTAATGTGACATGGCCTCCATCCTCCATTCCAGCATCTAAATGGCGCTCTGTCCCTTTGGTGGCTTGCCCGTTGCCCATATGGCACATTATATCCACATGTGGGGTATTTTCGTACTCAGGGGAAAGTACCCTACCCGTTTTGTGTTTATTTTCTCTTTTAACCCCTTGCGGAAATGAAAAAAAATCAAGGCTAGACCAACATTAAGTGTAAAAAAAAAAAAAATTTTTACACTAAATCATTGATCTAGTCTTTATTTTTTCATTTTCACAAGGGGTTAAAAGATAAAAAAGACACGAATTGTGTAGCACAATTTCCTGCAAGCACGGAAATACCCCACATGTGGACATAAAGCGCCATGCGGGTGCAGGGTAAGCCTCCGAAGGGAAGGAGCGCCATTTGGCTAGAATGGATGGGGAATGCCATGTCACATTTACTAAGGCCCTGTGTTGCCAAGACACTGGAAACCCCCCACAAGTGACCCCATTCTGGAAACTGCACCTCTCAAGAAATCTAACAAGGGGTGCAGTGAGGATATGGACCCCTTAATGACGGGCACATTTGTGCTGTGAAAATGAAAAAACGAAATTTTTCACTTTCACGTCACATTGTTCCACATTTGTGCCCATCACCAGTGGGGTCCGTATGCTCACTGCACCCCTTGTTAGATTCCTTGAGGGGTGTAGTTTCCAGAATGTGGTCACTTTTGGGGGTTTACCACTGTCCTGGGAGCATAGGGTCTTTGTAAATGTGACATGGCCCTCGAAATCCATTCCAGCCAAATCCAGCCTCCAAAAGCTAAATAGCGCACCTTTCCTTCGGAGGCCCGTCTTGCGGCCGCATGGCGCTTTATGTCCACGTGTGGGGTATTTCCATACTCGGGACAAACTGCTCTACACGTTTTGTGTTTTTATTTCTCTTTTAAACCCTTGTGAAAATGAAAAATTCACGGCTAGGCCAATGTTTAAGTGTAAAAAATTTAATTTTTACACAACATCAATGATCTAGTCTTGACATTTCTCATTTGCAAAAGGGGTTAAAAGAGAAGAAACAAAACAAATCATGTAGAGAAATTTCCCCTGAGTACGGAAATACCCCACATGTGGAGTTAAGGCGCTATACGGCCGCAAGACGAGCCTCCAATGGGAAGGAGCGCCATTTAGCTTTTTGGGGATGGATTTGGGTAGAATGGATTTTGAGGGCCATGTTGCATTTACAAACTCCCTGTGCTGCCAAGCCAGTGAAAACCCCCCACAAGTGACCCCATTATGGAAACTACACCCCTCAAGGAATGTAACAAGGGGTGCAGTGAGCATATGGACCCCACTGGTGACAAGCACAAATGTGGAACAATGTGGCGTGAAAATGAAATATTACATTTTTTACACTATAATGTTGGTCTAGCCTTGATTTTTTCATTTTCACAAGGGGTTAAAAGAGAAAACAACACACAAAATGTGTAGAGTAATTTCCCCCCGAGTCCGTAAATACCCCACATGTGGACATAAAGCGCCATGTGGGTGCAGGGCAAGCCTCCAAAGGTAAGAAGCGCCATTTGGATTTTGGAGGATGGATTTGGCCAGAATGGATGATGAACACCATGTCGCATTTACAGAGCCCTCGAGCTGCCAACACACTGGAAACCCCCCACAAGTGACCCCATTCTGGAAACTACACCCCTCAAGGAACCTAACAAGGGGTGGAGTGAGGATATGGACCCCCTGATGACGGGCACATTTGTGCCGTGAACGTGAAAAAATGAAAATTTTCCCTTTTACGTCACATTGTTCCATATTTGTGCCCGTCACCAGTGGGGTCCATATGCTCACTGCACCCCTTGTTAGATTCCTTGAGGGGTGTAGTTTTCATAATGGGGTCACTTGTGGGGGGTTTCCAGTGTTTTGGCAGCACAAGGGCTCTGTAAATGCGACGTGGCCCTTGAAATCCATTCCAGTGAAATCCAGCTTCCAAAAGCCAATTGGCGCTCCTTCCCTTTGGAGGCTCGTGCTGCGCCCGCTTGGCACTTTATGTCCACATGTGGGGTATTTCCATACTCGGGAGAAACTGCGCTACACGTTTTTTGGGTTGTTATTCCTTTTATCCCTTTGTGAAAATGAAAAATTGAAGGCTAAAACAACGTTTTAGTGTAAAAAACATTTTTCTCTTTTTTCACGCCATATTGCTCTGAAAATCTGTGAAGCACCTGTGGGGTCCAAATGCTCACCGCACCCCTTGTTACATTCCTTGAGGGGTGTAGTTTTGTAAATGGTGTCCCTTTAGGGGTGTTTTTTAGGTTTTGGCATCCCAGAGCCTCTGCCAACCTGAAGTGGTACAGTCAAAAATTACCAAATAAAATGGAGGCATTGAAATTCACTAGGCGCTCCCTTATATCTGAGGCTTGTGGTTGTGTCAAATAGCGCAATAGGGCCACATATGGGGTATTTCTATAAACTGCAGAAATGGGGCAATCAATATTGGGGTGCATTTCTCTGCTAATAGGTTTACAATTATGAAAAATATTGGATTACAATAAAATCTCTGCACAGAAAATTTAAATTTTCAAATTTCTTACGCACTTAGCTTTTATTTCTGTGACTCCCCTAAAGAGTTAAAAAACTTTCTGGATGTGCAGTTCTAACATACAGTCCCCTCAAATAAACTTTAAACTTGAACAGGTCCCTAAAAATATCAGATTTTGAAATTTTACTGAAAATTTGGAAATTTGCTGCTAATGTATTCAGCTTCCTATTGTCTAAAAAAAAAGAAAGATAGTTTAATAAATGTTGCCAACATAAAGTAGACATGTTGCTAATGCTATTTAATATATAATTTATGTGGCATAACCATTTTCTGTATAAGTAGAAGAGTTTCAAAGTTGGAAAAATGCATTTTTTCAAAATTTTTCATGTTATTTTGGTCTTTTTTATAAAGATTTGTTATAAGTATCTACTCCATTTTACCAGAAATGTGAAGTACAATATGTCACGAGAAAACAATCTCAGAATCAGCCGGATAGGTAAAAGCATCCCGAAGTTATTAATGAATAAAGTGACACAGGTCATATTCATAAAATTTGGCTCGGTCCTTAAGGCCATTTTAGGTCCGGTCCTTAAGGGGTTAAGGTGGGGAGGAGGTGGTTCGGCTGTTTCCTCGTGGCCGGAAGGCTGGGGGCAGGGGGAACCGGCACTGTGGCAGACTACCACATGTGTCATATTGGTAAATAAGCTAAGTTAAGTGTGTTTTGTAACAAGTATGGAGTTTATTTATTTATTTATTTATCAAAAAGTATTATTAAGTTGATTATTTATTTATTTTATTTTTACTTTATTTTTATTTTATTTTTTTTTTATTTATTTTTCCCCTTCTTTCTTTTTGCTCCATCTCTCTCACCAGCACGCCTTTGTGTGGTTATGTTTCTTCCGGGGGGGATTCCTTGTCCATGATATACCTGGGAGGGACATGAAGGAAACCAGGGGTTCGGGAGACCGGACCTCTGGAGATCCGGTGATGATATAGTGGTAAATAAGTTGCAGGCATTAATTGCGACCTCGGGAGGGGTGTGATTGGTGCGAAGGCAGCAAAATGTGTGTCTGAAAGGGTTTTGCTGAAGAGGATGGTTATGTAGCTATTATTATTATAAATTAATTGTGAGGTGTGTTTGTTTGTTTTTTTTTTCTTGGTTTAGGGTAGACAGTGTCAGGTCGGGTCTGCGGCCTAGCCTCCTGGGGGCGGGAAGGGGACTGGACAGCTTATAGGAATTGAGATAGTTATTAAGGTATCTAGCAAAGTGGTAAGAAGGGAGGAGAGGGGAGCTAGACTTGGTTAGGGTATAAAGGCGCTCCGCGAAGTAAACTGCAACAGGAAGTTAAAAGTAATGTAACGGTTACGGGCTGTGATTTCTGTCTAATGGGTTGGGAGGGAGGATATAAGGATAAATATTATTGATAATGAGGATTATCGATTTTAAATCATCTATTTGAAAATACTAAAAATATTTAATATATAAAAAAAAAGGTTTTATATTGCCCCCCGGGGGTTATGCAGGTCACCAATGTACACTTGTTGTGGGAATTGCTTGTGGAGCGATTTTTCCCTGCGCTTGCTGCTGCATCGGGGCGTTGCTTCCTGGGTGGGGTGGTGGTGTCGCGGCCCGGCTCCCGGGGCTGTGTGGGCTGTGGCTGCTGGGGAGGATGGTGGCAAGGGGACGCTGAGGGACACGGCACTGGAGGGACACTGGGTGTCCCCTTGCTGTCGTTCTCTCCGGCGGCCATGGCCTGCGCGGCCCTGGGAGTCGGATCGTGGCATCGCCATTTTTTCCAGGAGGTGGGGCCTTGGTGCAGTGGTAGGTGCGGGGAGGAGAGCACTTTGGAAGCATTTCCCGTAGTGAGTGTGTTGGGGAAGTGACTTTGCAATTGGGGAAGTGCAAGACAATACTTTTTCGCCTGAAAAAAAACCAAAAACTTACTTTTGGGTTTTTCTTGGCTGTAATCCATAATCATTAACAGAAATAAACGCTTGAAAAAGTTCACTCTGTATGTAATGACTCTATAGAATATATGAGGTCACTTTTTAAATTGAATTACTGGAAACATTTTTTTTAATTTTTATTCTAATTTATTGCAAACCACTCTATGTACCTGGTAATTCTGGCCCCTTGGAAATAGCTTATTCAGTGTGAGAATGCTAAATCCAAGTGAATCTATTTACCTGGTAATCTGCTGCCTTGAAAAGTGAATCTATGTACCTGGTACATTTAATCACTTGGAAATAGCTCATTCAGTGTGAGAATGCTAAATCCAAGTGATTAAATGTACCGGGTACACAGATCCCCTTTCCAAAAGAGCAGATTTATCGGGTACATAGATTCACTTGGATTTAGCATTTTCACATCGAGTAAGTTATTTCCAAGTGAGGGGATGGACAAGGTACATAGATCCACTTGGAATTAGCATAATTACACTGAGTAAGCTATTTCCAAGTGATTAAATGTAACAGGTACGTAGATTCCCTTGGATTTAGCACGCTCACACTGAATAGGCTGAGGGGATGGACAGGGTACGTAGATTCACTTGGATTTAGACGCGACAGCGAAAACGCATTACACTGTGTAGTAAACATTTCCAGGGCTGTCACCTTCCCCAGGGACTCCGGTTTTCCGTCTCCTCCCACTTAGTCATAATCCCGTCTTCCTGTGTCCCCATGTAGTCATAATCTCAGATCCTGTGCCCCCAGATAATCCGTCCCTCCTTTATCGCCCATCTCTAGGATACATTTCTTCAGCAAAGTAAAAAAAAAACTAAAACACTACTCACCTCTCCAATGGCTTCCACACTCCTGTGTCCCCCTGGATGCTTTCTGGTTCAGGCTGCACACCGATCATAGAATATATGCATGGCCGCTCACTGTGCAAAAGCGGCGGTTGGCGACCCCTTAAATTAGGGCGTATGATCTAGCTCCTGGTGTAAAGACCAGTGTAAACTGGAAAAATCAACAATCTTTGAAATCCTCTGCACAGATAAATTATCAAACAGAGGGCAAGTGGAGCAGTTGCCAATAGAAACCAATCAGATCCCATTTTTTAGAGGCCTTTTTAATAATGAAAGAAGCAATGTGTTAGGGCGCATTCACACATACCATGAATACGGACTGCATACGGAAGATGTGCAACAGACTGGATTCACAGACCTCCCGGCCAGAGGTGTAGCTAGATTCTCCTGCACCCCGGGCAAAGACTTAGTTTGCCCCTCCCCCACAAAAAAAAACTCACATAACATGCCCGTACATACTGTACACTCCATGGCGTTGATAGCCATAACCACACTGGACTGAAGGCCACTCTTTAGAAGAACTCCACTTAAGGAATAAAAATTCTATTAAAAGTTATATAGATGTGTCTATATAATGTATTACCATATCTGTACGGTTCTGCCCCACTGGTAGCTGATAGAAATCCAGGAAGTGAAGAAAAATGGCCTCTGTGCCAATTCACATTGTCTCGGGCTCCCTCTGCTCTGGCACCTTAGGAGACATATATTCTATGCCTCTGTCTCACATTGTGTGTGTTTGCTGAGTGCAGGCTGATGATGCAGACAGGGGGCAGGGCGTGATGTCACAGGAGGCTTGGCTGGATCCCCCAATCCCCTAAGTGATTCACCATCTCTGACCGGTCAGAAGCAGCTGCTGCATTGATTTCGCTGATTGTACAGAAATTAGGGATATCTTCACACATGTCAGAGTTTCATTGCAGTACTGCAGCATATTCACAAAAATGATGCTGTAACAAAATGCTAAACGGCAGAGAGGATCAGTGCCGGCACTGCCAATCCCACCTGGACAAAAAACGAGGCATAAACAGTATATGCCATGTAAGATAGTATTGGATAAACTCCTTATTGTGGGGCTCAACCTCAAAGATAAAAGATGCTTGATCATAATATGTGCGTGGAAATGAAAAGAAAAAAAGAAAATTCAAAAAGTTCTTTACTTTATTCCAATATCAGCGTTACAGGTAGAGAATACAGCGTGCTGTGTAGTGTTACAGGTAGTAACTGATTGCTGTGTGGGTGGGACCACAATGAAATGATAACGTACTCCAAATAATTCAGTAACACAATGAAACTGCAATGTGTGAACACAGTCTAGATGTTCTGCAACAGATTTGGACAGGGAATGGGCAGGGTGGGGGACTGTGATGAACAGCTGAGGGAAAGCATTGCATTCTGGAACCAGTACTGCATTCTGGGAACTGCTCAACCAGGAAGTACAGAAACACAATTCAGAACAAACCCCCCCCCAAAACAAATGGATTTTTGGTAGTTTTAAAACTGGGATAGATAGGTAAGTAATGCTTTATGCTTCTGCAGAAGTTAAAAAGTTTTTTAACCTCTACCTGGACTTCCCCTTTAACACCTGCACAGATCTAATTTTTATTAATGAGATACATACAATAATCTTTTTTTTTTCTTAACATGACTTGAATAAAAATGTGTAATTTTTTCCAAAGGACTGCGTTGACAGTGTCCCAAACACTGTTATAGGCCGTGTTCACACAATGTCTTAAATGAGTAAAGTCATTGTGTCCGGCCGTAGTGCGAACCGCGAATATACGCATGTAGTTTTGAGGTTAATGCGTTTGCTTGAAAGTATACGATATACGCCCGCACAATGCACACTACGTATGAGCTTACGGCCGTATGCGGCGCTGTGAAAAATGAACAAGACCATTGTTTGAGGACGGAAATGTTCTAACTCACGGCCGTGGATTTCCATGCGGTCCCGTACAAAGTACTTATTTCAGCCAAATTGAACTTGATTTTTCGATCCAAAAGGTTCTGTGAGTTTTATTGGGCTGCGCAAAGATTTCCAAGTAAATGACCTGTTTCAGATCGCTTCAAAACAAGCTAGGGAAGCATAACTGTACTACGGGTGTATGTTCGCGGTTCGTACGCATCCGGCCGCATGTTGATTTTTCCGACGCCCGTAGTTTCAGCCGCACATGTACGGCAGTGTACGAAATGCGGCCATACTCATACGCAGTGTGAACATAGCCTTATAGTGGATCCAAGCCCCCACTCTAAAGTTATGTTCATACATGGTATTATGATCAGTATTTGTAGCCAAAACTAGGAGTGGAACTGACAGGACAAAATTATAATAGTAAGATGTGCACAGTTTCTGTGTTTCCAACCCATTCCTGGTTTTGGTTGAAAAAATACTGACCAAAAGACTGATGGCTGGCTGCATTCACTTGTTTCGTGTTCGCTCCATTAATCACGGATGACACGGACAGTGAATGCCTGTCCTGGATTGTTTCTCTGCACGGCATGATGTAACAATATCATGCCATGAGTAGGAAAACAGTTTGAATCGCCAAGGCCCTGTAATTACAGAACCACGCTGTTCTGGGCTCCCTGGCTTGTTTATTGCAGCTGCAGGCATACATTAGGTACACTGGACTGTGCACAGGGGCAATCTGTGACTCTTTAGGTTGCAGAACTACAGCCCCCATCATGCTGAAAGTTTGTGATGAGGGTTGTAGTTTAGCAACATGTGCTGGCAGACCACTACCCCCATCAAGAAACCCCCCCCCCCCCCCGCCCTCCATGAACAGTGAGATTACCGCTGCCATTATTTTGAAGGCCGGGTCGGGAAAGATGGGGTGTCCTTTATCGGAGCTCTGAGCAGTGAGAGATTTCCTGCTACTGCAGAGGTCATCGCTCTCCTCTGCCATGTGGTGAGTCCCCCCTTCTGCTGGAGGAGAAAGCTTGCTTTATTGGCAGAGCGATCCCTCTGATAGGGGATAGAGATAAACAGTAGTAGGAATCTCTGCCATGTAACTTCAGGGGCTTGCTGGTGCCCCCCCCCCCTTGTATCTGCCCCCGGGGCAGCTGCTCCCCCCTCCCTACCCCCCTGCTCCCGGCATTATGTATTAATATGATGTCAGGAGCACCGCAAGTGTTTAAATCTTTGCGGTTCTGTACTAATACAGCCATGTGGCTGTGTCAGTACAGCACTGCAAAGATTTAAGCACTTGCAGCGCTCCCAGCATTATAATGATACATGTTGCCGGGAGGGCTGTAAATCTGGTCCATTGCACATCTTCCGTGCACGTATTTATGGAACATGTAAATGTCGCCTATCTCTGCACAGATTTTATTAAAATCCTTACAGCACAGGAGAGTAATACCCTAAGGCAAGATTCACACAGGATGGATCCACAGTGGATTTCACACTGCGAGTTTGCTGCGAGTTGCTGCCCCCTGTCTGCATCATCAGCCTGCACTCAGCAAACACACACAATGTAAGACAGAGGCATATAATTTTTGTCTCCTAAGGGGGGATAGCAGAAGGAGCAGGAGACAATGTCCGCTGCCCTCCCCGAAAGACTTATGTACGCCCTGCACTCCGGAGAAGAATTTTGAGATGGGGGCATTCTTCTATGATTGCCGGGCACCCTGGAGCTCACAAGACCGGGCAGCTGATCTCCCGCCACTATTGGTGGCCAGACTTACCCCAAGACGTCAAGGACTTTGTGGCTTCCTGTACCATCTGGGCCAAAAATAAGTCCTCCCATCTAAGACCAGCCGGGTTGCTACAACCCTTGCCAGTGCCAGACCGTCCCTGGTCCCACATTGGAATGGACTTTGTCACAGACCTGCCCCATTCTGCAGGAAACACAGTCGTTTGGGTGGTTACAGACCGATTTTCTAAAATGTCCCACTTTGTGGCTCTTCCTGGACTGCCGTCCGCCCCTCGTCTGGCCCAGTTGTTCTTTCAACATATTTTCCGTCTACATGGACTTCCTCTACATATTGTCTCAGATAGAGGATCACAATTTGTTTCCAAATTCTGGCGTGCTCTCTGCTCTCAACTCCAAGTGAAGCTGGACTTCTCGTCAGCCTATCATCCCCAGACCAACGGGCAAGTGGAAAGGGTCAATCAGATCCTGGAAAATTATCTTCGGCACTTCATCTCGGCACGCCAGGACAACTGGTCCAGTCTTCTTCCGTGGGCAGAGTTCTCATACAATCATCTGGACTCAAGTTCCACCGGCAAGTCTCCCTTCTATATTGTCTACAGTCGTCCCCCTCGTCCCCCTTTGCCTCTCTCTTCATCCTCCGAGGTTCCAGCCGTCGAAGAACTGGTATCAGATCTTCAATCTATCTGGGGACAAACTCGGTTTGGCTTTAGGCCAAATATGTCCGACTCAAGATTCCCAGCTACAAGTTAGGACCCCGATTCCTTGGACCTTTTTCTGTGCTAAGACGCATCAACCCGGTCACCTTCAAACGTCGTCTACCTCCTACTATGCGTATCCCGAACTCTTTCCACGTCTCCCTCTTAAAACCAGTGGTCCTCAACCAATTTTCCAGTAAGTCTTTTTTCACTTCTCCACAAGCCATCTCGGACGATGTCTATAGGGTTAAAGATATCCTGGCGATGAAGACTGTCAGAGGAAGACAATTCATTCTAGTGGACTGGAGAGGTTTTGGTCCTGAGGAGAGATCCTAGGAACCCGAGACTAACATCCTGGATCAAGATCTTATCAAGAGATTCCTGCAGGCAAGAAAGAGGGGGAGGCCAAAGGTGAGGGTACTGTCAGGGCTGCGGCGGTGCCCCGTGCAACTGCTCCCCGTGTCAGACAGCCCCCGGTGTCCGAGTGCAGGGACCCGGCGCTGCGGCTAGTTCGGCCTCCGGGGGCGCCTTACCTCGCCCCGCTCCTGTCTCCATCTGTCCCAGCCGGCGCACGCATCCCCGCCTCCTAAGGCGCGCGCGACGGCTGTCTCAGATTTAAAGACCCAGTCCGTCCCTAATTGGTAGTTGCACCTAATCACTCCCTTTAAATCCCAGCATGCCCTGTCCCTCATGTTGGAGCCTCTACATGCTTCCCATAGCGTTTTGGCCCAGCTCCTCGTTGTTCCTGTCCGCTGCCCTTGTCCGCTGTTCCTGTCCATTGCCCTAGTCCGTAGTTCCTGTCTATTGCCTCTGCCCCCCGTGGTTACGCCTAGACCACTATCTGCACGATCTACTGCCTACTGCTCCAGCTTCACCTTCCCCGCCGTCACTAGCAAACCAAGCCAGGAGTAGCGACCTAGGGGGCCCAAAACTATACACAGTATTCCATATGTGGTCCAACCAGTGATTTATAAAGAGGCAAAACTATGTTCTCATCTTTAGCATCTATGCCTCTTTTGATGCATCCCATTATTTTATTAGCCTTGGCAGCTGCTGCCTGGCACTGATCACTAAAGTTGAGTTTACTGTCCACCAATACCCCGCGGTCCTTTTCGGAAGCAGTTTTACCCAGTGTTTTATTATTTAGCACATAACTGTAGTTATTATTTCTACGGCCCAAGTACATAACCTTACATTTATCCACAATAAACTTAATTTGCCATTTATCTGCCCAAGCCTCCATCTTCCCCAAATCCCTAGTTACCCAATCAGAGTATGTACCATCAATGACCAACCTCTCTTTCCTATCACTCAAACAGTTACTTACTCACATCTTGATATTCACAGAAAACCAGGATACAAGGGATTATAGGAGTAATAATCCCTTGTATCCTCGTCTATTCTGTGATTTTATTTGTTATTGTTAATTTAACCAGATTTGTTACGAATTTTCTCAAAGTCCGGTTTGGTGACGAACCAAACTTTTTGCAAAGTTCGTAATGAATCTGGTTCTTTACAGTTCAGTTCGCTTATCCCTAATTTCAACCATCGTCTTCCAATGATAGAGATTTTTTAGAATCACGTACACTACCATTCAAAAGTTTGAAATGTCCTTATTTTTGAAGGAAAAGCACTGTACTTTTCAATGAAGATAACTTTAAACTAGTCCTAACTTTAAAGAAATACACTCTATACATTGCTAATGTGGTAAATGACTATTCTAGCTGCAAATGTCTGGTTTTTGGTGCAATATCTACATAGGTGTATAGAGGCCCATTTCCAGCAACTATCACTCCAGTGTTCTAATGGTACAATGTGTTTGCTCATTGGCTCAGAAGGCTAATTGATGATTAGAAAACCCTTGTGCAATCATGTTCATACATCTGCAAACAGTCTAGCTCGTTACAGAAGCTACAAAACTGACATTCCTTTGAGCAGATTGTGTTTCTGGAGCATCACATTTGTGGGGTCAATTAAACGCTCAAAATGGCCAGAAAAAGAGAACTTTCATCTGAAACTCGACAGTCTATTCTTGTTCATAGAAATGAAGGCTATTCCATGCGAGAAATTGCTAAGAAATTGAAGATTTCCTACAACGGTGTGTACTACTCCCTTTAGAGGACAGCACAAACAGGCTCTAACCAGAGTAAAAAAAGAAGTGGGAGGCCGCGTTGCACAACTAAGCAAGAAGATAAGCACATTAGAGTCTCTAGTTTGAGAAACAGATGCCTCACAGGTCCCTAACTGGCATCTTCATTAAATAGTACCTGCAAAACACCAGTGTCAACATCTACAGTGAAGAGGCGGCTGCGGGATTTTGGGCACAGTGGCAAAGAAAAAGCCATATCTGAGACTGGCCAATAAAAGAAAAAGATTAAGATGGGCAAAAGAACACAGACATTGGACAGAGGAAGACTGGAAAAAAGTGTTGTGGACGGATGAATCCAAGTTTGAGGTGTTTGGATCACAAAGAAGAACGTTTGTGAGATGCAGAACAAATGAAAAGATGCTGGAAGAATGCCTGACACCATCTGTTAAGCATGGTGGAGGTAATGTGATAGTCTGGGGTTGCTTTGGTGCTGGTAAGGTGGGAGATTTATACAGGGTAAAAGGGATTCTGAATAAGGAAGGCTATCACTCAATTTTGCAACGCCATGCCATACCCAGTGGACAGCACTTGATTGGAGCCAATTTCATCCTACAACAGGACAATGACCCTAAACACACCTCCAAATTGTGCAAGAACTATTTACAGCAGAAGCAGGCAGCTGGTATTCTATCGGTAATGGAGTGGCCAGCGCAGTCACCAGATCTGAACCCCATTGAGCTGTTGTGGGAGCAGCTTGACCGTATGCAGTGGTGGAACTACAGCCTTATCAGGGGGCCCGGTGCCCGATCCTGTAATGGACCGATCCCCCTGAGAAAACACTCGCAGCACCCGACCCCCGTCCTCAGCGTTCCCTGCGGCACCCGCCCCCTCCTTCCCCTGTCCTGCGCAGGGCCGTTATGGGCGACCGTACGGGGCGCCCACAGCTAGGGGGCGCTGGTGGCACTCCCCGCACCCCCGGCCGCCCACCCGCTCGGCCCATCACCTGCCCCTCTGTCCCATCACCTGGCAAGACTGCCCTCCAATCGCCTGCCCGCCGGCCCGTAGCTCCGCCACCCACTGATAGCTCCGCCCCCAGCCCGCACGTAGCTCCACCCCCAGACCGTTCGTAACTCCGCCCCCGAACCGCTCCGACTCAGCCGAGCACATGCAGACATCTCCCTCCAGCAGCGCAGTGACGTCATGGAGAGAGAAGACGTTGCAGGGGCGGCAGTGGAGGAGGAGAGGGACCACGGTATGCCAGAATAATGTGAGTATAATGTGTTTTTTTTTTGTGTGTGTGTTTGCCAATGCAGGGGGGAGCAGAGGGGATTAGTACTAAGGGGGGGGCACAGGGGGGATTTTTTTTATGGGGACAGCATGGGGGAATTACAATGAGGTCAGCACAGGGGAATCACAGGGGGTGGTCACCCAGTTTTCCCAGCATCCAGTATGTCAGTATAATGGAGGTCACCCAGCTCTCCACATCCTGTATGTCAGTATAATGGAGGTCACCCAGCTCTCCGCATCCTGTATGTCAGTGTATAATGGAGGTCACACAGCTTTCCCATCATCCTGTATGTCAGTGTATAATGGAGGTCACACAGCTTTCCCCTAATCCTGTATGTCAGTATAATAGAGGTCACCCAGCTTTCCCCTAATCCTGTATGTCAGTGTAATTGAGGCCACCCAGCTTTCCTAGCATCCTGTATGTCAGTGTATAATGGAGGTCACACAGCTCTCCCCTAATCCTGTATGTCAGTGTAATGGAGGTCACCCAGCTTTCCCAGCATCCTGTATGTCAGTGTATAATGGAGGTCACCCAGCTTTCCCAGCATCCAGTATGTCAGTATAATCGAGGTCACCCAGCTTTCCCAGCATCCTGTATGTCAGTGTATAATAGAGGTCACCCAGCTCTCCGCATCCTGTATGTCAGTGTATAATGGAGGTCACACAGCTCTCCCCTAATCCTGTATGTCAGTATAATGGAGGTCCCCCAGCTTTCCCAGTATCCTGTATGTCAGTATAATGGAGGTCACCCAGCTTTCCCAGCATCCTGTATGTCAGTGTATAATGGAGGTCACCCAGCTCTCCGCATCCTGTATGTCAGTGTATAATGGAGGTCACACAGCTTTCCCCTAATCCTGTATGTCAGTGTAATGGAGGTCACCCAGCTTTCCCAGCATCCTGTATGTCAGTGTATAATGGAGGTCACCCAGCTTTCCCAGCATCCAGTATGTCAGTATAATCGAGGTCACCCAGCTTTCCCAGCATCCTGTATGTCAGTGTATAATGGAGGTCACCCAGCTCTCCGCATCCTGTATGTCAGTGTATAATGGAGGTCACACAGCTCTCCCCTAATCCTGTATGTCAGTATAATGGAGGTCCCCCAGCTTTCCCAGCATCCAGTATGTCAGTATAATGGAGGTCACCCAGCTTTCCCAGCATCCTGTATGTCAGTGTATAATGGAGGTCACCCAGCTCTCCGCATCCTGTATGTCAGTGTATAATGGAGGTCACACAGCTCTCCCCTAATCCTGTATGTCAGTATAATGGAGGTCACCCAGATTTCCCAGTATCCTGTATGTCAGTGTAATGGAGGCCACCCAGCTTTCCCAGCATCCTGTATGTCAGTGTATAATGGAGGTCACATAGCTCTCCCCTAATCCTGTATGACAGTATAATGTAGGACACCCAGCTCTCCACATCCTGTATGTCAGTGTAATGGAGGTCACCCAGCTTTCCCAGCATCCTGTATGTCAGTGTATAATGGAGGCCACATAGCTTTCCCAGCATCCAGTATGTCAGTATAATGGAGGTCACCCAGCTTTCCCAGCATCCTGTATGTCTGTGTATAATGGAGGTCACCCAGCTCTCCGCATCCTGTATGTCAGTGTATAATGGAGGTCACACAGCTCTCCCCTAATCCTGTATGTCAGTATAATGGAGGTCACCCAGCTTTCCCAGTGTCCTGTATGTCAGTGTAATGGAGGCCACCCAGCTTTCCCAGCATCCTGTATGTCAGTGTATAATGGAGGTCACACAGCTCTCCCCTAATCCTATATGTCAGTATAATGTAGGTCACCCAGCTCTCCGCATCCTGTATGTCAGTGTAATGGAGGTCACCCAGCTTTCCCAGCATCCTGTATGTCAGTGTATAATGGAGGTCACCCAGCTTTTCCAGCATCCAGTATGTCAGTATAATGGAGGTCACCCAGCTTTCCCAGCATCCTGTATGTCAGTGTATAATGGAGGTCACCCAGCTCTCCGCATCCTGTATGTCAGTGTAATAGAGGTCACCCAGCTTTCCCAGTATCCTGTATGTCAGTATATAATGGAGCTCACCCAGCTCTCCCAGCATCCTGTATGTCAGTGTAATGGAGATCACATATCTTTCCCAGCATCCTGTATGTCAGTGTAATGGAGGTCACACAGCTTTCCCAGCATCCTGTATGTCAGTGTGTAATGGAGGTCACACAGCTTTCCCAGCATCCTGTATGTCAGTGTGTAATGGAGGTCACACAGCTTTCCCAGCATCCTGTATGTCAGTGTGTAATGGAGGTCTCACCTTGCAGACTTTACTGCACCAAGCAGCAGAATTACAATAGTTTTGGATCCTATAGGAGGGAAAAGGGAA
This sequence comes from Dendropsophus ebraccatus, assembly GCF_027789765.1. Taxonomy (NCBI): domain Eukaryota; kingdom Metazoa; phylum Chordata; class Amphibia; order Anura; family Hylidae; genus Dendropsophus; species Dendropsophus ebraccatus. Next base: position 69,715,223 of record NC_091462.1, on the reverse strand, counting down.
GGAAGTTGCCGGAAATGTGCAGAGCCTGAGATGTCTGTCTGGCAGGTTCTGAAGACACGAATTGTAGCTGCAAGAAATCATCATGGTGGTCCAGGCCGGTTGGAGAGGAAAAGGAAAAATATCAAGATTCGCCCTGTTGCCAAAATGATCTAGAAACTGCCCTGGTCCTGCGTCTCCCGCCCCCATCCTCAGCGTCCCCCTGCAGCACCCGTCCCCTCCTTCCCCTGTCCTGCGGCTTCCGTCCTCGGCGTCCCCTGCGGCTCCCACCCTGTCCTGTGTCCCCCTGCGGCCTCCGTCTCCGTCCCGTGTCCCCCTGCGGCCCCCGGCCCCGTTCTGTGTCCCCCTGCGGCCTCCGTCTCTGCGGGGTCCCTGTCCCCTACCATCACCATCACTGCCCCCACAGACCAGAGAGAAGAGGAAGGCGGGCACAGAAGCCACACAGGACCAGAGGACAGAGCAGGAACCAGTACAGGTGAGATTACCCCAGAGAACTACAACCCCCACTATGTCCTGCTAACAGTTCATGATGGGAGATGTAGTTTTACAGCCTGTGGACATTCAAGTTGCAGAACTAAAACCCTCATCATTTCCTATTGACGGTTCATAGTGGGGATTGAATTTCTGCAAGAGATTAGAGGTTGACATAGTATAGGAGGGGGAGGCAGTGGCACAGTAGAACTACTTCTCCCAGCATGCTGTGTGGTAATATGCAGGACTACATCCCCCAGCTTGGTGTATAGGGTGGGCTGTAGAACTACATCTTCCATCATGGTGTGTGGTAATATACAGGACTACATCTCCCAGCATAGTGTGGGGTAATATACAGGACTACATCTCCCCGCATAGTGTGGGGTAATATACAGGACTACATCTCCCAGCATAGTGTGGGGTAATATGCAGGACTATTTCACATAACAGGAGTTGTAGTTTTGCAACAGATAAGATGATGACAGGGTACACAAGGGGGAGATGGTGGCACAGTAGACTAGCGGCTATGTGGGTGCATGTGTATATGTAGGGCTTGCAACACGTTGCCAGAGGCCAGGAGTATGCTGAGGAGGGGGGCCCCATACAGTTTTTTGCTATGGGGCCCCATGAATCCTAGTTACGCCCCTGACCGTATGGTACGCCAGAAGTGCCCATCCAACCAATCCAACTTGTGGGAGCTGCTTCTAGAAGGGTGGGGTGCAATTTCTCCAGCTTACCTCAACAGATTAATAGCTAGAATGCCAAAGGTGTGCAATGCTGGAATTGCTGCAAAAGGAGGATTCTTTGACGAAAGCAAAGTTTGAATACAAATCATTATTTCTAACCTTGTCAATGTCTTGACTCTATTTTCTATTCATTTCACAACGTATGGCGGTGAATAAGTGTGACTTTTCATGGAAAACACTAAATTGTTTGGGTGACCCCAAAATTTTGAACGGTTGTGTACCTATCAATATCCAACAAGGAACCAACATCAACCACCACATTTTCAACTATACAAAACATGCAAGAACCAACTGACAACATATCAACAACAGTTCCATCAACATATGAATCATTCAAACATCAACACTCACAAAGCACCCTTACTCCCAACACCAGATCAAACCAACAGGATAACACAGATAGAGAACGGAGTGAGGGGGAGCCAGACAGTTTAACATTACAAAATCAACCAATGCACACACCAAATCGAAAAAGAGGGTACGGAGGGGATGTAGAAGGGGCAGAGAACCAGTCACAACCACTATTGGAAATGGGGAAAATGGATTGAAAGGAAAGGATTCGGTAGTCAACATCAGTTACACCTTTCTAACTCAAGCCCAAAAATCATTACTGAATAAAGGACTTAGATTTGCCCCTAGTCAGTCCCTTAATAAATTCAACACCTATATTGGTTTAGAAAAGTATATACGGAAACTCTGCCTAACCAAATATTTTATGAAGAATCCTATTACAACCAATTCAACCAAAAACATTAAATACATTCACACATGTGCACCAAAATCTAAATTCTTTCCAAGGCAGGAAGTGGGACCTAACATTTCAGCCTTTAAAAAAGCAGTGGAGGCAGATCTGAGACAAATACAGACAAATCCCAAAAAAATCACATAACCTTACTAGAAATGAAATTAAAAATATAAAGGAATTGCAGGCAAATTCTCATATCACAGTATGCCCCGCCGACAAAGGTGGAGCTATTGTGATCCAGGATACTGAGAAATACCTCTAAGAATGTAGGAGACAATTAGCTGATCAAAGTACATACCAACGCCTCCATGCAGATCCAATCCAACATTTTAGTGCTGAACTAAAAACATTATGTGAACTAGCCCTAGAAAAAGATATTTTAACATCCAAACAATTTGAGTTCATTATTAGTACACAAGATAGACTACCTGTCTACTATTGCCTCCCTAAATTGCATAATTTCGGGAATAGGGTCTCTAACCAGTCTCTGACTGCTAACCTATCACAATACATTGATAGGTTCTTACAACCGTTTGTACAAAAGACCACTAGTTATTTAAAGGACACCACCCAAATTATACAAGAACTTGAAACCGTTGTATGGGAGTCAGACTTCATACTCACTACGCTTGATGTGAGTCTCTTGTATACCATAACACGAGATAGGCTTGGAGGCAGTAAAATTTTTCTTAGATAAGGGAGACATAGCATTAGATCAGGTTGAGTTCATACTACATGCTACTTAATATATTTTAACTTATAACTATTTTTACTTTGAGTGAGACCACTACCTGCAGACCACTGGTACCACCATGGGCACCAGATTCGCACCCAGCTACGCCAATCTCTTCACGGCCACGTTGGAGGAGTTTAACATCTTACCCCAGCTGGGCGCAGTACTAGTGCTATGGCAAAGGTACATAGACGGTATCATCTTAATTTGGCGCGGGTCAGTGGTCGACCTCGAAGCCTTCATTCTACAACTCAATACAAATAACTACAACATTACACTTACCCCATCAATCAGTCATTGTCAGGTAGAATTTTTGGCCTTCTCATTACAGTTCATTTCTCAAAACTGATCTGCAGCACCTATCACAAACCCACATCAAAAGATTTTTATTCTTTTTTCAAGTTGCCATCTTCCAAGGTGGCTGCTTAATATTTCCATGTCAATACCGTCGTCTAAGGAGAAATTGTGCTCACACAGAACAGTTTGAAACAGAGGCCCAATCGCTCCTTAAGGGTACAAACCCACTTGACGTATTTGCTGCGTGAATCAGTCTTAAAAATAAGCAGACAAAACGCAGGTTGGCTTTATACGATTGTTCTGCGTTAAAATACGCAATTGCGTATTTTTGAAGCGTGAAGCTTGTTGTTAGCAAAGCATCAGTTGTTAACAACCTGTGCGAAAAACGCATGTAGCTTCACGCTTCAAAAATATGCAATTGCGTATTTTAACGCAGAACAATTGTATAAAGCCAACCTGCGTTTTGCCTGCTTATTTTTAAGACTGATTCACGCAGCAAATACGTCAAGTGGGTTTGTACCCTTATACATTTTTAGAGAAAAACTATCCCGTTGAAATACTCACAAAATCACTAAATACAGTTAGACAACTCAATAGGAAGAATTCTTTCAACTGACAACAAAAACTGTAAAAAAAATGATAATATATCTAAGATCTTTATTCCTTTTAATAAAAATCATAAACAATTGAAAAAATCTTTTGTAAAAATTGGAATTAAATTCGAGAGGACAAAACAATAGGACATCTGTTACTTTCAAAACCTGGACTAATATATACAAGAGCACCCAACTTGAGGACACAGGTGGCTCCCACTATTAGAAACCCCAAACCCAATACACTAAAAAACAAATGGTTAGTCACAAAGGGATTTTATAAATGTGGCACATGCAATAATTGTAAAATGACTTCCTCACGAGGCAAAATTCAAAGTGTCAAATCCACAGTCAACGATTTTGAATGGGAAATGAGTTCCTTACCTGTGCAACAAAGGGAGTGATTTACCTGTTAGAATGTAGCTGTAAGGGTCTATTGACACGTCACTATATTATTTTGAATCCGTAAGCAATCCGCAAATTTTAATCTGTATTGCATCCGTATCGTATCCGTATTGCATCCGTAAAAAAATACGGACCCCATAGAGTTGTATTGGGTGTGTCAGTTACTGTCCGTACTAGGGCCTGTCCTTTTTTTTTTGCGGAACGGATTGCAGCCCAGTACACAACACGGATGTGTGTATGAGTCCATTGATATACATTGGTCCTATTTTTCTGCGGATCCGCAATTGCGGACAGGAACAGGATGTGTGAATAACTGTACATAGGCAGGACTAAGCTGCAAATGAAAGTTAGAATAGCGGAACATTTGTACAATATCCGCAAAAGAAACATGACCTATCCCTTATCCGCACACTTTTCTGAACATCATTCTGGGGACCCAAGACAACTATCCTACGCAGCCCTGTTAAAAGTGAAGCAAAGTTGGAGGGGGGGGGGGGAGACTTTATTACCCAAATGTCCAGGGCAGAGTCACGTAAGATCTATGAGTTTGAGTCCCTACAACCAAAAGGACTCAACTCTGAGTTGGAAATATTTGTGTTAGGACTCGGGCCGTGCATTCGACTCCTGACACCGCAGATGCATGCGGTCAAAGCATACATAACCGCTCAGGCCAATTGCTACGGGCACGACATCGGTGCCTATAGCAGCTGGACTGCTTCTTGTGTTTTTACCAACTTGGCTCTGCTATTCTGTGTTGTAGCAGAGGCTAGGGTTCCACTCCCCTGGCAGAGCAGCATAGGTGTTGTGTGTGTTTAGCTGATTGTAGATTGACAGCTGACACTGCCAATCAGCTGTCAGTAATTTGAGTCTGGGGCCTATAAGTATCCTCCCCAGTCTACTATGCCTTGCCTGTGAAAGTTCCTGGCTTGTCTGGTGATACTTGAGCTAGCATTCCCTGCATTTTATATTCTGGTTACCTGACCTCTGGTTTTGACTATTTGACTATCCCCTTGGACACGACTTCATTGCTCGGCTGGTTTTGACTTAGTTCTCTGACTTTTCCTTATTGTGTGTGTATTGTCTTGTATTGTTCTGTGTATCCACTTTAGTAAGATCAGGGACTGCCTTCAAGTTGTCCGTTTGCTGCTAGAGCATCTAAGGGCAAGCAGGTAGGGGCAGTGGGGCGGGTGCCAGCTTCAGGGCTCACCTGTCCTTGTGTCTCCCTGCCCCAATCCTAACATTTTCACAGGCCCATATCCACGTCAGCGATCCTGACGGTTCAGCATGTCTGTTGAACTGTCCATAGCTGACCGTTTGCAAGACCTGGCTACACAGATGGAAGGAATGGCAGGTTATATGGCACAGCTCACACAGCGTGTTGATGCCTTGACCTCGTTGTCTTCCCATGTGGCTATGTCTCCAGCTCCCGTGGCACACCAGACTCCTCGACCTAAGATGCTTATGCCTGACCGGTTTGAGGGAAATCCAGACAAATTCAGGGTGTTTAGGGAATCCTGTAATTTGTATTTCAAATTTAATACTTTCACAGGAGACACTGAGAAAGTAGCTATGGTGGTGTCTCTCCTTCAGGGGGCGCCCCAGGACTGGGCTCTGGCTTTACCTTCTGAAGCCCCTGAATGGAATTCATTACCAAAATTTTTTGGGTCCCTAGGTCAAATTTATGACGACCCTAACCGCGCTGCCATGGCCAAATCCCATCTATTAGCAATTGAGCAGGGTCGCCGTACCGCTGAGGATTATTCGACTGAATTTAGGCAGTGGAGCGAGGTAACAGGGTGGACAGAACCACCCCGTAAGACCTTATACAGACAAGGACTGTCAGACAAAATAAAGGACGCCATAGTAAGTCATCCTCCTCCTGACTCTCTGAGTGATTTAATGACTTTAGCTATCTCTATCGACAGACGGCTCAGGGAGAGAAAACGGGATAAGCAGGGGGTGACAGCCTTTGTCCCACGTCAGGTTACCTCAAAGAATGCAGTGGTTTCATCTCCTACTCCGCAAGAAGATGAACCGATTATTTTGGGCTCCACTTCAGCGGCCGCTCGTAGGAGACACCATCTGAACAACGCCTTGTGTCTTTATTGTGGGAAACCGGGGCACTTCATCAGAGAATGTCCATCCATGCCTAATCAGCTTCCGGGAAACGCCAGTGCCTGAGTGATGATCTGGAGGGTCACTCAGGCACACAGGTACCTCCTAAAGTGTTTGATAAATTTTTGTTACCTGTTACGCTGTCTTCTAGTGAAGCTATTTTTTCTTGTCAGGCCATGGTGGACTCAGCGCAGCCTTGAGTTTTATTCGTGCTTCTGTTGCTGAGTCTTTGGGGTTGCAGCTGATTCCATTATGTTACCCGTTTGCTGTGTCAGGTTCTAATTCTGCCACTTTAAGTGGAGGTAATATTAAATTTCGTACCCCTGAGGTGTCCATGGGGGTTGGATGTCTCCATCATGAACAGATAAGTTTTTTTGTGATGGAAAAACTTGCTGCAGACATAATTCTGGGGTTACCATGGTTACGGCTCCACAATCCAGTTTTTAGCTGGAGGTCGTCTGAATTAGTCAAATGGGGTAGTTCTTGTGAGTCCCACATGACTCGAGTCTGTCCGTCCCTATGTTCAGCTTCTGATTTGTTGGTTCTACCTGAATTTATTGAAGATTTTCAGGATGTGTTTGATGAGACTGTTGCTGACGCCTTGCCTCCGCACCGTCCATATGATTGTGCCATCGATCTTGTGTCCGGGGCCAGGTTTCCTAAAGGACGGATCTTTAACCTGTCTCCCCCGGAGCGAGATTCGATGCGCCAATACATACAGGACAGTTTGAGGAAGGGTCACATCCGCCCATCTATATCGCCCATGGGAGCTGGGTTCTTCTTTGTGGAAAAGAAGGACGGTGGATTACGCCCCTGCATTGATTACAGGGAACTAAATAAAATAACCATTAAAGACCAGCATCCCCTTCCCTTGATTCCTGATCTCTTTAACCTTCGCGGGGCATATAATTTAATCAGGATCAGGGAAGGTGACGAGTGGAAAACCGCTTTTAACACTCCCGAAGGGCATTTTGAATATCTTGTGATGCCTGTCGGCCTAAGTAATGCTCCAGCGGTTTTCCAAAGATTTGTAAACGACATTTGTCGTGATTTGTTTGGTCAATTTGTAGTAGTATACCTGGATGGTATCCTCATTTACTCACCAGACTGGCTGTCCCACCAGAAGCATGTTCGTGAGGTATTATCCAGGCTCAGAAAAAACTCTCTGTGTGCCAAATATTCAAAATGTCTTTTTGGGGTTAAGGAAATAGGCTTCTTGGGGTATATCCTCACCCCAGATGCAATACTAATGGACCCTAGTAAGGTAAAAGCAGTGCTAAAGTGGGCACGACCTACTACACTGAAGGAGGTCAAAAGGTTTTTAGGCTTTGCCAACTTCTATAGAAAATTTATCCGTAATTTCTCATTGATAGTTAAGCCATTGACTGAGTTAACTAAGAAGGGAGCGAATCCAGCTTCTTGGTCTCCTGAGGCAGAACAGGCTTTTTCTCAGTTAAAAGAGAGATTTGCTTTAGCCCCTGTCTTGGTGCATCCTAACCTGGACAGTCCATTTGTTGTTGAGGTGGATTCTTCAGAATCTGGTGTTGGGGCGGTGCTTTCTCAGGGAAGAGAGCCATATACCAATTTAAGACCTGTGGCATACTTTTCCAGGAAATTCTCCACTTCCGAGGCCAACTACGACATTGGAAACCGGGAATTGTTGGCAATCAAATGGGCCTTTGAGGAGTGGAGACATTTCCTGGAAGGCGCAAGACATCACATAACTGTATTAACTGACCATAAGAACTTGTTGTACTTGGACAATGCAAAAAGGCTAAATCCGCTTCAGGCTCGTTGGGCATTGTTCTTTACCCGTTTTAATTTTGTGGTAACATACTGTCCAGGGTCCAAAAATACTAAGGCAGATGCCTTGTCCCAAAGCTTTGGTGTTTGTAACGTGCCTGAGGTGGAACCAGAAAATATCTTACCTCCAGGCATAGTACTTGCTAGTATGTCAGTTGATTTAGAATAGGAAATCTTGAAATCCCAAGATCACGCACCTGATGAGTTACCCGTTGATAAACTGTTTGTCCCTGTACACCTCAGATTGGCAGTGCTTAAGGAATTTCATTCATCAGTATTTGCTGGTCATCCTTGCATAGCCGGGACTGGCTATTTATTGTCTCGTTCTTGTTGGTGGCCTTCGTGGCAGAGGGATGTACGAGAGTATGTCAGATCCTGTGAGACATGTGCCCGAGCTAAAACCCCGAGGTTTCTGCCGGAAGATCTGCTCCAACCTCTACCAGGTACCGGGTCGCCCGCTACTGGGTCGCTCATGGTCCCATCTGTCAATTGACTTCATAACTGATCTTCCCCCTTCACAGGGTAAAACTGTTATCTGTGTTATTGTTGATCGTTTTAGCAAAATGTGTCATCTTGTTGCTTTAAAGAAACTACCTACTGCTAAAACCCTTGCTAAATTGTTTGCTCGTCATGTCCCTCGTCTACATGGAGTACCTTCTAACATCGTCTCGGACCGAGGAGTGCAGTTCGTCTCCAGGTTCTGGAGGGCTTTTTGTGAGTTATTACAAATTTTCCTTGTCATTTTCCTCTGCGTTCCACCCAGAAACTAATGGTCAAACTGAGCGTACCAATCAGTCCCTCAAGCAATATTTAAGATGTTATGTTTCAGATAATCAAGGTACCTGGTCTGAATATCTACCCATGGCTGAGTTTGCTCTAAACAACCATGTCAACACATCCACACAGAAAACCCCCTTCTATTGTAACTATGGTTATCATCCTCGCTTTACTTCAGTCCCCAATCAAGAGTCACACTTCACTTCTACTGCTGAACTCAGCAAAAAACTGTGCACAGTTTGGGCGGAGAGTCTTGCGACTCTAACCGTTTCCCAACAAAAACAAGTTCAGTATGCCAATCGTAAACGTCGTCCTTGTCCCCAGTATCTAGTAGGGGAAAAAGTGTGGTTGTCCAAAAACTTACGTCTAAGGGTTCCTTCAGCTAAGTTTGCTCCACGATATATCGGTCCGTTTCCCATTATAGAAATATTTAATCCAGTCTCCTATACAGTTACAGTTATACGGTCACAGTTACCCCGAGCACTAAAGGTCCATCCGGTATGCCATAAAAACCTCCTCAAGAAATACACTCCTCCTACAGTCACTTGTCCTCCTCCCCTTCCAGTGGTGGTCCAAGGTGAATTAGAGTATGAGATAGAAAGAATTTTAGACTCAAGAAAGATCCGCAGGACCATTCAGTATCTGGTACACTGGAAGGGGTATGGCCCAGAGGAGCGCACATGGGTAACTGCTCGGGATCTCCATGCCCCTGATCTAATTAAAAATTTTCATTTAGAACATCCAGCTAAGCCTGGAGGTTTTAGTGAGGGTCCGGAGGCCCCTCCTCAGGGGGGGGGGGGGGGTTCTGTTAGGACTCGGGCCGTGCGTTCGACTCCTGACACCGCCGATGCATGCGGTCAAAGCATACATAACCGCTCAGGCCAATTGCTACAGGCGCGACGTCGGCGCCTATAGCAGCTGGACTGCTTCTTGTGTTTTTTACCTTCTCGGCTCTGCTATTCTGTGTTGTAGCAGAGGCCAGGGTTCCACTCCCCTGGCAGAGCAGCATAGGTGTTGTGTGTGTTTAGCTGATTGTAGATTGACAGCTGACACTGCCAATCAGCTGTCAGTAATTTGAGTCTGGGGCCTATAAGTATCCTCCCCAGTCTACTATGCCTTGCCTGTGAAAGTTCCTGGCTTGTCTGGTGATACTTGAGCTAGCATTCCCTGTATTTCATATTCTGGTTACCTGACCTCTGGTTTTGACTATTTGAATATCCCCTTGGACACGACTTGGTACTTCATTGCTCGGCTGGTTTTGACTTAGTTCTCTGACTTTTCCTTATTGTGTGTGTATTGTCTTGTATTGTTCTGTGTATCCACTTTAGTAAGATCAGGGACTGTCTTCAAGTTGTCCGTTTGCTGCTAGAGCATCCAAGGCAAGCAGGTAGGGGCAGTGGGGCAGGTGCCAGCTTCAGGGGTCACCTGTCCTTGTGTCTCCCTGTCCCAATCCTAACAATTAGTTTTTTTTATAATTGTTATTGTTGCAAAATTGCCGATTTCACAAAGGGGGGTGGTGGTGTGTGTGTGTGTGTGTGTGTGTGTGTGTGTGGGGGGGGTCCAGTCCCCATGGATGTAGCCAGCAGGCTGTTTAATTACCAGCTTGACTACATTATAAACTATTATATTATATGCCATTACATGATAATTTTAATAGAAGTTATCTACATCATTAAAATACTAAAACACACTAAAATATTAAAATACAATATTTCATATTATTACACCAATGCTGTACTGTCTGTATGTATTTGTGTACAAAGTATTGCAAAGTTAGAATTATATACCTGTTCATTCCATGTGATTGAGAAGGTTATGCCAAATTCGTTGGGGGTGGGGGGTGGGGGGGGGACACAGTCACCAGCGTGGCTGCTGTCTCTGCGGAACATATTTTCCTTTGGTTTATAGAATTTCTTTGACTATTTTCAATTATCTTTATTCAATGATTTCTGTATATATAAGTCATGCTATTAAATATGATGATCTGTAGGTTGGAGTTTAAACATCTGTACAAACTATGCGATGCATTTATTTCCACTTTTCTTTATCCCTCTCTGAACCTTACATGGGGATCTGATCCATGTTGGACATTCCACAATTTGGAGATAACTCAAAGTTCAATTCCAACTTCCTCTAATCTGTAAGTGTATAAAAAGGACTTATATCACACAGTCTGCATTAGCTACTGACGAAGATGCCCCGGCTGCCTTAAAACGCGAACGCAAAATTATTGTACCTGGTACAGTTAGTACACCCTCCCAGATGTATAACCAGTTATCATCACGGTCTTGGCTGAAGCAGCTGGAAAAGACTATCCATTACAGATACGGTGGCTGACAGGTGGATTCCCACGCTTGCCAGTGCTCCACCTCAAGGTGCATTACAGCTACAGAAAGCAGGAACAGCGCCGCAAACAATATGGCAAGAACTCAGATATGTGAAGCGGGTCTTTACTAAACAGTAACAACGCCGAGGCTAATACAGCTTGGTCTGATTCCACCTAAACCGATCGCTCACAGTCCAGGCAAAGGAGTTTTCCAAGATAGAGTAACTAACTCTCTGGCGCACCACAGGTCACAGACTCTCTGGACAAGCAGTGGCACAGCCCGCGTCTGGTGAGAGGTGTATTACACCAACTTTTTTTTTTTTTTTCTCCTCATTATTGTGACTTTTGATATGGATAAATAAGAACTCACGAGTCCTAAATCTCAAGCTTAAGACATTATCTATTAACAAGAGAGACTCATATACCATTCATTTATATTATCACTTATTTATATAAATTTTTATTTTTATTCATGCATTGTATTCATTAATGTATTTTTAGATAATAGACCACATGGGCCCAGTGGATACTATTTTTAGATACATTTTAAGTGTCCCTTGAAAAGTTCCTTTAGTACAGCCCCTTTAAAATTTACTTATGTACAGTCCATTTAAGAGCGATTTATGTTCAGCCCCTTTAGGAGAGACGTATATACTATCCCTTTAACCTAGACTTTGGTACTGGCCTTTTAAGAGCTAATTTGGCCCGGCCCTTTAAGAGCGACCTTGGTACCATTCTTTTAAGAGCTACTTTGGTGCCGTCCCTTTAACCCCTTAGTGACCGCCGATACGGCTTTCTACGGCGGTCACTAATGGTCCTTATTCTGCTGCCATCAGCTTTTTATGGCGATGGCAGAGAATAAGGCTGCGGGGCCGGGACGGCCCCCACCCCATCCCCCCGGCTACCGGAGGTAGCTGAGGGGTTGGGGCAGTGTGTGGGGTCCGTCCCCCCCCCCCCCTTACCGATGATCGCCGCTATTAACGTTATAGCGGCGGCCGTCGGTAAAGGATATTACCGGTGCTGCCGCCGCCTTTCATCTCCCCCCGCCGTGAATCTACGGCGGGGGGAGATGAAATAAGTGTCCCCCAGACCTCAGATCAGCCCCCCCTAGTAGGGCGATCACTAACCCCCCTCCCCCGGCGGCCATCATTTCCAAGATGTCCGCCGCCATCGCTGTGAACCGACTAATGTCGGTTCACAGCGATGTAAAAGTTAAAATGAATGAAAGCCCCATGCTCTCTGCCACCGGAGGTAGCGGAGAGCATGGGGCAGTCATCGGGGACCCCCCTGTTTGGTCCCGATACAAGCGATCAGCGGTATATACTATATACCGCTGATCGCTTGTACCATGTGCTCCTGGCACTTTTTATCCCCTGTCACCATGAATGATTGGTGACAGGGGATAAAAAGTGATGTCCCCCCACCCCCCCTGTCACCCCCGTCCCCCAGTCACCCCCCCCCCTTCCCCATATACTCACCGAATCCACGGAGCTCCTTCCTCCTCGACGGCCTGGCTGGTTATGAAGTGCGCATACGCTTCACAACCAGCCAACTCTGAAAATTTAAAGTGACAGAGACCAATTTGGTCTCTGTCACTGAACTATGATTACTGAGATAGAAAATATCACAGTAATCATAGTAATACAGTGAAAATGAATATGTAAAGTACAAAAAGTGACAAACATACAAAAAAATAAAACACACACTTTTTATTATAGTAATAATTGCAGTTTACTCCCAAATTACCCCTAACCCCTCCCCAGATTACCCGTAACCACCGCAGGTTGCCCGTAACCACCGCACGTTGCCCGTAACCACCGCACGTTGCCCGTAACCACCGCACGTTGCCTGTAACCACCACAAATTGCCAGTGACCCCCTCCCGATTGCCCGTAACCACCCCAAATTACATGTACCCACCCCAGATTACCTATAAGCACTTCAGTTTATCAGTAACAATCCCAGATTGTCTGTAACCCTTCCAGGTTGCACATAACCCCCCAGGTTCCCCGTAATCATGCCAGATTACATGTAACCCCCCCCAGATTGCACGTAACCACCGCGCGTTGCCTCTGACCACGCCACGATGCCTCTGACCACGCCACGATGCCTCTGACCACCGCACGTCGCCTCTGACCACCGCACGTCGCCTCTGACCACCGCACGTCGCCTCTGACCACCGCACGTTGCCTCTGACCACCACACGTCGCCTCTGACCACGCCACGGCACCTCTGACCACCCCAAATTGCCAATGACCCCCTCCAGATTGCGGTGCCCATGCCAGATAACAGGTATCCACCCCAGATTGCCTATAAGAACTTCAGTTTATCTGTAACCACCCCACATTGCCCGTAACCACCCCACGTTGCCTGTAACCACCCCAGATTGTCAGTAAGCACTGCAGGTTGCCCGTAACCACCCCACGTTGCCCGTAACCACCCCAGATTGTCTGTAAGCACTGCAGGTTGCCCGTAACCACCCCACGTTGCCCGTAACCACCCCAGATTGTCTGTAAGCACTGCAGGTTGCCCGTAACCACCCCACGTTGCCCGTATCCACCCCAGATTGTCTGTAAGCACTGCAGGTTGCCCGTAACCACCCCACGTTTCCTGTAACCATCCCAGATTGTCTGTAAGCACAGCAGATTGCCCGTAACCAGCCCACGTTGCCTGTAACCAGCCCACGTTGCCTGTAACCAGCCCACGTTCCCGTAACCACAGCAGGTTGCCCGTGACCACCACACGTTGCCCATAACCACCCCTCGTTGCCCGTAACCACCCCACGTTGCCTGTAACCACCCCAGGTTGCCGTAACCACAGCAGGTTGCCCGTGACCACCCCATGTTGTCCGTAACCACCCCAGATTACCTGTAACCACCTCAGGTTGCCCATAATCACCCCTGGTTGCCCGTAACCACCCCACATTACCTGTAATCTCATTTTTTTTATTCTATTTTAGTAACTGCGCTATTCTAATAACCATTACTAGCTGCGGTTTTGCTCCTGTAAATTGGCGCTCCTTCCCTTCTGAGCCCTCCTGTGTGCCCATACAGTGGTTTATGCCCACATATGGGGTACCGTTGTACTCAGGAGAACCTGCGTTACAGATTTTGGGGTACATTTTTTCTCCTGTTCCTCGTCAAATTGAGAAATTTCAAACTAAACCAACATATTATTGGAAAAATTCGAGTTTTTCATTTTTACTGGCCAATTTTGAATACTTTCCTCTAATATCTGTGGGGTAAAACACACCCCAAGATGAATTCTTTGAGGGGTGCACTTTCCAAAATGGGTTGACTTTTGGGGGGAATCTATTCTGCTGACACTACAGGGGCTCTGCAAACGCACCTGGCGCTCAGAAACTTCTTCAGAAAAATCTGCACTGAAAATGCTAATTGGCGCTCCTTCCCTTCTGAGCCCGGCTGTGTGCCCATGCAGTGGTTTATGCCCACATATGGGGTACCGTTCTACTCAGGAGAACCTGCTTTACATGTATTGGGGTGACATTTCTCTCCTGTTCCTCGTGAAATTGAGAAATTTCAAACTAAAGGAACATATTATTGGAAAAAATCGAGTTTTTCATTTTTACTGTCTACTTTTGAATACTTTCCTCAAAGACCTGTGGGGTCAAAATGCTCACCACATCCCAAAATAAATTCTTTGAGGGGTGCACTTTCCAAAATGGGGTGACTTATTGGGAGATTTTACTCTACGGACACTACAGGGGCTCTGCAAACGCACCTGGCGCTCGGAAACTTCTTCAGCAAAATCTGCATTGAAAAAGCTAATTGCCGCTCCTTTCCTTCTGAGCCCTCCTGTGTGCCCATGCAGTGGTTTATGCCCACATATGAGGTACTTTTTAACTTAGGAGAACCTGCGTTACAAATTTTGGGGTACTTTTCTCCTCTTATTCCTCATAAAATTGAGAAATTTCAAACTAAAAGAACATAATATTGGAAAAATTTGAGTTTTTCATTTTTACTGTCTACTTTTGAATACTTTCCTCTAATACCTGTGCGGTCAAAATGGTCACCACACACCAAGATGAATACTTTGAGGGGTGCACTTTCCAAAATGGAGTGACTTATGGCGAGATTTTACTCCGCTGGCACTACAGGGGCTCTGCAAACACACCTGTCGCTCGGAAACTTCTGCAGCAAAATCTGCATTGAAAAAGCTAATTGGCGCTCCTTCCCTTCTGAGCCCTGCTGTGTGCCCATACAGTGGTTTACGCCCACATATGGGGTACCATTGTACTCAGGAGAACCTGCGTTACAAATTTTGGGGTATTTTTTTCCTCTTGTTCCTCGTGAAATTGAGAAATTTCAAACTAAATGAACATATTATTGGAAGAATTCGAGTTTTTCATTTTTACTGTCTTCTTTTGAATACTTTCCTGTAATACCTGTGGGGTCAAAATGGTCACCACACACCAAGATGAATTCTTTGAGGGGTGCACTTTCCAAAATGGGGTGACTTATGGGGTTTTTTCTCTCTGCTGACACTACAGGGGCACTGCAAACGCACCTGGCGCTCAGAAACTTCTTCAGCAAAATTTGCATTGGAAAAGCTAATTGGCGCTCCCTTCCTTCTGAGCCCTGCTGTGTGCCCATACAGTGGTTTACTCCCACATATGGGGTACCGTTGTACTCAAGAGAACCTGCATTACAAATTTTGGGGTGCTTTTTGTCTCATATTCCTTTTGAAAATGAGAAACTTTAATCTAAACGTATATATTATTGGAAAATTTAAATTTTCCATTTTTTTACTGCCTAATTGTGAATACTTTCCTCCAGCCCCTGTAGGGTTAAAATGCTCATTATACCCCTAGATTAATTCTTTAAGGTGTGTAGTTTCCAAAATGGGGTCACTTATGGGGGTTTTCAGGATACCAGACTTCTAAATCCATTTAAAAAAAGAACTGGTCCCTAAAAAAATCAGTTTCACAAAAATGTGATAATTTGCTGATAAATTTCTAAGCCCCATAACACCCTAAAAAAGTAAAATATGTTTACCAAATTATGCCAGAATAAAGAAGACATATTGGTAATGTGACTTAGTAACTAATTTATGTGCTACGACTTTCTTTTTTTAGAAGCAGAGAATTTCAAAGTTCATAAAATGCTAATTTTTTAAATTTTTCATGATATTTTGATGTTTTTCACAAAAAACACACAAAGTAGTGACCAAATTTTGCCACTAACATAAAGTGCCATATGTCACAAAAAAACAATCTCAGAATCGCTAGCATACGTTAAAGCATCACTGAACTATAAGAGCATAAAGTGAGACAGGTCAGATTTTGAAAAATTAGCCTGGTCATTAAGGCCCAAACTATCTGCAGCACGAAGGGGTTAAAGTGACTGTACCACCAGGCCCAGGCTGAAGCACTGGAGGCGGGCCGACCCACCCTTAGTGGGAGTAAATCCCCGCCCCTCTATGATTCGGCTTCATTCATACTTATGGAGTATTGTCATAGAGGGACAGGGGTTGGCCCACCTCCAGTGCTTCAGCCCAGGCCTTATGGTACATTCCCTTTAAGAGCAAATTATGTATCTTCCCTTTAAGAGCAACTTATGTACTGTCCCTTTTAAAAGCGACTTTGGTACGGGCTCTTGAATGATTTTGGTACAGTTTCTTTAACAGCGACTCTGGTACCGTCCTCTTAACACCGACTTTGGCACTGTCCCTTTAAGAGCTAATTTGGCCCTGGCCCTTTAAGAGCAACTTTGATACTGTCCCTTTAAGAGCTATTTTTGTACCGTCCCTTTAAGAGCAACTCTGAGGAGTCCAAAAAACAATGGTTAGATGCCCAGGATATGTATAATGATCATTTAGAACATACTGCAGATGATAAGCGTTTTTTTCAACAACTTAGGTATTTCGAGAGTGGGGAGAGTACTGGGAGGTTGTTGGCGAGGGTTGCCTTGGCCCAGAGAGGACCTTCTTTTATAGCACAGCTACAAACAGCTACTGGTCGGATGGTGACAGTGGATGAGGACATCTTGGCGGAAATGGTCTCTTTCAATAAAGACACATATGCATCTAAACTTGATTGTGGTGAGGATGGGCTAACTGCTTATGTTTCTTCTATTCAGCTTCATAGGCTGACAGAGGCACAAAGAGAGGAACTGAATCGACCCCTGGCAGTGGAGGAGCTGGAGGAGGCGCTAAAAGATTTCCCAAATGAAAAATCTCCTGGTGTCGATGGGCTACCGGCTGAGTTCTTTAAACAGTACGGTGAGAGCTTGCTACCGGCACTTTTGTCCACATTCAATGCGGCATGTGATGAGGGCAGATTACCGGGGTTCATGGCGGAGGCTGTAGTGGTCCTTATTCCCAAACCAAGGCAGGATAACACGCAAAAGGGATCGTATAGGCCCATCTCTTTGTTATGCACTGATATTAAACTGATAGCTAAGGTGCTTGCGAACAGACTGCTCACAGTTATTTCTCATCTAATTCACCCCAACCAAACTGGGTTTATGCCAGGAAAATCTACAGCTGAGAATATTAGAAGATTATATCTTAACCTGCAGAATCCGGGGGAGATGGGGCTGGGGCTATTCTCTCACTCGACGCTGCCAAGGCCTTTGACAGCGTCAAATGGAGATACTTGTGGTGTGTCCTTTCGCAGATGGGGTTTGGCCCTAAGTATCTGGGGTGCATTCGTCTCCTATATACCATGCCTACGGCCCGACTCCGGGTTAATGGCCTACTTTCGGAGGCTTTCCAGCTGGCCAGGGGAACCAGGCAGGGCTGCCCCGTCACCTTTTTTGTTTGCCCTGGCCATTGAGCCATTGGCAGTGATGGTAAGGGCCTCCCCTAATATAGTAGGATTTAAACATGGGGCCTTAGAAGACCGCATTGCATTATATGTGGACGACATGTTATTATTTGTCGGAAAGGTGGAGACATCCCTGCCAGTTATAATGGATATGCTTGGGGGCTTTGGGAAATACTCTGGGCTCCTTATCAACTGGAATAAATCAGTGCTCCTGCCATTGGACCCCCTTCCTGATCTGCCGTTGCTACAGATGCATTGTATACCGGTAGTGCAGCAATTTAAATATCTAGGTATCCAAATACAGGTACATCCCAATCTTTCTAAGTATTTGGCGCTGAACCTGACTCCTCTACTGGCCAGGGCACAAGCAAAGGTAAAGGTGTGGAGAAAATTGCCTCTTTCGCTAGTGGGCAGGGCGAACCTGGCCAAGATGATCCTCATGCCACAGTTTTTATATATTCTTCATAATGCACCTACTGTATATGGGTACCTAAAATATATTTTAAGAAAATCCAATCACTGTTTAGAGAGCTAATTTGGGACGGTCGGAGTGCAAGGATCAGGTTGGATACGCTGCAGAGGGGAAAGGAGGACGGAGGATTGGCAGTCCCAAACCCGTATTTGTATTACTTGGCCACTCAGCTTCAGCAGATGAGGGGATGGGACGCGCTTGACAGATTGGGACCGAATGGGAGGTTACTCCAATGTATGTCGGGGGGAATGTTGCCCATCCACCTTCTAGAAATAGCAGAGCAGACTAGGCCACCAGATTTCCCGGTTATTACTTCAATGCTGTGTAAAGTATGGGAAAAGATCAAACAGCTTCTTGGGTGTGGGGGTTGTACGAGTATACGCCTCTGTGGAACAATCCAGATTTGCAGCACTTGGTTTTGTTGGAAGGGAGTGGTGAATGGGAAAGCAGAGGTGTGTGCAGGGTGTCGCAGCTATATAAGGAAGGCATCTTTAAGTCTTTTGCTATGTTACAGGAAGAATTTCAAATACCTCAAGTAATGTTCTATAGATATCTGCAGCTGCGGCATGCAATTGCGGGTCAATTTGCCACACCACCGCGGATTGCGACATGTGTCGCTCTCCGCTCGGTGTTGACTGCAGAGGACTCAAGGGGTCTTATATCATTTATTTATCAACATCTATTGTCTGCATTCCATGCTGAAGAGCCCCTAACACTAAAGGCTAAATGTGAGGCAGACGTGGGACCTATTACAGAGGAGCAGTGGACTGAGATCTTGGCGCTGACGCCTAAGTTGGCCTTTTCTGAAACACATAGGAAATCACAACTGTTCCTTCTTCATAGAGTTTATCGAACTCCGAAATTTCTATATGACATAGGCCTGAGGCCTGACTCTAAGTGCCCTTGATGCCAGATGGAGGGAGCACACATAATCCATATCATGTGGAGCTGTACAGAACTGGGGAGATATTGGAAAGGAGTCCTTGCTTTAATCAAAAAAGTATATCATATCACGATACCCCTTCAGCCCTTGCAGTGCATACTAGGTCTGGTAGGCGAGTTGGCTGAGCCCGCTGGAGCGGAACTGGCAATATGCAGAATATTATATCAGGCCCGCAAATTGATAGCCCAGCATTGGTTACAAGCTGAACCCCCTACTATGGTTGAACTGACCAATAAATTAAATAATATGATATGACTGGAGAAAGGGATATATAAAAAAAAGGAAGGCCATGAAGAAATATGAAACCATTTGGGGCCCATGGGTGGACACTCCTGGTTTGCCGTCCCACTTTCTAAAGCACAACCCTATGGAAGCTTTTCTATTGTTGGCTGATCAAAACGTAGACGCCATGCGGAATAGGCCTTAATGGACTTGAGGCCTTAAGTGACTCTCTATAATTAGTGTTGCATATTGTTGTTGTGCTGGAGTGAATGTTGGTGTGAATGGGGTGTGTGAGTGAAGTCCCCTGCCTGGGGAAGAAACTAATTGATGATCGGATATGTAACAGAACATACTGATATATTTATACAAGATATATTTTTGTGATGACTATGTTTAAAAAATGTGACAGGGAAAGGACATGTAGTCCTAAGGGTTGGGGGGAGGGGGAAGTTATGGGAGGGTCGGGGAGGGCGAAGTTGTAAAATTGTAAAATGTTTAATAAAAAATTATCTGATTTAAAAAAAAGAGCAACTTTGGTACCATCCCTTTAACAGCTAATTTGATTCTGACCCTTTAAGAGCGACTTTAATACGGACCCTTTCAGATCGACTTATGTACCGTACCTTTTAGAGCGACTTTGGTGCTGTCCCTTTATTAGCGACTTTTGTACCCTTTGGAAATGGAGTGTTAAAGACCCATCTCATTATTTAATACACATGCTAAGATAATAGCAAGGGTGTTGGCAAATAGGTTAGGTGAACTGATAGGGGAATTAAATAATTAGGACCTGGGCCTTGTGCCTGGGAGAATATCAAGGGAGAATGTTCGAAGGTTGTTTAAAAAGAGGCACCTCACTTCATCCTGTCTCTGGACGCAGCAAAGGCCTTCGACAGTGTAAAGTGGGATTATCTCTGGGAAACCTTTGAAGAATTTGGGTTGAACAAGAAGTTTATTTGCATGGTTAAGATTAGTGATAAGCGAGTACTAAAATGCTTAAATTGAAGTCGATGGGAAACGCAAGCATTTTTGCAGGAGACTCAAGTTTGGTAGAGGGAAGGTCGTGTGAATACCTGTCAACCTCAGAAAATGATGGAAACACAAAGGAAATGCACAGGAAATAGCAGGGGCAGCATGTATGGATGCCTCTGAGGCTGCCTAATCGCATCATTATGCCAAATTCTGGGAAACAGCCTGGTTAAAACAGAGGTAGGCATATGAACCACCCAGAAACTCAGCCTGACACAGCATGGCAATGAGAACACAGGAAACCATAAAAACAGAGGTAGCATATGAACCACCCCAAAATTTAGCCTGATACAGCATGGGGGTGAGGACAGAGTGACTAAGGTAGAAGCGGTAGCCAGTGAGCCTCCCAAAAATTAGGCCAGACACAGCATGGCAGTGAGCACACAGAGAACCACACTCTGTGACACCCCCTTTACACTGTGCAAGCCAAGCAG
The DNA here is from genome assembly GCF_027789765.1 of Dendropsophus ebraccatus. Taxonomy (NCBI): domain Eukaryota; kingdom Metazoa; phylum Chordata; class Amphibia; order Anura; family Hylidae; genus Dendropsophus; species Dendropsophus ebraccatus. The sequence continues at coordinate 69,694,332 of NC_091462.1, read as the reverse complement.
TAGTGAACTTAGATATGCCTTGTGGAAGAAATACAGAAAATATAGTAGAGGTCCCACTAGTTTTTAGGGGGCTGTGAGATACAATCTAGTGGTGGCTGCACCAATACACTATGTGACACCTCCTTTACACTCTGCAAGCAGTAGTGAACTTAAATATGGCTTGAGTAAGAAAGACAGAAATCTGGAAATATACTAGTGGTCCCAATAGTTTTTGGGGGGCTGTGAGATACAATCTGGTAGTGGCTGCTCCAATATACTCTGCGACACCCCCTTAACACTCTGCGAGCAGTAGTGAACTTAAATATGGCTTGAGTAAGGAAGACAGAAATCTTGAAATATACTAGTGGTCCCAATAGTTATTGGGGGCTGTGAGATACAATCTAGTGGTGGCTGCACCTATATACACTCTGTGACACCCCGTTAACACTCTTCAAGCAGTAGGGAACTTAAATATGGCTTGTTGTGTAAGAAATACAGAAATCAGAAAATATAGTAGAGGTCCCAATAAAATAGTACTGAGCACCTCTTAGGGGTCTGTGTGCAACACCTAATGTCCCCTTTCTGCCAGCAGCCGATCACCACAGTGTGCTGCTAAAATCGTGGTAGCTGCACTGGAAGTCCCAGCTAGCAGTCTGTAGTAATACAATTTAAAAACAGTTTGAAGCCCTAACAAGGGCTGTTTGGTTGTTTCGCTAGTATTCCCTGCCTACTGGAATGCTAATTCCCTCCCTAACACTCTCCCTGACCAGCAGCAGCTCTGTCCCTAATCTATTCCAGCATACGTCTGAAGTGAGCACTACCGGCCGTGCTTTTTATATGGCTGGGTCATCTGATCTGGCCAACCAATCGCTGCTATCGACATGTATGGGTCCCACATGAGCGCAGGATGTACCAAAGAGTCTCCTGCATGTTTATTGGCTGAGAAATAGCGCCCAAACTTACAGGAAACAGATGATGAGATTTTTTTGAATATCGCGAGATGCTTGTCCGAGTAACTAGTACCATTGAGTACCCTAATACTCGATCGAGTGCCAAGCTCGGACGAGCATGTTCGCTCATCACTTTTTTTTATATTTAAATAATTTTTATTAGACTTCACATATATATCAAAACACTTATAATATACATCCAGGGTTTATCTATGACATCTTTCTTTCCCCTTTCCTGTGAGAGGTAGGGCTTTAATGCTTTTACGCCCTTAGTCCATAAGAAAGAAAAACAAGCTAAAATTATAACCTACTCCCTCTCTTTTACCCCTTTTTCACAATCTTCCCTCCTAGAAGGGCAGACCTGGGTAGGCATGGCACATCCCTCTTTTAATGACTAATTAGCATATAAACTTATCCCCCCCACCCCTTCCCACACCCTTCACCCTTTAACCTCTCTCTACTTCTCGAAGCACCACCCCGATCCGCATTTTAGCCCTTCTGTATTCCTAAGGTATCCCGTTTCTCCCCCACCCACCACTACACACCCTTTCCAACCACCCTTGGGAGTCATGTCCGTGGCAGAGGGGGCAGAGGGCGCGTACAGGATGACTCACTCCTATAACCACCATTCACCAGTTGAACCCCTTTCCACAATTACACCCTCTAAATATTATCCTGGCCCGTTTGGGCTCATTCCCCTACTTGGCTCCCCCTTCTCAGGAGGACCCCCTCAGGGATGTTACGCCCCTCTGGACCTATTGATTAATAAGGACGACATCTAGGCCGCCCCTAGGCACGAAAATAACCTTATATAAAGGTCATCCATCCCCAAGTGGCAGTCTCTGGCCAACCTATACTCTCATTACCATTCATTTTTTAATTACCGCATATTTATATCTCTATGGGGTTTCCATTGGTCTCACTCTCTTTTTCCTCCCATTCACTACCTCGCCCCTTCGCGCCCCCTCCAGCCCCTAGCCACAGCACACCCCCTTCCCTCTTAAACCTCCAGTATGCGGATGGGGGAGGCACACCCTCCCCTTTACTCACTCCCTAGTCATAATCTTTCCTACTACCAACCTAACCAAGTCTGCCCTCCCTTACATTTACATACAGTTTTACAGAGAGCTAATACCAGCCACCTCAACTACCTCCTCCTTTCTTCTGTATTCCATATATACTTCTCCTGACACCACCCCTATCTTAAATCTCCTTCTCACCTCACTTATACCCTAAATTTTTTCCCATATATTCCCCCCCCCCCTCCCCCGGGCTTCTTCCTTCTACCAATTTGACCATTTACTTTCATATTCCTCTAATCTATTTGACTGTAGGGCTTTTACGTAATCCATCAATTTTAAGCTCTTTATCTCCTTTTTCCAATCCACCACTGACGGTACACTCGGGGAAATCCATTTTTTTAGTAAACAAAACCTTGCTGCAAACATTACTCTATTTACTATACTTTTTTGCACTCTAGTGACCTCTAAGCCCCCCATTTCACCCAACAATGCGATACTCGGACACACCTTCAATTCTAACCCTGTTCTATCCTTAATTTGCCCAAATATTTCTCCCCAATATCTTTTAAGTTTAGGACATCTCCACATCAGATGAATTAAGTCTCCCTTATCCCCTTTACATCTATCACACAAATCTGTGTCCCGTGATTTAATCTTAAATAACTTGTCTGGTGTGTAGTGTAACCTTCTAATTATAAATATTTGTGACACTCTGTGGTTTATTCTCAAGCTACACTCCTTTATATTACCCATAACACTTCCCCAGTCAATTTCATGTGTCCCCAAATCTTCTTCCCATTTATATTTAAATTTCTCCTCCAATTAACCATTTACCGTGTTAATCAACATCTTATACAACTTCCCCACCGTGCCTTTCCCTGTTTTCATTATTTTATCATTAAATTAAAAAAAATCCTCCACCACAAACCTCTTTCTCTTTAGAGTCTCTCACCATATGTTTGAGCTGGTAGTACCATATGGCATCCCCCCTACTCAAACCCCACTCCTCAGACAGGGCCTCAAATGATTTTAACTCACCATACCTATCAAATATATCTATAATACTACTATCTGCAATTCACCCCTGACTTTTCCTCTCGCTTCTGCTACTATTCTGTCACAAATGGCAACACAAAACAAACGCTGAACCTCTGAATTATCACAAGAAATAATGAAATGTGCTTAAAGGTAACCTGTCACCCCCCGTGCCGGGGTGACAGGCTCCCGACCCCCGTTAGAGCCCCCTATACTCACCTAATCCCGCCGGGTCCCGCTTCTGGATCCGGTCGGGTGATGAAGATCTCAGCCGCTGCAGCCCGGCGCGCGCACTGAGAGATGAGTCCAACTCCCATAGAGAATGACAGGAGAGTCCAGCGCTCCGTCATCCTCTATGAGCGTTGGACTCATCTCTCAGCGCGCGCGCCGGGCTGCAGCGGCTGAGATCTTCATCACCCGACCGGATCCAGAAGCGGGACCCGGCGGGATTAGGTGAGTATAGGGGGCTCTAACGGGGGGTCGGGAGCCTGTCACCCCGACACGGGGGGTGACAGGTTCCCTTTAAAAACACATTTGAAGAAAAATACACAATGATCCACGCCTGAAGAAAGATGATAAAAACAGCAGATAGATAGGGGCCGCTACAGATGGACTACTGTTGGTGGCAAAATTATCAATAAATGTAACATGCGAAAATATATGACAGCATAATGCTGAAATTTGCTAATAAATATGGAATACAGGACACATAAGGATACAAAAATGTGAATGGAGTACTCAGACTCAAAATAATAGATATAACTAAGTAGTGTAAGTAACACAATAATATCTACCTGTGTATTGATAGTAATGGTGTCCACTGACTGCCCCCACCCCAACGCAATGGGGGCCAAGGTTTATATTCCAGTCTGTCTAAATAAACATCCAATCACCTCCCAACCTCATAGATGAAAAAAATAATTAACCCAAAGTATTTTCAGACGCCTCGCGCCATCCACCCCAGTGCAGTTTCCAGGTGCGGCGTCACGTGATGCATATGTAACGATGCACGGTCACATGAGAATGCCGTTGGCGAGCTTCAATGGACAGGACTGTGCGCATGCGCACTGCAATATGCAATAGTCCAGTGTGTTATCGCCATCTACTGGCCAAAAATGGGTATGAACAAACAATGAAAACAATGCATGATATACTATAATGCAGCATGGACCTAAATATAGTGTACTGCTGCCACCAAGTGGCCAAAAAACAGTATTACCAAGAATAATAATAATCCTAGATACAGAAAAATAATCAATATAGAAGGAATAATAAGGATAAATAGGCAAATGCAGTGCAACACAGGCGAGCAGTGAGAAAGCAACAAAGTGCTTAAACAAAACCACATTAAATATATAAAAAATAATACTACTTATGCAGATAAAATTAAATATACATTATTATTATTATTATTATGAGTATACTAGAAAATGTACCCGGTGTTGCCCGGGTATAAAGTGTCAGTGTGTTAATTAGATTTGTTCCAAGGTCATCCAGGAGGCAAATCTATGCCCTTGTTTTTTTGTTTAAGGGGAAATCGCCAGGAGCCCTATATACCCCTTTATAAGCTATATACCCCAACAATTCTGCACGGTTGTTATGTAAATTGTAGGTTAGAAATAAACTAAAAACTTTAAACATCCTATATACCTAAAAGCCAAACTGTAAACACTCCCTCCCTGCAGGTAGCTCCCATATTATATACATATATATATAATTTACATACTCACAGAGGGATGTTGATCCCGCTGCAAGTATGTAGTGTCGTAGGGTTGAATGACACTGGATCCGCAGCGGATTTCACAGTGTGAAATCCGCTGCGGATCCGGTAGGTGTGAAGGCGGCCTTACTGTATTTATTTCTGTGGATGTTGTGAGGCAGCTGCCCTAGCAACCAATCAGATTCCAGCTCCCTGTGAAAATGAAAGTACTAATTCTATTGGTTGCTAAGACTCCTAACTGCCGTTTTTGCTGAAGAGATGCAGCTAATTATATCACCTGTGTGTGCAGTGTGGAGATTCTCCCATTCATCTCTATGGGGCGCTTTTCCCCCTCCCCCTCCTTTTCTGTACATCTGGCGGGGTCGGGACCTTCGCTCTAACCTTCTCGGGCACCCAATGTATCTGTGGGCTAAATTTGGCGTCAAACGGTTCAGGCGTTTGGAAGTCTATACGGGACAGACAGACAGACTTTCATTTTTATGATATAGATATAAAAGTGCTCAAAACAAAATATGCCGATGGGCACAAGACAACCAAAAACTTGCCCAAGTGCAAAAAACGGACAGCAAAAGATTACCCAAACCACTAAAGAAATTAGTGGAAAAATAATGGTGGGATTCACCATAAACCATATCAGAAAATATGCATATATATTAAAAATGCATAAAAAAGTTTTGTATCAAAAACATGTATCGAGAGATTATTATTATACATCTTATGTCATTAAACTGGTATGGAATACATAGGTCCAATTTAGGTCCAAATCAGTCCAATTTGAGTCCAAACCAATCATGTACAGTTTGTAATGCACTGTTGACTCCAAAGATGAAGGAGAGACAAAGCAAGGAAGGCAAGATCTACATGGGACAAAGGATCAAGTGGTAAAACAAAGACAGAATTAAAATCACAGATGGTAATTAAAAACAAAACGACCCACTGGTGGGTATATAGGTATTGACAATGTGCTCTGCCAGAATGAAATGTTGTCAGTCTGTTTAGACCGCAAATGAGGTAACTTTCGAGGGGTATGCGAGAGCCCCAAGATAAGCGAAAAAAGAGAAGCTTATTACTAGTTTTCCTCACATTCATTCCACATGTATGCATACACATCCGATATTTGTTTTTCTCTGTGTGCAGTTATTTCTGTTCAATGTTTCCTTGGTTGGCTAACTGTCCTGTCTTTGTCCTTGTCTTTGTCTTCTATGTTGTCTGAAGGGTTAGCCGGTCTCACTGTGTATATTACCCTGGTAGCCGTGATGCATATCCTCTCATTTTGCTGGTGAATATATAAAGGTTACCACCTGGAATGTTAAAGGGCTCAAAGCTCCCACCAAACGATTAATGGTGCTTAGACATCTTAAAAAACTTAAACCGACATCGCACTCCTGCAGGAGACCCATCTAGAGGAGACTGATTTCTTTAGAATAAGACGCCTATGGGTAGGTACAGTATCTTATATACAGGGTCTTAATTTTAAAACATAAACACCTGTCTCACATGTTTCTTGATTTATGGGCTGATGAGGAAGGGAGAGTCTGCAAAGCAACTATGGATACACCGGGAGGAAGAATAAGCATATAATCCGTATATGGACCAAATAGTCATAACGCCTCTTTTTTTATTTCCCTTGAGCAGAAAATTTTGACGGCTGGTGAGCGCCATTAATGTAGTGCTCACTGAGAAGCAGGGCAGTTTCTAGGTCATTTTGACAACAGGGCAGATATTGATACCCCCCCCCCCCTCGGTCAGTTCAGCCCTGGGGAAGGAAGGGGAGGTTACTCTGGCTACTAGGAAGAATATAGTAATAATGCTTACTGCTGTACCCTCCATATAGTAATAATGTCTCCTGCTGTGTGTTTTCCGTAGTAAAATGCCTCCACTGCTGTGCCCTGTGCCTATATAGTAATAATGTGCCTGCTGTACCCACCATAGTAATAAAGTTCCCCCCTCTGCCTGCAATAAACCCCCCCCCACACACACACACACACTACCCCCACCTAACCCCCCTATACACATTATCCCAACTAAATTAACCCCCCCTACACACACTATCCCACCTGACCCCCTACAAACACTATCCCACCTGACCCCCCTACACACACTATCCCACCTGACCCCCCCTACACACACTATCCCACCTGACCCCCCCTACACACACTATCCCACCTGACCCCCTACACACACACACTATCCCACCTGACCCTCCCCTACACACACTATCCCACCTGACCCCCCCTACACACACTATCCCACCTGACCCCCCCAAACACACACACTATCCCACCTGACCCCCCCACACACACACACTATCCCACCTGACCCCCCCACACACACTATCCCACCTGACCCTCCCTACACACACTATCCCACCTGACCCTCCCTACACACACTATCCCACCTGACCCCCACTACACACACTATCCCACCTGACCCTCCCTAAACACACTATCCCACCTGACCCCCCCTACACACACTATCCCACCTGACCCTCCCCTACACACAATATCCCACCTGACCCTCCCCTACACACAATATCCCACCTGACCCTCCCTACACACACTATCCCACCTGACCCCCCCCACACACACACTATCCCACCTGACCCCCCCCCACACACACACTATCCCACCTGACCCTCCCTACACACACACTATCCCACCTGACCCTCCCTACACACACACACACTATCCCACCTGACCCTCCCTACACACACACACTATCCCACCTGACCCTCCCTACACACACTATCCTACCTGACCCTCCCTACACACACTATCCCACCTGACCCTCCCTACACACACTATCCCACCTGACCCCCCCTACACACACTATCCCACCTGACCCTCCCCTACACACAATATCCCACCTGACCCTCCCCTACACACACTATCCCACCTGACCCTCCCTACACACACTATCCCACCTGACCCTTCCCTACACACACTATCCCACCTGACCCTCCCTACACACACTATCCCACCTGACCCCCCCCCTACACACACTATCCTACCTGACTCTCCCTACACACACTATCCCACCTGACCCTCCCTACACACACTATCCCACCTGACCCTCCCTACACACACTATCCTACCTGACCCTCCCTACACACACTATCCCACCTGACCCTCCCTACACACACTATCCCACCTGACCCCCACTACACACACTATCCCACCTGACCCTCCCCACACACACTATCCCACCTGACCCCCCCTACACACACACTATCCCACCTGACCCTCCCCTACACACAATATCCCACCTGACCCTCCCTACACACACACACACTATCCCACCTGACCCTCCCTACACACACACACTATCCCACCTGACCCTCCCTACACACACTATCCTACCTGACCCTCCCTACACACACTATCCCACCTGACCCTCCCTACACACACTATCCCACCTGACCCCCCCTACACACACTATCCCACCTGACCCTCCCCTACACACAATATCCCACCTGACCCTCCCCTGCACACACTATCCCACCTGACCCTCCCTACACACACTATCCCACCTGACAATTCCCTACACACACTATCCCACCTGACCTCCCCTACACACACTATCCCACCTGACCCCCCTACACACACTATCCCACCTGACCCTCCCTACACACACTATCCCACCTGACCCTCCCTACACACACTATCCCACCTGACCCTCCCTACACACACTATCCCACCTGACCCTCCCTACACACACTATCCCACCTGACGCCCCTGCGCACACCATCCCACCTGACGACCCCCCCCCCCACACACACACTTTCCCACCTGACCCCCCCTACACACACTATCCCACCTGACCCCCCCACACACACACTATCCCACCTGACCCCCACTACACACAGTATCCCACCTGACCCTCCCTACACACACTATCCCACCTGACCCCCACTACACACACTATCCCACCTGACCCTCCCTACACACACTATCCCACCTGACCCTCCCTACACACACTATCCCACCTGACCCCCCCTCTACACACACTATCCTACTTGACTCTCCCTACACACACTATCCCACCTGACCCTCCCTACACACACTATCCCACCTGACCCTCCCTACACACACTATCCTACCTGACCCTCCCTACACACACTATCCCACCTGACCCTCCCTACACACACTATCCCACCTGACCCCCACTACACACACTATCCCACCTGACCCTCCCCACACACACTATCCCACCTGACCCCCCCTACACACACACTATCCCACCTGACCCTCCCCTACACACAATATCCCACCTGACCCTCCCCTACACACAATATCCCACCTGACCCTCCCTACACACACTATCCCACCTGACCCCCCCCACACACACTATCCCACCTGACCCCCTACACACACACACTATCCCACCTGACCCTCCCTACACACACTATCCCACCTGACCCCCCCCCCACACACACACACTATCCCATCTGACCCCCCCACACACACAATATCCCACCTGACCCTCCCTACACACACACACTATCCCACCTGACCCTCCCTACACACACTATCCTACCTGACCCTCCCTACACACACTATCCCACCTGACCCTCCCTACACACACTATCCCACCTGACCCTCCCTACACACACTATCCCACCTGACCCTCCCCTACACACAATATCCCACCTGACCCTCCCCTACACACACTATCCCACCTGACCCCCTACACACACACACTATCCCACCTGACCCCCTACACACACACACTATCCCACCTGACCCCCTACACACACACACTATCCCACCTGACCCCCTACACACACTATCCCACCTGACCCCCTACACACACACACTATCCCACCTGACCCTCCCCTACACACACTACCCCACTTGGCCACCATTCCAACAGACACACTACCCCAACAGCCCGGCCCTAGAAACGGCCCTCGGTCACGTCTGTGCACAAGCCGCTCCACAGTATCAGGAGATAGAGATATACTACAGGGTGGCAGATGTAGCAGAGCTCAACTCCCTGAGACCTGCAGTCCCATGTAACACCACAGATAACACAGTGTTAACTCTGAGTACAGATAATGTAGTAGATGTGGCCTGCAGTCCTATGTAACACCACAGATAACACAGTGATAACTCTGAGTACAGATAATGTAATAGATGTGGCCTGCAGTCCTATGTAACACCACAGTGATATCTCTGAGTACAGATAATGTAGTAGCTGTCCCCTGCAGTCCTATGTAACAGCACAGATAACACAGTGATATCTCTGAGTACAGATAATGTAGTAGATGTGGCCTGCAGTCCTATGTAACAGCACAGATAACACAGTGATATCTCTGAGTACAGATAATGTAGTAGTCACCTGCAGTCCTATGTAACACCACAGATAACACAGTGATATCTCTGAGTACAGATAATGTAATAGATGTGGCCTGCAGTCCTATGTAACACCACAGATAACACAGTGATATCTCTCTGGGTATAGTATAGAATATGGGGACAGGAGCACAGTATTGGGGACACCCTGCATTACCCCCATAGTAAGAGTCCTCCTGCACTGCCTCAACACAAGAAAACAAAACAAAAACAAACCAATATACTCACCTAATCCTGGCCCCGGTCTTCCTCTCTTCTCTTCTCTCCAGCCTGTCAGCTGCCGCATGGATCCTCTAGCAGGCCCGATGACGTCATCACTGGCCTGCTGGAGGATCTGTCTCACAGAGATGCAGTGAGATCCGCGCAGGGGGAGAGGGGGCCGGCGCCGGCAGCTTACAGGAGATCATCAGTGAGGTCCGGAGGGGGATGGGGCGTCGGCAGCTTGGAGGACATCAGTGAGGTCCGGAGGGGGAGGGGGCGCCGGCAGCTTGGAGGACATCAGTGAGGTCCGGAGGGGGAGGCGGAGGGGGCGCCAATTACTTGGTCAGGGCAGGAGCTGGGCGGTGTCAGGCCCGCCCCCCTTAGCTGTCAGCGCCCCGTGCGGTGGCCCGGCCCGCCTGGTCCTGGAGACGGCCCTGCTGAGAAGGAAGATTGTAAACTAATGTCCATAAGGACCGGCCGCCATAGGCCTTTCTACCCATTTCTTTCCCAGGAAAACACAGATCTTACATTACAGATACGTGGCGATACTATCACCCAGCAGAACGTGAGTACACTTACTTCTCACACCCTGAGCAATCATGGTCAAGGATAGATTATCTCCTGACATCAAGCCCCCTCCTGTTGAGGGTAGAGGCCTTCAATATCCATGACATGCTAATTTCTGACCATACTCCGTTGAGTGTTTCCATTGCGGATACTTACCCTTAAAGCTCCAATATTTTGTGGCGGTTTACAACTTGCCTATTGAAAGATGTCATGGAGGGGAGCCAATACTTTTGTGGGAGACAGCTAAGGCTAAGGCTATAATATCTTATTGGCTGGGAAAGAGGAGGGTGGCTATGAAAAAATTTAAGGAGGCCACGACCAGCTTGAGAGCTACCTATGCCTAATTTCTTGGTAACCCTACTGAGCCGAACAGGCAATCATGGGTGGCAGCCAAGAGAGAAATGGACCTAGCTCTAGAGGCGTTTGAAACGCTCCTCTTAGATCAGAAAAAAAACAACTTGTTTAAATTTGGCAATAAGTCAGGCAAATTGTTGGCAAACTTAGCTAAGGAATAGAGGGATCCCCAGAATATCTTAGAACTAAGAGAACAGGGGGGGGGGGGGGGGACGGAGAGAGTCACAAGGGACCCGAGGCAGATCAACCACATCCTTCAATGCTATTATGTTAAGCTTTATAAACATGGGGAACAGAATCTAGAGGAGGGTAGGAGATTTTTAGAGGGGGTAGATTTACCTACTTTAAAACAAGAAGATTTAGACCTACTTAACGCTCCCATAACCCCAGAAGAGTTCGTTCAGACGATAAAGGTTCTGAAACCAGTTACTTTTCAAATTATTGGTTGGAATCCAATCTAGCCTCACCGTGGACTCTACCCACTATATTGCATACAAAAATTAGAGATCTACCTAGCCAACTCAAGTCCCACATAGTACTCATGGACACTCTGGTGGCATGGAAGGTGGTTAGAAAACTCTTCCGGCTGCCATTTTGCCTCTCTAAGCACCTCCCGGTCTGGGGGAATCCTGCCTTTCAGGGTGACATCCCAAGTAAGATCGAATCTGTGTAGCGAAGTAGGGGGTCAGCTTGGTAGATCTGCTTCTTAATTCTGAGGAGGGCACACTGCTCTCATGGGACCAACTCAGGGAGAAATACCGGTTACCAGTGGGGAATTTAATTTATTATAGCCAGTTGATAGCATTTCTGGGGGACTAGTGTAAAATTTTGCTAAAGCAGAGAAGGTGGGAAAATTTTACATGATCATAAATACTTCAACAAATGCAGAATCTTTAGCAGGGATATATCTCTCTTTAAGGGTGCCTTCACACCTACCGGATCCACAGCGGATCTCACTTCTGCGGATTCGGTATCAATTCACCCCTATGATAGCACATATTCGCAGCGGGATTGACATCCCGCTGTGAATATGTGTTTAACTCCCTGGTGCCCGCAGCCCCGCCGTTGCATCCTCGGCGCTTCCCCCCATCCCGGAGACATCCCCCCATCAGCCTACCCCCAGCCCGCTGCCGCCCGCATCCCGCCTCCGAGAGCATACAGTACCTGCTCAGCGGCGTGGCTGCAGTGGGGCTGCTGGCTCCGGTCCCGCTCAGATCAGCTGAGCGGGACCGGAGCCGGGAGCCTCACTGCAGCCGCGCCGTCGAGCGGGTAATGTATGCTCGCGGCGGCGGGCCGGAGATGGGCTAATGGGGGGATGTGGCCGGGATGGGGGGGATGTGCCGCCGGGGATGGGGGATGCGATGGCGGGGCTGCGGGCACCATGGAGTTAAAGCACATATTCACAGTGGGATGTTAATCCCACTGCGAATATGTGCTATCATAGGGGTGAATTGATACCGGATCCGCAGCGGTTCTCGCTTCGAATCCGCAGAAGTGAGATCCGCTGTGGATCCGGTAGTTGTGAAGGCACCCTTAAGTCTCAATATCTAGCACCACTGACCCCGACTATGTCTAGCCATTGGGAGGCCTCCCTGCGAGTGGAGGACCTCTCGCTCAAACTGTCGAAAGAGATTCAGTATGTTAGGGCATCCATGGTTAATGAAGTCTGGAGGGAAATGTATATAAGACTACTCCACAAAGCTATCTACACGTTTCAATTCTCATTTAGGGAAGCCCCCGCTCATTATCTGAGAGCATGCCCTAAATGTTCTATGCCTAAGGCAGACCTGTATAGTATGTATTGTATATGGTTATGTCCTGGTTTTGTGGTTATGTATTGCTCTTGGCGGTAAAAAAGTGTTTACTCAGACATTGGTTAGACCCCACTGTACCACCACTATCAGAAATAACAATTTTTCACATAGATAGATTAGACACTTTAAGATCTATGGGGAAAATTACTAAACAATTCTTTCATAAATGGAGATCTTTTCTTGAAAATTCCCCCGAAGAAAGAAAAGAGATCATGATGCAATTTCAATGCTCCAAATGGTATTGCACTGAAGACCTTAAGGGGACGCTGGGGGTTTTGAAGGTCACTTAATTGTTATGTGGTGTGACGGCTGATCCTCTTGTCACTGTCTTTGTCTTGTATGTAGGTGTTTTGTGTTTGTTCTAGGACCGTTCAGTCTAAGTTTTATTCAGTTTCAATATGATTGTTTTTGGCTGTGGTTCAGGTAAGGAGATCATAATCTCCTCTGCTTTTGGAGGCTCTGACAATAGGGCCACCTATTTTTCTATTCACCTTTCTACAGTAGAACCCAAAGATTGCAACAGTAGAGTCTGCGTTAGATTTGGACTCAAACCAAGGATGCTCTTTCCGTGAGTACTTGTATGATTTATCGTCTGTATCCATTACAAATTCAGTGATGTACATACATTCTTCGCATCTTTGTAGTATTATTGTAATGGATATTGTCTTGCAAAATTGGGATGAAAATAAATAAAAATTATTTTTAACCCTTAGGCGACCCTGGACGTACCCTTACGTCCAGGGCCGCCTCCCCGCACTCAGAGCGGGGCCGCGCGGCGGCCACGCTCTGAACCGCCGCGATCCCGGGTGCCTCATGTAGCCCGGGATCGCGGCTATTAGCGGGCACGGTCCGATCGCCGTGCCTGCTAATCAGGTAATCGGAGGCAGCTGTCAAAGATGACAGCTGCCTCCGATTACCGGCTGCATATGATCGGTGGTGGTATAGTGGGGAGATCGCTCCAACAACGTCCCGGAGGAGCGATCTCCGATACTGAAGCCGGCCGGGGACCGCTTCAAGATGGCGCCGTCCCCGGATCGGCACTCGTTTGTTTCCGGCTGCAGCAGCCGAAAGCAAACGAGTGCCGATCTCATGGATCTCTTCAGCATATCTATGCTGCAGAGATCTCAATGAGAGATCACAGTGTATATACTAGAAGTCCCCCAGGGGGGCTTCTAGTATATGTGTAAAAAAAAAAAAAAGTGTTGTTAATAGTAAAAAGCCCCCTCCCCTAATAAAAGTCTGAATCACCCCCCTTTTCCCAGGTTTTAAATAAAAGTAAACAAATAAATAAATAAACAAACATGTTTGCTATCGCCGCGTGCGTAATCGCCCGAACTATTAATTAATCACATTCCTGATCTCGCACGGTAAACGGTGTGAGCGCAAAAAAATCCCAAAGTGCAAAATTGCGCATTTTTGGTCGCATCAAATCCAGAAAAATTGTAATAAAAAGCGATTAAAAAGTCGTATATGTGCAATCAAGGTACCGATAGAAAGAACACATCATGGCGCAAAAAATGACACCTGACACAGCCCCATAGACCAAAGGATAAAAGCGCTATAAGCCTGGGAATGGAGCGATTTTAAGTGACATATATTTGTTAACAATGGTTTGAATTTTTTACAGGCCATCCGATACAAGAAAAGTTATACATGTTATGTATCGTTTTAATCGTAACAACTTGAGGAACATATATAACAAGTCAGTTTTACCCCAAGGCGAATGGCGTAAAAACACATACCCCCCCAAATAAAAGAAATGCGTTTTTTAATTTCAATTTCACCACACCTTGAATTTTTTTCTGGTTTCGCAGTGTACTTTATGAAAAAATTCAGCCTGTTATTGCAAAGTACAATTAGTAACGCAAAAAATAAGGGCTCATGTGGGTCTCTAGGTGGAAAAATGCAAGTGCTATGGCCTTTTAAACACAAGGAGGAAAAAACGAAAATGCAAAAATTGAAATTGGCCGGGTCCTCTAAGGGTTAAAAAAATAAATAAAATTGCATCGCCTCTCTGTTCCTCCTCCCCGCCCTCCTCATCACTAGGAGTGCTCCTGCGCAGGATATTTTTTATTCATTACCTGAACACTGAACAGGTGCCTTAAAGATCCAGCTCATGTGCAGTGTTCACACAGCTGATAAACAGGAGAAATTGTTCTTGGGGCATTCCCAATGATTAAGAGGGTGGGGAGGAGCGATGGAGAGGTGTCTCAATCCTAAGGCACACACACTCTAGGCCATGCCAATTTGACACAGGGCTGGAAGTTTAAAAGTTGTTTTTTTCTGATAATAACCGCATCACCTGCCGAACGGACACCAGGACAGATCTTTGATTAAAATCAGCTATCTGAAGGTACAAGCGGTTTGGGGGGGGGGGGCAGATTGTGGGTACAGAGTCACTTTAATTCTCTGTCAGTTAACCCAACATAAATTTTGCCACAAGGGCATGTGGCAAAATTGGGTCTCCAAGCAAAATAAGCCAATGTTTAGCTAAAAATTCTCTAATTTGGTCCCATTGGCAATGATAACTTGTAGAAAAAAGTTATCATTGCCAATGAGATTTTTAACAAGTTATCATTGCCAATGGGACTAAATGAGAGAATGTTTAGCTAAATATTGCCCTATTTAGCTTGCAGAACCAATATAAAGGACATACTTAACACCACAACCGGCAATTACTGCACAAACAGCAAAAGATCTCAGGGATATCTTAGTGATGAGCGAACATCAGGCAGAACTGGCAGGTAAGATGTTGGTTGGGTCAAAGGGTCCCAAACGGGGTTTTTATCCTTGTGGCACATGTATTACATGTCCTAACATGGAAAGATCTGTGGACTTTACCGACAGCTCAGGACAACGAAATTACAGGATGACCCAGCATATTACTTGTTCTACAAAAATGCTGGTCTATCATGCCACATGCCCTTGTGGCAAAATTTATGTTGGGTTAATTACCAGAGAATTAAAGATGCGTATTAGAGAGCATGTGAGTGTCCAGATGGCCTCAAACCTGTAGCGAGACACATCTGATATAAATGTCATAATTGTGAGCCCACAGGACTCCCTACAGGGTGAAAGGGATTGACGGAATACACATTGGAATGAAAAGCGGAAATATCGTCAAATGTCTTGCTCAATGTGAGAGTCGCTGGATCTGGACTCTCAAGACATTACATCTGGACGGCATGAACGAGACACTAAGTTTTGCACCTTTTCTCTGACCGCTTTACCCACCAGTGGGTTGTTTTGTTTAATTATCATCTGTGATTTTAATTCTGTCTTTGTTTTATTATTTTTTTGTAGATTGTCTTACCACTTGATCCTTTGTCCGACGTAGATCTTGCCTTCCTCTGTTTCTCCCTCATCTTTGGAGTCAACAGTGTATTACAAACTGTACATGATTGGTTTGGACTCAAATTGGACTGATTTGGACCTAAATTGGACCTATGTATTCCATACAAGTTTATTGACATAAGATGTATGATAATAATCTCTCGATATATGTTTTTGATATAAAACTTTTTTATACATTTTTTAATATATATGCATATTTTCTGATATGGTGGTTTTTGGTGAATCCTACTATTATTTTTCCTGTGTGATATATACGTTTTTTTTTTTTATCACATCGCTCACTTATTTATCAGGCATTGTACTTACACTACTAGTGGACAGCAATAGAGAACCCGCCTTTATTTGGATTTTGATCGTAATGTATTTATAATCTTTTATAATAATTGCCATTTTTTCTGTATCTAGGATTACTATTCCTGGTAATACTGTTTTTTGGCCACTTGATGACAGCAGTACACTGAATGTAGGTCCATGCTGCATTTTAGTATATTATGCATTGCTTGTTTATACCCTTTTTTTGGCCAGTAGATGGCAATAACACACTGGACTACTGGCAGTATATCGCAGTGCGCATGCGCGCAGTCCTGTCCATTGTGGCCCGGCAACGGCATTCTCACGTGACCGTGCGTCGTTACATATGCATTACGTGATGCCGGACCCGGAGACTGCACTGGGGTGGATGGCGCAAGGCTGCGAAATACTTTGGGGTAATTATTTCTTTCATCTGTGAGGTTAGAAGGTGATTGGATGTTCATTTAGACAGACTGGGATATAAACTTTGGCCCCCTATTATATCAGCACCCCTCGAAAAAGGCATAGCTGAAACATGTGGTCCAGGGCTATGGAGCGGGCTCACGAGCTGAGCCCTCCCCATAGCGGGTGAGGACCGGCTGCTATCTGCAGCCAGGCCCTCACCCTCAATGGGGCGACTGCAGTGTTTAAGTATAAGTGACCGGAGCATCTCCGGTCATTTAGCGATCAGGACCCCGGCAGCGTGTCTGTGGGGGTCCCAATTGCATTTCCTGACTGCCGGAGTTCTTCTCCTTACCCCCGTGCAGTCCTCGGTTCAGTCTTCTGATTCAGAAGATCACAAATAACACTAATCCCTGCAATGCTATTGCATAGCAGAGATCAGTGTATACCCCTAAGGGAACTATAAGGCTATGTTCACACTATGTATGTGTGCGGCTGTATTTTTTATGCGGCTGTATATGTGCGGATGAAACTACGGCCGTGGGAAAAAATAGACATGCGGCTGAAAACATACGGTCATTTACTTGGAAATCTGGTTCAACTAAAAATAACAAATAAAATCTTAAGAAAGTGATGCAAACACCTCTGGATGCATCTGGGAAAGCAGGGAAACAGTTTACAGGAATTGCTATTACCGGGGTTTGCGATCCTCTGCAGTATGCCGATGCCGATGCCTCTCATGGTTAATATATTGAATTAATAAAACACATTTTCTTTGTAATAAAGTCCCTTTCGTTGTTCAATAATTTAATTCTAACGAATCCATCATTTTGCAATTAAATATACTGTTAAAATAAATATATATATAATATTGTATAATGTATATTTATATATATATTTATTTTTTGACAGTATATTTAATTGCACAATGATGGATTCGTTAGAATTAAATTATTGAACAACGAAACTGATTTTATTTAAACGAAAATGTGTTTTATTAATTAAATATTAATTAGTACAGGAAGCTCCAGTAAGCCGTTAATTCATATTGCCGGCAAAAGAGCTTTCTGTACTACTCATCACTTTACTTTAATGAAAACATCAAATGTTTCTTCTAATTATGTTATCACAATAGCATTATTAGAAGAAACATTTAGAATTATATGTGCGCTCAGCTGATTGGCTGATCGGCTGAGCGCACATATAATTAGCAGGTCCGCAGCACAGTGACTTCATTGTGCTGTGGACCAGCGAAGAGGACACATCGGGGTGAGTATAGAGCTCTCCCCACCCCCTCCCCAGCACTGCACCCCTCCCAGCAAGGAAGGGGGGGTCAGTTAACCCCTTCCTTGCTGGGATGGGTGCAGTCTAACATCAGTCTGGCCCCCAAGGGGTTAAGGGGGATGCAATACATCCTCCCTTAACCCCTTGGGGGCCAGACTGTAAGCAGCGATCTGTAAAGATGCTGCATACTGTAAGGTGCACAACACCGCTCACAATGATGGGTGTTGTGCTCCTGTTTGTGTGTTTTTTGTGTGTTTCTCCCTTTTTGTTTTTCAGATATCGGTACGTCGGATTCCGTGGACTACGTCGATGACCAGCGGTTGTTTGTTTTTTGTTTTTTTTTTATAAAATGGTCAATGAGGGTTGTGGGGGTGTTTTTATTTGAATAAAAAATTTTTTTAACTTGTGTCTTGTCTTTATTTCTTTACTTTATAGACTTAGTAGTGGAAGCCGTCTAATAGACGGAATCCATTACTAAGTTGGGGCCTAGTGTTAGCCGGTATAAAATGGCTAACACTAACCCCCCATTATTACCCCAGTACCCAATGCCACCAGGCATAGGGGACCCTATGCGTTTTTTTTAAATTATTTATTTATTTAAAAAAAAAAACGCATAGGGACCCCCCTATTTTTATAACCAG
This sequence comes from Dendropsophus ebraccatus, assembly GCF_027789765.1. Taxonomy (NCBI): domain Eukaryota; kingdom Metazoa; phylum Chordata; class Amphibia; order Anura; family Hylidae; genus Dendropsophus; species Dendropsophus ebraccatus. The sequence continues at coordinate 69,675,364 of NC_091462.1, read as the reverse complement.
CTGGGTTAAAAACCAAACGACAGCAGCCTGGTAACACCAGGGTGGGAAGAGCCATTGGTTTAGGCCCTCCCCAGCCTAAATCTTACCAGCCTGCTGCCGCCCGGTCCAGGAGCGCCAATTTTGACGCTCCGGGACCACTGGCACCCGGCTCTTCCCAGTACCCCTGGTGGCATTGGGTACTGGGGTAATAATAGGGGGTTAGTGTTAGCCATTTTATACCGGCTAACACTAGGCCCCAACTTAGTAATGGATTCCGTCTATTAGACGGCTTCCACTACTAAGTCTATAAAGTAAAGAAATAAAGACAAGACACAAGTTAAAAAAATTTTTTATTCAAATAAAAACACCCCCACACCCCTCATTGACCATTTTATTAAAAAAAAACAAAAAAAAAAACGCTGGTCATCGACGTAGTCCACGGAATCCGACGTAATCCCCAGGATACCGATATCTGAAAAACAAAAAGGGAGAAACACACAAAAAACACACAAACAGGAGCACAACACCCATCATTGTGAGCGGTGTTGTGCTCCTTACAGTATGCAGCATCTTTACAGATCGCTGCTTACAGTCTGGCCCCCAAGGGGTTAAGGGAGGATGTATTGCATCCCCCTTAACCCCTTGGGGGCTAGACTGATGTCAGACTGCACCCATCCCAGCAAGGAAGGGGTTAACTGACCCCCCCCTTCCTTGCTGGGAGGGGTGCAGTGCTGGGGAGGGGGTGGGGAGAGCTCTATACTCACCCCGATGTGTCCTCTTCGCTGGTCCGCAGCACAATGAAGTCACTGTGCTGCGGACCCGCTAATTATATGTGCGCTGAGCCGATCAGCCAATCAGCTGAGCGCACATATAATTCTAAATGTTTCTTCTAATAATGCTATTGTGATAACATAATTAGAAGAAACATTTGATGTTTTCATTAAAGTAAAGTGATGATTAGTACAGAATGCTCTATTGCCGGCAATTTGAATTAAGGGCTTAATGGAGCTTCCTGTACTAATTATTTAATTAATAAAACACATTTTCGTTGTAATAAAATCAGTTTTGTTGTTCAATAATTTAATTTAAACGAATCCATCATTGTGCAATTAAATATACTGTCAAAAAATAAATATATATATAAATATACATTTATTTATATATATATTTATTTTAACCCCTTTGTGCTGCAGCTAGTTTGGGCCTTAATGACCAGGCTAATTTTTCAAAATCTGACCTGTCTCACTTTATGCTCTCATAGCTCAGTGATGCTTTAACGTATGCTAGCGATTCTGAGATTGTTTTTTCGTGACATATGGCACTTTATGTTAGTGGCAAAATTTGGTCACTACTTTGTGTGTTTTTTATGAAAAACATCAAAATATCATGAAAAATTTAAAAAATTTGCATTTTATGAACTTTGAAATTCTCTGCTTCTAAAAAAAGAAAGTCGTAGCACATAAATTAGTTACTAAGTCACATTACCAATATGTCTTCTTTATTCTGGCATAATTTGGTAAACATATTTTACTTTTTTAGGGTGTTATGGGGCTTAGAAATTTATCAGCAAATTATCACATTTTCGTGAAACTGATTTTTTTAGGGACCAGTTCTTTTTTTAAATGGATTTAGAAGTCTGGTATCCTGAAAACCCCCATAAGTGACCCCATTTTGGAAACTACACACCTTAAAGAATTAATCTAGGGGTATAATGAGCATTTTAACCCTACAGGGGCTGGAGGAAAGTATTCACAATTAGGCAGTAAAAAAATTGAAAATTTAAATTTTCCAATAATATATACGTTTAGATTAAAGTTTCTCATTTTCAAAAGGAATATGAGACAAAAAGCACCCCAAAATTTGTAATGCAGGTTCTCTTGAGTACAACGGTACCCCATATGTGGGCGTAAACCACTGTATGGGCACACAGCAGGGCTCAGAAGGAAGGGAGCGCCAATTAGCTTTTCCAATGCAGATTTTGCTGAAGAAGTTTCTGAGCGCCAGGTGCGTTTGCAGAGCCCCTGTAGTGTCAGCAGAGAGAAAACCCCCCATAAGTCACCCCATTTTGGAAAGTACACCCCTCAAAGAATTCATCTTGGTGTGTGGTGACCATTTTGACCCCACAGGTATTACAGGAAAGTATTCAAAAGAAGACAGTAAAAATGAAAAACTTGAATTCTTCCAATAATATGTTCGTTTAGTTTGAAATTTCTCAATTTCACGAGGAACAAGAGGAAAAAAGTACCCCAAAATTTGTAACGCAGGTTCTCCTGAGTACAATGGTACCCCATATGTGGGCATAAACCACTGCATGGGCACACAGGAGGGCTCAGAAGGGAAGGAGCGCCAATTAGCTTTTTCAATGCAGATTTTGCTGCAGAAGTTTCCGAGCGCCAGGTGCGTTTGCAGAGCCCCTGTAATGTCTGCAGAATAGAACCCCCCCAAAAGTCACTCCATTTTGGAAAGTGCACCCCTCAAAGTATTCATCTTGGTGTGTGGTGACCATTTTGACCCCACAGGTATTAGAGGAAAGTATTCAAAAGTAGACAGTAAAAATGAAAAACTCAAATTTTTCCAATATTATGTTCTTTTAGTTTGAAATTTCTCAATTTCACGAGGAACAAGAGGAAAAAAGTACCACAAAATTTGTAACGCAGGTTCTCCTGAGTACAATGGTACCCCATATGTGGGCGTAAACCACTGCATGGGCACACAGGAGGGCTCAAAATGGAAGGAGCGCCAATTAGCTTTTTCAATGCAGATTTTGCTGAAGAAGTTTCTGAGCGCCAGGTGCGTTTGCAGCGCCCCTGTAGTGCTAGCGGAGTAAAATCTCGCCATAAGTCACTCCATTTTGGAAAGTGCACCCCTCATAGAATTTATTTTGGGGTGTGGTGAGCATTTTGACCCCACAGGTATTTGAGGAAAGTATTCAAAAGTAGACAGTAAAAATGAAAAACTCGAATTTTTCCAATAATATGTTCCTTTAGTTTGAAATTTCTCAATTTCACGAGGAACAGGAGAGAAATGTCACCCCAATATATGTAACACAGGTTCTCCTGAGTAGAACGGTACCCCATATGTGGGCATAAACCACTGCATGGGCACACAGCCGGGCTCAGAAGGGAAGGAGCGCCAATTAGCATTTTCAGTGCAGATTTTTCTGAAGAAGTTTCTGAGCGCCAGGTGCGTTTGCTGAGCCCCTGTAGTGTCAGCAGAATAGATTCCCCCCAAAAGTCACCACATCTTGGAAAGAGCACCCCTCAAAGAATTCATCTTGGGGTGTGGTGACCATTTTTACCCCACAGGTATTAGAGGAAAGTATTCAAAATTGGCCAGTAAAAATGAAAAACTCGAATTTTTCCAATAATATGTTGGTTTAGTTTGAAATTTCTCAATTTGACGAGGAACAGGAGAGAAAACGTACCCCAAAATCTGTAACGCAGGTTCTCCTGAGTACAACGGTACCCCATATGTGGGCATAAACCACTGTATGGGCACACAGCAGGGCTCAGAAGGGAAGGAGCGCCGATTTACAGGAGCAAAACCGCAGCTAGTAATGGTTATTAGAATAGCGCAGTTACTAAAATAAGATAAAAAAAATTAGATTACAGGTAATGTGGGGTGGTTACAAGCAACCAGGGGTGGTTATAGGCAACCTGAGGTGGTTACAGGTAATCTGGGGTGGTTACGGACAACATGGGCTGGTCACGGGCAACCTGCTGTGATTACGGCAACCTGGGGTGGTTACAGGCAACGTGGGGTGGTTACAGGCAACGCGGGGTGGTTACGGGCAATGTGTGGTGGTTATGGGCAACGTGTGGTGGTCACGGGCAACGTGGGGTGGTTACAGGCAACCTGCTGTGATTACGGCAACCTGCTGTGGTTACGGCAACGTGGGGTGGTTACAGGCAACGTGGGGTGGTTACAGGCAACGTGGGCTGGTTACAGGCAACGTGGGCTGGTTACAGGCAACGTGGGCTGGTTACAGGCAACGTGGGCTGGTAACGGGCAACGTGGGCTGGTTACGGGCAACCTGCTGTGCTTACAGACAATCTGGGATGGTTACGGGAAACGTGGGGTGGTTACGGGCAACCTGCAGTGCTTACAGACAATCTGGGGTGGATACGGGCAACGTGGGGTGGTTACGGGCAACCTGCAATGCTTACAGACAATCTGGGGTGGTTACAGGCAACGTTGGCTGGTTACGGGCAACCTGCAGTGCTTACAGACAATCTGAGGTGGATACGGGCAACGTGGGGTGGTTACGCGCAACCTGCAGTGCTTACTGACAATCTGGGGTGGTTACGGGCAACGTGGGGTGGTTACGGGCAATGTGGGGTGGTTACGGATAAACTGAAGTTCTTATAGGCAATCTGGGGTGGGTACCTGTAATCTGACATGGGCACCGCAATCTGGAGGGGGTCATTGGCAATTTGGGGTGGTCAGAGGCAAGGTGCGGTGGTCAGAGGCGACGTGCGGTGGTCAGAGGCGACGTGCGGTGGTCAGAGGCATTGTGGCGTGGTCAGAGGCATTGTGGCGTGGTCAGAGGCATCGTGGCGTGGTCAGAGGCATTGTGGCGTGGTCAGAGGCAACGCGCAGTGGTTACGTGCAATCTGGGGGGGTTACATGTAATCTGGCATGATTACGGGGAACCTGGGGGGGTTATGTGCAACCTGGAAGGGTTACAGACAATCTGGGATTGTTACTGATAAACTGAAGTGCTTATAGGTAATCTGGGGTGGGTACATGTAATTTGGGGTGGTTACGGGCAATCTTGAGGGGGTCACTGGCAATTTGCGGTGGTTACGGGCAACGTGCGGTGGTTACGGGCAACGTGCGGTGGTTACGGGCAACGTGCGGTGGTTACGGACAACGTGCGGTGGTTACGGACAACGTGCGGTGGTTACGGACAACGTGCGGTGGTTACGGGCAACGTGCGGTGGTTACGGGCAACGTGCGGTGGTTACGGGCAACGTGCGGTGGTTACGGGTAATCTGGGGAGGGGTTAGGGGTAATTTGGGAGTAAACTGCAATTATTACTATAATAAAAAGTGTGTGTTTTATTTTTTTGTATGTTTGTCACTTTTTGTACTTTACATATTCATTTTCACTGTATTACTATGATTACTGTGATATTTTCTATCACAGTAATCATAGTTCAGTGACAGAGACCAAATTGGTCTCTGTCACTTTAAATTTTCAGAGTTGGCTGGTTGTGAAGCGCATGCGCACTTCATAACCAGCCAGGACGTCGAGGAGGAAGGAGCTCCGTCGATCCGGTGAGTATATGGGGAAGGGGGGGGGTGACTGGGGGACGGGGGTGACAGGGGGGGTGGGGGGCGACTTGGGGGGTGGGGGGACATCACTTTTTATCCCCTGTCACCAATCATTCATGGTGACAGGGGATAAAAAGTGCCGGGAGCACATGGCACAAGCGATCAGCGGTATATAGTATATACCGCTGATCGCTTGTACCGGGACCCCACAGGGGGGTCCCCGATGACTGCCCCATGCTCTCCGCTACCTCCGGTGGCGGAGAGCATGGGGCTTTCATTCATTTTAACCTTTTAATCGCTGTGAACCGACGTTAGTCGGTTCACAGCGATAGCGGCGGCCATCTTGGAAATGATGGGCGCCGGGGGAGGGGGGTTAGTTATCGGGGCACTAGGGGGGGCTGATCTGAGGTCTGGGGGATACTTATTTCATCTCCCCCCGCCGTAGATTCACGGCGGGGGGAGATGAAAGGTGGCGGCGGCACCGGTACTCTCATTTACCGACGGTCGCCGCTATAACGTTAATAGCGGCGATCGTCGGTAAGGGGGGGGGCCGGGACGGACCTCACACACTGCCCCAACCCCTCAGCTACCTCCGGTAGCCGGGGGGATGGGGTGGGGGCCGTCCCGGCCCCGCAGCCTTATTCTCTGCCATCGCCGTAAAAAGCTGATGGCAGCAGAATAAGGCCCATTAGTGACCGCCGTAGAAAGCCGTATCGGCGGTCACTAAGGGGTTAACAGTATATTTAATTGCAAAATGATGGATTAGTTTAAATTTAATTATTGAACAACGAAAGGGACTTTATTACTAAGAAAATGTGTTTTATTATTTTAATAGATTAACCATGAGAGACATCGGCATTAGTGCAGAGGATCGCAAACCCCGGTAATAGCAATTCATGTAAACTGTGTTCCCTGCTTTCCCAGATGCATCCAGAGGTGTTTGCATCACTTTCTTAAGATTTTATTTGTTATTTTTAGTTGAACCAGATTTCCAAGTAAATGACCGTATGTTTTGAGCCGCATGTCTATTTTTTCCCACGGCCGTAGTTTCATCCGCACATTTACAGCCGCATAAAAAATACAGCCGCACAGTTACATAGTGTGAACCTAGTACAAGTGTAAAAAAAAAATAAAAAAAAATAAATGTTATACAAAATGCCCCAAAGTCCGTCCCCCAATAAAAGTGTAAATCACCCCCCCTCCCCATTTCATACATAAAACACATAAAAAGTAATAAAGTAAATTAACATATTATATACCGTAGCATGCATAATAGCCCAATCTATAAAAATAAAACAATAAATAAAAAGCGATCAATACGTTTGATCTAGAAAAAAATTATACTAATAAAAACTAAAGATCATGACGCAAAAAATGAAACCCCATACGACCCCGTAGGTGAAAAAATAATGCGCTATAGGAGTTACAATAGGGCCATTTTAAATATGCCTATTTGCAAAAAGAAATGTTTTACTGCTAACAAAAATAGTAGAACATTAGAAAACCTAGTAAACATGCATATCGCTGTGTTCAGACTGACCTATAGAAGAAAAAAAATGCCAGTTTTACTGTTAAGTGCATTACGTAAACATGGAACCCCTCCAAAATTTGCGGAATCGCATTTTTTGACCCAAATTCACCCCATAAATGATATTTTGGGGGTTCCGTCATTCATTTTATGGCAGATTAAAAGATGCCATTACAAAGTACACCTGCTCCTGAAAAATGTTTTATTGCCCCCCTTAATTTATACAAATTACCAATATTCACTTATTACGGGAAATGCTTATAAAGTGCTTTTTTCCCTGCACTTACTACTGCATCAAGGCTTCACTTCCTGGATAAAATGGTGATGTCACAACCTGACTCCCAGAGCTGTGCAGGCTGTGGCTGCTGGAGAGAATGATGGCAGGGGGACACTGAGGGACACAGGGCACTAGAGGGACACTGAGCATCCCTCTGCCATCATCCTCTCCAGCAGCCACAGCCCCCACAGGGAGTCGGGTAGTAACATCACCATGTTATCCAGGAAGTGAAGCCTTGATGCAGTAGTAAGTGCAGGGAAAAAAGCACTTTATAAGCATTTCCCGTAATAAGTGTATATTGGTGATTTGTATAACTTTTGTATAACTCAGCATTATGCTGTCATATATTTTTGCACTTTATATTTATTGATAATTTTGGCACCAACAGTAGTCCATCTGTAGCAGCCACTGTCTATTTGCCATTTTGTCATTTTTCTTCATTCGTGGATTATTGTGTATTTTTCTTTAAATGTACAGTATGTGTTTTTAACAATAAAGTACATTCCATTATTTAGAGGTCCAGCGTTTTTGTTTGTGTTGGTAATTGAGTTAGTTGCTAGAACCCATTGTTTGGCGATTTGGCCTCAATACATATTTCCCCATTGCAGTATATTATTTATGTTTCTCTGTGGTGGATCTCTACATGCTATTTATTGATATGTACTATTCTGTCACGTCCAGACCCAGCCAGGCCATTCTTCTTGGAGGTGGACGCATCCTGGGTAGGCGTGGTGGCAGTGCTCACCCAGAAAGATTCCTTGGGAAAAATAAAAACCTTTGGCCATATATATATATATATATATATATATATATATATATATATATATATGGGCAGGACTAATGGGTTCAGTTATTCAGTTCTAGTTGTCAGCTAGTTGGAGTGTGCATGAGATACAACACAGAGCCTTCTGAGAGTATTCTTCCAGGTCTTGCCACCTTGTGCCTTGTGCAGGACTGCTTCTTTCTTTTTTCTTTTTACGGAGATCCTAGCCATGTCCAGCAAGAGAACTGCCTGGAGGGACTGTTATATTTTGTACTGTCCTTTAGGCAGTCTGACAATTATTTTGTGGTTCAGTTTCAGAGACTTTGTCGTTCCTCCTACACCTGAAACTCTACAACACTCACTACTCTACTCAGCAACTGCAGCAACTACAATATGTCCATTCTTCAGCACGGAGAGACGCAAAGAGATGAAACGCGTGTCATTATGACAGGGAAGCTGGCGGGATTCTCTGCCGCGGAATTCTGCCAGTTTTGCTCCGTGTGAACAGAGCCTTAAAGAGATACATATTTAACCATCAAGTCAAAGGTCAGGAGAATGGGCTTATAAATCTGTTACTAATCTATTACCATACCTGTGTAGTTGTTATTTTTTGTTTTAGATATTTCTATATTTAAAAAAAAAATTAGACTGCATTTTAAATATGACTTTGTATCATTTGAAGTTTAGTCAGTGTCGGACTGGGGTACCTGGGGCCCCCCAGAGACAATGATCCTTGGGGCCCACCAATATAGAACCAGTGAGACACAACAGACTGACCCAGTCCTTTCGTGGATTCATCTGTATCTGTGACAAATCTCAGAACATTTATAAAGCTCTCAGGGTATGCTGGGAGTTGTAGTCTCTGAGAGGACAACCCTTTAATAAATCACTGTGTGCAGAGTCTCCTGGTGGCTGCAATCTGTGGGTGACAAGCATCGGCCCTGAAGGTCCAGCAATACATCTGTCTACAGTTATCAGAGGATCATCTCCTTACTGTACTACAGCTCCCAGCATATCCTGAGGGCTGCAGACTATCAGTAAAGGCTGGGAGTTGTAGTGCCTGCAGCTGTTGTAGTAAGGTCCAAGGTGCATCATACACTGGATGCTTTGTGGGAGATCAGAATACATAGATACATTTGTGGGGGCTCAGTAAAGGGAAGTGACCCCAGAACATAACTAATAGGGGATAGAACAAAAACATCTACCCCTACCATATTATCATCATACTGTCACACTGTTACCATAATATTACCGTACCGTCGCACTGTTACCACATTATCACCATACTGTCACACTGTTCTGGGGACTGGACCAGGGAGCTCCCGGCATCAGCATTAATTATGATGGCACTAGTGTACTGTAGTGACCGGGGGGCTGTGTCAGTACACTAGCGCAAACCATACACTTACCATTTAGACACCAATGGTACACAGGCTCTGCACGCTATATAAGTGATTACAGTGCAGTTACTAATGACCAAGCGATGCTATTGATATATATCAAGACCGATATTACCAATAATACCAGTATATATTACCGCCATACCTGTTTCTGACCAAATCCTGTATACTAAAACCAATAAAACACAGTACCACAGAACAAGTAACAAATAATACCACCACATAGTGACTAACACCACCACTGATACTGAATAAAAATCCATCAATATCACCTCATACAGTCATATAGAGGTAGCCCCAGCTCTACACAGGCTCTATACACCATATACATTACAGTGCAGTTATATCAGGTGACTCACAGGAGGCATCTTCTCTGATCAGAGTTGTTTCTTTTTCATTTTCTTCTCCATCTGCCCTGGGCCATTATGAGAACTTCTCCGAGCCACGAATCCATAGAATCTACCAGACAAACATAGTAGGCTCCTCACTCTGGCACCATCCTCATCTCTCAAACTACACATCTGTATTGGCCCCTTTACACCCTCATTTAGTGCGTGATCCCCCTTATAGTATATGCCCCCATCTGTGTAGCCTCCTTATAGATGACCTCTCTGTGTATTCCCTCTTATAGATGGCCCCTGTTACCCCCCTTATAGATGCCCCCTGTTATCCCCCTTATAGATGCCCCCGTTATCCCCCTTATAGATGCTCCCCTGTTATCCCCCTTATAGATGCCCCCTGTTAGCCCCCTTATAGATGGACCCTCTGTTAGCCTCCTTATAGATTCCCCCCGTGTATTCCCCCCTTAAAGATGCCCCCTGTTAGCCCCTTTATAGATTCCCCCTGTGTAGTCCCCACCTTATAAATACCCCCTATTAGCCCCCTTATAGATGCCCCCTGTGTATTCCCCCTTATAGATGCCCCCCTGTTATCCCCCTTATAGATGCTCCCCTGTTATCCCCCTTATAGATGCCCCCTGTTAGCCCCCTTATAGATGCCCCCTGTTATCCCTCTTATAGATGGCCCCCCTATTAGCCCCCTTATAGATGCCCCCTGTAATCCCCCTTTTAGATTTCCCATTAGCCCCCTTATAGATGCCCCCTGTTATCCCCCTCAGGGATGCCCCCGTTAGCCCCCTTATAGATGGCCCCCCTGTTAGCCTCCTTATAGATTCCCCCTGTGTAGTCCCCCCTTAAAGATGCCCCCTGTTAGCCCCCTTACAGATTCCCCCTGTGTAGCCCCCCTTATAAATATCCCTTGTTAGCCCCCTTATAGATGCCCCCTGTGTAGTCCCCCCTTATAGATGCCCCTGTGTAGTACCCCTTTATAGATGCCCCCCTGTTATCCCCCTTATAGATAACTCCTTGTAGCCCCCTTATAGATGCCCCCTATTAGCCCCTTATAGATGCCCCCTGTGTAGTCCCCCCCTGTTAAAGATGCCCCCAGTGCAGATAAAAAGAAAAAAAAAACAACTCACCTAACCACTCGCTCCCCCACCAGCTCTCTTCTCTTCTTCCCCGGCTGACGCTCCGCTTCCTGGGGGGTGTCTCGGGGATTCACAGCCAGCGCACGCATCAGCACGCTCAGTGTGTGCTGGGGCCGGTACTTCCGGTACAGGGAGCGTCTCTAACACGCACTTCCTGTATTGGAAGTTCCGCCTCCCGGCGCACACAGAGCTTCCTGATGCGTGCGTCGGCCGGATGCGGGACACCCCCAAGGAGATGCAGCCTTGTTTGGCCACAATCAAGACACTGCTTGCGGTCACAAGAGTGATTAGGGAGGGGGGGGCAGTGTGGCAAGGGGGGCCCCTAGGCAGCACTGTAACTGTCGGGTGACCCTGCCGCCCGACAGTTAGTGTGCCGCATCAGCACCTGGCCTACCGGAGGATCCTCTGGTTCTCTGGTGGCCCAGTCCGACGCTGAGTTTAGTATACTCCATAGAGTTCTCATTTACTGAGAATGATGACTGAAAGATAGAATTATTAAATAATTGAAGACTGAAAAATAATTATTAATAATAAATGGAATATAGAATTTCTATTGTTTTTATATGGATACTAAATAGCTGTATGTTATGCAGTATTTTGTTAATTGTAATTCTTTTGTTGATTTTCTTTAAAGAGATTTTCACAGCAGTAGAACTGAAGAACTGAACAGAAAGCCTTCTCAAAGTCTGCTCCGTTATATGTCAGCTCTTAATTGCCTTTCCAAATGCTAGCCAAAAGGGGAGTACACATAGAAGGACAAAGAACTATTGGTGTCTGCTGCACAGAAAAAGGCTAGGGGGCTGGCTGTAATTTGACGTGGCATGAAAAGTCTTCTCGAAACTCTTTGAATGTCTGTGTAGCTGAGTTCAACAGCTCTCCCACAGAGCCTACATGGGAAATAAGGCAAAACCATGCTTCTGAAAATGAACAGAGACAATTTTCACAATCTGCTGCTTTCAAGAATGGAATATGAGTAAATATATATTTAAAGACATTGTTTTCGAGTGGTCGGCTTTAATTTCTTTTGTGTGAGTTTTACGGAAGGCAAGCTTTGCCATGGGGTGTGGACTTAGGAAGCTAGAGGATTCTGATGACAGCAGTCCTGGAAAAATCTTCTCAACATTGAAAAGGCCACAAGTAGAAACTAAAAATGACTTGGCATATGAATATGTTTTACTGGACTTCTCCTTAGAAGGTAAGATTACATTATAAATTGCACTTAATGTTATTGCTCTGGTGTGTTTATATTCTGTGGACTTTAAGAACTTTTTAAGGACCATACATTACTTTGTAGGTTATTAGCAGATCATCTTAAGGGCCCTATTCCACCGGACGATTATCGTTCAGATTATCGTTAAATCGTTCGAATCTAAACGATAATCGTTCGGTTGAAATGCAGTAACGATTAACGACCGAACGAGAAATCGTTGATCGCTTTATAAGACCTGGACCTATTTTTATCGTTGCTCGTTCGCAAAACGTTCGCAAATCGTTCGCATTGAATAAGACATCGTTCGGTCGTTCGCAATAGATACGAACGCAATAGCGAATAAATACGGAAGAAGAAACGATCGCAATTACGATCATAAGTAACGATTATCGTTCCATGGAAATGAGTGAACGTTTTCAGGTCTTTCGCAATAGCGGTCGTTTGAGATCGTTAATCGTTAACGATTATGCTAACGATAATCGTCCGGTCGAATAGGGCCCTAAGACTCTGTGCACAAAATGTTCAAAGTTCTACATGTAACATATACTCCAATATAAGCTCTCACTGTATCAATAGAGCTTCTTTTAGGAATGTCCTTTCGGCCTTCACTGGCTTGGTATATAGTGGCACACTTTTTTATAACTGAGAAAGTGCAGCAGACTTGCCTACACAGTGGCCCAATGCAAAATAAAAAATGTGTGGTATGTGATTTCTTTACAATTGTGGTCAATAGGTGACATATACCACATGTCTATATGCTGAGATACCTCGGACAGAAGAGTTGTACATTGTGTGCACAGAATGCGATTTTTTTACTTTTTTTTACTTTTTTGTCATTACTAATATATTTTATTTAGTATTTGTTTAGCATTGTTTACTAGTTCATTTTTCTATCAAATGAACTGTGCTACAATGTGTAATTTGAACAAGGGTTCTGTTCAAATTTGCAAAATGGGAAAATAAAAATATTTTTTCCCACTCTTTCCAGTTCTTTTCTATGCAGACTTTATAGCCAGAGCACACTTTGTAAGAGGCGCTCCCCCCCCCCCCCCCCCCCCCGTGCCCCCCCTTTAGGATGCCCAGGCCAGTGAAAATCCCAGAGCAGAAAGTTGAAAACACAAATAAACAAGTCCAGATGGCTGCCCTCTGGGAACATAGACTTCACTGTTCTGTGTACATTCTCAACTCTTTTATGTTGCCTTGGCAAAAATCTATATGCTTTAGAAAACCATAGTACTGTTTCACTCATGATCTAATAGAACTATAAGAAGAAGAAACAATAATTTGCTTTTGGTGCTAAATCATATTAAAAATCCTTTTGCCTGCCTCAGGCTAACACTAGTACATATGAAAGCCCTTGGAGTATATCACCTAGACATACTGTACATATAAAAATGTGTGTTTAGTACTGTGAAAGTACAGTACAATCAATGACGGTTGAATTTAAAGGATGTGTATTTTTTAAACTGTATTACCATACTATATATCAGACTGTGATGTTAATGGAATTTTGACTACTGACAAAAAAAAAAAAAAAAAAGACAAATAGCGTGCCTAAAGAATGAGCTGAACCACTCCTATCCATTGAACGCTCCCCAGATAATAAGCTCATAGAGGGTGTTCCATCCACCAAAACCTTTTTTTAATCAAGAATTTTAAAGTGATTGTCTCTCGGAGACAAGCTCCATTTATATGCCATATTTGGGCACATTAACATCATTGAGTGGGATCCTCCATTCAACGCCTTCTATATGACACTAAATGGATAACCAGTCTTTAATAGCAGCTCCTGCACTGGGGTGCTCATGCCCTCTATGCTTTTACATGGCTTGCCATTAAACTGAATGGCTGCCATGTAATACTACATTTCCTGTGCGGAAATGTGAGGAGGCCCATGGTTTCTCCCAGCAATCAGCTTTTGCCAGGAGTGTCAAAAGACACTCCTGTTGAGAAAACCCATTTTGTGCTTTCACACAGGACAGATATTGCACTGAAATTCCCGATTGTAAAATCTTCAGAAAGCTTAGCCAATGAGAGATGACCTATTGGGCTGGTGATAAGAATATTGGTAGCCATTGACTTTTCAAAATGCGCTGTAAGCATGTCAAGAGATGAACTGGCTATTGGACAGAGAGAGAGAAAGACTTCTAAAGGGCCTATTCCTCAATGCTGAAGAGTGAGTGGGCTGTTGTGGCAGACTAGGGACTGTGGTAGCCTTTCTAGGAGCCATAGTGGAACAGTATGACAAGCTGATCATTTTAGCACAATATGACAGAGATTGAGCTCCATTGCACTGATGCAGCAACCACCTTTCAACAAAACTACAAACATTTGCGCCATTCAGAAGGGAGCCCTCCTTAATCAGTTATGTTAAATAAGGAGCCCTGGCCATCTTACCAAGCTGAGCAAGCTCCCTATTAGGAAGTAGGAACTTCCTAAGACTTAGACAATGCTACACATCCGTTCACTGTTATTCCTTCCTGTGACTTTAGAGAAAGACATGCAAAGATACAATGCCATCAGGATTGCAGTCATCCTGTATTTATATACTGCAAGTCTTTTTTAAACCACTGTACAACCCTGGAAACAATTGATGGAAAGTAACATTCAGTGAAACAGATGTCCATTCCTGAGAAACAGAAGTAACAGAAACATATGTGTATTAAGTGGTGCTCTTCTATAAATCACCTTCTGCCATGCTAATGCCTCAAGCAATATTCAGAACTCAATTAGAGCTAATGTTTAAAACTATCTGTATGCCATCAATTCAGGCCATAGATCAGCAGTGCAGATCTTTCTGTAATGGCTGCCATCCCAAGGAGCAAACAGCTGTGGTGAGATGTCATCGCTGTAACAATAATATAGAACCAACAGTGCCCATCTGTGTCCATATAGAAGCTTCATTCTGTCAGTACATCACAAGGCCTCCAGAAATAACTGATAACTGTGCTAGAAAGTTATAGCAGATATCTTTTACTAGAATACTTTTTGTGTGTATCTTAAGTAGCTCCTACATTTTTGTTCCTTACCCTTCCTTTTAGTTTTATTCAATACACTTCTTAAAGGGGTTATCCAGCGCTACAAAAACATGGCCACATTTCCCCCTACTGTTGTCTCCAGTTCAGGTGTGGTTTGCAATTAAGCTCCATTTACTTCAATGGAACTGAGTTTCAAAACCCCACCCAAACTGGAGACAACAGTAGGGGAAAAGTGGCCATGCTTTTGTAGCGCTGGATAACCCCTTTAAGGGAAAACAAATGTATAGCATACAAGCAAAAATCTAAAATTAGAAATCTAGAAATTTACAAGCAAGAGGCATCTGCGCACTTTGCTTCAGAGTGAACAG
This sequence comes from Dendropsophus ebraccatus, assembly GCF_027789765.1. NCBI lineage: Eukaryota > Metazoa > Chordata > Amphibia > Anura > Hylidae > Dendropsophus > Dendropsophus ebraccatus. Next base: position 69,660,099 of record NC_091462.1, on the reverse strand, counting down.
CACCAGTCTTTCTCAGGTTTAATGACATGTTCAGGAAGCTCAGGTCACATCACACATCTCTATTAGATTCTCCGTGTTACAGAATGCCAAATAATCTTATCTATATAATCATATATACTGATCGGGGAAATGCATAACATTGAATATTTCATGACAAGGATATAGTATGCTGGGGAACGTTCTGCAAGCTTGGTTCCTGGCATTGACAAGCCATCTCCCTAAACATTATTGTAGACCAAGTATGTCACTTCATGGCAAAGGTATTCTGTAATAGTAGTGGCCTCTTTAGCAGAGTACACGATACAAAAAGTGGAATGCTTTGAGAACATGACAAAGTATGCAAGGTCTTTACTATGCCTCCAGATTCCCTAGATCTCAATGTGATTATGGTCCAATCCATGGGGGCTCCACCATACAGCATTTGAGACTTTAAATGAATGTGTTAGCTTTAATCCATTCACATTCCAATCTGCTAACACTTTTAGAAAGCTATTCGAGCAAAGAGAAACATGGTATCATGGTGACTGTGATTCCATAACAAAGGTAAGCCCTACTTCCAAGTCTCATATCTCTGTACAATGTATAGGCACCATGCAGGAATGAGATTTGGAAGCAGAACCCAGAAGTGGAAGCTGTCAACCAGACAGTGATAGGGATGTGAGGTGGATGTGGTACAGCCCACAGCACTTCAGGAGCTTGGAAAAGCCTTTTTGGCTCTTTGCACCTGAGAATAAAAGCATTGTCTACATTATGGAAGCGCAGACAGGCATATTATAGGGACTATGCGTCTCTTTGCCCTAACAACTATCTAACCGTTTCAGCAGTTTGAAATGTGATGATAGATTAACTTTAACCCCACATCCGTCATGTCCGTGAAAAACATGGATCAAATCTAAGCAAACTAGTTCCTTTTTTTCTATACCAATTCAAAATAGCGGAGGTATTTGCAGACCATAAAAATCCCTTTTTTAAAAAAAAATATGTTTTATTAGCAGAATGGCAAAGGGGGTGATTTAAACTTTTATTGGTTGAGGGGCTTTGGCTTATTCAATTAAAAAAAATTTTTTTTTTGAAGGGGTCTATTACATGCAATATTTAGATTGTTTACCCTGTTTAATGCTATGTCAATGAATAGCATTGATCAGTGTTTTCTGCGATCTTCCCATAGAGTCTGCCTGAGGCTTTCTGATTGGAACACACAGCAGTAAATATTTTACCTCTGGCAGCCAGGCAACGCGATCAGGACCACAGCAATCACAATTGTAATGTGTAAGGGGTCAATGATGGGCTGCAGCGCAGCCTGCACAGCATCACCAGCTCTCTGTTGGCTGGAAATACCCACTCCCCGCTAGTTTGTGACTGCAGAGATGTTCCGCTGGCTGGCTGGCACAGGGTCTGTGAGCGGTGATGCTGCGCTGCGGGGCACTGTGGCGGGTAAGTATGACTTCTATATTATGTCCCTCCATTTTGGATTTAGAGTTTGCCTTTAAAGGATGTTACGAATGTTTTGGTGCCACCTCTAAAGGTCTTGTGGATTCCATGCTTCAACAGGTCAAAGCTGGTTTGGCAGCACAAGTGGTTTAATATTATGGCTGGTCTGTGGTTGATAGTTGCAATACACTTTTTTTTATCTTCAGCACTTCAGTGTTGACAATTGCTGTACAGTGACAATGCTGTTCATTCAGTTTTTGTGTATAACAGATACTGGTTTACTACCTGGTATAAAATGATTGGGGCTCACAGATTTGTGTCTTGGGGTCTCCACCAACCATAATCCAGCCCTGTCTATTTGCACATGCTTCCCTGTACTTGCACAATATTTTTAATAAAGGGCAAAACCTTGCATATGCTACCTTTGCTGGGGGTTGAACCCTTTTGCACCCTAAGGCTATGTTCACACTTCTGGATTATATTGGGGAAAGGCAACTATCTTTTAATATTGATCATGATCATTATTTGTGGCCATCATTATCACTAAGCAGCTGCCTTTCCACGATAAATGCGATAGTGGGAACATAGCCTAATGCTGAAAAACAACAGTGCTAACCACAAATGTGTATAAGCATGCAGACATGACACATAATCCTAACACAAAGCACATGAAGTAACGCACAGTCCCATATTTCTCTATTGTATACATACAGCCCAATTGACATATACATACATGTTGTAACGCAGTACTAGAGGTAGAGTAGGTGGAGCAACATTTGGAATGGAGGGTGTGGAGAAGTTGGCTTGCAAAGCTGTCTGTGATGTCAGCACTGCCAACTTCTGCAACTTAGATATGACATCAACAGGAAGTTCTTTATATAAATAAACAACTGCACTTCAAAAAAAGCAGCAACACAAGGGAGGACATTTATGAAGACCAGCGTACCTTTTTCCCGGTGCACACCTCAGGCACGCATCTACGCCTTCTCTCTGGGGTATGCCTTAGTAACTGTCCCCCTAGATTTCCACGGGAATGGAGGCAAAGGGATAGTTTACAAATCTCGGCCTACTCTTTTTTTTTTGTCTGGCGGGTTGGTTTCGCTTGCCACTGCTGAATCTGTGACCAAGGCTCTTGGTACATACTATGCTCCCATCTCCTGCGTAAGAGCCATTACCATAAATAAATATTAAAGAGTAACTGTCATGTTTTTTTTTATTGCAGAAATCAGTAGTATAAGCGATTTTAAGAAACTCTGTATTAGATTTCATCAGCCAAAAAAGCCTCCTTTTGTACTCAAGAAGCAATCTCCCAGCCTCCCCCCCCTGACTTCTTATCTGTGCATTACCAGGCAAACACGTCTACAGAGAAGCCAGTGAAGACGGGTTCTGCTCTCTCCATTGTAAGCCTATGAAGGGGGGAGGGGCTGAGGGAGATGAGGGAGCAGGAAGAGGTGACATGAAGGTCAGCTGTTTGTAGACTCTCTGGGCACCTAAAATGCTAAATTCAGGTATCAGAAAGGTCAGTGCTTATCTATGAACTTACTGAGAGAAGATTGCAGGGTGTTGTGCTGTGCAGAAATCCTCCGTGCTCAGTCACTCCTAACAGCCCCTCCCCTCTCCATAGCCACATAATGGAGACAGAAATCCTGCTTTATTTGATGTGAGGGGGGAGGCTGGGAGATTGCTTTTTCAGTACAGAAGGAAACTCTTTTAGTACATAAAACCTATTACAGAGTTTCTTAAAATCGCTTGTACTGTTGATATTTAATGTTTTCAGAAAAATGACCCTGAAATGACAGTTACGCTTTAAGGCCCCATTTACATCACATTTCAGTACTATAACCAAGGTATACTATACATTAGCAAACTGACAATTTTTTTTTCGTGAACCTTGGGTGGGCCCATTTACTTTAATCGAAGAAACGTAGTATACTGCACGTTAAAATCTTGCAAAATAAATATACACTTTTTAGAAACAGACCAAACATCCCTAATAGACTACATTTTGTGCATTTAAGTTTATCGTTACACTATTGTATACTCCTTTGCCTATTTATCCCAACGAACATCTTAGACGTAGCTCTGACACATGATGTGAATAGGGCCATATGCATAGTTTTCTACACATTGCAATTACAGTACCATACATGCACAAAAAACAAATAGATACACGAAACACAGATACAAGAAAAACTCTCATACATAAGTTTAATTTAATGTGAAGCTGCAGTCTCCTAACTTGCAGGGCCAGACTTGCGCTAAAAAGCAGCCCTGGCACACAATTCTCCCTACACCCATTGCGTCTACTGTGACATGCAGGAAAATTTTCTGATACGATCACATACCAGGTGTACGCAGGAGCTGAAGAGTATTATCACCCTGAAGACTATAGAGAATACAGCAGTGATCAGACCCATAACGCATATAGTTTTTAATCCCCTCATCAGTACCCAATATAGTACCTAACTGCTCAAAGTACTGTCCCATATACTACACTGCTCAAAAAAATAGGGAACACATGGGTCTCCAAACTGCGGCCCTCCAGCTGTTGCAAAACTACATTTTCCATCATGCCTGGACAGCCAAATCCAAAGCTTTAGCTGTCCAGGCATGATGGAAGTTGTGGTTTCGCAACAGCTGAAGGGACGCAGTTTGGAGACCCATGACTTAACCCCTTAACGACCACAGGCATATATTTACGTCTGAGGTCGTTAAGGGAGTTCAGAGGGGGGCACGGCGACCACGCACTGAACCGCCATCATCCCGGAATGCGCTGAAGTCATTGAAATGATGGCCGCCCAATGCACACAATGTTTTAAAGAAGTTATCCAGCGCTACAAAAACATGATCACTTTCTTCCAGAGACTGCACCACTCCTGTCTCCAGTTTGAATGGGGTTTTGTAACTCAGCTACATTGAAATTAATGGAGCTTAAAGGGAATTTGTCACCTAAATTTTCTTTTACTGATTATCGTCAGATACACAAAAAAAAATGTTCTTTTATTTTCAATCTGTTTGTATTTTATGACTGTAGTTTTTTTAATTTTATTTTTTGTTCATTGTTATGGCGGTTGGCATATTTCCTGGGCGCTGTTCTTAAAGAAGTCCTGCGTGTGTGTAGGGAGGGGGGGGGGGCTGAAAATTGATTTTGGGCAGGGTGTTGGGGGGAAGTAAAAAAGAACATATGCATACCAGAAATTGTGCCTGCATTGAGCAATATCTCTAGGCTCCCGTACACTGCTGGATGCCATTTTTCCTTGAGCAGGGCATCCCTCAGCCAAGTTGTCACGTAGGAGTAGGGGAAGACGTGCAGGCTGTTGGTAGGGTCTAGGAGAGGGAAGCACATTGCGTGGGCATCAGGGTGGGTAAATATAGCTTCTTTATTGTGTTACCCCCACCTCCAGACCCATCGGACTTTAACAGCATTTATTGACATGCTTTACAGCAATCTCATAAACATAGACGTCAATAGACAGACTCTGTCCCCTTGAGATGAATGTAAAACATTACTACACTACACACTACTACACTGAGCTGCTATTGTCTCCATCTACTGGTGTTACATGTCGCTGCAATGCTGTACAGATCACTTTACAGCAGCCTCCTCTTTTTACTATAGACACAACAGGAAGTCTTAGGGTACTATTACACGGAACGATAATCGACAAATCAGCCCTATCCAGCCGATTATCGTTCAGTGTAATAAACACAATGATCAGGTGATGACAACGATCGGCTGATCGTTGATATAGGTTTGGACCTATAATTGTCGGGCACCGACCGTGCATCGCCACGTGCAATGGCGGTGCGTGGCTGGCGGCTGACAATTTGCAAAGTGCATACATTACCTATCCATGGTCCAGGGCTCCTCCTGCTCTCTGCTTTTCCAGGGGTCCCGCACACTGCAGCTTTAGAGCGGCATTTCTTAGCTGACACGCCTCTCTGGCAATCACTGGCCGTGATCTCTGAAGCTGCAGCGCGCGGGACCCGGGGAGAAGCGGACCGCAAGAGGAGCCCTGGACCATGGGTAGGTAATGTATGCCGTTTAAAGCAAGGGCTGCAAGGATATCGGTAACAATATCCATGCAGCCCTTGTTAAACGATTATCGGGCCGTGTAAAAGGCCCAGTAAACGAGCGCTGATCTAGCACATCAGCGCTTGTTTACAGTTATTATTCGGACCCCATCGGGCCATGTAATAGTACCCTTAGCTTAGTTTTGCCCCCAGTGGTGAGAATGAAAACTGCAAGATTTCAGGATTATTTTATAAAATGTCACCAAAAATTCTTAAAAATAATACTTACCACTATAGTCTATGTTCCCGCACTCCTAACACCATCTGTGGGCTTTTTGGCTTTTTGAGGAGTGGATGCACCACACTGGTATAATTTTAAGGGAAACTTTATTTGTCGCTAGGAAGTTGATGCCATCAGGTGGATGAACCCCAGCCCTCCCAATCTTAGGAGGTGGAGACTCTAAATAAAATTGCAGCATTTGAGAAGGGGTTTTACTTGCGCAGGAAGTGCCGTAAGAAATATAACAAAGTTTGGTATCCATGGTGCCAATCCCCTGTAACTACCTGTTGCACGGCTGATACCATGCCATAATATTGGGTTACAATGGTTGCTTCTCTTTGTGTAATTCTTGCATACACCCTGGTATTATGTGATGTGCTTCTTTACTGTAGGTCTGAATTCCCGTTTTCACTGCTTTCATCTAATGAAGATTTTGATCATTTACTTCTGTTGTATTGTCCAGGGCAACTGTACTACCGTTTTTTTCTGGCACTGCTAAAACTATGTGTTACTGATGTATCATGTGCCTATTTTCGTGTGCTTTGTTTTTTTGCTCCTTGTTTCTGTGTTAAAAAAAATTATATATTACTCCTTCATATTAACAAAAAACAATAAGTTATTTTTCTGATGACACATTCCCTTTAACTGTAAACTACACTTGAACTGGAAACAAGAGTGGTGATATAGAAAGTGTCTATGTTTTTGTAGAGCTGTCTAGGTATGATGGGAATTGTAGTTTTGCAACAGCTGGAGGCCCAAAGGTTCCCCATGCCTGCTATAAAAGGTTATGAGATAGAACTTTCTTTCCCCAAAATAAAGGTATGTGTTGCTACATTGTTATAATATATGCTAATTATGATGGATTATATGATGGAAAATTTTAATGTTATTTCCCTTGTCTGGTTCAACTAGACTTTGTGGGGATACAATTCTTTTTGTAAACAGGGTAAAATTGTCTTCTGTTAATCAGATTAAATTTACAAGCTGATTTTCAAAAACATTTCTACATGCTGTAAACCGAGCTGTAAACAACTTCTCGGCCTCCTATAAAAATGTTGTGGAGACAATTGATCCCTGGGACAGATGCCCATAAATGTTCCGGCATGCTGCTAGACATCACTCACTGTTAAAATAGCACTTGCAAGATAGACAGCCTCAAATGTAAAGACATCAGAAATAGGAAACTTATGGAGGATACACAGTATAAACTGTACCAATACTATCACTACTAAAAAAAAACTATTGAGATCTAGGAAAACAGAAAAATATTTGTTGTATTATTTAAATAAAACTTATGACAGATAGTCATCCTCACTGCAAATGTTTTCTCCCAGTCTACCCTCCCCCCAGCATTTCTGTGGGAAAGAAGGAGACCACACTGATCTACATAAGAACGTGGAGACACAACATGATCATCTCTAACTTGCCTGTTGCCAGGCAGCCGCTAAAACCCATTAGGTGCTGGGTAGAAACTTTGGTGCTTTTATAGTTTTTTTCTTTGAAAGTCTGGATGACCCCTTAGTAGAATGTTGTTTTTTTAAACAGCAAAACAAGATAAAGGGATTTTTTTAAAAAAAACAAAAACTGCACTTTCTAACATTACTGAAAACAGGTCTCGATCTTTTCAGTATTGTGAGTAAAAGGCTAGGTTTACGCACCCTCTTTTTTGTCCGTTTTGTTCCTTTTTTGGTTGGCCCTCATTTTTTGGCCAAATAACCTCTGTTATTTTAAAATCAACTTTGCTTATGTTTTTGTGAGCCCAATTACGGTTTTAATTGTACTAAAATCTTTAAAAAGTTTTATTTAGCCTGTTAAAGAGAGTTGGGCCTTTGGGCAGCTGTAGTACAATTATACTATTCCTAAAGAAATCATTCCGTAATGTCCCACTAATACCAAGAATGTTTTTGATAGGACGTTCATATATTCATGTGAAATTTATGGCTCAGGCCCTGTGACAGAAGAAAGATGTTTCAGTATGGAACAAGAAAGAGGAAGAGGAAATACAGTCAGTCAACAGAACTGCCCTTTCCATGGTACTGTATATGGTACAGGACTGTATGCACTATGGCCGTGGTTCTCTGTGGCCGCAAAAAAAACGGACATGTTTTTTGTGCAGCCGCTATTCAGTGAATGGCAGCCGCACAAAATAGCCTGTGCATACAATGTAAAGTACGACTCCTGGCTGTACTTTACATTGTGTTCTACCGCTAAGAGCTGGTTGTGTGTACAGTGCAGAACTGTGTGTGTGTGCACAGTGCAAGCTGGGTGTGGATGTGTGTACAGTGTAGGGCTGCATTAAACAGACAGCTTAGGTGTTTTCCTAAGGTCACCTGCTCATTAGGACAATTCTATAAACAATATAGAATTACCCCAACAACACAGTCTAGAGTCTGGCTCCTCCGTAGGTATGACATCAGCAAAGGTCACTTTGCCCCTGTGCAGCAGCTTAGGCCTCCTGTTTCACCTTACATACAGAAGAGCATTAGTCAGGACACCTAGGCTACTGCACCTCACACTGTGTCACATCTATCAGCATTAAGCTTAAAGGGGAACTCCAGGTAGAGGTTAAAAAATGAAACTTCTGCAGAAGCATAAATACTTACCTTCTCCATTTTTGAAACTACCAAAAATCCATTTGTTTTGGGGGTTTTGTTCTGTTTTGTGTTTCTGCTCTTCCTGGTTGAGTAGTTGTACACAGTACTACAGGTTCTAGAATGCAATGCTTTTCCTCAGCTGTTCATCACAGTCCCCCACCCTGCCTATTCCCCACCCAAGGCTGTTGCAGAACATATAGGCTGTGTTCACACATTGCAGTTTCATTGTATTACTGAATTATTAGCTGTAATTTATGATTTCATTGTGGTCCCACCCACACAGTACGCTGTATTCTCTACCTGTAACACCACACAGCACGCTGTATTCTCTACCTGTAACACCACACAGCATGCTGAATTCTCTACCTGTAACACCACACAGCACACTGTATTCTCTACCTGTAACACCACACAGCACACTGTATTCTCTACCTGTAACACCACACAGCACGCTGTATTCTCTACCTGTAACACCACACAGCACGCTGTATTCTCTACCTGTAACGCCACACAGCACACTGTATTCTCTACCTGTAACACCACACTGCCCACTGTATTCTCTACCTGTAACACCACACAGCACACTGTATTCTCTACCTGTAACACCACACAGCACACTGTATTCTCTACCTGTAACACCACACAGCACGCTGTATTCTCTACCTGTAACACCACACAGCACGCAGTATTCTCTACCTGTAACACCACACAGCACACTGTATTCTCTACCTGTAACACCACACAGCACGCTGTATTCTCTACCTGTAACGCCACACAGCACGCTGTATTCTCTACCTGTAACGCTGATATTGGAATAAAGTAAAAAACTTTTTGAACTTTTTTGTTCTTTTCATTTCCACGCACATATTATGATCAAGCATGTTATCTTTGAAGTTGAGCCCCACAATAAGGCTCTGATCCTCTCTGCCGTTTAGCATAATTTACTTGTGTTACTGCATCATTTTTGTGAATACACGGCAGTACTGCAATGACACTTCAACATGTGTGAACACAGCTCTAATTTCACTGCACACTTCTGCACAATTAGAGAAATCAGTGCAGCACCTGCTTCTGGCCGGTCAGAGAAGGTGAATCACTCAAGGGATTGGGGGATCCAGCCAAGCCTCCTGGGAGATCACGCCCTGCCCCCTGTCTATATCATCAGCCTGATCTCAGCAAACACATACAATGTGAGACAGAGGCATGGAAGATTTGTCTCCTAAAGGGGGGAGAGCAGAAGAAGCAGGAGACAATGTGGATTTGCACGGGGGCCATTATTTTTCATTTCCTGGATTTTTATCAGCTACCAGTATGGCAGAACCGTACAGATACTGTAATACATTGTATAGACACATATATTTAACTTTTAATGTACTTTTAATAGAAAACAATTTTTCTTATCCAGAGTTCCCCTTTAAGTCAGGTGAGGGTGGCAAAGGAACTCTGCTTCCACAGGTACAGTAGTCATTAAGATCTTTATACACATCATACCTCTGTCAGCTGTACCCACCGCGTTATAAGGTGTATGGGGCTCTCCTGAATGTCCACCAACAGATGATGTTGGTGGAGAAAGGAAAATCACTGCCCAACCCCTTTGTTCTCAGAGAGACAAGGCGCAGTTGGAGCTGTCTGGCCGTTGCTTAACCCTCCCCATAGAGAACACAGGAGTGCTCAGCCATACTGAAAGTTTGTTGTGTTTGGGGAAGATGGGAAGAGAACTGGAGAAATAACTGACCAAAGAACGATTGTTCTGTCATTAGTTATTGAAGGTGTATGGGAATCTTTACACTTTGCAGACAGCTCATCCAACAGTTCTGTTACTGAAGTAACAGAAGCGCCCCTTTGCTGCTGTGGCTGCTGTGAGTCTCTAAAGCTTTGGACTGCAGAGCGTATTGACACTCTAGAGCATGGGTCTCCAAACTGCGGCCCTCCAGCTGTTGCAAAACTGCATTTCCCATCATGCCTGGACAGCCAAATCCAAAGCTTTAGCTGTCCAGGCATGATGGGAGTTGTGGTTTCGCAACAGCTGGAGGGCCGCAGTTTGGAGACCCATGCTCTAGAGGTCCAGCAGTGTCCAATATCCAGGAGCTTGCAGATGCAGAAAGGCGCCTCTAGCATGTCAATATACTCTACATACCATTCGGGATCTCCCGACACTGCTTCAGGTAAGTGTCACAATCACCCTCATTCTTTATACACACTGAACCTGACAGACTGACACGATGTACACCGGTGTCTATGTGTTTTTATTCCATAAAGCTTTGGACTGTCACAGGAATCAGTGTCCCTGGTGAGGAGCCACTTCCTCACACTGAATTTCATAGCTAGTCTTGTGGGAGGCTGGGAAAAGGAAAGGAAAAAAAAGGAAAAAAAAAGAGTAATACTGATTACTAGCGGCTTATGCCGCCCCGTCACCAGGTACTGCTCTAGGTACTGGTCCTGCATGTGCTGCTATGTGCTCCTTTCCCCGCTGTGTATCTATGAGACGTGGATGGCCCCATAGACATTGAGTCCATTCAGGTCATGTGACACAGAGCAGAGAGAGAATGTGCTAAGTGCATAGTCTTCTGTCTCATTCCTGGGATCAGTCCGGTTCTGAAAACTCTCGGACCCTGCCCGACAAAAGCTTTATATATATTTATATATGTCTGTACAGATAACTATCTTTCCATAGACTATTAAGTTTAAAATACATAGGGGGATATTTATCAAACATGGTGTAAAGTGAAACTGGCTCAGTTGCCCCTAACAACCAATCAGATTCCACCTTTCATTTTCCAAAGAGTCTGTGAGAAATGAAAGGTGGAATCTGATTGGTTGCTAGGCGCAACTGAGCCAGTTTTACTTTACACCATGTTTGATAAATCTCCCCCATTATATCTATTTGATTGTTGTATTTTGCTTTAATTTTACTGAGGTTGAAGATAGCCTTATGATCTACCACTTCAGAAAAAATGTAAACAGATTTCCATTGAGAAGCCACATGAATCCACACAGCCAGCAAAATAAACTGGTAAAAATTTAAATAAATAAATATAGGTTCATCACCAAAAATACAAAATGATAATAGATTTTATTAGGTGTCTCAGCAAAAATTACTGAACTGAGCTTATCACCCAGATGTGATACATAGACCCCAAAGCTCAACAACTTCTAAAACAGAGAGGGGACATTGGCGGATAGATATTGTGAAAAGCTTATGGGTATTCCACCCAAGAGCTAAAAAATGAAGTGCTCTCAAACCTAGCTAGTCTTACTCACCAAGTACTTTTGAGCCATCTTCCGTCCTTCTGAACTACAAGTTTTCCTAAAAGCCGTTTTATATCCAATATGGTGCCAACCGGAAAACTTTGTTTCCTTTTCCCTATACTGCTCAGGAGGCTGTCACTGTTCTGTTGTTTTCCTGCCCCTTGGCTAGGTGGTCACTGACTGGTGTGGTATCAGTGGTGGGCAGGATTAGAAATGAGGTGTTACAGCTTGCCTTGCAACAGTAGAGAAAGAGATCATGTGACTTTGGTCTCAGAAGGTAGGGGGAGGGCAGAGAAGCTGAGATGATGTGGATGAGGAAGTGAGAATTTTCTGCAGCTTCGACTGGGTTCACACACAGTATATTTCAGTATTGTGGTCCTCATATTGCAAATTACCAAAACCAGGAGTGGATTGAAAACACTGAAAGGATCTGTTCACACAATGTTGAAATTGAGTGGCTGGACACCATTTAATGGAAAATTTTTGCTGTTGTTTTAAAACAACGGCAGTTGTATTGAAATAATGGCAGTTATTTACCGTTATATGGCTGTAATCCACTCAATTTTAACATTGTGTGAACGTAGCCTTTTTGTGTTTTCAATCCATTCCTGGATGAGGTTGCAAAATACTGACCAAATACTGACTGAAATATACTGTGTGTGAATCCAGCCTGACCAGGGTGTAAGTCAGAATGTGCTGCAAACAGCTCAATTCATGTAATAGAAGCCCATTACAAACAAGTTTAGATTATGCGTGGGGAATGAACTGGGTTAAATCGTTCTTAAGTAGAGTACCCCTTTAATGACATCTCTGATAAAGAGAAAATGTGACAAATTTAGAACGTTTCCTCAACAACCATAAATTGACATGCTGTGTATTTGCCATCAGCAGCTCATTTTGATTTAGATTTTTTTTGTTTAACCCCTTCAAAACAGAACCCATTGATGCCCGGATGTCTGGGTCAAATTAATGCAATGTTCCTCCCCGCTTTCTAAGAGCCATAGTACTTTTATTTTTCCACCTACAGGGCTGGATGGGGTTTAATTTTTTGCACTATGATCTCTAGTTTTTATTAATATCATATTGGTGTAACAGAAAAGTTTTGATTGCTTTTTATAAATTTTTTTCTGATTTATTATTTTAAAAAAACAGCAATCTTTGTTTGTTTTTTTGTTTATTTTGTTTACGCGGTTCACCGTGCAGGAACAATAGTGTTATATTTTAATAGATCTGACAATTCTGCATGCTGCGATATATTAAATTTATTTTTATTTATTTTTTTAAATATTTTTATTTTTATAATGGGCAAGAGGGCATTTTAAACTTTTATTGGGAGGGTTATAAGGTTTTTTTTATACTTTAAAAAACTTTTTTATGACACTTATTTTTTACTTTAAACATGCAATCATTAGATTGCATATACTGATAGCCATAGCATAGCATAAATCAGTGTTATCGGCGATCTATGCATAGAACCTACCTGAGAGCAGACTCTATACATAGATCGCTAATCCGACAGGACGAAAGTAAGTGACTTCCCCCCGCCCGTCGGCACAAGCGATCAGGACCCCCACAGCCAAGCTTGTTCTGTCACTGAGTACCTTAATAGCATGATCGCTATAGATCGCAGCCTTTGAGGGGTTAATGGCAAGCAGCTGCAGGATTGCAGCTGCTGCTTATTACCCTTGGCTCCCTGGACTCTGATGTGTGCCGGGCCACTCTCACTGCAGTGGTCTCGCACACATCAAACCCCCTGAAGTCGGGAACGTATATGTACATTCCTACTACACGGGGTATGTGCATTGGGAATGTATATATACATGTTACTAACATGAAGGGGTTAACAGTGATTGAATAAGATATGTTATAACTATTTTACTTTGCTGGTACTGTTATTTGTACAGGAAGTCCACATCAGACTCATACTGTGTGAACATATACTAAAGCTTTTACATACTTTACTAACTCTTCATGTATGACATTATAATATTACTAAAATTTTGATACTGATCAGATTACTCTGTGATTAAACATTGTTATTTTGCTTCTCCCCCCCCCCCCCTTTTTTTTTTTAGCATCGGCAAATATCACTGCTATTAAGATTAAGTCATTGCTTGATATTCCAAGCAAGGTAGAAGAATACTACTTAAGAGGTTATATGGTTGCTTCAGTCCATCCAATTATTGTTTCTAGCGGTCGTAGAAGGCACCTACCTATTAGTTACTTGTATCGAGTAGTACTATATCGACTTAAATTAAGGTAAGTTAACAACATCTTTCATTCGGTTATGACTTTTTCCATTGGAATCCCTATTGCTATTGAGAACAGAAGTTACAGAACATCAGCAAATTAATTCATGTGTCTATGTATCTTCATATATTCACTAAAATCTGCACTCTTAAGAACATGATTTATGATTTGAAAGTATTCTTTTTTCTATTTGCCAATCCAAAGAAAATGTGATGCATTTATTTGGCCATAGGATGTTCCTTCAGATTGTAAAAATATGTAACATCATAAGCTAGTAAATGATCCTTATCTATAGGGCATCTATATATTGTGTATTCCTGTCATCCGTAGCAGTTTTTGCAGTCTCTGCTTGCTCCTATTCCATTTAGGGCCAATACAGCATACATTTCATCAGCTCAAGAGACTTAGGGTCCTATTAGACAAAGCAATTTTTATTGATTAATGACTAACGATAAACAATCGCCAATCTCGGCTAACGATAAACAATCGACAATCTCAATAGTTCGAATGTATCTTGCATATGTTGAAATGTACAGAACACCTGGTCTTTACATACATCCCCTATTGTACATTTACCATGTTGTATTCAAAATTGTGGTTCTAAATGGTCGGAAAAGTGTGGTAGATGCGGATAGTGCCATAAAGGCGTTTCCAACATAACATCTGTGTATTTTGTTACTTTTTTCACAGCTGCCCACACCTGATGGGCCAGTCTATGCAGCGGTAGTAGTTTAGAATTAGGAACATGGGCCATAGGCGTTTTAGTTCCAAAAAGTGAGCTAAATGGTGCTCCCTGTTTGGAAGTATCCCAGCCTCCAACCATTTCATCAAGTATCCAGCTGTCCAGCGAGATTGTACAAGTAAATGTCCGGAAGCGACATACCCCCATGCAAGTTTGGTCTTTGAAGGGTTTGTAAACTAAGTTTTGAGCGGGATGCTCCCCAAAGGAAGCATAGAGTGTAATTTTCTAAAAAAAACTTAATGGGACAGGTGCCGAGGCATGCTTTAGCAAGTACAGGCATTTTGGAAAAATAACGATCTTTATAAGGTTGATGCGACCCGGTACTGCCAATGGCAGGGTCGACCATACTTTAAATTTCTGTTTCACCAAGTCCAAAAGTCGAAACACATTCATCCGCAGATCCTGAGAATATTCCCTACAAATCACTACTCCCAAATATTTAAAGGAAGACACTACTGACAATCCCTGAATGTTATCTGGCTACCCTGAGGGTAATAGTGGCATGAATACTGGTTTCGACCAGTTTAAATATAGGCCGGAAAATCTACCAAAGTTGTTTATCATGGAGATGGCCACCTATCTTTTAACATTGAAGAGGTTTACATCCATAGAAGGCCATACTGGGATCAATCCCTATCAGCTAAAAGTAGGAATATTAGTCATAGTAGGAACTAAACTGGTCAGCTAAAAACTGAAAAAGTATGATCTAAAAATCTTGTTGCACTGATGTTGTAGTAAACGGACTGGCACCAGGGAGCTAATCAAAGGATGAGTGCAAGTCCTAACAGCCAAAAATACATATATGCCGCAAGAAAAAAAGACTGAAAAATTGGACTGCACCTCACAAATGATGTAAATTGATAGAAATTTTATTATACATAAATGCCGGGAACAAACAAAAACCATAAAAACAATTAAAAAATACCACCAAACCACCGGCCCCGATACGGCCAGGTGGCACCTAGACCACTGAAAAATGTATTAGATGATGGCCATACTCTTCAACAAGGAATGAATAAATAAATAAATATATAGATAAATATATAAATAAGTGTGTGAATAAATAACTATATTGGAACAAATGAATATATACAATGACCAGACGCGATAATATCTCAAATCCCCTGTGCTAAGGCTCACTGAATCACATAAATAAATACATCATGACAATGCAAGTAATCAGAAAGTGCAAGTGCAAGCAAAGTGCAAAGAAGAGGGGGTAAGTGCAATACAACCACTTATGGCCATCTCTCAGTGGGTAGGAGAGAACATCCCACGCGTTCCGTCACATGGACTTCCTCAGGGATGAGTGCTATTGTCCCCAATGCTACTATATATAGGCAGTATTATAAATCAATACATAGTAAACAGGTGTATGGCTTAAACAGTACTCACAGACATGTGTGGAAGACGCAGATCGGCGGACCCCGCATGGACCCGGCGCCATCTTGTTCCGGTCACGTGATGTATCACATGACGTAAAAGATCACCTGATATCTAACCTAAAATACGAAAGGTCTGAGATCTAACCTAGTCTAAGTGCACAAATATGTGCACAGCGCATGCGCAACGGAGGCAAAACTAAAGGTATATAAATAAACTCAAACGAGTACCAAGCAATATATATGGTGCATCCAACTAAAGTGAAGATAGAAAACATAATGATAGATATATAGTATAACTCATAATAATAAAAATTACACACAAAACAAACATGATAGTAATAAGAATGATAATGGTAAGTGTAAAAGTAAAATGGAGCGCAGCGCCGGATTTGGGAGCGCATTATGCAGGCAACACACAATATGCGCATATATGCAATAGGCGGGTCACAAAAATTGAATATAAATTCATAAGATAGATAAGTATTAAATATTAAAGTGACCCATCAATTAAACAAAGTGTGGAATAATATAGACTCCACACGTATATGCATATATATATGTGTATATCAAACCAAGCATAATAGATAGTTGCACTGATGTTAACATGCGGCAATTCGTCACTTAGTGGTTTGTTTGCCTCTCAAAAGGGTTATCCAGGATTAGCTATATCTGTGCTACATCTGTCCTCGGGTTGTGTAATATTACAGATCGGCTCTATTCATTTCAATGGATTTGAACTGCAGTACCTCAAAACTAAGGACATGTGTGGTGCTGTTTTGCTTGTTCTCTACAAACTGTAGAGACTGATTTCAAATTGGTCTGTATGCTTTACTCTGAGGCTGTCTTCACACATGCAGCAATGCTATAGAAAATGCAATGTAAATGTATCATTTAACCCCTTGATGACCCATGACGTAACCTCATTCCCCGCTGTCAGGGGGATTCATAGAGGGGTCACATGTGGCAGCAGCATTTAAATGGCTTGAAAACCTGTGGTCTAGTTGCGGGATCTCAGACCACCCCCTCCCCCACGCGCAATGCAATTGTGGAGGGGCAATCCCTGCTTCTAGCTAGGGGTCAGCGCTGCAATGATGCTGATCCCGACTTGGCACTCGATTACTATGGGCTCCAGCAGCCCATAATAATCGAGCACTGATCAGTGCAATTCTCATGGAAGTCCCCCAAAATTGTCCCCCAAAATAAATAAATAAAAGGTCCCCAAAAATTCCATAATAAAGTTTAAATCACCCCCTTTTCCCATTTAATAAATAAAAATAAACATATTTGATATTGCCTTGTGTGTAATCACCCAAACTATTAAATTATGACATTCCTGATCTCGCACGGTAAATAGCATAAGCGCAAAAAATATGCCCAAGTGCAAAATTGATGATTTTTTGTTATATCAAATCTTGAAAAAAATGTAATAAAAATGATCAAAAGGTTGCAAATACGCAAGCAAGATACCGATAGCAAGTACAGATCATGGCGCATAAAATGATATCTCAAGTAGCCCTATAGACCAAAAAGTAAAAGCATTATAAGGATTGTAATAGAACAGTTTTAATCACATTTAGGGGGAGATTTATCAAACATGGTGTACAGTAGCATTGTCTTAGTTGTCCCCGGCAACCAATCAGATTCCATCTTTTTCCAAAGAATCTGTGAGGAATGATAGGTGGAATCTGATTGGTTGCTAGGGGCAACTAAGACAACTCTACTTTACACCAGTTTGATAAATCTCCCCCTTAGGCTGGGTTCACACTGTGTTTTTGCAATCCGTTTTTTTAATCCGTTTTTTGCAAAAAAAAAAGGGATGAAAAAACCCGATGCATGTGTGTGCATCCGTTTTGATCCATTTCTCCATTGACTTCCATTGTAAAAAAAAAAAGGGATCAAAACGGATTCATTTTTTTTTTAAGGACACAAAAACGTAGCTGGCACTACTTTTGTGTCCATTAAAAAAAGCTGATCCGTTTTGATCCGTTTTTTTTTTACAATGGAAGTTAATGGAAAAACGGATCAAAACAGATGCACACTAATGCATCCGTTTTTTCCATAATTTTTTTTTGCAAAAAACGGATGAAAAAAAAACGGATTGCAAAAACGCAGTGTGAACCTAGCCTTAGTCTTTTTAAAAAGGTTTTTATTTTTTAAAAGCAGTCAAATAAAAAATATGTGTTGCCTATTGTTGTAATTGTACTGACTTTTGGAACATATACAACATATACAAGTTTTACCATGGGATGAACAGCATAAACATGAAACCCCCTGAAATGAAACAAATAGCTTTATTTTCAATTTCACAGCGCAAATAATTTTATTATGGTTTTGCAGCATATTTTATGAAAAAAATTAAGTCCGTCAATGCAAAATAAAATTGGTGTCACAAAAAATAAGGGCTCACCCAATACTCTATTGTACTCTTACATCCTTTGGCTTGAAAGATACAGTTCTATCCTAGTTCTCCTCCAAACAATGCTGTCAGTGTATCTTTTGCTGACACTGCTTCCTCCTTCTTTGCTCTTTCTGTGGGTTCAGGATTGCCCCCACCTCCTCCACTTGTTGTTTTATCCTTAAACATTTCCAGTGGTTTGGTTTTCAGTACCATCTTTAGACTGATGACATACAGTTATATACATCCTCCTAGGAAGTGTCTTCTCCCCCCCCCCTCCAAACCCCCCCCAAAAAAACACTATTAGTGTTTCCTTCTGTTTCCTCCATAATCTTCCCCAAATAAATATGATGTTTCCGCCTGTAGCACAGCCATGCTCCGGCCTGATGTCTTGGAGTTCTGCTTGATTTGGGTCTTTTTCTCTTTGCATTCAATCCATTTCCAAATCTTCTCACCTTCACCTTAAAATATATTACCACTGACTACTACTACATGTTTCTCTCCCAGACTACTGAACCTGACTACTATTTGGCATTCTACAAATTAAAGACCCCTATATATTAGGCAAAAGTGATCTCAACCCGTCAATTTCAGCAAGACCAACCAACTATCTAATACTGTGGGGGCCTTTTAACTCTCCTCAACAGATGATTTTGGAGGACAGAAGGATCAGGCATGTTGGATCTCAACTGCCCAATCCTACAACAGTACCCGCTTTGAAGTATACTTGAGCTTATAGATGGAAGGCGGAATTTACTCCATAAAAGGCTAATCCAATCATAATAGATCCTCTCTCAATACATTAAAGAGTCCATATGAGAGAACCAATTCATTCAGTGTCCAAACCTATAAGATGTCCATATCCTTTGGTATCACTCAGAGATTTCCATAATGAGAATTCTTTCATACAACGTTCTAAACAAAGATCCATTTAAATCAGTAGTGATTTGCTTACAATGCAATGTCACAAGATTTTAGTGAGTAAAATTCCTGACTGGTGCCAAGTTTTGGGTGCTATACATAGCAACATGTCTACTTCACTCTATAAACTGGTGTTTGTTTGTGCTAAGGGACTCTATTGATAAAAGATAATAAGATTTTGTCTGAATTACCCCAGTATTTTCTTTTACAGAACAGCCATAGTTCGTTGATGTAAAAAAAATTTTAACCAACGGGGGAGGAGGGAACATAACAAACAATCACAACTCACCTCTCCCTGTGCCGTTGCAGTGCTGGATTGCTGCTCCAAAACCCTCACTGGGCTCCAGGATCTTCTGCACAGCCAACAATATGACACGGTTAATGGACTGCCTGCTAAGCCAGTCAGTGACTGGGGCAGTACACTGCTGCAGTCACTGGCTGGCTGAGCTTGCAATCCATTAATCGTTACATCATCAGAATTCAGAGGAAATGCTTTTCGGCAGGGGGGTCCTAGAGCCTGTTAACTGGGGCTTCGTGGGGGGGGGGGGGAGAGTTAAAGGGGTTGGCCCCTTTATAGTAAAATTGCTCAGTGTACAGTATTAGTAAGTGTACTCATTGTATATACTGACAGTAGCTCCCTGTGTACCTCATACAGCTAAAATCAGGCTCCCCTCCAGGCTGGGCTGCCCTGCTCTGTGGTGTTTTGGTCCATAAGATTGCTGACATGGAGGAGCATGTGACCAGGCCCAGCCCCCCAGTGTCCACCACTGAGCCTGTATATGTCTATGGAGGACACAGTGGACAGGGCATGGTCACATGCTCCTCCATGTCAGACATTTTATGGACAGAAACAAAACAGAGAGGGGCAGCCCAGCCTGGATGAGGGGAGTCTGATTTTAGCTCTGAGGTACAGAGGAAGCTGCTGTCAGTATATACATTGAGTACACTTACTAATACTTTGTACTGACCTATTTTACTATGAAGTGGCCAACCCCTTTAAGTAATGATTGTTTATCATGTTCTCCCCTGACGGCTGTGAAATTTTTCAAACTGTCGGACTTCTCCTTCAATTGTGATCTTGTGAAAATACAACATAGGGTAAATCAATGCCATGGTGCCAATAGGAAAAAAACGTCTTGATGTAAAATAAGATGCATTCAGAACTTGTGTAAAAACCCATGAAATTGATTTGAGTGCAGCTCTACAGATACAGTTATGAATGATTTTCTTGCATAAGTACATGTATGTTTTGTTACCTATGAGAATATATCCTCTACACTTTTGTGAACTTTTGTGCAGCTGTTCAATTTTGGAAGCCTGTGGTCTCAGAGATGACTTTGGATCCCTGTCCATACTGATAGATATCAACATGTTTTTTCTGTTCTCTTGAGGAATTTCCTTTGATTGTGCCATAATGTGCTTGTTGAATCTTTGTTCTGACAACTTGACTAATGGCAAGGGTCAAAAGTTGTGATTGCTGTATGGAGTAGGGCTGGTTGTAATCAAGCCTGTTTTCATTCCACTGACATCAATTAGTGTTTTAATTGGGTTAATTTTGACACAGGTAATTATATTTCCACACAGCGCTAGCTGATGCTGGATAACTGCAATAAATAAAATTGAGCTTATAATATATTTCCCAAGCACTGTACAGTCATTAAATTATATGGTGAGGTCCTGTTTTTTTCCATAATAGCAATCTAAAACAATATGAACATTATTTTTTTTTTTTATTAAGGTTGGAATGTGTATGAAAACACAGTATTAACCCCTTCATGTCAAACATAAGTCTATCTATGCTCCTACTGCCAGTGCCCCATGCAGTAGGAACGTGTATAAACATTTCTGATGTTAAGGGGTTTTAACGTGAAACGGCTCCTTCTGTCGGATCTGTGATCTTCTTATAGAGTTTGCCTCAGGCAAACAATATGAGAAGAGTGCCGATAATACAGATCAATACTATGCAATGGCATAGCATTGATTAGTATATGCTATGATTAGTATAGTCTAATGATTGGTTATAAAAGTCCCCTAGAGGCGTTTATCAAGTGTAATACATATATATATATATATATATATATATATATATATATATATATATATTTAAAACCCCTTCCCAATAAAAGTTTTAAGTTTTCCATTATACAAAAAAATATGTAAAAACAAAACAAACATATTTGGTATTGTAGCTCTGACATTGTCCAATCCATTAAAATATAACAATTAGGGATGAGCGAACCAAACTGTAACAAACAAGATTCGTTATGAACTTTGCAAAAAGTTCGGTTCGTCACCGACTTCATTGACTTCATTGTGCTGCGGACAGCGAAGAGAGAATATAGAAGAGAGAGAAGATAGAAGAGAGAAGATCAAGACATCAGAGGGTGAGTATAAAGCTCTCCCCACCCACTCCCCTGCACCCATCCCAGCAAGAAAGGGGGGTCACTTAACCCCTTCCTTGCTGGTATGGGTGCAGTTTGACATCAGTCTGGCCCCCAAGGGGTTAAGGGGGATGCAATACATCCTCCCTTAACCCCTTGGGGGCCAGACTGTAAGCAGCGATCTGTAAAGATGCTATGCTATGAGATGCTATGAAAATACGGGAGACCCTATGCGTTTTCTTTAAATTATTTATTTATTTAAAAAAAACAAAAAACGAGTAGGGTTCCCCCTATTTTCATAACCAGCCGGGTTAAAAACCAAGCAACAGCAGCCTGGCAACACCAGGGTGAGAAGAGCCATTGGTTTAGGCCCTCCCCAGCCTAAATCTTACCAGCCTGCTGCCGCCCAGTACAGGAGCGCCAATTTTGACGCTCCAAATAAAAACACCCCTAAACCCCTCATTGACCATTTTGTTTAAAAAAAAATCCAAACAACCGGTGGTCATCGACGTAGTCCATTGAATCTGACGTAATCCACAGGATACCGATATCTAAAAAAAAAAATGGGAGAAACACACAAAAAAACACACAAACAGGAGCACAACACCCATCATTGCGAGCGGTGTTGTGCACCTTACAGTATGCAGCATCTTTACAGATCGCTGCTTACAGTCTGGCCCCCAATGGGTTAGGGGAGGATGTATTGCATCCCCCTTAACCCCTTGGGGGCCAGACTGATGTCAAACTGCACCCATACCAGCAAGGAAGGGGTTAAGTGATCCCCCCTTCCTTTCTTGGATCGGTGCAGTGCAGGGGGTGGGGAGAGCTTTATGTCTTGATCTTCTCTCTTCTATCTTCCATCTTCTCTCTTCGCCGTCCGTGGCACAATGAAGTCACTTTGCTGCGGACCGGCTCTTTATATGTGCGCTCAGCCAATCGGCTGACCGCACATATGAATGAAAATGTTTCTTCTAATAATGCTAATAATGCTATTGTGAAAGCATAATTAGAAGAAACATTTGATGTTTTCATTAAAGTAAAGTATTAATTATTACAGAAAGCTCTATTACCGAGAATATGAATTACCGGCTTTAAAGGGGTAGTGCGGCGGTAAACAATTATTCACAGAATAACACACATTACAAAGTTTGTAATGTATGTTATGTCTGTGAATGGCCCCCTTCCCCATGTTCCACCACCCCCACCCGTGTACCCAGAAGTGTGGTGCGCTATACATACCTGTCACGTGCCGACTCGTCTCCGATCTTCAGTCAGCGATGTCTTCGGACGGCCCGGCCGAATCCCTCCGGCCGTCCTGAGTGCCGGCCACCCTCTGCCGCGTCATCGGCTGCTCAGCCGCGATTGGCGGCTCAGCCAATCGCGGCTAAGCATCTGATGACGCTGAAGAGGGAGGCCGGCACTCAGGACGGCCGGAGGGATTCGGCATCAGGATAGCTGATGTTTTAAAATTATATATCAGAAAGAAATAATAATAATAAAAAACAATAATAAAAGCGTTACAGCTCATAGAAGGCGAGAAGGAACAGTGTGACCTGGACATTAGTGCATTAATGATCTTTGGTCATAAAGGGGTCAATAATGACATAATTTTTTTCTTTATTTCAGTCAAAAGCATGCAGTATCCACAGGACAAAAACAGGCCAGTCTTGTTATTGAGGAATGGATGTCGCTATATGAAGCTCTGACAAATGAAGGCATGAAAATTCTACTAGAAAAAGTATTGCTCCCTTTTTCAATATTACAAATTCTTAAAAGTTTCACTGTTACAACTTTCGACAGTAGATGTGAAATAAAGCAAGTTAGTAATTTACATTTATTATTATTATTATTGTATTTTTTTATTTTAATCATGCATTAAAATAAAGCTATACTTAAAATATATCTGAAATCCAGGTCCAGTCTCCTGAAGGCTGCTTTTTAGTCTTGTACTGGTTGAAAAAAAAGAGATTAAACACATGAAGGCCCAGACAGTACAGGGAGTCATGGCTCAAGTTGTCCATCAATCACATGACTGCCTTCTCTGTGAGCGTGTAGATGACCTGGCAAACATGGAACTTCCTGTGTTTAGACTGTCTAAACACATAAATTCCTGGCCAGTACAGACTGTCACAGCTCAATGTGTCCATCAATCACATGACTGCCTTCTCTGTGAGCATGTAGATGACCTGGGAAACACGAGACCTCCTGTAGACTTTAGCCTTTTTTTTTGGGGGGGGGGGGGGGGGGGGGGGATAGTCTAAACACAGGAAGTGCTGTGTTTTCCATGATAACTAAGAAATAATAATAATAATAATAATAATAATAATAATAATAATAAAGGTAAATTGCTAACTTGCTTTATATCACATCTACTGTTGATTTAGATTTTCAAAGTTATAACAATGACTTTGTTACTAATTGCATGTTAACTGTAAGGAAATGTTCCCATGATGGAATTTGCACATAAATTTTGGCACATATTCTAAACTGAAATCCATGTCAAACCCTTTGATTTAATTGGAAATTCCACCATGGATTCAAAATCCATATTCCAATAGGCATTCTCTTGCAAACCCTTTATTGGGTTTTTCCATATGAAAAATCTGTTGAGTAAATATGGCTATATTATTAAGTTTATTTATTATTATTTAATTGTGCTATGTATATCTTAGAAACAAGGAGTGGAACTGACACAGAGATAAACTAAAATGGAAGGATTTTCACCTATTTGTGTTTTAGACCCACTTCTGATTTTGGCTAAAAATACTGACCAAATAATATGCAGAAACCATTACTTAGATGTATCAAAACAGTATAGTCTATAAAATATGGTAAAATATATGGAATAACTGGGAATTTCTTGACCTTAGGGGAAACATTTTTAAGGCCCCCTATCTGATGCTATTATGTGCAACTACATATACTGTAATTACATGTACTGTAAAAGTTCAATCTTTAATACTACAGATGAGAATAATTATCCATGATAGACCAATATGTCATAGTTCCAAAAAGTTCCTTCTTTGCCCCCACTGCCAAAACAAAGCTCAGCTGCCAGAAATCTGATGTCATGGCACTCTCGCGAGAGTACGGTAGAGCACTGTCTCTGAAGAGAAGGGCAGCACAACCTGAAGCAAGAGATGCTCTCTGCAGCTGACTTCCGGCGGCTGAGCTCAGTTTGAAGTAAGCTTCCCCTTTTTTTTAATACTTTTTACTTGTTAGTATTTTACTATAACTTTTTTGTGCAGGTGAATGATGCATCCAGAAAAGGGATGAGGTTTGTTGGATTCATAACAAAGCATTTTCATCAGTCTACAAATACTCTAGTGGATGTACAAAAACAAGAACAAAACAGCAGCAAAAATTCCAATGAGGATGCCTATAAAAGACGGACAGAAGGAACTATCAGTGGACAATCTTCAGAAAGTGGAATAGATGAAGAAATTAATTTGGGAAATGAAAGCTTCCAAGACTCTGTATTCTCAGATGAAGGGACATTAACAAAATTAAGAAAATGTCAAGGTATAATCTGAATATATAATTTATAAATACAATTTTAAATGCAATTCATTAACATACCTTTAGAATTTCATATTGCTCTAGAATGCACAAGTGCAAGTACGGCAGTACTGTGTTGGAAAAGACTTCAGAAGAGAAGGATTTAGAGGTAATGATATCGGACAGCCTTAAAATGAGTCACCAGCGCAACCAGACGGTGGGGAAAGCAAATCGTTTGCTGGGGTGTATAGCTAGAGGTATAACCAGTAGGAAGAGGGAGATTGTGATCCTGCTGTATAGAGCTCTGGTGAGGCCACATCTGGAATACTGTGTCCAGTTCTGGAGACCTCATCTAAAAAAGGACATTGATAGAATAGAATGGGTCCAAAGACGGGCTACAAAAATGGTGGAGGGTGTGAGGCATAAACCATATCAGGAAAGACTTAAGGATTTGAATCTGTATAGTCTGGAGGAAAGAAGGGAAAGGGGGGACATGATTGAAACCTTTAAGTATGTTAAAGAACTAAATAAGGTTCAAGAGGGGAGTATTTTTAGTTAAAAAAAACGGAGCTCTGAGCACTGAGCAATGTGAGAAAATATTATTTTACTGGTGGTTGGTAAATCTACAATAACAGAATTTAAACACGCCTGGGATAAACATACATCTCAGGGCAGTTTCTAGGTAATTTTGAATACAGGGCGAATCTTCATAAAAGCGCCCCCCCAAGTGATTTATTTGGGTTGTTGCTAGAAAAAGCAGTGCGGGTTTTATGTCATAGTTACCCAACCTTTCTAAAGTCATACAGTAACTCACAGGTGACGTCTTCTTTGATCTGAGGCGTCACTTTCCTTTTCCTCTCCATCCGGCCCAGACCACCAGGAAGATTTCTTGAAGCTACAATTCGTCTCTTCTGGACCTGCCAGACAAACATCTTAGGCTCCGCACTTTTACAACTTCCACTTTTTTGTGTCATGTGCAGTAAGGCTAGTAGCTATGTGGGTTGTCCCCTGTATATAGGATCCCCTGCTGTGCCTTCCAAATAGTAATAATGTCCTCTGCTGTGCCCCCATATAGTAATAATGCCCTCAGTGTGCCTTCCAAATAGTAATAATGCTTCCTCTGCTGTGCCTCCTATATAGAAATAATGCCTCCTGCTAGACCCACCATAGTAATAAAGTTCCCCTCCTGCCTGCAAATAACCTGACCACCATCCCCAAATACACTACCCCACTTGACCCCCTCCACACACACACACACACACACACA
The DNA here is from genome assembly GCF_027789765.1 of Dendropsophus ebraccatus. NCBI lineage: Eukaryota > Metazoa > Chordata > Amphibia > Anura > Hylidae > Dendropsophus > Dendropsophus ebraccatus. Next base: position 69,633,692 of record NC_091462.1, on the reverse strand, counting down.
CACACTACCCCATCTGTACCCCATCCCCCCACACACTTTCCCCCCTGACACCCCCTCCTCCACACACTATCCCCCCTGATCCCCCTCCTCCTCTACACACTATCCCCCCTGATCCCCCTCCTCCTCCACACACTATCCCCCCCTTCTCCACACATTATCCCCCCTGACCCCTCCTCCTCCTCCATACATTATCCCCCCTGACCCCCTCCTCCATACATTATCCCCCCCTGACCCCCTTCTCCATACATTATCCCCCCCTGACCCCCTTCTCCATACATTGTCCCCCCTGACCACCCCTCCTCCTCCATACATTATCCCTCCCTGACCCCCTCCTCCATACATTATCCCCCCTGACCCCCCTCCTCCTCCACCACACATTATCCCCCCCTGACCCCCCTCCTCCTCCACACATTATCCCCCCTGACCCACCCCTCCTCCTCCACACATTATCCCCCCCTGACCCCCCCTCCTCCTCCACACATTATCCCCCACTGACCCCCCCTCCTCCTCCACACATTATCCCCCCCTGAACCCCCCTCCTCCTCCACACATTATCCCCCCCTGACCCCCCTCCTCCTCCACACATTATCCCCCCGACCCCCCCTCCTCCTCCACACATTATCCCCACTAACCCCCCTCCTCCATACATTATCCCCCCTGACCCCCCCTCCTCCTCCACACATTATCCCCCCTGACCCCCCCTCCACACATTATCCCCCACTGACCCCCCCTCCTCATCCTCCACACATTATCCCCCCTGACCCCCCCCCCTCCTCCTCCTCCACACATTATCCCGGCGGCAGACTGGGGTGGGGGGGCTGCCGGGTGCCCGGGTGACTGTCTGGGTGTGGGGGCGCTGGTGCGCTATCCAACCAAGGCTGTGTGAGGTCCCGGGAGTGCCACCAGCGCCCCCTAACTGTCCGCGCCCCGTGCTGTCGCCTGGCCCGCCCGGTGCAAGAAACGGCCCTAATACATCTATCCTAAGATAATAAGAAAGAAAATACTAAAAGGGCAGACTAGATGGACCAAGTGGTTTTTTTCTGCCGACAATCTTCTATGTAATTATTTTTTTTATATTTTCAGAAGCTTGATTTCAGCAAAGCATGGTTAACATTGTACAAAGCCCACACTTTAAATTTCATCTTCTCAAAGGGATTATCCAGGATTGGAAAAGCACAACTACTTTCCTGCAAAAACAGCACCACACCTGTCCCCAGGTTGTGTCTGGTATTGCAATTCAGCTCCATTCACTTCGAAGGAACTAAGCTGCAAAATGACACCCAAAGGCTATGTTCACACAACATTTTGTGAGCTCCGTTTAAAATGACGTCCGTCATTTTGAGTCTAAAATAACGGACGTCATTTAGCAGCCTGGCCTCCCCTTTGTGCATTGACGGCTGTTGGTACATTATTCCATGAGTGTGGCTTTGGATGTGGCTTAATTGAAAAGTCCATTGAATTTAATAGTTAAAACGGAGAAAGAACGGTGAAAAAAGGAAAACTGCGTGTGAGCAACTAATAAAAATGTCCGCTGTTTGCAAAAGACGTCCGAAAATAATGATTATGTTCATTATTTTGAAATCCGTGGTAAAAACATCCGTTATTCATTACATTTTGTGCATTGGACGTCTTTCTTTCTGTTGACTTCAGTGTATTAACATTGCAGTCAGTTAAATCGTGGCAAAAACAGACGTTATTTTAAATAGCAAAATCTCTATTTTTGACGTTGTGTGAACATAGCCAAACAGAAGACAAGCGTGGTGCTGTTTATGGAAGAAAGTGTTCATGTTTTTATGCAGTTATTCAGTTCAGTTATTTTTAATGGTCATAAAATTTGTACATGAACACGGACGGAAAGAACCCTTTTTTTTTAACAATATAATCAATGATGACAAATTTAAACCTAAAGTATTTCCGTTCATGCCTGTTTGTTAGTTATCTATTATCATAATTCTTTTTCACTGAACATGCGCAGAAGAGGAGAGAAATAAGGAAGAAATATAAATGGATATGCAAATTGATGCTGATGGAAGCAAACAGATGTAAACGGTCAATTTTTTAAAGCCAAAATGCGAATAGACCGTTAAAAACAATAGATAATTTAAAGTGACACTGTCACCCCCTTTGTGCATTCTGACATCTCTACACAGGTGTAAAGGGTAAATTTAGCGGTTTTCATACCTTATTTTATATCATATTTTATATCATATTTGCTTGTTTAACCCCTTAACGACCACGGGCGTAAGTGTACGCCCCCAAAACCCGTGCCTTAACGCAATGTATAGCAGGCCATCCCTGCTTGTCGGCACGGGGGGTGATTAACCCCTCCCGTGCTGACGATCGCCGCTATTGGCTGATCAATTCAGATCAGCATATGGCGGCGATCTGCAGCTTTCCGGGTCACCGGTGACCCGATGGCCCGGAAAGCAATGGCGGTCGGTGCTGTCCGAGGACGACACCGACCGCCATTACTGTTAAAAGTAACGGTGGCCACGGTGCCACGTCCCGATCGCCGGGACCGGCCGGCCAGGAGCGGCCGGCCGATCACGGCGATATAAGTACCCCATGAAAGGGTTAAATACCTGCTGTGGACACCTCAGCTAGGTAGCTGAGGTGTCCAGAGCAGGTATTGACCCATACTCACCGGATCCAGCGTCCCGATCGCGTCTTCCGGGTTCCGAACGCATCTTCCGGGTTCCGAACGCGTCATCGTCTTCGCCGGCGTCTTCGTCTTTTTCCGGCGGTCCCCATCGGTAATCATCGGCTCCAGCGTCGTCAAACTTCGGCTTTTTCCGGAATTGGCGTTCTACTGCCCCCTAGCGGCTGATAAGTGTATATAATACACATATCAGTAGCTATAGGGTTGAAGAAAGATTTTTTTTTTTTTTTTCCCAATTTTTTTTTTCTATTTTCCGCACCCTATCGCCGCTGAGTGCTGATCAGCATCGCACGTAAGTGCGCCGCTGATCAGCAACTCCTCCTTTTTGGCGTAGAGTGTTTTTTTTCCCTATATCCTACAGCCACGGTCTGCTTATAAGTGCCGCACATAAGTGCGGCATTTATCAGCAACTCCTTTCTTGGCGTAGTTTTTTTTTTTATACTTAATGTTAAAAAAACATGTAAAAAACACCATTACACTACACGGAATAAAGTTTTACACTACACCACTACATACCCCATATACCAATCCCCGTATAAAGATGGCCCCCAGGGTGTTTTCGGTGTCGGACGCATACGCTATTATTGCCTCCGACACCAAAACAGCCAGTGAGGATGAAAGGGGGGGTCCTTTGTTCCTCCATTTATCCTCATCCTCATCATCCAATGACGTATCTGGGGGTAGCGTAGCGTACGCTGCCCCCCAGAAACGTCTTTTCCGCCAGTACCGTCCCAATAAGAGATCACGGTATGGCGTGAAATTCTACAAACTCTGTGAGAGTACCTCAGGGTACACTTACAGATTTAGGGTACGTGCACACTGCGGAATGGCGAAGGATAACCCTTTGTGCATTCCGCAGCTGGCACCCGCCGGCGGACTGATGCAGGCGCGCGTCTCCACCCGTGTCATAGACTCCATGTTATGCTTGGGCGGATTCCATCGTCCGTCCAAAGAATGAACACATTTGACGGAGAGCGGAATCTGCCCGTGCATATAATGGAGTCTATGACACGGACGGAGACGCGCGCCCGCATCAGTCTGCCGGTGGGTGCCAGCTGCGGAATGCACAAAGGGTTATCCTTCGCCATTCCGCAGTGTGCACATGCACTTAGAGTGTATGAAGGAAGGGACACCCAAATCGAGCCCCCAGATGCCCCCCCCCCCATCCTCGAAGTTAGTGGGGAGATCGTTCGGGAACTGATCTTCCCACTGCTGGATAAAGGTTACCACCACCTGTACAGGGATAACTTCTACCTGTACGGGGATAATGTTCTACATATGTGCCTGTTACCAGTGGGGTCCATATGCTCACTGCACCCCTTGTTAGATTCCTTATGGGGTGTAGTTTCCAGAATGGGGTCACTTGTGGGGGGTTTCTACTGTCCTGGCAGCACAGGAGCTTTGTAATTGCGACATGGCCTCCATCCTCCATTCCAGCCTCTAAATGGCGCTCTGTCCCTTTGGTGGCTTGCCCTGTGCCCATATGGCACATTATGTCCACATGTGGGGTATTTTCGTACTCAGGGGAAATTACCCTACACGCTTTGCGTTTATTTTCTTTTTTAACCCCTTGTGGAAATGGAAAAAAATCAAGGCTAGACCAACATTTGGTGTAATTTGTTTTAAATTTTTACTCTAAATCATTGATCTTGTCTTGATTTTTTCATTTTCACAAGGGGCTAAAAAATAAAAAAAACACAAAATTTGTAGAGCAATTTCCCCTGAGTACGGAAATACCCCACATGTGGACATAAAGCTCCATGCGGGTGCAGGGTAAGCCTCCAAAGGGAAGGAGCGCCATTTGGTTTTTTGAGGCTGGATTTGGCTGGAATGAATTTCGAGGGGCCATGTTGCATTTAAAAGGCCCCTGTGTTGCCAAGACAGTTGAAACCCCCCACAAGTGACCCCATTATGGAAACTACACCCCTCAGGGAATGTAACAAGGGGTGTAGTGAGCATATGGACCCCACTGGTGACGGGCACAAATATGGAACAATGTGGCATGAAAATGAAATATTACATTTTTTACACTATAATGTTGGTCTAGCCTTGAATTTATCATTTTCACAAGGGGTTAAAAGAGAAAAAAACACACAAAATGTTTAGAGCAATTTCCCCCTAGTCCGTACATACCCCACATGTGGACATAAAGCGCCATGTGGGTGCAGGGCAAGCCTCCGAAAGGGAAGGAGCGCCATTTGGATTTTGGAGGTTGGATTTGGCTAGAATGGATGATGAACGCCATGTCGCATTTATAGAGCCCTTGCTGGATTTCACTGGAATGGATTTCAAGGGCCACGTCGCATTTACAGAGCCCTCGTGCTGCCAAAACACTGGAAACCCCCCACAAGTGACCCCATTCTGGAAACTACACCCCTCAAGGAATCTAACAAGGGGTGCAATGAGGATATGGACCCCTTGATGACGAGCACATTTGTGCCGTGAAAGTGAAAAAATGAAATTTTTCACTTTCACGTCACATTGTTCCACATTTGTGCCCGTCACCAGTAGGGTCCATATGCTCACTGCACCCCTTGTTAGATTCCTTGAGGGGTGTAGTTTCCAGAATGGGGTCACTTGTGGGGGGTTTCCAGTGTTTTGGCAGCACGAGGGCTCTGTAAATGCGACGTGGCCCTTGAAATCCATTCCAGTGAAATCCAGCTTCCAAAAGCCAATTGGCGCTCCTTCCCTTTGGAGGCTCGTCCTGCGCCCGCTTGGCACTTTATGTCCACATGTGGGGTATTTCCGTACTCGGGAGAAACTGCGCTACATGTTTTGTGTTTTTTTTTCCTTTTATCCCTTTGTGAAAATGAAAAATTGAAGTCTAGAACAACGTTTTAGTGTAAAAAATACTTTTGTCTTTTTTCAGGCCATATTGTTGGGAAAATCTGTGAAGCACCTGTGGGGTCCAGATGCTCACCGCACCCCTAGTTACATTCCTTGAGGGGTGTAGTTTTCTGAATGGTGTCCCTTTAGTGGTGTTTTTTAGGTTTTGGCACCCCAGAGCCTCTGCCAAGCTGAAGTGATACAGTCAGAAATGACCAAATATAACGGAGCCATTGAAATGCACTAGGCGCTCCCTTATATCTGAGGCTTGTGGTTGCGTCAAATAGCGCAATAGGGTCACATATGGGGTATTTCTATAAACTGCAGAAATGGGGCAATAAATATTGGGGTGCATTTCTCTGGTAATAAGTTTATAATTATGAAAAATATTGGATTACAATAAAATCTCTGCACAGAAAATTAAAATTTTCAAATTTCTTACACACTTAGCTTTTATTTCTGTGACTCCCCTAAAGGGTTAAAAAACTTTCTGGATCTGCTTTTGCAGAGTTTGGGGGGTGCAGTTTCTGAAATGGGGTGGTTTGTGGGGCTTTCTAACATACAGGCCCCTCAAATACACTTTTAACCTGAACAGGTCCCTAAAAATATCTGATTTTTAAATTTTACTGAAAATTTGGAAATTTGCTGCTAATGTTTTACGCTTACTATTGTCTAAAAAAAAAATGAAATATAGTTTAATAAATGCTGCCAACATAAAGTAGACATGTTGCTAATGCTATTTAATATATAATTTATGTGGCATAACCATTTTCTGTATAAGCAGAAAAGGTTTAAAGTTGGAAAAATGCATTTTTTTTACAATTTTTCACGTTATTTTGGTTTTTTTCATAAAGATTCGTTATAAGTATCGACTCCAATTTACAAGAAATGTGAAGTACAATATGTCACGAGGAAACTATCTCAGAAGCATCCCGAAATTATTAATGAATAAAGTGACACAGGTCATATTCATAAAATTTGCTCCGGTCCTTAAGGCCATTTTAGGCCCGGTCCTTAAGGGGTTAAGTAAAAAGTGTCCTTTTATCAACTGCAGATTGTATTAAGTGGGTGTGGCCTCATGGCACTAGCGCCACTTAGCCCCACCCATAACGGCACAGTCAACCCGCCCATTGGTTGGTCGACGTAAAGGGGGTGGGGTCTAGACCTTTCGGCCAGCCTGTTCCAATGGCCGGCAAGGGGGCAGAGCCAACTGTGGCATTGTGGGCGGGGCTAAGTGGCGCTAATGCCACGAGGCCCAGCCCACTTTACACAATCTGCAGTTGATAAAAGGACACTTTTTACTTGAACAAGCACCATGACGTATGATATAAAATCAGGTATGAAAACCGCTAAATTTACCCTTTACACCTGTGTACAGATGTCAGAATGCACAAAGGGGGTGACAGTTTCACTTTAACATCCACTTGTGTGTGTGTGTGTGTATCCATTTATTTACTATTTGTTTCTGTATATAGTGTCTGTAATACTTTTTCTGTGAGGCAGAGCCCAGCAATAGACTGACTGCCACTTTCTGTAGATAGAAGGGGAAGGTTGGTTGGGTAATTCTTAAATCTTCAGAATTAAAGTAACCATGGTCTGACTCCTGAACAGAAATAGTTTGGATTAGCCCAAATCTGTAAAAAAAAATAAAAAATCTGTAATAGTTGGTGAAGGTTATATTTTATTACCAAAACAGGTTTTGCCAATGCTAGTTTATGTCATTCCAATCTAAAGTTAGCTGTTAGATAAGTTTGAGTCCCATATTATGCCCAGTTAGGCATATTAAGAAGACTCGTCCATTTCAGGACTTTAGCAGGATGCTTTTCTTCTCTCATCATGACGAAATATCCAGGGCTCCAAGAACTGTTTGTGAAGGCAGAATCGTGTCCTGAATATCCTAAACTTTGTACAGCTTGCATTTCAATTGAGTCTCAAGTAACCAAATTAAGCAGTTCTATATTAAACTAACAATATAAGATTCCTAACTACAAATATTTCAAATGTTCAAATACAGATCATTTTCATTAGATATTCTTTGATATTATGCAGAAGTATGCTAGTTATTTAGGCATATGTGTATCTTATTCCTGTATAGACCAAACCACCTTAGGGTATGTTCACATCTCGTTTTTAGCCGCATGTCGGGCTACACGGCAGAAATCAGTAAAAAAAGGATGCTGCCGCGCAGCCCGACGTGCGGCCGACGGCCACATGACGGCCACATTGACTTTAATGAGCAGGACGGAGTCATTATGTGACTGTGTTCTGCTCATTTGCGGGACGTAAATGGCTTTTGTGCAGGACTCAAAAGCGTAGTCGACCACGCTTTTGAGTCCTGCACAAAAGCAGTGTACGTCCCGCAAATGAGCAGAACACAGTCACATAATGACTCCGTCCTGCTCATTTAAGTCAATGGGGCCGTTGGCCGCACGTCGGTCTGCATGGCAGCATCCTTTTTTCACTGATTTCTGCCGTGTAGCCCGACATGCGGCTAAAAACGAGATATGAACATACCCTTACCTTGGTGAGAAGGGGTGGGGAAATCATGCAAGACAGAGAGGGGTGGGGTAGTTAGGACTTGTGCATGCTGTAGCTTAGCATTGTCTCTTTGACACTTGAACTTAGAAAGAAAACACAATTTTATAGCTTTGCAAACTGTGACTTTTATAGCGCTTTTATTTTTCATTGCAATGAGCGTCTCTTCTTTTCAAAAAAAGAACATAGTGTGCACATAGCCCATGTGTATGGCTCTGAGAATTATAGAGAACTGACAGACGGTCTTCTTAATGCAAAACTAAAATATAGAATTGACTGTGAAAGGAAAATATTCTTCCTTAAAAATGTGACTTTTCATTTTTGCTTTCTGACACAGATTGTTATTTTATTTAACCCCTTAACGACATCGGGCGTAAATTTACGCCCTCGCGCCCTGGTACTTAACGCATCAGGGCGTAAATTTACGCCCGATGTTTCCCCGATCGCTGTGTGTTCCCACACAGCGATCGGGGAAGATGGCCTGCTATAAATCATAGCAGGCCATCTTAGCTTCTCGGCACGGGGGGTGCTTAACACCCCCCGTGCTTACGATCGCCGCTATTGGCTGATCACCCGATGACCCGGAAAAAAAAGGCGGTAGGTGCTGTCCGAGGACGGCACCGACCGCCATTACTGTAAAAAGTAATGGTGGTCACGGTGCCACCGGCCCGATCGCCGTGAACGGCGATCGGGCCGGTGGCACGGCGATCGGAGTCCACAAAAATAGTAAATACCTGCTCTGGACCCCTCAGCTAGGTAGCTGAGGGGTCCAGAGCAGGTATTTGTACATTACTGACCTGTCCCGGGGTCCTGATCGGCGTCTTCCGGGTTCACGGCGTCCTCCGTCATTCCATCGGGTCTTGGGCTATTTCTGGTGGTCCCCATCGTCTTTTTTCGGCTCCAGCGTCGGCTTTTTCCGGATTTTGCGCTCTGCTGCCCTCTAGCGGCTGATATGTGTAATACACTTGTCAGCAGCTACATGGATGTTCAGAATGTAGAAAAAGTTTTATTTTTTTTTCCAAATTTTTTTTTTTCTATTTTCCGCACCCTATCGCCGCTGAGTGTTGATCAGCATCGCACGAAAAAGTGCGCTGCTAATCAGCAACTCCTCCTTTTTGGCGTAGGGTGTTTTTTTTCTATATCCTACTGCCACGGTCTGCTGATAAGTGCCGCACATAAGTGCGGCACGTATCAGCAACTCCTTTATTAGCGTAGGTTTTTTTTTTAATACTTACTGTAAAAAAACACGTAAAAAACACTACATTACACCACACTACATTGAATAAAGTTTGACACTACACCACTACATAGCCCATATACCAATACCCGTATAAAGATGGCCCCCAGGGTGATTTCGGCGTCGGACGCATACGTTATTATTGCCTCCGACACCGAAACAGCCAGTGAGGATGAATGGGGGGATCCTTCTTTCCTCCATTCATCCTCATCCTCATCATCCAGTGACGTGTCTGGGGGTAGCGTAGCGTACGCTCCCCCCCAGACACATCTTTTCTGCCAGTACCGTCCCAATAAGAGATGGCGGTATGGCGTGAAATTCTACAAACTCTGTGAGAGTACCCCAGGGTACACTTACAGATTTAGGGTATGTGCACACTGCAGAATGGCGAAGGATAACCCTTTGTGCATTCCACAGCTTGCACCCGCCGGCGGACTAATGCAGGCGCGTGTCTCCACCCGTGTCATAGACTCCAATCTATGCATGGGCGGATTCCATCGTCCATCCAAAGAATGAACACATTGGACAGAGGGCAGAATCCGCCCGTGCATAGAATGGAGTCTATGACACGGATGGAGACGTGCACCTGCATCCGTCCGACGGTGAGTGCCAGCTGTGGAATGGACGAAGGGTTATCCTTCGTCATTCCGCAGTGTGCACGTACCCTTAGAGTGTATGTAGGAAGGGACACTCGAATCCAGCCCCCAGATGCCCCCAGATGCCCCCTCCCCCCATCCTCGGAGTTAGTGGGAAGATCGTCCGGGAACTGATCTTCCCACTGCTGGATAAAGGTTACCACCCGTACGGGGATAACTTTTATACCAGCACCCCCTCTTCCGGTCCCTCGCTGCCCGCTCTACTGTAGCTTGCAGCACGATCCGAAAATATCAGAAGCAGTAATAGTGTCCTTATATTTAGCAGCCATGGAGCGGACCCAGCGCTTCTGGATATGAAGGACCCCGTATCGCACCAGGGCAACATTTTCCAGGTGACATCCCCCACACTGGAGAACAGGAGACCCCAGAAGAAGTGCAGAGTGTGGCATAACAGGGGGATCAGGAAGGACACCATTTTCCAGTGTGCCACCTGTCCAGATCCCCCCGGCCTCTGCATGCTGGATCTCTTCAAGGCGTACCACACGTCATTGGAGTTCTACATTTTCTAAATTCCGTCCCTTATTCCTATTTCAGGGGTCACGTTGATCCAGGGATTATTCTGATCGCCATTATGGAGTCGGGAAGGAATTTTTCCCCTGTGATAAAGCTACTGTCATCTGCCTCACAAGGTTTTTTTGCCTTCCTCTGGATCAACACAGATTGAGTTTGATGTACACCTGTAATTTTTAACCTTATAAACCAATAATTGGCCTAATACCCCCAAATAAATTAGAATTGTCCCTTTTCCCCAGCTAAATAGGTATGGCCGCCATTCCCATTAGAGGATGCCATGATGCAATTACAAAGCCTCTGTGCTGCCAGGACAGTAGAAACCCCCCACAAGTGACCCCATTCTGGAAACTACACCCCATAAGGAATCTAACAAGGGGGGCAGCGGGGATATGGCCCCCTGGTGACGGCCACATTTGGGACGTGAATATGAAAAAAATGGTATTTTTTATTTTCTCGGCACATGTTCTACGTAAGTGCCTGTCACCAGTGGGGTCCATATGCTCACTGCACCCCTTGTTAGATTCCATATGGGGTGTAGTTTCCAGAATGGGGTCACTTGTTGGGGGTTTCTACTGTCCTGGCAGCACAGGAGCTTTGAATTTGCGACATGGCCTCCATCCTCCATTCCAGCCTCTAAATGGCGCTCTGTCCCTTTGGTGGCTTGCCCTGTGCCCATATGGCACATAATGCCCACATGTGGGGTATTTTCGTACTCAGGGGAAACTACCCTACACGTTTTGTGTTCATTTTCTTTTTTAACCCCTTGTGGAAATGGAAAAAATCAACGCTAGACCAACATTTAGTGTAATTTTTGTAAAATTTTTACTCTCAATCATTAATCTTGTCATGATTTTTTCATTTTCACAAGGGGCTAAAAGATAAAAAAAAACACTAAATGTGTAGCGCAATTTCCCCTGAGTACGGAAATACCCCACATGTGGACATAAAGCGCCATGCGGGTGCAGGGTAAGCCTCCGAAGGGAAGGAGCGCCATTTGGTTTTTGAAGGCTGGATTTGGATGGAATGGATTTCGAGGGGCCATGTTGCATTCAAAAGGCCCCTGTGTTTCCAAGACAGTTGAAACCCCCGACAAGTGACCCCATTATGGAAACTACACACCTCAAGGAATGTAACAAGGGGTGTAGTGAGCATATGGACCCCACTGGTGACGGGCACAAATGTGGAACAATGTGGCGTGAAAATGAAATATTACATTTTTTACACTATAATGTTGGTTTAGCCTTGAATTTATCATTTTCACAAGGGGTTAAAAGAGTCCATAAATACCCCACATGTGGACATAAAGCGCCATGTGGGCGCAGGGCAAGCCTCCGAAGGGAAGGAGCACCATTTGGATTTTGGAGGTTGGATTTGGCTAGAATGGATGATGAACGCCATGTTGCATTTACAGAGCCCTTGTGCTGCCAAAACACTGTAAACCCCCCACAAGTGACCCCATTCTGGAAACTACACCCCTCAAGGAATCTAACAAGGGGTGCAGTGAGGATATTGACCCCTTGATGACAGGCACATTTGTGCCATGAAAGTAAAAAATGAAAATATTACCTTACATTGTTCCACATTTGTGCCCGTCACCAGTGGGGTCCATATGCTCACTGAACCCCTTGTTAGATTCCTTGAGGGGTGTAGTTTCTAGAATGGGGTCACTTGTGGGGGGTTTCCAGCGTCTTGGCAGCACGAGGGCTCTGTAAATGCGACATGGCTCTTGAAATCCTTTCCAGTGAAATTCAGCTTCCAAAAGCCAATTGGCGCTTCTTCCCTTTGGAGGCTTGTCCTGCGCCCCCTTGGCGCTTTATCGCCACATTTGGGGTATTTCCGTACTCGGGAGAAACTGCAAAAAGAAAATGAAAAATTGAAGGCTAGAACAACGTTTTAGTGTAAAAAATAAATTTTTCTTTTTTCATGCCATATTGTTCGGAAAATCTGTGAAGCACCTGTGGGGTCCAGATGCTCACCGCACCCTTGTTACATTCCTTGAGGGATGTAGTTTTCTAAATGGTGTCCCTTTAGGGGTGTTTTTTAGGTTTTGGCACCCCAGAGCCTCTGCCAACCTGAAGTGGTACGGTCAAAAATTACCAAATATAACGGAGGCGTTGAAATTCACTAGGCACTCCCTTATATCTGAGACTTGTGGTTGCGTCAAATAGCGCAATAGGGCCACATATGGGGTATTTCTATAAACTGCAGAAACGGAGCAATCAATATTGGGGTGCATTTCTCTGGTAATAGGTTTATAATTATGAAAAATATTGGATTACAATAAAATCTCTGCACAGAAATTTAAAATTTTCTAATTTCTTACACACTTAGCTTTTATTTCTGTGACTCCCGTAAAGGGTTAAAAAAACTTTCTGGATGTGCTTTTGCAGAGTTTTGGGGGTGTAGTTTCTGAAATGGGGTGCTTTGTGGGGTTTTCTAACATACAGGCCCCTCAAATACACTTTAAGGCCAGGTTCAGACTATGTAAGTGTGCGGCTGTATTTGCGGCTGTAATTGTGCGGCGGTATTTTTGGTGGTTCATGCGTACGCTGGAAAGTATAGGATATACGGCTGCACAGTGCACACTATGTATAAATCTACGGCCCAATCGTAAACGGACCCGTAAAAAATGAACAAGACCATTGTTTGCGGCTGGAAACGCGGCCGTGGATTGACAGGCGGTCCGTACGGAGTACTTCAAAAATAGCCGGCAATGATGCCGAATGGCGATGCCTCTAATAGTTAATATATTAAATTAATAAAACACATTTTCTTTGTAATAACGTCCCTTTCGTTGTTCAATAATTTAATTCTAACGAATCCATCATTTTGCAATTAAATATACTGTTAAAATAAATATATATATAAATAAATGTATATTTATATATATAATTATTTTTTGACAGTACATTTAATTGCACAATGATGGATTCGTTAGAATTAAATTATTGAACAACGAAACTGAATTTATTTCATCGAAAATGTGTTTTATTAATTAAATATTAATTAGTACAGGAAGCTCCATAAGCCGTTAATTCATATTGCCGGCAAAAGAGCATTCTGTACTAATCATCACTTTACTTTAATGAAAACATCAAATGTTTCTTCTAATTATGTTATCACAATAGCATTATTAGAAGAAACATTCTGTACTAATCATCACTTTACTTTAATGAAAACATCAAATGTTTCTTCTAATTATGTTATCACAATAGCATTATTAGAAGAAACATTTAGAATTATATGTGCGCTCAGCTGATTGGCTGATATGAAAATAGGGGGGACCCTATGCGTTTTTCTTTTATTTATTTATTTATTTAAAAAAAAACTGCATATGGTCCCCCCTATTTTTATAACCAGCCGGGTTAAAAACCAAACGACAGCAGCCTGGTAACACCAGGGTGGGAAGAGCCATTGGTTTAGGCCCTCCCCAACCTAAATCTTACCAGCCTGCTGCCGCCTGGTCCAGGAGCGCCAATTTTGACGCTCTGGGACCACTGGCACCCGGCTCTTCCCAGTACCCCTGGTGGCATTGGGTACTGGGGTAATAATAGGGGGTTAGTGTTAGCCATTTTATACCGGCTAACACTAGGCCCCAACTTAGTAATGGATTCCGTCTATTAGACGGCTTCCACTACTAAGTCTATAAAGTAAAGAAATAAAAACAAGACACAAGTTAAAAAAATTTTTTATTCAAAAAAACAAAAAAAAAACGCTGGTCATCGACGTAGTCCACGGAATCCAACGTAATCCCCAGGATACCGATATCTGAAAAACAAAAAGGGAGAAACACACAAAAAACACACAAACACGAGCACAACACCCATCATTGTGAGCGGTGTTGTGCACCTTACAGTATGCAGCATCTTTACAGATCGCTGCTTACAGTCTGGCCCCCAAGGGGTTAAGGGAGGATGTATTGCATCCCCCTTAACCCCTTGGGGGCCAGACTGATGTCAGACTGCACCCATCCCAGCAAGGAAGGGGTTAACTGACCCCCCCTTCCTTGCTGGGAGGGGTACAGTGCTGGGGAGGGGGTGGGGAGAGCTCTATACACACCCCGATGTGTCCTCTTCGCTGGTCCGCAGCACAATGAAGTCACTGTGCTGCGGACCCGCTAATTATATGTGCGCTGAGCCAATCAGCCAATCAGCTGAGCGCACATATAATTTAAAATGTTTCTTCTAATAATGCTATTGTGATAACATAATTAGAAGAAACATTTGATGTTTTCATTAAAGTAAAGTGATGATTAGTACAGAATGCTCTTTTGCCGGCAATATGAATTAACGGTTTATGGAGCTTCCTGTACTAATTAATATTTAATTAATAAAACACATTTTCGATGAAATAAATTCAGTTTCGTTGGTCAATAATTTAATTCTAACGAATCCATCATTGTGCAATTAAATATACAGTCAAAAAATAAATATATATATAAATATACATTTATTTATATATATATTTATTTTAACAGTATATTTAATTGCAAAATGATGGATTAGTTTAAATTTAATTAGTGAACAACGAAAGGCACTTTATTACAACGAAAATGTGTTTTATTATTTTAATAGATTAACCATGAGAGACATCGACATTAGTGCAGAGGATCGCAAACCCCGGTAATAGCAATTCATGTAAACTGTGTTCCCTGCTTTCCCAGATGCATCCAGAGGTTTTTGCATCACTTTCTTAAGATTTTATTTGTTATTTTTAGTTGAACCAGATTTCCAAGTAAATGACCGTATGTTTTGAGCCGCATGTCTATTTTTTCCCACGGCCGTAGTTTCATCCGCACATTTACAGCAGCATAAAAAATACAGCCGCACAGTTACATAGTGTGAACCTAGCCTAAACCTGAACAGGTCCCTAAAAATATCTGATTTTGAAATTTTACTGAAAATTTGGAAATTTGCTGCTAATGTTTTAAGCTTCCTATTGTCTAAAAAAAATGAAAGATCGTTAATAAATGCCGCCAACATAAAGTAGACATGTTGCTAATGCTATTTAATATATAATTTATGTGGTATAACCACTTTCTGTATAAGCAAAAAAGTTTCAAAGTTGGAAAAATGCATTTTTCACGTTATTTGGGGTTTTTTCATAAAGATTCGTTATGCGTATCGACTCCAATTTTCCAGAAATGTAGAGAACAATATGTCACGAGAAAACAATCTCAGAATCAGCCGGACAGGTAAAAGCATCCCGAAGTTATTAATGAATAAAGTGACACAGGTCATATTCATAAAATTTGTCTCTGTCATTAAGGCCATTTCAGGCTCTGTCCTTAAGGGGTTAATAGGCATTAGGAATAACAGAATTAGTTTATTAATGGTACAAAAATTGAACAGGGTTGTATACCTAGAAAGGCTGAAGTAAACCACTTTTTCCAGGATTTCATGGTCAGCCTCAGAAGAAAGAATATGCAAAGTAGCTCTCACACCTCTTAGGCAAAGAGATATCCCTTCAAGTCAAGTCTTGCTCAGTCAAGGAGCCTTAGAACATTGACTGGAGATTTTATGCCAAGCCAAACTATCTCTCCAAAAGGAAAGATTTCCCATCTGCAGATAGCTATTTCGGGTGTTTGACCCTCATCAGTGCAGAGCAGGGTGTTGGCTGGCTAGTGAGAGGTCTATTGACGTGGGTCAAAGGGGTAATGACTCTCCTTAAGGAGAGCCCGTCTCAAGGACGTGTGGAGACTTACAGACCATTGCTGCTCCACTAGGAATTCTTTCTTCCCAGAATTCCTAGTGGAGCAGCAATGGTCTGTAAGTCTCCACATGTCCTTGAGACGGGCTCTCCTTAAGGAGAGTCATTACCCCTTTGACCCATGGTCAGCCTCAGCAATTAAAATGGAAAACTACAGAGGAAGGAAGCATAAACTGAGAAGCTGTATACATTTCTATATTTACTCACAGGAAATAGATTGCAAGGAAATAGCTATTTGCCAGACATACTGTAGCACCACTCTTGTTCATGGGCAAATTAATGGGAATCAATTGCATTACTACACAGAACACATGGTTATGCATGACACACAATTCGTACAAGCTCTCACACTTTTGTTTTGCCTAGAAAACCTTTTAATTCGGACTCTGATTATTAGGGTAAATATTTAGAGTTGTTGTTTCCTTCTTTTCCATGGCAGGTGACAGTGAAAACCAAGTCTCAAACTTTGGATAAAAATCACTTACAGTTTTAACTTGTCTCCTTTTTTACTAGGTAAAACATTATATGCTGTATTTAATGTCTTAGAAAATGAACTAAGTGGCTGCAAATACATTGAAGGCAACCTCTCAATGAAAGTGTCTCGAAAAGGCACAACAATCAGCGCCCTTGAAGCAGACTGGCTAGAAATGACAACATATTACTACAAGCAGGGGTTTTCTTTGATTGATTCTTTTGTACACTGGGAAATGCTCAGAGGTAAGACTTCAGTATCTTTTTATATATTAGGCCTAATTTATGCAAACTGTCTTATAGAAACACTGGCCTTATTTTCCACAGCGGCTGACTAAATCTCAGCTTTTATCATTTGAAGGGTCTTCAATTTTGGACAACCCATTTTTGGTGGTAGGGTCACTTTTAAATAAGCTGGTAACAAAATTCCCTTCTACTAACTTCAATAGTGTTGTGTGGAAACCTGTAGGTAAATGTTCATTTTTCCCACAAGGGAAATGAAAGATTACACAGAAGCCATTCAAACTATTGTTTTTGTTCATGTAATGCAGAACCTCCAACGGGCAAGACATTCTTTTCATCTGCTCTCTATATCTTTAAGGCTGGTGTCACACATGGTTTGTGGGAAAATTGCCACTGCAAATTATGAGCCAAAGCCAGAACTAGGAAATAAGGAAAGGCTTACACTGCAATGTGGTCTAAAGGGTTTTTTGGAAAGCATGTTTTTATTTGTTTTTTTTTATAATAGTGGCCAGGGAGGTAGTAATTTTAGTTATTTATCCATATATTTTTAATACTTACTGTATATTTATTCTGGTGTAAAATTCACTTTCTCCTTAGGTCATTATTAAAAAAATTACTTAGATCCATTTCTACAGCCCCAACAGTTTGCTGTGTGAGATATATATTTTCTCTACACTTGGACACAGTTCCATCAAACTGCCTTTTGTGAGCTTTCCTGTGTGTGTTCTCCAAAGGATTCTCTCTTTTCTGACAACACATTGTAGCAGCCAGGGCCGGACTGGGACTGTAAATCGGCCCTGGCATTTCAAAGTACACAGACCCACTCAAATTCAGAAAAATTGTAATAAAAAGTGATCAAAAAGTCGTGTATGCGCAATCACGGTACCGATAGAAAGTACAGATCATGGCAAAAAAATGACACCTCAAACAGCCCCATAGACCAAAGAATAAAAGCGCTATAAGCATGGGAATGGAGCGATTTTAAGGAACTTAAATTTTTAAAAAAATTAAAGTTATACATATATCAGTATGTTTTGGGTGTGGGAGGAAACCCAGAGGAAACCAACGCAAACACGGAGAGAACATACAAACAGGCCCGTATCTGCCATGAGGCGAGGTGAAGTCTTCCCCTCAGGCAGCAGATAACACAGCCCTTGAGGGGGGCGGCATCAGCGTCCTTATCATTACAACTAGTTAGGGCTCAGTGCCCGGCCGTGTTTCCTGTCAGTTGCCTCATGAGAAGCGCTGAGGAGGCACAGGAAGGCTCGTATTCACAGGTATTCACATCACATAAGACATAGATATAGTGTCTCCTGCTGTTAACCCTTTCAATAATGCAGAATTATTATACTCTGCATCACTTACACACTGTAGAAAAGAAAAAGTTAACAGCAGCGAGGACGCTATATTATGTCTTCTCTGCACTGCCGAACTCCGAGCTGACCTCAGCATAGTGCAAGAGCAGGAGAAGAGGCATAAAAGTAATGTTCTGCTCTGCTGTTAACTCTTTCTGTATTGCAGAATGTAAGTGATGTACAGTAATAGGGATGGTCCGAACCGAGTTCGGTTCGGGTTCGTACGAACCCGAACTCTCGGTAATGATTCCTGCTGTCTGCCTGCTCCGTGGAGCGGGCGGATCCAGCGGGAGGACCGCCTGGAAAACTGGGATACAGCCATATCCATAGGCTGTATCCCAGTTTTCCAGGCGGTCCTCCCGCTGTATCCGCCCACTCCACGGAGCGGGCAGACAGCGGGAATCTGATGCCGAGCGTTCGGGTTCATACGAACCCGAACCTCGGAGGGTTCGGACCATCTCTACACAGTAATACTCTACATTCTGCAGTACTGAAAGAGTTAACAGAGCAGCCCGTTTTATGGCTCTTTTCTGGCTCCTGAGGTCAGAGGTCAGCAGTTGCAGATTGTTGTTTGTTTTGAAGCTCTCAGGGGGCCCATAGTGGCTCAAACAGTTAAAAAATCTGGTTACCGCACGGCGCACACTGTTATCTATAGTTCTGTCCTATACACACTGCACACTGTTATCTATACTGCTGTCCCATACACACGGCGCACACTGTTATCTATAGTGCTGTCCCATACACACTACACACTGTTATCTATAGTGCTGTCCCATACACACTGCGATGCTGCACTGTGCCTGACTTGGATCTTGGATCTTCTCTCCCTGACTATTGCTCTGAGGTCCCTGTAGTTTAGAATGCTGTCAGGTCACAGGATAGGATACTCAGCTGAGGCATTAATCATGTTGAATGGGGGGACCTGGGAGTGCTGGAGTTCTTGTATGGGGAATGTGAGGGGCACTATGGGCATGGTGATATTACAGGGAATGTGAGGAGGGCAGGAGGCATGGTAATATTACAGGGAATGTGAGGGGCATTATGGGCATGGTGATATTACAGGGAATGTGAGGAGGGCAGGAGGCATAATAATCTCGTAGGGGGAATGTGGGGGGCACCATGCACATGGTGATATTACAGGGAATGTGGGGAGAGCAGGGGGCATGATAATCTTGTAGGGGGGATGTGGGGGCCACTATGCACATGGTGATATTACAGGGAATGTGAGGGGCACTATGCACATGGTGATATTACAGAGAATGTGGGGAGGGCAGGGGGCATGATAATCTTGTAGGGGGAATGTGGGGGAACAGGGATATAATGCTAAAATGCAATTTTTCAGCTCATTCAAGTACAGCTGCTAGTACTGCTTCATCTGTGTCTTGGTGTATTTTTTCTGCTTATTTAACATAAAAATAGAAAATCGACATTTAAATCGAGAATTGTCTCAAAATGTAAGGAAAAAAAAAATCGAGATTTTATTTTTTGGCCATATCGCCCGGTTGGTGGGGGGGAAGGGCGCTTTGTCAGTTCTCGCCTCAGGTGGCAGAAAAGCTAGAATCGGCCCTGCATACAAACTCTTTGCAGATGTTGCCCTTGATGGGATTTGAAACCAGGACCCCAGCAGTGCAAGGCTACAGTGCTAACCACTGAGCCACCATCAGTTTTACCCCAGGGCGAGCAGCGTAAACATGAAACCTTACCAAATAAAAAAAATGCTTTTTTTTCAGTTTCATCACACATTAAATTTTTTCCTGGTTTCACAGCATATTTTATGCAAAAATTCCTCCTGTCATTGCAAAGTACAATTAGTGGCGCAAAAAATAAGGGCTCATCTGGGTCTATAGGTGAAAAAATGTAAGTGCTATGGCCTTTTATACACAAAGAGGAAAAAACGAAAGTGCAAAAATGGAAATTGGTCCGGTCCTTAAGAGGTTATAGACCTTCATGAACTGCTGGGAGTTGTAGTTCTCACAATAAAATACATACTTCTGTATTTTGTAGGGAGAACTACAACTCCCAGCAGTTCCTGAAGGTTTATAGCTGTCAGGGCAAACTGGGAGTTGTGGTTCCCCATCTATGGGGTTATGTGTTACATAGTTCTGGAGAATTCATTTTACATGAATAAAAAATGTAACACCCAACCCCATAGATTGTGAACTACAACTCCTAGCATGCCCTGGCAGCTATATACCTTCAGTAACTGCTAGGAGTTATAGTTCTCCCTAAAAAATACATTTTTTTTTTTATTTTGTTGGGAGAACTACAACTTCCAGCTGTTCCTGAGGGTCTATAGCTGTCACTGTCAGGGCATGCTGGGAGGTGTAGTTCATAACATTATAATCTTATTTTTTTAATCCTAAGGGCCCAGCTTCCACGCTTATATTAGAAGCTTTCACGCTTACATTACAGTACTTTTCATTTTATACTTTTACTACCTGCTGCCAGGGCCGATTATAGGTTTTATGCTGCCTGAGGTGAAAATTGAAACAGCGCTTTCTCCTCCCACAAACATAACTATATACCAGCAGTGGACATATTGCATACATGACTATATACCAACAGTTCATGTAATGAATACAGAACTATATAACAGAAGAGCATACACTACACATATGTTAGTGCCTGTCTTAGTGGTGGTGACATATGGGGACCCCAGTTGTAGAGACCCCCTAATAGTAAAGGCCTCAGACCGCCTAATACTGCCAGCTTCAGACACCCAATAATACTGTTAGCCTCTGAGGGTTCCCTGTTATTTTCAGAGATTACATACTCTCAGCAGGATTGTCACCCGGACCACTTAACCCCCCCACCGGCCAGAGCATACATCACCTGCTCCATGCTGCAGCTGCACCTGAGGCTCCTGGAGGTCCCTCTCAGCCAATCAGTGACTGCAGCAGGGCTGTGCACTGATTGGCTGAGCGGGACCTACGGAGACCGGGAGCCTCAGGTGCAGCTGCAGCATGGAGCAGGTAATGTATGCTCTGGCTGGTGGGGGGTTAAGGGGTCCGGATGACAATCCTGCTGCAAGTATGTAATCTCTGAAAATAACAGGGATCGCATCGCAGTGTGAGATCTGCTGCGGATACGGTACATGTAAACCCACCCTGAGACCCCTTAAAGGGAACCTGTCACTGGGGACGCGGACACAGAGCCCGACTCCCTGGCGCAGCCCCTGGATACTTACCCTTTCCGGCGAGTTCCACTCCTGGAGCCGGTCCCGGGGACGAAGATATCAGTGCCTGAAGCCGTGTGCGCACTGCAGAGATGAGTCTGATGCCCATAGAAAATTACGGCTCCATTCATTGTCTATGGGCATCGGACTCATCTCTGCAGCGCGCACACGGCTTCAGGCACTGATATCTTCGTCCCGGGACCGTCTCCAGGAGCGGGACTCGCCGGAAAGGGTAAGTATCTAGGGGGTCGGGCGGGCTGTGTGCCTGCGTCCCACAGGTTCCCTTTAATAGTGCCAGCCTCACAGACCCCTTAATAGTGCACGCCTCAGAGACTCCTTAATAGTGCCTGCCTCAGAGACTCCTTAATAGTGCCAGCCTCAGAGACCCCTTAATAGTGCCTGCCTCAGAGACTCCTTAATAGTGCCAGCCTCAGAGACCCCTTAATAGTGCCTGCCTCAGAGACTCCTTAATAGTGCACGCCTCAAAGACCCCTTAATAGTGCCAGCCTCAGAGACTCCTTAATAGTGCCAGCCTCAGAGACTCCTTAATAGTGCCAGCCTCAGAGACTCCTTAATAGTGCCAGCCTCAGAGACTCCTTAATAGTGCCAGCCTCAGAGACCCCTTAATAGTGCAAGCCTCAGAGACCCCTAATAGTGCCAGCCTCAGAGAGCAGCTCTGTAGTTGTAGTCCACACTTACTAATATAGCTCCCAGTCTCACATATACTGCTCCCTATATACAGGTACTACCCTCCCCCATATACATGTATCCCACCCTTTCCTTATCTTCACACTGCTGCCTGCCAGATATGCTGCTATATGAGGGGCCATAGCTGATTCCCCTGCTCAGAGGCCATAGAGGGATCATACAGGGTCTTTATCTACCTTGCAGGCTGCTGAATTTGCGCAAAATCGCGGTAATTTTACCGCGATTTTGCACAAATGCTTTGAGGATGTAGACGGGCATGGACGGGGCCCGACCGGCCCACGGAGGGGTTGGCCCCTCTGGCATTTGCCAGACTTACCCTATGGCCAGTCCGGCAGTGGTAGCAGCAGGATTGTAGGTTGTGGGCTTTTCTGAAGAGATGGTTTTTCAGGTTATTTTTGAAGGTTTTTATTATTATTTTTTATTTGATTGAGAGGCATACTGTATGTGCCTATGTAGTGAGTTCCAGTGTATGGCGGAAACACGGGAGAAATCATGGAGACAGTTGTGCAATGTTACAGCCGCGACCACGATATGTACCTCCAGCGGCAGCCACACTGTCACCCTCAGGCTTCTTCTCTCCCCCTGTCTCTCCTGTTTCGGGTGCCTCCTCCTCCTTCCCATCTTTGGGCTGGCACCTGCTCTAATTTAAGGGTCCAGTGTGCCCCTCATTGGCTGTTGCACAGCAGCCTTGTGTTATATATTTCAGCCCTTTCCTGGCTTCATTGTTGGAGCCTCTGCATGCATCCCTTAGTGTGTGGTCCCAGCTTTGCCCTTGATTCCTGCCCGTGGTTCCTGCGATGATTCCTGCTGCCAGTGGTCCCAGTCCGTGAGTGCTATCCTTGTTACTGCTTACCTGCCTGCATGTCTCTAGCTGCACCTAGTCCGCTACCACTAGCAAGCCAAGCCAGGGGTACCAACACAGGGGGTGCCTGCTACATCATATCCCACCCACCTTGCGGCAGGCTCTGGTGAAGACTCTGTTCCCTGGTGCTGTTTACGTCATCGCTAGTGGCGGTTCGGCTGATCGATTACTCCTACCATTACATGCATGGTTTGGACAGATAGAGCACAATCCATATTCTTAAATGGATTAATTGAGAATACTTGATGGGCAGCATTGGGTAGTCTAGTCAGAGATGTATGGAGGGGACAGGTTGTGGCAGACCTTGTATGTCATGGTTAATAGTCTAAATGGAATTTGTATAGGTAATGGGTAGCCAATGAAGGAAATGGCAGCGGATAAAGGCAGCAGAGGAACGAGGGGAGAGATGGATTAGTCAGGCAGCAGATTGAGGTTGGATTGGAGGGAAGCAAGGTGTTATCATGGAAGGCCACAGAGGTGGATGTTGCAGCTAGAGATGATTAGAGCATGTACCAGTTGTTTTGTTTAATGAAAACTATTTTCCTTATAGCAAAAAACATGTTTATTTTATCTAACGTTAGATGGTAGAAACATCATTATACAGGCCAGTATCGTAACAGTTAAGATAGCAAGAATTTATAAAGGATTAATCACTCATTGTTGCACATATCAAGGAAGAGGGAGGATATAGGAAAATAAATCATCACCATCCAAGTTTTCCTTCCCGTCAGGAGTTTCCCTGCTGTAACAAGAATTGCAGATTTTGTTTGGTCCAAAAAATAGCAGACTCTACTTTAGAAGTATATTGTTTTACTTTATGTTTTCTGTTTATAGGAGAGCAAACACCAAAATCATTAGATGGATTATTTGTCTATGAAGATGAAGCTCCTCGAGTTACTGCTTCAAAGAACAGAGGAAATGATGCTATAATAGTAGAACAATGGACAGTATTTGAGGTAAAACCAGGGCTGGTTTTGCACACAACATTTTGACACATATTTGGTGGTTTTCTTCTGAACATAAAAAATTCTGTGGTCAGATATTAATTTTTTAAAGGGAAACTGACAGCAGGGATACACCAGTTTTCAGATACCTATTGAGCAAGCATTACATATTTACCTTTGCCTTTCTCCTCTAATCTGGTGTATATGTAAACAAAAAGAGGCCTTATCCTTGGCGGGTTCAGAAGCGGGTCTGTGGCATTGTCTGCTCCTGTGCTCTCAATTTCTCTTTCAGTATAATATACACCAAAGAAATGGCCAGGCACACTATATTATCCAAAAGTAAGATTTCAACAGCTGGCATATTAAACATGAACAAGAAATTGCTAAACCTATAAAGTATTTTCTTTTCTTACATTTAAACTGTTAGGTAGACATCCATTGTAAAGTATAATTCTATTTATATTGTAACAATTATTAATAGATCTAACAAAGTGTTACTGTTATTTCTGTTACACCACCCGAACTCCAATTTCCACAGGAAACAGCTGCCTTTTCAGTATGACACCACAAACTGAAATATCTTAGCACCCGGAGCCATTTCCAGTTGGCCTCATTCTTAGATTATAGATCCTTGTATCATACTTGTATAAGATACTTGTATAATAAGGAATACTAATAAGACATGTAAATGATTACTGTAAATTAAAGAATTACAAGTGTGCAGGATCTACATGTGGCCCAGCTGCAAAATCAGTGGAAAACGTGCTGCGCGAAGGTATAGAGAACCTGTATGCCTCCATGTCCAAATTTATTTATATCCAGACTATAGGTGACTCAACAGGTGACTGAAGCCTCATTTCAACTGGACAGTTTTAGGGTGCGTTCACACGTACAGGAAAATCTGCTGCGGATCCGCAGCAGATCCACAGCAGATTTCATCTAAATAACTGAACACAGCATGTTGCAGATCTGCTGCAGATTCTGTACATGTGAACGCACCCTCAGTTACAAACTTTATCCCTTTACTCTAAAATTGTAATCCATTACATATAAAGTTTTATTCTATTTCAATAACTCTTTCTTGGTGCATTATTTTGTATTGTTTATACATTTGTACTTTTGATTTCTTGCACTGATACATAATGTGTGCTTGTTTATAGCATTAGGTGATTTATTAATGATATATATATATATATATTTATAGGGTTCTGATATTAAAACAGACTATGGCCCTTTGTTGCACACTTTGGCAGAGTTTGGATGGATTCTGACTTGTGTTATACCAACACCCATTATAAGACACAACAGGTGAGAAATGACAATCTGTAATAACCTATGGCTTGTGTTTATGTTTTATTTGTAAATCAGTGCTTTTAATCTTATCAACCCCTTCCCGCATCAGACGGCACATTATCGTCCTGATGCGGGAGGGGGGTTCAGAGAGAGGCTGTGTGGCGATCCTGCTGATCTGGGCTCGGCAATTGATTCACCTGGTCTTCGG
The DNA here is from genome assembly GCF_027789765.1 of Dendropsophus ebraccatus. Taxonomy (NCBI): domain Eukaryota; kingdom Metazoa; phylum Chordata; class Amphibia; order Anura; family Hylidae; genus Dendropsophus; species Dendropsophus ebraccatus. The sequence goes on along the minus strand of NC_091462.1, from coordinate 69,608,298 downwards.
CAGACCAGAGTAATACAGCAATGATCTAAGCGATCATTGCTGTATTAAGTATACTGCAGTAATCTCTATGGGAGATACAGTATAATAATAATATAAAGTGTAGAGTGTTTTTATTAATAAAAAATCCCCTCCCCTAATAAAAGTTTGAATCACCCCCCTTTTCCCATTTTATAAATAAAAATAAATATATAAACAAATCACCTCATGCATAATCGCCTGAACTATTAAATTATCCCATTCCTGATCAAACCCACCAAAGTGCAAAATTGCACATTTTTTTTGTCACATCAAATCCATAATAATTGTGATTAAAAGTGATAAAAAAAGTTGCATATACGCAATCAAGGTACCTATAGAAAGTACAGATCATAGCGCAAAAATGACACCTCAAACAGCTCCATAGACCAAAGGATAAAAGCGTTATAAGGATGGGAGCTACTTTAAACACATTTAGTTTTTTTTTTAAAAAGGTTTTACTTTTTTAAAAGTAGTCAGATAAAATAAAAGTTATATAAATTACATATCATTGTAATCGAACATACATAACATGTCAGTTTTACTATAAAACAAATGGTGTAAACACAAAACATCCCAAAATGTAAAGAAATTCCTTTTTTTTTTAAATTTCACAAATATGCACAAATTTTTTTTCTGGTTTTACAGCATACTTTATGGAGAAAAAAACAAAAACGCAAAAACGAAAATTAGCCCGGTCCTGAAGAGGTTAAAAAAATATCCTCTGAAATCCATTTGTCACTATAGAAATGGGCAGTGGAAGGCAGTGGGAGCTACGTAAGCTTACGCCAGCTTACGTAAGCCCATTGGCAGCATAGCTGTAGAGGATGAAGGGGTCTCAGTTTTACAGTTTGGGCTATGTTCACACACAGTACTTTTGCTCAGTATTTTGGTTAGTAATTTGCAACCAAACCCAGAACAACACAGAAAAGCTCTGTTCACAAAATGTTAAAATGGAGTAGATGGCCACCATTTAATGGCAAATAATTGCTGTTATTTTAAAACAACCGCCGTTGTTTTGAAATAACGTCCGTTATTTGCCATTAAATGACGACCATCCACTTAATTTCAACAGTATGTGAACATAGCTTTTCTTTGTTTTCAATCCACTCCTGGTTTTGGTGAGAAAATTCTGAGCAAAAATACTGTGTGGCAACATAGCCATTCACGTTTTGTGGAGGGGGTCTGAGGTCTGGTCTTTTGTCAGAATGAATATAGGGTCTGGGCCATGGTAAAATAACTCATCATTGCTTAGCTACTTCTTACATGGTTTCACTATACTTAGTGGCAAAGTTGTATTTTTTTCATTGAAAAAGTATATCCCTGCCTTTACTTTCACTTGATCTAGTAAATGTTTATGCTCAGGAAATAAGGCTCTGAAAAGTTTTACTATTTGGTTGAGCATTTTTTCTATATATACCCCTAGCTTGTAGAGTTATACCTAAAAAAAATTTCATCTCTATAAATCGATATAGCTCTATACATCTCTATTTTACATGTTTATATTGCCAAACTCTGTTACATTTGTTTATCATTTCAGTGAAGGGAATTTGACAACAAAGCAAATCATTTTTCTTCAAAGACCAGTTATGGCCCATTCATCTCAGTCATCAGTTCCATCATGTGAGGTAATGAAATCTTTTCAGATAATGAAAACTGTGTTGTGATGAGATGAGATGCATGAGATGCACGAGACCATAATGTGCGAGACCCCCATTCTGATCCAATGGGGTTCATGCATTAGAGCATGGGTCTCCAAACTGCGGCTTTTCAGCTGTTGCAATACTACATTTCCCATTATGCCTGGACAGCCAAATCCAAAGCTTTAGTTGTCCGGGCAGTATGGGAACTGTGGTTTTGCAACAGCTGGAGGGCCACAGTTTGGAGACCCATGCATTAGAGCCTGAGGCTATGTTCACACTGCGTATGATTCCGTCCGTAGATCGTACGATGCCGTACATGTGCGGCTGAAACTACGGGTGAGGGAGAAAAATAGACATGCGGCCAGATGCGTACGAACCGCGAACATATGCCCGTAGTACAGTTATGCTTCCCTAGCTTGTTTCGAAGCGATCTGAGGCAGGTCATTTACTTGGAAATCTTCGCCCAGTCCCGTAAACCACACAGAACCTTTTGGATCCAAAAATCAAGTTCAATTTGGCTGAAATAAGTACTTCGTACGGGACCGCATGGAAATCCACGGCCGTGAGTTTCAACATTTCCGTCCTCAAACAATGGTCTTGTTCATTTTTCACGGCGTTGTATACGATCCGGCCGTAAGCTCATACGTAGTGTGCATTGTGCGGGCGTATATCGTATACTTTCAAGCGAACGCATCAACCTCAAAACTACGTGCGTATATTCGCGGTTCGCACTACGGACGGATTCATACGCAGTGTGAACATAGCCTCAAGCGAGAAATTTACTGATGATCCGACATCGTCCACTCATGATAGGTATACTTTAACCTTTTCATTAACAGTCTACCATTTAAAAAAAAAAACAATATATTATACAACCAAAACTTTAGAAAAGGAGGAAAGTCACAAAAATTACTAAAACTGCACAGTATGCCTGTGTGACTTCAAAGTGTGCATCAGACTTCTAGTCCTGTGCTTCACCTGTTAATTACGTATTCTGTGCAATGTGTTAAGACGTTATGTACTATTTATTTTGTTCCTTCTCAGTATTCAAATATATTTTGCTGGTCTAGAAAGCTGAGCAGGAATTAATGTATTGGACAGAGAGGTTTGCCACCGATCCATATTAAGGGAGTTGTACTGTAATATTCCTGTAATCTTTATTATACAACTTTTCCAATACTGCTGAGATTGTTTGCGGACCAACGTTGAATTGGGGGTGTATGTACACATACAGCTATCTATGCAGATTGTCAGACACAGTAATGGTGCACTTTTTTTTTCTTTGCTCTTTTTCTAAAATGCTTTGTTTATAATATGTTGGTATTTATCTAAAAAATATTGCTTTTTATAAATATTGCAGTGGTGTGAATTTCTTGTAGGCTCGGTAAATGTGTGTAGTATCACACCATTATATTGGAATGGATTGATTAGACCCTGGGTTTTTGTTCTTTGTATGTTGTGTGCTATTTTTTAGGTAAATGATCTACAACAGTGCTTCTTAATTCCAGTCCTCGTGGCTCACCAACAGGTCATGTTATGAGGACTTCCTTAGTATTTCACAGGTGATATAGTTATACTCATCATCATCATTGTGCATCAGATATTATCACAATTGTCCTTTGTATGGAATAACCTCAAAACATAGCCTGTTGGTGGGCCAGGAGAACTATCAGTGCTGTATTACTCTGGACTGCTGCAGCCCAGATCTATGGATAACCAAGTCAGAAACAGCGTCATTCCGATGCTAAGGCCCGGCTAGGCAAGAAGAAGGGATCCCCCCTCCGCAATCGCATTGCGGGGGGATACATCAACTAAACACAAGGGATAGGGCTGAGCATGACATTTAAATGCAGCTGTCATGTTTACAGGGCAAACTCCTCCAGTGGCACAGATTCCCGGGCAGAGAATTACTTCCCTATTAGCAGCAGTTATGCTTGATGTGGGTTGGCTTGATGTATACCGAGTACAGTACCCAACCAGACGTGTATATTCTTGCTACTCTGTGGGGCGTGGATCCCTATCACAAATTGATTTGTTGCATTGCAATTCAATGCTGTATCCCCATATTTAAGCTAAGTCTTATGAAGTGAGGGTAATCTCAGACCACTCCCCTGTATTGGTATCTATCTCTCTAGCCTCCCCAGTGCTCCCTTGCAGGCGGAAGGTTCATCCTTTTTGGCTGCAGTTCATTGGGCCTAAAGACCGGATACCGGACCAGTTGAATGAGTTCCTACAGCTTCATAGAGAGTATAATAATCCCTTACTTTTGTGGGACACTTTAAAGTCATACTTGAGAGGTATATATATTATGCAGTAGACTATGATAAGGGAACATAAGTTGACAGCTAAATGTGCAGAACTAGAAGATATTTACATTCGAGATCTCTCAGACAGTAATAGGTCTCTGTGGTTAACAACAGGGAGGTAATATATGCAAAATTTAAAATGATAAAATGAGTAGGAACACCCCCCCGGCCTGTTGCCTGGTGGTTTCTCATAATTGTCTTCTACAGTTTAGATATGTTTTTCCTTCACTACTAGGGGGGAATCCTCCCTTGATTGTAGTAATATTTACGCTAGCTACTCTCTAACTGTACCTTCTATGGATAATTCAGTCATTGTTTTTGTTACTATGTATAAAACTTTAATAAAAATCTACTATTTAAAAAAAAAATGAGTAGGAAAATGTTCTTCATGAAACAAACGATTTCTGGACATAGGAATCAATTAAGTAAGCTTCTAGCACACATAGTACATCAAAACCTGGCTGCCCCACCTATATTTAAAATACACTCAGAGCAACATCAGATATTATTAGATTCTTTGCACATAGTGGACAGATTCTCCCAATTCTATAGGGATCTCCATGCTACACAAGTGGAGTATGTGGACCTAGTTGATTATTTAAACGGGTTAGATTTTCCTAATCTTATAGCGAATGTCAGGTTACTGAATGCTGATATTACTTGAGAGAACATTGAGGTGGCTCTGGGAGATATGGCACTTAGAAAGTGCCTGGACCCGATGGGTTTCCATAGAAAGTCTACCGAAAGTATTCAGGATTATTGACTGGTCCCCTCAGAGAGACCTATGTGGCGTCCTTTGAGGAGGGACACCTGCCTGCTACCATTTATGATGCGAACATTGTTGTAATACCTAAACCTGATAAGAACCCGATGTAGTGTGGGTCTAATAGGCCCATATTTCTATTGAATATAGACTACAAAGCAGAGGCTTAGCTAATCTTTCCTGCACCCTGGGCAAAGATTCAGTTTGCCCCCCCCCTTCCCCCAGCTACGGAGCGTGAAGCTGCCCAGTGGAATAACAGACTTCCCAGCATCATGTATCATAATGCCAAAGGTGTTTAAATCTTCACAGGATGCTGCCCTAGGGCTCCCAGGCAAACATGGATACAGTCTGTGGCTGTATCCGTGTATTAATGTTCTCCAGGACTCCATTGGGTAGGAATGAAAAACATGGGAGCGTTCGGCTAACTATTGACAGTATAGTGATTACAGTACAGTTACATCCAGTGATTCACAGGAGACGTTTTCTCTCTTGTTCACTTTCTCCATTCAGTCCAGGCCATCTTGAAGATTTCTTTTAGCCATGACTTGTCCCCACAGCATTTATCAGACAAACATTTAAGGCTCCACATGTTTCCAGCACACTCTTTCAATAGTGATAATCCCCTCTCCTGTGCCCCCAAGTAGTGATAATCCCCCCTTCTGTGCCCAGAAATAGCAATAATTCCCACTCCTTAGCTCCCCGTATGTCATAACCCCCCCTACCTGTGATCCCCAGTACAGATAATCCCTCTTCCTGTGCTCCCTGGTAGTGATGATACTTCTTTCTGTGCTCCCCGGTAGTGATATTCCCTCTTCCTGTGCTCCCCAGTGGTGATAATCCCTCTTTCTGGGCTCCCCAGCAGTGATGATCCCCCTTCCCCTGTGCTTCCCAGTAGTGATGATCCCCCTTCCCCTGTGCCCCCAGTAGTGATGATCCCCCTTCCCCTGTGCTCCCTCAGTAGTGATGACCCCACTACCCCTGTGCTCTTCGAGTAGTGATGATCCCCCTTCCCATGTGCTCCCCAGTAGTGATGACCCCACTACCCCTGTGCTCTCTCAGTAGTGATGATCCTCCTTCCCCTGTGCTCCCCAGTAGTGATAAGCCCCCACCCCATCTTCTTCCATGATGAAATAAAAAAAAAAACAATCCCACTACTCACCTCTCCTATGGCTCCAACGCTGCTGTGTCCCTAGGATGCTTCCTGGTGCAGGCTGCAGGCCAATCTGGTTGAGCAGACATAACTAGCTGCTCCAAATCACTTCTAGATTGCAAGCCTAACACAGCCTAACACAGCCTGTGATCTAGAAGTAAGACACAAAGCAGAGAGCTGATCTCTCCCTGCTCTCTGCCTCCTGTCAACTGTGTCTGTGCCCTTACAGGACACAGACACAGATGATAGCAGCAGCGGCGGCAGCAGCCCGTACAGAGGCAGGGACAGGGCCGGCGTCAGCTTACCTGGGCAAGTGCCGGGGCCCACAGCATCCCTAGGGGCCCAGTCCTGCCAGGGCTGCTTTCATTCCTCACTCAGACTGGCTGGAGGTAGGGAGCATTTACCTCCCTGCCCGTCTGGCACAATTTATCTAGAGGGCAGTGGCACAGTTTATTGGAGGTGGCAGTGGCACAGTGGCACCTACAGATGAGGGGCACAAAGGAGGCCTAACTACAGATATGCACACTAAGAGGGGGCAGAGCTACAGTTATGGGTAAAGAGAGGGGGCACAACTAAAGATGGGATCCCAACTGCAGAATAAGGCATAAAGAAAGGACATAACTTTAGGGACACCAAGAGGGTCCCATTACTGTTGGGAGCTTCTATAGAGGAAGGTGTTGAAGTGCCTAAGATGTTTGTTTGGCCGAGGGGGGCATCTATAAGGGGGCTACACAGAGGCGGACCCACTGTTCTTCTGTCGCCACGTGATTTGCTCCACAAAGGGGCCTGCTGAGGCTCTGTCGCCCAAGGGCCCACTAAACCCTGGAGCCGGCCCTGGGCAGGGAGTCCAGCATTACGCTGGAGTCCCTTCTTCTTTACCCATATTTCGCTGGGCAGTACGCTGTTAGTGTAGTGCAACGAAATATGCATATGGAAGCAGAGACATCAGTGTATTGCTGATGTCTCTGCCTTTCTACTGCAGTGAGCGGTCACACTTATAATATATGCATGACCGCTCACTGTCTCAACTTGCTAACTGCCTGAATAAGGTTATTCTCTCTATTGTACACAAAGACCAATCCGGTTTAATGCCAAGGAGATGTACTATGGACAATATCCACAGAGTACAAGTGGCAGTGCAGGTTGGAGTTGCTACAGGGGGGACTGGCCCTTGGCCTCATTAGATGTGGCCAAGGCCTTTGATTCCGTAGAATGGATGTTTCTCTTAAAGGTACTTAAGAAATTTGGATTTGGGGCAGATTTTATTAAATGGATAGATGTCCTCTACAAATGCCCTAGAGCATTGTGGATCGTCATTGCTTCTCGTCTTTCTCTCTGGCATGCTATGTTAAAATAGTTAATTCCATTGTCTCGTATGAAAAGGTGGTTTATAAAAATAGGGGTCACCCTCAGAATTTTGATAAAGTCTGGAAAGTGTGGTGCGAACGCTCTTTGTCCGCATATACGGTAAGAGGTTATAGGTCACAGAGACACTCTATTTTAGCTACTTTAACTATGTGATAATTTGGTACTCAATTGGTACGTTTATGTCTGTCTAGAATAAGGTGAACTGTATGTTCTGTGTTGTATCTGTGCTTACTGTCTGTTCTTGTTCTACCCCTGTATAGGGGATTTTTTTTACCCTTTTCTGCATTCTGGGCTATGTAATGTATTGTTCTCTGCACAATGTTAAATAAAACTAATAAAAAAATATATAGTATGTGGTTTGTAGCAGACAGTATAATTTATGGCCACTCCATAAAATCTGCCGCCCTTCAGAGGCTCTTCAAAGTTTCCACCATGAGCAATAAACTAATTTCACCTCATGCCAGAAGCCGCCCTGCTTGGACTTACCCTAAGTATTAGAAAGGATTAGTAAATCTGCCCCAATATCAGAAGTAATAATACTATATCATTATTTTTACTGTTTTGCCCAAGAGGTGTGAGAGTTATTTTGCATATCCTTTCTTCCTAGTATAACCAAAGTAAAAGCTCAGTTCCTTTTGTCCTATCATCTCCATTATCACAATCAAAACATATGTTTAAAGATTGTTCCATTTACCTACCACCAATCTCCAATGATGCAACCTGATCTGGGCCATCTCTGCTGCGTAGAGCATTCTATTCTCTATTCCACAGGAAACACAGGAGATGACTGCTAAGTCACTCAATGGCTGCAGTGGTGACCTGTCCCAGTCAGCTTTTATCTAAACAGCATTTTCTGTGTGTCGGGAGAAAGAGCAGGAAACTTCAAATAGCAAGGACTGGAGATCTAGACTATCACATAGAACTTGATTCATTAGAATAATATCACAATATACTAATAATGTTTGCAATGTACTAAGATGTTATTTTACATATAACAAAATAATTCAATTTCGTTTATATTTTGCTACGTAAAAACATCTATGCAGCATTTTCACCAATCTTACTTTCTAAATTGATTTTCAGAAAAAGATGCAGAGACATTTAGTAAATGAGGAAAAAATGACCACAACTAGCCGAAACATTGGACTTCAAGTTCCTGGAACACGTGTAGATATGAGTAACACTTCAGAAGAACTGTACCTGTCCTCTTCTAAGCAATACTGGAATAAAGAGAGTCATCAAGAATTTGGTGCCTTTCCTGGTTTCAACAGCAATGATAGCATGCTGCGGGATTTGGATGATTTACAGTTTGACCAAGAAGAAGGTGTCACACAGGTTACTTGTATGTGATGGAGACATCTGTCAAGCCTACCAACAAATCCATGTATAATTTTTACTTTATGGGCTTGTTCACACCACAATTTGTGCCTCTGAGGCAAAGATACATCAGAAAACTGTCAAAATTACATACCGATGCTCAGATTTGTACAGGCTCAATTCATTTCAAAGTCCCTAGTGTAGTCAACTAGTGACTACTTTTGGATTATATTCTCGACATAGTTTGGCTCAGGCTGAGAAGTGTGGTTTACAGTAAGTGCAGTACTTTTTTTGCCTGTGACAAAACTCGGATACACTTCCCAAATTACCTAATCGTAGTACTAGCTGTCTACACTCGGACCCTTGAAATGAATGAAGTCCATGGCAATCTGAGCAGAGATATGTAGTATGGCATTTTGACAATGTATCCGAGCATCAGAGGCACAGATTGTGGTGTGAATCCTGACAATTTTTTATTTTTTGCCATTAAATATATCGTGTACATAGTTACTTACATGAAAAAGATTTTTTTCGCAGTGTTATGTCTCAAAGGACACTTGGTACAGGACTGTCCAAAATACATTGTTAAAGTGAGACATTTTCTAATGTTATTTTCACAACAATTTGGCAGCAAACCTGTAAAAAAAATTTAAATCAACAGGTGGCAAAAAGTTGTATAGATTTGTACATCACTTCTGTTTAAAAATTTAAATCTCCCAGTACTTCAGCTGCTATATGCCCTATATAAAGTGTTATATTTAGAGATGAGCGAACCTTGAGCATGCTCGAGTCGATCCGAACTCGAACTTTCGGTATTTAATTAGCGGTGGCTGCTGAAGTTGGATAAAGCCCTAAGGCTATGTGGAAACATGGATATAGTCATTGGCTGTATCCATGTTTTCCAGACAAGCTTAGAGCTTTATCCAAGTTCAGCAGCCCCAGCTAATCAAATGCCGATCGTTTGGGTTCGGATCGTCTGGAACCCGGTTCGCTCATCTCTAGTTATATTCATTCCAGTCTGACATGATGCTCCCTGCTGCCACCTCTGTGCATGTCAGGAACTGCCAAGAGCAGGTGAAGTTCTCTATGGGTGTTTTCTACCGCTTTGGCCAGATAATTTAAAAACATTTTAATGAAATGATTTGCAAAACAATGGGATAGCATTAAACTGACATTTTAGGCTTAATTTTTCTAATTTATGGTGCGTTTACACAGAGAGATTTATCTAAAGATGACCGAACCGGGTTCGGGTTTGAGTCCATCCGAACTAGAGCGATCGGCATTTGATTAGTGTCGGCTGCTGAACTTGGATAAAGCTCTAAGGTTGTCTGGAAAACGTGGATGCAGCCAATGACTATATCCATGTTTTCCACATAGCCTTAGGGCTTTATCCAAGTTCAGCAGCCTCCGCTAATCAAATGCCGAATGTTCGGATTGACTCGAGCATGCTCGAGGTTCGCTCATCTCTAGATTTATCTGACAGATTTGTGAAGCCAAAGCCAGGATCAGACTATAAAGGAACAGGTCATAAAGGAAAGACTGAGATTTCTCCTCTTTTCTAATCCATTCCTGGGTTTGGCTTCCTAAATCTGTCAGTGTAAACGCACCATAACTTTGGGTATTAATTTAGAACCCAAGCCTTTTTAGCTATAAAATATTCATGTTAAATAAACATCAAAATATTGTAAATAGAGATGAGCGAATTTACAGTAACAACGAAGCAAAGTACCTTGTTATCTCTGCAATCTGCTCATCAGCCTTTTAACTGACTGCCACTCCATAACGCTCCTTCCCAGGTGCTGGGAAAAGCTGGATCCAGTCCTGAGAAATTACTTCTAATACTTACTATACTTTATAAGGTCAAGCAGCAAAAATGTCTTCAATTTGGAGTTTTTAGAATCATGATAATTGCCCTAGGAATTAAGGCCTCTATGCATAGTGTATTACTATATTAGTAGGCTGATGTAGCAGCAAAACTACCCGCTATTAATGATGTGTCTGATAGGAAACATTTCATTTTATGAAGAAGAAAAGGCTCTTAGGGTGCTATTACAGCAAACAGGTGTCAGCCAGCCGATAATAGTTTAGTGTGATAGTTCATGCTAAAAGGCAAGGATCAGCCGACAAGTACGATTTCGGCTGAGTATTGTCTTTCAGCATGTTTAAAAAAAAACGATTGTAGCAATGGTTTTCTGACCATCGCTCTGTGTAATAGGAGAGACTATCTTCTATAGGCCATCCGGACAATCTAAAGATCATCTGGACTGCCCCTCCTGCTGCTCCTCGCAGCTTCACAGCTTGATGTCTGTGTAAAAGCACAGACAGCGAGTGGGGAACAATTTTCTTTCAAATCAACTGGTTTCAGAAAGTGCCAGAGATTTCTAATTTATTTTTTATTAAAAAATCTCAAGTACTTGTTCAGTATCAGCTGCTGTATGCCTGAAGGTATTCTTTCCTGACTATAGAATTCTCGCGGATAAATTTGCCTGTACGCGCTCACGGCCGCGCGCCTTTCCACCGGCTCCATAGACACCATTCTATGGGCCGGCTGATTCCGCATTCCGCCGAAAGAATTTTCACTTCAATTTTTTTTATGCCTATGGAGCCGGCGGAATCGGCCGTGAGCGAATACAGGCAACGGAATTCTGCAGAATTTATCAGTGAGAATTTCGTAGTCTAAACCTGCCCTGACACAGTGTTCTCTGCCTCTGTCCATGTCCTGCCACAAGAACAGAAGCAAATCCCCATAGAAAACCTCTCCTGCTCTCCAGACTTGAAAGAAAACAGCACCCACTGCAGGACATACAGCAGCTGATAAGTAGTGAAAGAGTAAATTACAAATCTCTGGAACTTTATGACACCAGTTGATTTTAAAGAAATGTTTTTTTTCCCACTGGAGTACCCCTGTGAAATAACAAAATGTTAACAAAAATCTAACTTTCTCATTGTTTTGCAGTCATCTCATAGCAGCAAGTGAACTCATAGTCGGCATAGAGATTCGGTCCCAAATTGTCCTGCCTGCATCATACGCAGTGCCAGACCTATCTAAATTTCATTGCATATTTATTAAAACGAACAGTTAGATAACATTATTCACAGATATGTTTTTAGGTATAAAAGCATTATGTTTTTTGGGATTGCAGAAAATGTTTTCCTTTTTTTGGTATAATTATTATTTTATATAAAGGGAAATTTAATTACTAACTGAACCAGAAGTAATCATGCAGAATGCATTGCACAGAAGGGGAGGGGGATACTAGTCATTGCTTCAGGCTGTATTATAGCTAACATTCATTTCAAAAACATTTTAAGGCCATGTTCACACACTGTATTTTAAAGTAAAACAACAGCCTTTGTTTATTAGCGCTGCTTAATTGAATGGCAGTGAATGGAACAGCAGCCGAAGTGTACACTGCAGCTGCAGAAAATAATTGACATGTCTATTTTCTGTAAACAGCGGCCGTAGGAAATGGTCTGTGCTCACTGTATTAAGTACTTTACACTGTGGTCAATGGTCAATTGGATTATGGGCACACCATAATGTGCCTGCATTCCAATCAAAATAAAATTAGGTTCATCCGGCCGATTCTGCAGTATCAGCCGAGTGAACATGTAACATAAACAGTGAGTGAAACAACGGCCTCTGTTTTACAGAATGTGAACAAATGTTCACACTATGCAAAGATAATGGCCGTATTTCATAACAGCTGTTGTTATCAAATATGGCCGATGTTTTTACATAGTGTGAACATAGCCTATATATAGGGGGAGATTTATGAAACATGGGGTAAAGTGAAACAGGCTCAGTTGCCCCTAGCAACCAATCAGATTCCGCCTTTCATTCCTCACAGACTCTTTGGAAAATGAAAGGTGGAATCTGATTGGTTGCTAGAGGGCAACTGAGCCTGTTTCACTTTACACCATGTTTCATAAATTTCCCCCATAGTGTTTCCATTTCTTTACCAAGCATCCAGAAGCAGGCTGCTAGGAAAATGCCCAGTATTGTAGGAAATCATCCTCACTCTTATTCATGTAACTTGCTGTTAATAAAAGCAAAAAGTTTATTTGTTGCTACATTACTTAGATTTTCATGTGCACTGTTCATGGCCTTGCTATTCAATGTGACTGTGTTATTAAAGGGGCACTCCGGCACTCTGTACAGAGCTCAGCCGCCGGAAGTCTGACGTCACAGCACGGCTGCGTTGTAGCTCCATCGTTCTGTGAGAGTACTTGTGAGGGTACGGAACATCACTGTGTCTGAAAAGGAGAGTGGCACAGCCTGAAGCTAGACGCCCTCTTCAGCTGGCATCACAGCACAGAATAGCGGCGCTGGAACGCAAAGGACATCACAGCACAGAATAGCGGCGCTGGAACGCAAAGGACATCACAGCACAGAATAGCGGTGCTGGAACGCAAAGGACATCACAGCACAGAATAGCGGCGCTGGGACGCAAATGTGCTATGACACAAGACTTTTGGCAGCTGAGCTCCGCCCAAAGTAAGCTTCGCCAGAGAACCCCTTTAATAACACAGTCACATTAAATAGCAAGACTACAATCAGTGCACATAAAAATCTCTACATAGAAATGTAGCAGCAAATAAACTTTCTGAGCTACATTCAAAGTAAGCTTCGCTGGAGTACCCCTTTAGGGGGTTATCCGGAAAAAAGGTTTTACCTGTTCTGCGCTCTGACACACCTTACTACCTTACTACCTTCCTCCCTTAGTACTTCCATGATCAGGGGGGTTGTAGCTGCATGTTGGGAGCAAAACCCCACCCCCATGCAATCTCCATTAGCAGCCCAATGTCGCTGTAACATTCATAACATTGAACATGGCCTGCAACATGTACTCAAGCCCCTCCTGTCTCTTCGTTTCAAAGATGACCAGAGGAAAGGAGTCTAGCGCAACAGAGCAGAGCAGGTAGGACCTTTTCTGCTCTCTGGAATACTCCATTAAATAGGTACTTTATGTTTTTGATATATCACTGCTCTTGCATTGAAAATAAAAAACATCATATTCTTACCTAACCACATTTCCCTGTGGTCCTCCTGTTTAGGGATGATCGAACCTCAGGATTTTGCAGGTTCGATCAAACTCGAATGTTCTTGAACCTGCAGCATTTGATTCCCGATCCGTGGGGGAGGAAACAGCCCGAGTACCGCCTGAAATTCCGGGATACAGCCTAGACAGGCAGTAGCGGATTATAATAGGTCCGTTTTGGGCGGTAGCCCGGGGCCCATGGCCACCCAAAAAGACTAAGGGCCCTATTCCACCGGACGATTATCGTTCAGATTATCGTTAAATCATTTGAATCTAAACGATAATCGTTCGGTTGAAATGCAGTTAATGATTAACGACCGAACGAGAAATCGTTGATCGCTTTATAAGACCTGGACCTATTTTTATCGTTGCTCGTTCGCAAAATGTTCCCAAATCGTTTGCATTAAATAAGACATCGTTCGGTTGTTCGCAATAGATACGAACGCAATAGAGAATAAATAGCGAAGAAAAATTATCGCAATTACGATCATAAGTAACAATTATCGTTCCATGGAAATGAGTGAACGTTTTCAGGTCTTTCGCAATAGCGGTCGTTTGAGATCGTTAATCGTTAACGATTATGCAAACGATAATCGTCCGGTGCAATAGGGCCCTAATACTTTTAGTGGTGAAATGTCCCCTGGCTACAGTTACGCCATGATTTGCAAAAAATTGTGGCTTTTCTACAGCAACTTTGCACAATTCAGGGCATCATGATATTATCTATCCTGTACTATGAACACCATGCTAGTGCTGCCATAGTTACAGTGGATTGGGGGGGCCCAGGCTTGGTGAACAGACCGGGACCTATGGTAAAGTTAATCCGCCCCTGTAGGCAGGCATCGGTAATCAAATGCTGCAGGTTCGAGAACGTTCAAGTTCGATCGGATCTGCAAAATCCCCAGGTTCGATCATCTCTACTCCTGTTATGTCTTTGGGTCCCCCACTGAATGATTTGGCCACTGCTTCTAAATCTGACCAGTCAATCACTGGCCACTGCACTGTCTATAATTGGCTGAACAGGCTGTCACTATTGAGATGAGTGCTGTCTTGGAGATAGTGGCCTCATCGATCAGTGGAGGACCCTGGGGGGAGCGTGGTCAGTTAAGAATAGGATGTTTCCTCTTTTCTATGGAAAAGTGGCACTACATCAAATACATAAATGGCAGAGTTCCCCTTTAAGGGCTTCGGTGTATTTAGGTCTACTGCAGCAGGTTATATAGCGTATTACTATATGTCTTTATTGTTATTTTAGTGGATGGTCTCAAATAATTGTTAGGTGTATCACCCACTAGGTGGCTAATTTAACTTGTTATATGAGTAAAATGTTAATAAATCTAACACCAGTTGTATAGTAACAGAAGGGTCAATGAAGATGTGTTTTGCTATGATATATATTTTACTCCTTTATTATAAAAAAAAAAAAAAAAAGTAAAATATGAGTACTGTGATTTATTACTTCAGGTTCTGAAACCCACAGTAGACAAGATACCTTACTGTGTTCAGCATGTCACTACCAGGTCATGGACGTATAAGATCAGAAATATGTACATACTGTAGTTCAATTCACCTGAGGGCTGAACTGGTAATACTTCAGCAGATTACAGGACACATGTGGTAGACTTTTTTTTTGCATGAGAATTGGCATGTAGTGCAGAATTTAAACTTTACAGGATGAATTTTTGTTGAGGCTTTTCACCATGATTTTCACCCCTTTTAGTGTAGCCTAGGAAATACGCAGTAAATCTACAGCAAAATCTGCATATCACATATGTGAATTTGCCTCTAATGTATTGCAAAATCTTCTGCAGAGTTTTTTCTTAGGCTACGTTCACATTAGCGTTTGACCATCTGGCACCATTCCGTCTACCTTTTCCGTTTTAGAGTAAGCAAAACGGAAACTGTCGGATCCATTAAAATCCCCATAGATTCCCATGCTATTTTAGTGTGCTCCGTTTGCATGCAATCCGTTCAAGTGTTTGCAGTATTTTTCTTTCCACTTAAAAAAACGGATCACGAACGGAAAGTGCACTTCGGGTTTTTTTTACATTGTAGTCAATGAGGACGGATCTAAAACGGAAGGTATTTCCGTTCACATCCGTTTTTTTCATCCGTTTTTGCACTGAGCATGCGCAGAAGCAACAAGAAACCAAAGAAGAAAAATAAACGGATATAAAAACGGATGCTGACTGATGCAAACGGATGCAAACTGATATACAAAAGTCAGTTTTTTTAAGCCAAAATACAAACGGACCATTAAAAAAAAAATTAACATTTTGCAATCAGTTTGCATCAGTCTGCTCATCAGTTTATGCTCATCCGTTTAATTAATATAGACGGATCCGTTAGAAACAAAGAAAAACGCTAGTGTGGCCGAGCCCTTATCAGAATAATGAACAGCTTAACTATTATCCCTGAAACTGAATTTTCACTGCGGGTACAGATACATTATTAATATGATGCCTTTATACTGCTACAATGTGTGGGCGTTTACACGTTACACTTTTTTTTTCCCCAGTTACTAAACTTCAACAGTGTGACCATAGAGTTTCTATGTTTTCCATCCACTCCTGGTCTTGGTTGCAAAAGACTTACTAAAATGCTGAGCAAAAATACTGTGTGGGAACATAGCCTAATGCCCCTATTTCATGGGCCGTTTAGAGGAGCAAACGAGCGCTCTCAGCGATCGTTTGCTCGTCATTTCCCGCTCGCTGCCGCCACTATTCAACGCTGCAGCAGCGAGCAGGTGAGTGCGGGAGGGGTGGCGGAGAGCTGCAGGGGGGCTGCCTGGTTGATCGCTGATCGTCCGGGCAGCCCATAGGATATAGCAGCGTCTGCTGCCGATGCTCCTATTCAACGGAGCGACGGCAGCAGATCGCTGTATCAGTCGCTTGTTTTTCAACATGTTGAAAAACAAGCGACTGCAACGATCAGCCGACATGAACGATGTCGGCTGATCATTGCACTCTATTCCACGGGACGATTATCGGCCGAATACGGACGATAATCGTTCCGTGGAATAGGGCCTTTAGTCCGTAAATTTTGGGACGCTTACAGATGGTCAAGGCTGGTATAGATTGTTTTCCCGCCTGGCATGATGTATCAACCTCATGCTGGGAGTAGGGAAAATGTTTGAATCTCCAAGCCACTAAAGTGACAGTGCCACACGGCTCCGTCATTACGGTGCTGCAGAGATTCAAACAGTTCCCCTGCTGCTAGCATGATGTTGATACATCATGCCGGGCAGGGAAACAACCCAGGGCAGGCATTCACCATCCGTAAGGTCTGCAAAATTGGGGACGTGTGAATGCAGCCTAAAACTCAATATTAAAAAAGGACGTTATGAAATAACCCATTTAAATATAGATTATTCCAAGGGTGTTTGCAGTACATAGTTACAGTACATCCAGTGACTGACAAGTGATGTCTTCTCTGATTAAAGTTGCTTACTTTCCCTTTAGCATTTCCAGCTTTGGTAGACTGCCATAATAATTCTTTCAGCCACCACTGGTCTCTGCAGTACCTGCAGAGGCCTTGTGAGGCTGGCTTCACACTGCCTTAAAATCTTGGAAAAATGCCAATAAAAACACCATGGCTTCTTTTATTTTTAAATTTGCAGAAACGCTAGAAGCCAGATGTTAGCTGAAGGTCAATGGAAGTTTATGATCTGCCTTGCACACATAGCTTTTTTTTTTTTGGGGGGGGGGGGGGGGGGGGGGGGGAGGGCATTTTTTTTGAAGTTCTGTGGCATAGACTTCATGGCATAAAACGTCATTGCTGTGTGTATGGCTTTTTTCCTGGCATTTTTGTCACCTTCTGTGGTCCAGCAGCTAAATCATGTGATGGCAAAGGGAAAAAATTTCAGCACACAAAAATGGCTAAACAAAAAATTAGATGATTCACACAAAGTAAAAAAAAAATGCTAGAAAAAATGCCATGCATTGGCCATTTTTGGCCTGAAAACCGGCAGACAAAAAGTCTGTGGACCTGTGTATTTTACATTTAATGGATATTGAGCAAGGCCCCTGGCCAATGGAATGTAGGGAGTTAAGTGGTAAAGCAGTAGCATCACCACTTACCTCCTTGGGCTGTTTATTGAATTAGGCCACACCTTTCTTTTTCACTGGTCCCCCTTTATTTCAACACATGTTTACTGCAATTGTTCTTGAATCACAATGGGAGAAGATTCCATTGGCCTGGCCTGCATCTAGGTTGTGGTATTTGCTGTGTTTGGCAATCATTTTAACTTGTCAGTAGGCGACTGTGAGCCGTTTACTGATTTGTTAATGTCAGTGTGTAGAGCCATAGTAATTGTGCCTTGAGTAAGCTAAATTATTTCCAAAATAAATATGTAACCCACCTTGGGGAAAGAGGTGTTTATGTATATTGTCCAGGCTTTCAAGATCATTCCTTACTTACTGTGGTATCAATTTGTGGGTTAATTGGCTGTATAAAAGGCCCCTCTATGGGTGTGAGTGGTTCCGTGTCTTGTGCAGTGTAGCTGCTCCCACTAGAGTGTGATAGTAAGATTTTTACTCAACAAGTCTAATGGTGTGTTTACACAGATAGATTTATCTGACAGATTTTTGAAGCCAAAGCCAGGAACAGACTATAAACAGGGAACATGTCATAAAGGAAAGACTTGAGATTTTTCCTCTCTTCAAATCCATTCCTGGCTTTGGCTTCCAAAATCTGCCAGATAAATCTGTTTACCATTACTCGCTTTGATTAAAGCTCCTATCCCTGTTTATTCTTAGGGGAACTTCTCTACCTCTGCCCAACTCCTGAGATGGTCTGTTAGGTGTGCAAAACTAGCATTAAAAGTCCCAATGTGGCATATACCTACATTGGTCTGACCCTGGAAGATGCGTACTAGGACCGTTAGTTCCTCTTCGGTCACATTGGGCTTTTGTTGCGAATGCCAGGGTCTTAAAGCAAAAAAAAAAATGGACTTCACTGATTTGGGGCAGCGGCTTTGTTTGAGTGCTACACAGCTACTTGTTATATGCAAAAGACAGTGGGCAGAACCTCCACATGCCTCTAGGAGTTGACCAACATGAACGAAGAAATCAGAGGACATTCTGACCAGGCTCTTCTTTGGTTTATCTGGTTAATTTGTTCTTGCTGGGCAAACTTTATTCTATTCTCAGCCCTTAGAAATGAATGGGGTCCATGATGATCCAAGTAGGGATATGTGAACAAGACATTTTAACAGCTTCCTGATATACCTATAGCTCAGAAGCACAGATTGCGGTGTGAACCCAGCCTGATAGCTTCAACACATATTAAAAAAAAAAACACACAATCCTGTTATGTAGAAATAATACAGCAATCAGTTTATAAGCTTGCATTTATTTAGACTTGAGGGTTTTTTGTTTTTGTTTTTTTTAAGGTTTAGTGATTTATTCAGTAAAGAATTCTTAGTAAAGAATTTAAACATATAATACATTCAAGAATATACTGATATAAAGATAATTATCCTGGATGTTGGGGGAGTATTCCCCATTCATACATATGTTACAAGTATCCATTTGCTTTTCACCACTGTAAATCTCTCCTGTCTATGTGATAAGTAAAGCAGGATGGCAGCATGAAACAGTAACAAGGAGGAGGGAACTAGTATATGAAAAACAAAAAATGTTTTTAATACTAAATATTTCACAAGGGCTGGGTCACCGCAATCATTATGGGTAGCATAATCCTATATCTCAGGGTACAAGAATATAGTTTCTCTTAGACAAATTAAAACCCTTTCTCAATGCTTAGAGTCCTGCGAGTTACATGCTCGATCTTTCCCGAAACATATTCTGTCAAGCTGATTTGATAGTTAGCCAGCATCTTTAGCATGAGACGCAAATTCAGCCACCACTGCTCTTTTGGCATCCTGTGCCTAGATAAAATAAAAGAATACATGTTAATGTAAAGCACTATGTTTTGGTAAATAAAGTTATATGTATTATGTTATACAGACACCCTACACACATTTTAGTAATGGGGCCAAGATGCAAGTGCATGGTTCATTTTATTATACCTAATAAAATATTGTGTTGTGTTCCATTGTATGCCATACATACGGTTCTTTTTTTTGTCTCTAAAACAGTTATTTGTCGCTAGCATTGCTTTTAGAAAAGAATAGCTGTGCACATTAAGGCTATGTTCACACTACGTAAAAGTACGGCAGTTGTTGCCATCGGCCGGGATGATCCGGGCAGATACCGGCCGTTCCGTGACCCGGCCGGGTCGCGGAACGTCCGGTCTCTATACGTTGTGTGAACATAGCCTAAGAATACAACTGATCCACTATGGAAGCACACAAATGGTTAGTGTCTCTATACTCGGGAGACAAATGATCTCTGCAGTGCCATAGAGGTGTTGTTCATCTGAAAATGTGTAATGTTGCATACAGCCAGTTCACCTCTCCCACTGAAGGAATGTACTTTCAGTTAGGAAAGTATGGAGTGGCCTCAAGAGCAGAGCCTGCTCCATACATGGTAGGTGACCAGGTTAGTTACCAGCACCAGAGTTCAGTCTGATGCTCAGTATTTAGTTCTCCACATGCCATGCCATCTAGTTATTTATCGGACAGGTGCCACTAGGTTGTCATGGCAGCCTGATGCCTTTTGAAGACCTCCATGGCTGCCACATAAAATCTGCTAATACAGCTTGCCCCAAGCGATTGAGAATGTTTTTTTTTATAGATATAAAGACCCCCTGCCCCCATAAAAATTAAAATCAGTTCCCTTTTCCCATTTTTTAATACCCCCCAATATTAACATATTTGGTATTACCATATGCGTACAGCTGTTAAACAGGACATGACATCTGCTATAGACTTATTTTGACCAGCTGTATCTCCCTATGTCTATATGGGTTCTCTCCTGCTCCTCTGGTTTACTCCCAGGCTACAAAATATAACACTATGGGAG
Organism: Dendropsophus ebraccatus; assembly: GCF_027789765.1. Taxonomy (NCBI): domain Eukaryota; kingdom Metazoa; phylum Chordata; class Amphibia; order Anura; family Hylidae; genus Dendropsophus; species Dendropsophus ebraccatus. The sequence continues at coordinate 69,587,768 of NC_091462.1, read as the reverse complement.
ATAAGGCACTACCAAAATAAAAAAAGGTGCTCAACCCTGATGGCATGAATATATCATCAACCAAAAACATAGAAAAGGCATGCCATATAACAAATGGGTGGCACTTTACAAGGAACGTAAATACTTTGTTATATTGCATGCCTTTTCTGTGTTTTTGGAGGCTACAAATTATACAAATAAATTAGCTACATCTAAAAAGCCTAGTTTGTACTTCTGCAACAAGGAAATTAGACCATGAGCGCCACTGGGTAGACCACAGTACTGTGGTGTACAGTGCTGTGAAATATACTGCCGCTGTAGATGTACAAGCAAAAGGAAACAAATTAATTTTATGAACTTACTCAAAGTCTGTCACTTTTTTCAATTCACAAACAGATGTAAATGCCACAACTTTTTTCTTCAGACCTATTACACAGGCTGTGTCCGGAGCATTAGCAAATACACGACCTTAAATGTACAAACAAATACGAAACAATTAAAACCAAAGTATACATATAAATCATTTAAAGCTCTCTTTACAAATATTATACCATTATATTTAGAAACTGCATTAGAAGCAATTCCTTTGGTAACAAATATACTGTATATTAGGTGCTGACTGACTAAAGGGACTAACATCCTGATGGTCAGTCTGCCCTTCCTTTACATAATATACCATATAAAAAGTTTCGTGTTGGACCTTTACATCAAGCTTTACCTCACAACCTTTATCGTAATATCTAGTGTCAAATAAGAAATCTGCAACAATTATTCTTAGTGAGAATCAGCCACATACTGCATAACAAACAAAAAAAAACATGCTTTGCAAGCACAGAATGTTAGGTTATGTTTGGTGCCCTAGCACTTGATATCATGTATAAAATTTGGAGCCATACTTGCTGACACATTTATAGTCACAGTCATATGCTATGTTCTGTGGGGCCTTCTAGGATGCAGAAAAAACAACAGGAAGTGAATGCTCTCCTCAGAAGCTATACGTAGCTGCTGAAAATGATGTTACAGAGCAGGAGATGCTGCATGCAGAGTGTAATAACCGCTTTCCTTAAAATGCACAAGGCACACTTAAATGGGAGTTCTCAATTAACCATTACTGGAGGAAACAGGTTACCACTGTGGCCAGTGACTGGCTGAGTGGGCATTTCCAACCATTTCCTGTCTATCAAGATCCGACCAAGAAGCAGACATCAGCAGAGACCTAAACAATAGTACGGCGGATGTGAGTAATGCTTTTTTTCACGCAGTCTGCCCCTTTTAAAATTAAAGTTACTATGACAGACAACACCTTCAAGGCTAAGGGTACTATTACATGGAACGATAATCGGCCGAATCGGCCCGATTTGGCCGATCATCGCTCCATGTAATAAATACAACGATCAGCCGATGACAACGATCGGCTGATCGTTGATATAGCTTTAGACCTATTTTTGTCGGGCGCCGACCGCACACCGCTACGTGTAATAGCGGTACGCGGGCGGCGACTAACGATATACATTACCCATCCACGTTCTAGGGCTGCTGCTGCGGTCTTCTAGGGCTGCTGCTGCAGCTGACAGGCCACTCTGACATTACAGCGCGCGGGACCCGGGGAGAAGAAGACCACAGCAGCAGCCCTGGAACGTGGATGGGTAATGTATATAGTTATGCAAGGGCTGCAAGGACATCGGTAATGATGTCCTTGCAGCCCTTGTTTAACGATTATCGGGCCGTGTAATAGGCCCAGTAAACAAGCGGCGATCTAGCAGATCGCTGCTCGTTTACAGGTATTATCGGGCCCTGCTAGGCCCATGTAATACCACCCTAATGCTAAGTTTACACAAGGCGATTATTGGCCGATCGTACGATTAACGATTTCGCAGTTTTTTTTTTTTATAACGATCTGCGTTTAGACGGTACAATATATCGTACGGAAAAATAGTTTTGCGATCGTGCGCCCACAGCCCGCCCCCCCCGCTCAACCGCAGCCCCCTGCGCCGCTCCGATCACCACCCCCGCCGCCGCCCTGATCGCCACTCCTGCCACTCCTATCGTCACCCCCGCCGCTCCTGCGGATGAGCAGGGGGCCGGGAGGCGGGCGGTCTATTGCGCGACGACTGTTTACACGGAACGATCAGCCGCGTTTTAACTCACGATTATCGTTCGAATTCGATCGTTATCGCGAAAATTCGTCCGATAATCGCTACGTGTAAACGTAGCATAAGATTCATGGAAATTCGCTGAAAAACTCGTTCATGAACACATAACGGAAGCAAACCTTCACCCAAAGTTGTCTATTCCCTACCAACCATATCATCTTCAATTTATATAGCATATAACGTAAGACAATTAAGGGCTAAATATTGTGTAAACTTTCCAGCCATTAATGCTGCTAACACATTGCATCTAAAAAATTCCTAGACTAAATGTAGGGTCAAGACAATACAGAATGTACTGTATATGCACAAAACTATCATGCTCTAGTGAAGCCATATCAGTAATACTAATCATAAGCCAAATAGCCAAAGCTCATAATAGATAACAGCAGACGCTTGACTGACAGTCATGATGTTTTCCTGCATGCAGCCACTACTCATCTCATGCACAGTACTCACAGTGGGTGAACAGAGGTGGTGTCTGGTAGAGCCAAGTAAGCATGTCTATGTCTGGAGGACATTATTATGTCTGGAGGACAGATGTCATTTCTCTCTGGTTTATAACATAGTTTCAAATTACCAACTCTAACTCTTTGCCTTCAGTAGATATGTCCGAAGTTCGGCAATAACAGTAATCAAATATCCTTCGCGTTCTTCATGTAGTAAGCTGAAAGCTGCAGTTCAAATTACACAGAATCCTGAACGAGAATTGGGATCAAGTACCCCAAGGAAACCATTTGAAGTCATAAGTTTTTTAAAAAAAACATGACAGTTCAGTCTTTTAAAATGTTCTTCTTTTTTTCCAGAAAGGTAGAAAAGTCTTAAAGAAGCTAAATCTGACAGAAATAGCAGAGTCTACAGCATGAATAATCAGGCATAGATATAAAAATAAGATGATAAAATAGTCTCATTTACTAGCCAAAGAGAAGATAGCAGCTACACAGCCTGGCAGCCGGCCGGGTTAAACAATACAGAATCCTAACTTACCTCTCCACATGCCTGCGCCGCCCTGCTACACTGGCTCCAGGACCTTAGCGGGAAGGCCTTTTCCCTGATGATGACAAGATAAGGGGGAAAATGCCTTCCTGGCTGATGGTTGCATACTCTGCCTCTCTCAGCATCCCACCCCAGTTGCTAATTGGCTGAGCAGGCTGTCAATCAACCATGTCTTGACGTGGGGGTCCCAGAGCGACAATCCAGTGCCAGAGCGGCACAGGGAGAGGCGAGGCGAACTAGTGTCAGAAAGTTATATAGATTTGTAATTTACTTCTATTTAAAAATCTCAAGTCTTTCCATACTTATTAGCTACTATATGTCATGGAGGAAATGTTATTTTATTTTCAGTCTGACACAGTGTTCTCTGCTGACAAAGTTGGACGAGACAAAGTTCCTGTCTCGACCACAGATGTCAGCAGAGAGCACTGTGTCAGACTGAAAATAAAACACTTCCTGCAGGACATACAGCAACTAATAAGTATGGGAAGACTTGAGAATTTTTAATAGAAGTAAATTACGAATCTATATAACTTTCTGATATCAGTTGATTTGAAAGAAAAAGATTTTTGCTGGACAACCCCTTTAATATCACTACAGCCAGTTTGGTTCAGGCCATTCTTTTTATATCACTGCTACAAAATGTATGATCCGAAGTATGAACCACACAGAAACCAATGTAAACGACAATATTTCAGCACTTGCTAAGCGCTGTGGCTCATTTAAAAAACTGATCAAAGAAGCCGCCGAGAGTCAGGCACTGACTAATCTCAATCTCATACTTAGGCCCATCAGTTTGAAAAGGCTTGATAATTCCTGCATGACATGTGATGTATATGTACTGCATATACTTCTCTACATTTTTCCTGATAAAAAGCAAGAAAAGAAAAAAAAATTGTTCCAATGAGACAGGGCTAAAAGTGCCCCCTGAAAGTAACAATAGTGGTTAAAGTGATATGTCCATATAAAAGCCAATTACACTTTTATCTGTATTCTTTTGTTTGCCTCAATACAAGTCTGAAAAAAACTAACCAATGTTGTGCACATGCCAATTGCAACGAAGATGAAGAGTGAATTTCATTTGTCACTAAATGTTTAGAAACGCTCTTATCAAACAGTTTTTTTAAAACATCTCATATACTTTCAGTACTTTGTGATCGGACCTAAAAAATCTGTAATACAAGAAAGGTTAGTGTGAACTAGTGTTGCACGATGCACCGAAATATCGATACTACTATCGATATTCGGGGCAAAAAAACGGTTCGGTACCAGGATTTCCTGGTATCGATACTCTATATTAAGCTGCGCAATAGCGCAGCTTAACATAAAGTATAGTGCAGAGAACATGGCCGGCGGCTAGCTGAGTGCCGGCCATGTTCTGTGTGCTGCCCGCCCGGCTCACCAGCTCTTGCTCCGTGCTGCCCGGTCGTCGTCGTTCCCCCGGCTCACCAGCTTCTGCTGCCTGGTCTGTGAACAGGAGCGGGGCGCTGCAAAGTAGGTCAGAGTGGTTCAGCGTGCCACAATCTATGTGACACTGTCGGGGGTTAACTCACTACCCACTGGCCGACCTCTCCTTTGCAACCCGCCGGGTCCGCCCGGGTAGGGCTGCATGCCGCTGTCACCATGGGGCGGTATTCATACTGGGCTGTGTTCCGATGTGACTCCCGGCCCCCGCACACAAGCCGCAGCCTTATCACTACTTGCTTCTCGTCACTGTACATCGCCTGCTGTGTACGGAGCGGCTCGGCTGCTGCTGACACTTGACAGCGGCATCTACACAGTTAAATAGCGCTGTCAAAAGTGTCAGCAGCATCCATGCCGCTCCGTACACAGCAGGCGACGTACAGTGACAAGAAGCAAGTAGTGAGGAGGCTGCGGCTTGTGTGCGGGGGCCGGGAGTCACAGTGGAGGGGGAGTGACGCCAGGACCGGCAGCATGGAGCAGAAGAGGCTGAGCCAGGATGTGAAGGTTCTGCTCCACTACAGCTATTACTATCCCCAACATACTATACTAGTGCTATGGGTCAGCACTAGTATAGTATGTTGGGGGTAGTAGTTGTATAGCTGTGTGTCAGCCATACAACTACTATCCCCAAAATATTATACTGTGCATCTGCCATACTATTACTCCAAACATACTATACTAGTGTTATGTGTCAGCCATAGAGCAAATTCCCCTAACATACTATACTGTGCATCTGCCATACTATTACTCCAAACATACTATACTAGTGTTATGTGTCAGCCATAGAGCAAATTCCCCTAACATACTATACTGTGCATCTGCCATACTATACTAGTGTTATGTGTCAGCCATACAACTACTACCCCTAACATACTATACTGTGTCAGCCTTACTACTACTACCCTCAACATACTATATGGTGGGTCAGCCATACAACTACTACCCCTAACATACTATACTGTGTGTCAGCCATACAACTACTACCCTCAACATACTATATGGTGTGTCAGCCATACAACTACTACCCCCAACATACTATGCTGTGAGTCAGCCATACTACTTCTACCCCCAACTACTATAATAAAAACAAAAAAGGGGGAAATATTGGCATCATAGCCTGTGTAAATGCATGTAATGCGTGTAAGTTGTAAATTAAAAGGAACATATATTGTACCTTTGTAATAGTACCGACCTGAAGAATATAGATGACATGTGAGGTATATTACATGGTGAACATTGTATATGCAGTCGGGGGAGTGGGGGTGGGGCACTTTATAGAATTATTATGGGCGGGTTATACGCTAAGTATCGAAATGGTATCGAGTATCAAAATAAAACAGTTGGTATTGGTATCGAACTCAAAATTCTGGTATCGTGACATCCCTAGTGTGAACACCTTCCAGCAAGGAATTATGTTATTGGCAATGATTGTCAAATACTCCATCATCATGTCTTCTATAGAAAGGTAACCTTAAAGGAGAAGTCCGGTGAATATTTTTATGAAAGTATTGTATTGCCCCCCCAAAAGTTATACAAATTACCAATATACACTTATTACGGGAAATGCACATAAAGTGCCTTCTTCCCTGCACTTACTACTGCATCAAGGCTTCACTTCCTGGAAAAAATGGTGATGTCACTACCCGACTCCCAGAGCTGTGCGGGCTGTGGCTGCTGGAGAGGATGATGGCAGAGGGATGCTCAGGGTCCCTCCAGTGCGCTGTTTCCCCTGCCATCATCCTCTCCAGCAGCCACAGCCCGCACAGCTCTGGGAGTCGGGTAGTGACATCACCATGTTATCCAGGAAGTGAAGCCTTGATGAAGTAGTAAGTGAAGGGAAAAAAGCACTTCATGTGCATTTCCTGTAATAAGTGTATATTGGTAATTTGTATAACTTTTGGGGGGCAATACAATACTTTAATAAAAAATTTTGCTGGACTTCTCCTTTAATATAACTAAAAAGAATTGATTTTGGTTAACTTACCCCTTCGATAAGCCTCTCTAAGTTTCTCAGAAATCCACAAGACTGCCTTGACTCCAAGTTTTGTTCCATAATTTCGATCAAAAGGGGTTGGTGCCCCACCCTGAATAAAAGAAATAACCTCAATTATTAGATTAGCAATTCAAAAGATTCAAGCTGACATTTAGACCAAATGTAACATTCTAGCACAGAGAATTGTTATGTGCCTATAATTAAATATTGGTCTAAGTTACATTTATAGGCTGGGTTCACACACAGTATATTTCAGGCAGTATTTGGTCCTCATGTCAGGTCCTCATAGCAACCAAAACCAGGAGTGGATTAAAAACACAGAAAGGATCTGTTCACACAATGTTGTAATTGAGTGGATGGCCGTCATATAACGGTAAATAACTTCCATTATTTCAATACAACAGCCGTTGTTTTAAGATAACAGCAAATATTTGCCATGAAATGACGGCCATCCACTCAATTACAACATTATGTGAACAGAGCCTTTCTGTGCTTTCAATTCACTCCTGGTTTTGGTTGCTATAAGGACCTGACATGAGGACCAAATACTGCCTGAAATATACTGTGTGTGAACCCAGCCATAGGCTGCGTTCACACTACGTATATGTCAGTCAGTATTGTGGTCCTCATATTGCAACCAAAACCAGGAGTGGATTAAAAACACAGAAAGGCTCCGTTCACACAATGTTGAAATTGAGTGGATGGCCGCCATATACCAGTAAATAACTGCCATTATTTCAATACAACAGCCGTTGTTTTAAAATAACAGCAAATATTTGCCATTAAAGGGAACCTGTCACCCCCCGTGCCGGGGTGACAGGCTCCCGCCCCCCCGCTACAGCCCCCTATACTCACCTGATCCCGCCGGGTCCCGCTTCTGGATCCGGTCGCGTCACACTCAGAGAATGACGGAGCGCTGGACTCTCCTGTCATTCTCTATGAGCATTGGACTCACCTCTCAGCGCGTGCGCCGGGCTGCAGCGGCTGATATCTCTGTGACCCGACCGGATCCAGAAGCGGGACCCGGCGGGATCAGGTGAGTATAGGGGGCTGTAGCGGGGGGTTGGGAGCTTGTCACCCCGGCACGGGGGGGTGACAGGTTCCCTTTAAATGGCGGCCATCCACTCAATTTCAACATTGTGGAAACAGATCCTTTCTGTGTTTTTAATCCACTCGTGGTTTTGGTTTCAATATGAGGACCACAATACTGACTGAAATATACGTAGTGTGAACCCAGCCATATAAAAGAAAACTACCGACCGAGACTTTCAACCTGAGCTAACTAATGTATAAACAACTAAGAAAATGGCCCAATTCTAATTTAACTAATTTACCTGCTGCAAGTGTCCGAGAACATTTGTACGACAGTCGAAAAGGCCTTTTCCTTCAGCTGAGTACAGATGATACAAAAATTCTGTGGTATAGTAGTCATGGCATTTTTCATTCCTACAAAATACACGTTTTATTACTAAATGAAGAGAAAGTAAACATACGATGTGACCCCTGCATTTTCAGGTATTGCTTGTCATCAGTACAGTAAATATTAGAAAAAATGGTTAAAATTAAGACCCCATACACTAAAGAAGCAATTCAATACAGTCAACTGCTGCCTGTAATTCCCAATCTTGAATATCTTGTTAGTCAGATTCTTTATTTTATTAATAAATGGTTACTAGTACCAAGCCCTGGGGCAGCAACAAACTCTGCACAATGAACAATTCTATTGTTAAAAAACAAAAACAAACAAAAAAAAACAATGGAGGAGAAAATCACTTTGTACTGGTTCAACATACAAATAATCTGGGGACTTTCTGCCGACCATCTTCTATATTCTGAACAGACATTATAGAAATTTTGCCTTCTCTTATAACCTTCTATTACAACTCTGTCCTTATGCTACATATGTCAAAGGTTTTGAGCAGTGGGAGATCAAGGTGCTGTGACCCTCACCAATCACTAATACAAACAGGAAAAGTGCTCAACTGAGTGTCATTTCTTCCTGCAAGAATTGGGTTCATAGACGTCCCATAGAAAAAATCTCTTGTAGCTAAGAGGCAGCAGCGAGAAACATTCTCACCTATTTTAGCAAACATGTGGGGGAGGGGTGGGGGAGGGGTGTGTGTTAATTTTTGACACATCTCTATGACATGAAAGTGAACGTTTTCTTTTTGGAATGACTTGCCCTTGGTAACCTTTTGTTATCCCTAATAAATAATACTTTTTGAAAAACTCATACCTCAGCACAAGTCCTCTCTGAATGTCGGTCTTCATTTTTTCCGTCAAGTGTTCCACATTAGACTGAAAATACAGTGAAATATTAATATGAATACCTGCTTTATGTTCTTTGCAAATTTTTTTGATTTTTTTTAGTCATTAGAGTCAGATACTGGAACATTCTTTTTTTCCTCTAATAGGTTTTTATTTTCTCTAAATTTTGTTTTATTTTTACATTTTATTAAGATGGCAACCATTATGCCTGAGCTTTGTGAACAGCAGTATGAGGACATAATAAGCAATAGACTAAAAGGGACCTTATGGTTTGCTTAAGACACCATGCACCATGTGTATGATTACTTTGGCCCCAAATTATCTAAATGATCTAATCTACCCCATTGGCCTTATGAGGCACAAATAGCCAGGCCCCTCACATAGTATACACAGAATTTGGTCAATACACTCATATGTCTCAATGTGTGATGTTTATATGCATGAAACTTTGTATAGTTTCTTAGGAAAGCTTCTCCGTCATTTGTTGCACATATCATTAAGGATGGCTTATTGTGGATTTCAAAGTTAACATTTCACCCAGTGTTTTTGCACTTTCTGGCGCAGAGGTATGTATCAGGGGATTCTAATAATGAGGTAAACGCGTGTGGGTGATGCCACACTCCCAACTAGAGGATGGACTTAAGTGCAGCTTAGGTGTATAAACATTAGAACACTTGAAAAAGAAGCCAGAACGGCTTCAAAAACAGCTATTTTTTTTTTTTAAGTGCGTTCTACCCAAGATCCCCACTGTGATCTGCGCCCGAAACGCCTGTATTTTTGTGGAGTGGAGGTGTATACTTTGGATAATTTTATCATCCAGACAACTTTAAATTTCCATTACACAAGAAACAGCTAAGAGTTCAAATCAATATTGCTTGTAAAAAGACTACATAATATCTCACCTTCAAGTCATGAATGTTGAACTTATCCTCGTAAATGTAAGCAGCATCAGCACCAACAGCTATACCTGCCACTGTAGCCAGATAGCCACAGTATCCACCCATGGTCTCCACGATGAAGACCCGTCGCTTTGTACCAGACGCTGACTGTTTAATGCGATCACAACTCTTTAAACATCAAGAAAAGAAAAATGTTTATCAGAGAACTGCATTTTTTTTCCCAAAGATTAAGATTAACATCATATTCTGAAGTCAGATATTTTCACTTATTTCTAGTTTGAAAGACTAACATACATGTTACTGCTACTCAATACAGGTCTCGAAAAGCAACAGGTATAAACATGGTTCAAGGCCCTGACATGTGCATATCCTCTCTAAAAGATACACTGTATAAGGGTCTACGGTAGTATATTGCTGACAGTAAGGTCAGTATGTATGGCCCATTACTGTTGCAGACAAATATTTAAGAACTCTGGTCAGACGCCCTTGTACAACACCACTGTTAGGCTAGGTTCGCATTTGTATTATACGAATTGCCGATTCAGGCCGGGCCTTGGAGCTCTGCCTCCTGCTCCCTCCTGTTCCGGTCTCTGCACTGTCAGTACAGAGACCAAAACATAAGGCCTGAGGATAACGGGGAAGGCCCAAGGATACTAGGGAACGTGGTAAGGTAAGTTAATACTTTATTATTCTACACTAAAAGGCAAGGGTCTAACAATGTCTTGTTGCCTGATAGTCGGCCCATGTATTTGTTCAGTAAACGAGTGCCAATCTAGTAGTTTGCAGTTTATGATTGGACCCTTACTCCTTCACCTGTTTTTGCTTCTCTGATTCGTTTTGCAGTAAGGCTGTGGTCACACATGCATTCACATTGCATTTTCACTGCATTACTGCATCATTTAAACTGCAAGAACCAAGAAGATCATAAAACACGAGGAAGCAAGGAGGATCGCGAAACGTGCATTGGGGGTATGGGCACAGGTTAGGCAACATGGGTAAGTGCAATATGAATGTTTGATCAGTTATAATTAAGATATTCCCAGGATGTTAGGTCCATGCACATGCTCTATTTTTGTTGACCTTACTGCGACGAATCAGGGATATTATTGAGACATTAATAAAGGTTATTTAGGTGGAATTAACAATTCAACTGCCAAAATATATATGTCACAAGACATTATTGACCATCGTTATAATGTGGCAACTTTATGCCTGTATGCAGACCAGGGTCCAGTATAAGATTCACCCAGTGGCATTGATTTTTGCACTACGTTAACATGCGGGGGTATATATTGATATACAAGTGGCTGAGTAGATAAGTAGTTATAGTGGAGCTTGTTAATGGTGGCTAACGGACAACTGTTATGAATTTATATTTACCGTGTTCCATATACCAAGCACCGCCTATCAGGAGTAGTGCTGGAGAAAAAATTTATGTTAATACTTGTATTATGTGGGATGTATGACAAAAGTTTGATATACCACATATAGGGCTGACCAATATTTCTACCTCATATAAGCTCCATTATGTGTCTTACATTCTCACCAGAATGGTGAGAAAAAAAAAAAAAAAAATTCCAGTACTTATCAGCTGCTGTATATCCTGCAGGACGGGCTATTCTTTCCAGTTTGGAGAACAAGAGAGGTTTTAAATGGGGATTTGCTACTGCTCTGGACAGTTCTTATCACAGACAGGGGTGGCAGCAGAGAGCATTGTGTCAGGATTGAAATACACCACTTCCTGTAGGACATACAGCAGCTGATAAAACACTGAAAAATGTGAGATTTTAACCCCTTCAAGACAGAGCCCTCTGATGCACAAAAGTCCGACTCAAATTAATGCAATGTTCCTCCCCGCCTTCTCAGAGCCATAGCGCTTCTATTTTTCCACCTACAGGGCTGGTTGGGGTGTAATTTTTTTGTGCCATGATCTTTAGTTTTTATTAATATCGTATTGGTGTAACAGAAAATTTTTTTTTGTGATATATAATTAAAAGAAATCAGCAATCCTGGTGTGTTTTTTTTCGTATACATCGTTCACCGCGCGGGAAAAATAATGTTATATCTTAATAGATCAGACAATTCCGCTCACTACAATATATTAAATGTTTATTTTAAAAAATATTTTTATTTTATTTATTGGCAAGGGGGTAAATTAAACTTGTATTGGGGGATAAGGTTTTTTTGTTTTTTAATACTTTTAAAAACATTTTTTTTTTTTTAAGTAAAACATGCCATAGCATAGATCAGTGTTATCGACGATCTATGTATAGAGCCTGCCTGAGAGCCGACTCTATGCATAGAACGCCACACCGACCGGACGGAGGTAAGAGGCTTACTCCCGCCCGTCAGTACATGCAATCGGGACCCCTGTCCCGATCACTCATTGACAAATGCTTGTTCTGTCACTGAGTACCTTAAACGCCGCTATAGATTATTGCTATATGCAGGATTGCAGCTGTCTCTCATTACCCTCAGCTCCAGGGACAGATGTGTGCGGGGCCACTCTCGCTGCAGCGGTCCCGCACACATTAAACCCCTTCAGTGTCAGGAAAGTGCATATACATTCCTGCTGCGTTTCGCATGTATCTACTTTTTTTTCTTTTTTTTTTTTTTTTTTTTTTTTTTAAATGGAGCATGCCCAGAAGAAGGAGACCCAAGGGAAAAAAAAAAAAAAAAAAAAAAACAGATCACATTATCTTTCCCACAGACAGTCTGGAAAAAAATGAATTATGTTAAAACAGGCATAAACTGATGCAACCTTTTTTTTTTTCTTTTTAAGGATTATTACATATGGATCCTGCTAAATAAAAAACCCGCTCTGAACTGCCGCGATCCCGGATGCTTTCTGCAGCCCGGGACTGTGGCTATTAGCGGGCACGGCTTTTTAAATGCAGCTGTTAAAAAGCTGTTTCTCCAGTCCCCGATGGTCTAGTGTGTGGGGGTCTAGTGTTTGGGGTTGGACGTGGAGGAGCGATCCCCACATCTGAGTCGGGGTCTGCGCCGTAGTGGCGCTAATCCCGGCTCGGCATTCTATTGCTTTTGGCTGCAGCAGCCAAAAGCAATAGAACATTGATCTCATGGATCTATGCAGTATATCTATACTGCATAGATCTCAATGAGAGATCAGTGTAGTTATACTAGAAGTCCCCCAGGGGAAATGTTTTATTATTAATAAATAATCCCCTCCCCTAAGAAAAGTTAGAATCATAGATCAATGAGATCAGGTTTTCATTTTTTAAAAGCCATAAAGTAAAATAAATTATGCAAGTTACATATTGTTGTAATCGTAACAACTTGAGGAACATATATAACAAGTCAGTTTCACCCCAAGACAAACGGCGTAAACACGAAACCTCCCCAAATTTAAAAAGTGCGTTTTTTTGTTCAATTTCACCCCACATTTAATTTTTTTCCTGGTTTCGCAGTATACTTTATGCAAAAGTTAAGCCTGTCATTGCAAAATACAATTAGTGGCGCAAAAAATAAGGGCTCATGTGGGTTTCTAGGTGAAAAAAATGCAAGCGCTATGGCATAAGGAAGAAAAAAACTACGAAAATGCAAAAATGGAAATTGGTCCGGTCTTTAAGGGGATAAAGTGTCACTGTCATTATAACTTTCTAAATCTTAATCAACAGTAGATGTGATATAAAGCAATTGCAATTTACATTCATTATTTTTTATTTTTTTTTGTTATAGAAAACATGGCCCTTCCTGTTTTTTGATACTTTTTTTTTCTCTCTCAAGAAACAGGAAAGAGTCAGAAAACAGGAAGTCCTGTGTATCCCAGGCCATCTGAGCGCTCACAGGGAGAAGGCAGTCATGTGACGGATGGACACATTGAGCCGTGACTCTCTGTAGTGGCTGTGATTCCTCTGTTTATTCTGTTTTATTCAACCAGCACAAGTCAGAAAATCTGCCTTTAGGAGACTGGACCTGGATTTCTGGTAAGTTCAGCTTTGTTTTACAGCAAACAAAAAAATAACGAATGTATATTGCAAACTTGCTTTATATCACATTTATTGTCGGTTTAGATTTTAAAAGTTATCACGACAGTGACACTTTAAGGAATTACTTTTCTGTTTCACTTAATTTACTTAGGTGCTGCTACAAATCAGAAATACCCACCACCTATGGCTCTTAGGGCCCTATTACACCAGCAGATTATCTGACAGATTTTTTTGAGCTAAAGTCAGTAATGGACTATAAATAGAGAACAGGTAATAAAGGGAAGACTAATATTTCTACTCTTTTCAAATCCATTCCTGGCTTTGGCTTAAAAAAAAATCTGTCAGATAATCTGCTGGTGTAATAGGGCCCTTAGACATTATAATTTATTTACCTCCATGGCCGCATTAACAGCAGTGTCCGAGCCAATGCTGAAATCAGTCCCTGGTACATTGTTGCTAATAGTTGCAGGGATAACACACATGATGATGCAAAGTTCTTCATATTGTTCCCGGGCCTCAACAAGCTGCAACACTCCTTCATATGCCTAAACAATGAAAAAAAAAATGTTCTTAATGAAAATATAACATAATGCAGCACCAGCGTGGATTTATAGTAATCTCATTTGTAAATAGAGTTCTTACAAACCACATTCTCTATAGTTAAACTTATCGAACTATCCACATACATTTTATGTATATTTTATATGCCAAATTATCAATATCTGTGACCAGTTTAGGAAATGGGCAAAATTTTATAAACTGTTTATATAATTTATAGATGCCATAATGTGTAATACTTTATTTTTCTACAAAGACAAAAGTATTTAAATAAGTACCTGACGCAGTAAGGTTGAGGTTGGACAACTTTGTTGCACCTTTATACCTCCCTCATCGAATATTAAACCAGGCATCAGAAACCTGGCATTAGAATGTGTGAATCCTCCGATACAAATGTAAGATTTTTTTTCTCCTCCAGAAGTAGTAGTAGCAGCAGCAGCTGCTGTGTTTTTAACCCTTCCAGCACCAGTGTCTCTGTCTCTCTTACCCCTTAGTAGTAGTAGCAGCAGCGTCACCCCTGTCCCTCATTTGTAATGATTACAGAAGCAAGTTCCCACCTAATGACAGCCAGGTCTGCCCTTTCTCTTCTTAAAGGGGTTATCCAGGCTAAGAAAAACACCACTCTTGTCTTTAGTATGGGCGTGATTTTGCAATTTGGTTCCATTGAACTGAATAGACACGACCGTACCCACACTGGAAACAAGAGTTGTGCTGTTTCTGGAAAAAAACAGCCATGTTTTTTAAGTTTGGATAGCACCTTTAACTGACAGCAGGCCTCCACTTTTGCCAAAGAATTGTAACAAAATGTTCTTTCCCCATCGCTCTGCCTCCAAGACAGAACTACCAAACTCCCACATGCTCCCGAGATGCATCTGACTGCCTCTGTGTACTCTCTGCTTTTATCAGGAGCAGTGAGTGATCATCTGTGCTACAGTTGGTGGAGCTGGATGATGTGAGTTACAGCACTCAGCCCCATGCATACAGCAGCAGGATGAAGCACCAGACTGTGGAATTCACAAACTGAAGGAAAGAAGGTTGTGATCATATGGATGCAGGTGAGATTCATGAAATGAGTACAGACACTCCAAATCTAATGGGTGAATAAATAAAAATGTCAGTTTTCTGTCCTTTGCTGAATAGCTAAAATGTCTCAATAAAAGACTGTGTGGATTTTGTGTATAGCAGTGCTCCAATTTTCTATAGCATTATTTACCTCAAATCCACCAATGACCAAAAGAGCGTGGATACTATATTTTCTTATGTTTTCCACAATGCTCTGCATACACGCCTTCGGAATTGTTCTTAAAAAAGGTAAAATGGCAACAAAAAAAATGTAATTAGCTAAAGCCCATTTAAAAAGGTATCATGTCCATGGCTATGAATGCTACTATAATCAGAAACGGAAGCAAAGCTGTTAAGAAAGTTTCAGATCTACCTCCTGTTTTCTTAATGGTTTAAGCTCTCCCTTACACTTTAGGGTTATGTTTATTTTATTCATATTATGGTAGATTTAAAAAGGCCCAGAAACAGCTATGTTATGTCTCAGAAATGGTTCAAAAAAAGGGCTGTTTACCAAATGAATCAAATGGGAAAATGATGATTAGTTCACATTCAGTTTAATTGTACAGACGTAACTTTCATAGGCCCAAAATTGAGGTGGTTATCCAGGATTAGAAAAAGCCGCTTTCTTCCAAAAACAGTGCCACACCTGTCCCCAGGTTGGGTGTGGTAATACAACTCATCACCATTCACTTCTATGGAAAAATGCAATACAGATGCGTGCAATGGATAATTTGGAGAACTCCAGTCGAAGGGTTGGTTTATCATGATCTCCCCCCTAGAGTTTGTATACAGCAATAAAATAGAATCTCCTTTTGTGTTTTAATTTAGGTTGCTTCAATAAAATTCATATATTTTTATATACTTTGGATGTGCTTAGAAATTTCTCTCAGGCTTTTTCTCCATTTTCATTTTATGCTTTATTGTTTCTAAATTAGCTCGCACTCCTATTTATATATTTTTGTATTGTAGTGTGCACTTGCAATCTTGCCCACACAGGAAATGAAACAATACAAGGGGCAGAATAATTCTGCAGAAATTCACAGTGGTAAAAAATAATATATCAATTTATATAATTCAAGAAATAAAACCAGTATAAATAAATGTACGTTCACATAAGAAAAAAATAAATTAATATAAAATGACATTATCAAAAAAATTTGAATTCAAAATGAAAAAATAAAAATGAACAATGTCTCATCGCAATGTGTATAAAACCATATATGTAATTAGCCACTTATTGCAATGTTCTGTTGCGGTGCAGGGCCCTTGCTTGCCGCATATCAAAAGGTAATTGCCTTATTTTGTTCTTATTTCATAACTCAATATGTAGGATCTTCTCTCTATATAATATAATATTATATACATATTAGTGGTGCCTTGGATTACGATCATAATTCGTTCCGGGACCGTGCTTGTAATCCAAATCCACTCTTATACCAAAGCAAATTTTCCCATAAGAAATTATTGAAATGTAGACAATTGGTTCCACACCCCAAAAATCATTTTATAATCATTATAGCAGCAGTGTATAGAGCTGAGTGTGAGTGCAAGCACATTATAGCAGCAGTGTGTATAGCTGATTGTGAGTGCAAGCACATTATAGCAGTAATGGAGAGGATGGGAAACACAAGGACTGATAGAGACTGCAGGGAGCATAAAGGAATGAGCAGGGCAGATGTGGACACAGTATAGCAGCACTCTCTGTCCCGGGAGAGAGGGGTTAAAGCTATAAAGAGATTACCCCCACAGTCCTGTCCCCTGATGCAAGCCCCAGCCTGAAGTGGATCTGCTATAAATTGGAAGGTGAGAGAGACTTCCTGGGTCAGAGTACAGTGCTGTAGACCCCGCTATGCAGGCCATGCCCCTCCCCCACTCACGCTCCCACCCAATACCAGGAGCTCTTAAACCAAAGCAATGCTCTTAAACAAAGTCACAATTTTGAAAAACTGTGAGCTCTTCTTGCAAAACGCTCTTAAACCAAGTTACTCTTAAACCAAGGTACCACTGTATATATATATATATATATATATATATATATATTATATATTATATATTATATATATATATATATATATATAGTAAGGAGATATTATATATATATATATATATATATATATATATATATATATATATATATATATATATATATATATATATATATATATCCTTACTATATATATATATATATATATATATATATATATATAATTCACTTGTATTTCATTAAGGTTATGTCGTAGGTTATGTTTGTATGTTACACCTCACACCAGTCTCTGCAGCTGTACGGGCTTGTAGCGGTACGATCTTTGTTCAATGGCCGTTTGTTATGCTGCCACCCTGTGATTATGCTTTCGACGGCACGGCATCTGCTTGCTGGGAGTTGAGGATGGTATCTCTCCCACTTAGTGTGCTTAGATCGGGATTGCACTTACTTGAATGGATTACCGGGTTTGTGCCTGAATGGATTATATCCCGTGTTCTGCATGTAACTCATGCAAGTTATTTGAAGAGCATAGGGGGCGTCCCCCCTTCTGCCATTGGATAAGTTCTTTTTGTGTGCAGTGCACTCGCGCATGCGCGTGAAAGTTCAGAGTGAGTAACAGTTATTGCGATATGCTATTATAATAGTGGCTAATATTCTGTAGAACTGCAACCCTTTAGACGCGTTTCAGGATGGTTCTACGTATGCTTTCCTCAGTAAAGAATGTTGCAGTGCAGTGTTAACACATACATCTGTCAAGTGTTTTTAGAGAGCCTACCAATTTTTCTATATTTGTTTATCGATAGCAGCACAGGTTTTGTAGGGTGCAGAACCAGGTAGTGCACTAAAGACACGACATTAATCAACTAATATCCTCTGACCCTAGATTGAGCTCACCACTTTTTTTTTTATAAAGAATAATATATGCTATACATAAAATGTAGGCATTATAGAAGAATATTGATGAACCATAGGAATAACCTATATACTAAATAGGACATTACATAAGGGTGCTCCATGGGTATAAATGTGACATATGGAATTATGAACGTATATGTATCCTCCTCTCCAATGATGTACCCACCATCCATACACACTATAAGTGATCTCAACCCACTAATACAATGCTGCATACATGTAAAGATAGTTAAAGCGACTCTGTACCCTCAATCTCCCACACCCAAACTGCTTATACCGTCAGATAGCTGATTTTAATCCAAGATCTGTCCTGGGGTCTGTTCGGCAGGTGATGCAGTTATTGGGGGAGTCCATTAAGATTGGGAAGGGCATCCAATATGCCCTGAGAAATGTGGGTGGGAGGGAGCTGGGTAGAGGAGCAAGGAGCAGCAGAGGAGACAAGTGGGTAGTGTAGGAGTCCTTGGGACTGGAAAGGTCATTGTGAGAACCCTGATGAGTGGTGGTCCTGATGGTTGATGGAATAAAACAGGAACTGTTATTCTGATGGTGTTGCGTATTTGGCTTGAAAGTGGTATATTTATTGGGTCAGTGGGAACCTTGGTAGATTGGAGCAGATGATGCAGAATAAATAGGTGGTTCCACAGTGCCATGAGAAGAGATCCTTTTGATGGTATTGGATGGTACTTTAGAATTTTTTTCAAGGTTTGAGACAGAATTTGACATTGTCCTGGTTAAGTTAGAGAGCTTGTTGTCTGGAATCTTACGTTTGTTGTTGTTATCCCATTTTTATATTCAGCCACATTAGAATCATCAGTGTTTTGGAGAAGAGGGTTGACGCAGATTGCCATCTAGCATTAAAATTAATATAATCAGGAAAGGTAGATCTCACCCGCAACCTTAAAACCCTAGGTAGAATGTTCTCAGATATATAAACAAGTAGGAAAGACCTGTCCAACTGATTATGTATTTCCAACATCTTAGACAACTGTAGTTTGGTTGTGTTACTGATAGATATTATTTACTTTATTTATTCTGTTTCACAGGCCCCCTTAATGGGAGCATCCCCTTTTAATACTCCAGCCAGCCCTTTGTAAGCCCCTTATTGGGTTTCAGGTGCTCCACTGGATAAATCTGTACCCCAGAAGTGATATGCACAAAGTCCAAGTGGCTTCAAGGTGAGTCTTGAGTATACATCTACTTCCTTTCTATTATTGCCAGCAAAAATAGGCCTCTTGCCTAATTTTTTTTCTCTCCCTTTACAAACTGAAGGCAAGAGTGGCGCTGTCTAAGGAAGAAAACAGCCATGTTTTTCTAGTCCTGGATAACTCCATTAAGTGCAATTGACTGCTTGCTGGCTGTATACATAAGATATACACGAAGGGCGTACCGAAACGTGCGTTGGGGTGTTCATGTGGGTAAGGGAGCTGCATGGTTCATCTGCATGATATTTCTACTCTTTACTACACGCTCTATTTTGCTTCCAAGGTGATTATTAGCTGATACTAGCACTTTGCATCTTACCTCTTTACTTCTTCACCTCAAGCTAATACTTTCTGTTTAATATCTGTTCTACATCTTATGTAATATAACAGTGGTGTAGATAGGGTACACCCACCAATCAGTAGTATAGGGAACCTTCGCTAGAAGTACAGAAATATGAAATATGAAGGTATAGCTTAAAATATAACTTTTATTAAGATCAAGATAAAATAAAATCCACAATTAAATAGGTCCCATCCGGGACTAGTGTAATCAAAAAAGATCTCCTAGAGTGACTAAAGATCCACTAGGTCATAACGTAGCTAGCCTCTGAATTAGGTTATGTATGCCAATAGTAGTTCAGAGGTCCAACAGACCGTATGAGTGGAAAAGATTCAGTCACTCTTTTAATCCAAAAAAACACACTTGTGTCGCAGAAGAGTCACCAACTAGGCTAAAAAGCCAAATATCTGTCAGTGAACCAACCACACAAGTGCCCAAATGCCGTACACCTCACCCTACGCGTTTCTGTCACTGATACAATGTGACGTCATCAGGGGCAAATGAGGTAACAGGACATAGTACAGCAAAACATACACACCCACAACATTGGTTAATTTATTAATATGGTGAACAATGTGTAGATAAGAGGACTGCCTGTGGCAGGTAATTACTCACTGTTACCCTTTAAGGAAGACCAACGGACTACATGTCCCAAAAGACAGTGGCCAAAGGAGGGGCATCTATCCTAATGGTCAATGTAAACAGGTGAGTATTAACAGTCAATACAGCGCCTACAAGCAGACCTCTATCCGGAGACCAGAACCGCTCTCATCATCCTGCAGTGGCAGAATGCAAGGATGCATGAGAGCGGTTCTGGTCTCCGGATAGAGGTCTGCTTGTAGGCGCTGTATTGACTGTTAATACTCACCTGTTTACATTGACCATTAGGATAGATGCCCCTCCTTTGGCCACTGTCTTTTGGGACATCTAGTCCGTTGGTCTTCCTTAAAGGGTAACAGTGAGTAATTACCTGCCACAGGCAGTCCTCTTATCTACACATTGTTCACCATATTAATAAATTAACCAATGTTGGTGGTGTGTATGTTTTGCTGTACTATGTCCTGTTACCTCATTTGCCCCTGATGACGTCACATTGTATCAGTGACAGAAACGCGTAGGGTGAGGTGTACGGCATTTGGGCACTTGTGTGGTTGGTTCACTGACAGATATTTGGCTTTTTAGCCTAGTTGGTGACTCTTCTGCGACACAAGTGTGTTTTTTTGGATTAAAAGAGTGACTGAATCTTTTCCACTCATACGGTCTGTTGGACCTCTGAACTACTATTGGCATACATAACCTAATTCAGAGGCTAGCTACGTTATGACCTAGTGGATCTTTAGTCACTCTAGGAGATCTTTTTTTATTACACTAGTCCCGGATGGGACCTATTTAATTGTGGATTTTATTTTATCTTGATCTTAATAAAAGTTATATTTTAAGCTATACCTTCATATTTCATATTTCTCTACATCTTATGTATGCGTTGCCTCCGTTATTTTTGTCTATTGCATGATGCATATGGCACTTTGTGATATATATGATTCGCTGGCTAAAGCATGTTGTCTGTTTTTTATTTAATTCATGCATGAACTGTGTGGCTTCCCTTTCCCTTTGTTGTGCTGTTTGGTTTGTGTTGTCGTCCTTGTGGTATTAAAAAAGATTTTATGAATTTTTGTCTTATTAATCATGTTTTCTATATAATTGTGTTAATAAACTTTAGGCTCAGATGTTTCTTCTATATGAGGAATTTTCTTTTTGGGTTGATATTTGTTTTTTGTGCTTCTGAGCAGTTAGAGTACATTTAGAGATGAGTGAACCTCGAGCATGCTCGAGTTGATCCGAACCCGAACTTTCGGCATTTGATTAGCGGTTGCTGCTGAAGTTGGATAAAGCCCTAAGGCTATGTGGAAAACATGGATATAGTCATTGGCTGTATCCATGTTTTCCAGACAACCTTAGAGCTTTATCCAAGTTCAGCAGCCCCAGCTAATCAAATACCGAACGTTCGGGTTTGGATCAACTCGAACCCGAACCTGGTTCACTCATCTCTAAGTACAATACTCTGATTTATTGTTTAGCAAAATAATTTTTTGGGTCTAATAAGTTAACTTTTTTTGATCTTTAATAAAAAAATATGCTCTGCAACTTAATCAGTCCAAGACAAACATTTTCAGATATTTCTACATACCTTTTTGTTCCTAACATTGATCCACCACGACCAAGCCATCCAGCAACATCATGCCAATCTACTTCATTAATCTAGGAAATAAGTAAACATGAAATACTGGTTTACAACAAATGAATGTTTAAACAACTCTGTTCACACCACAATTTGTGGACTTAGTTGGGATGGCTGGGATGTATCCCACAGTATTGGCATAGAGTGAGATCTATCCTGTTAAAACTGATATGGGACATTACCTGTCCTTTTGACAGCCCTTCAAATCCATCATTTACAGTGTAGATCTTGTGTCCCTCAGAAATACCAATCCTCACCGCAGACCGAACAGCAGCATTCATTCCAGCAGCTGGAGCACCCACATTGAGAATTGCAATACTGAAGTTGCTCTGAATTTAAGAAATATCAAAACTTACTAAATTCACCACTTGCATTAAATCTCCCAGTAGCAAAAGTTAAATAAAAAATGAAATTATAATACAACTGAAGAATTATCACATACCTGAAAAGAACCATTCATTATGCTATTTTCATCTATACTGCATGTCATCTACGTAGGGGATCTAACCCAACGCCACTCACAACTACCCATAACTGTTTTAGATTTAAAGTGTTACTGTCGTGAATTTTTTTATTTTTTTTTGCAGAAATCAATAAGAAACTTTGTAATTGGGTTTATTAGCCGAAAAATGCATTTTTATTATGAAAAAGCAGTTTGAAGCTCTCCCCCCTGTCTTCATTGTTCTCCTATGGAGAGAGCTAAATAAAACACCAAAACAGGACAACAAAGAGTTAATCTACAAATACCTCACCCTTTATCTCCTCTGACAGTCAGCACTGACCTCTCTGACCTCTGATTACAGCGTTCACCCAGCTCTGTGCCTGTAATCTTCTGTTATCTGCTTTCTGCTGTCGGTTAACTCCCTTCTCCCTCCTCCTCTCTCTAGACTAGACTGGGTACGTCTGATGCAACAAGTCACAATTTCCAGGGGGCATTTATTAATTTCGGTTACTAATGCTATGTTTACTCGGCACGATAATTCGCCTGATCGTACAATTAACGTCTTCGAAGTAAAGATTTTTCTTTTATAACAATCAGCGTTTAGACGGAACGATATATTATACGGAAAATTCGTTTTGTGATCGCTTAATCCTATCTCGCACATAGGTAACATAGGTGAACGACTGTTTACATGGAACGATCTGTGAATTTTTTTGCTAACGACGATTCAAGAACACGTTCAAAGACCAAAATGAACGATTTCTCGCTCGTCGTTCGTTGCGTTTACACGTACGATTATAGTTCAAATTCGCACGATAATCTTTCTGTGTAAACGCAGCATAAGAGGCGCTCAGGGCACAGAAAAAGGCGCAGATCATGTTAAATAAGGAGCAGGTGGAAGCCATGGCTGTTCCCGCTGTGCCGCATCTATGCCTGTCTATCTCATGAGCAGGGGTTACAGCTGTTGTGCGGCAAAGAGAAGATACGCCTTCTACGTAGCATACGCCAACAGCACAACAATGATAAATGTGCCCCAGTGTGTGTACTAGTGGCAAACAGCCCAGTCCTGGCCCTAAACCCTAAAGGGGGCTCAATAACTATAAAAGCACCAAAATCACCTTGTGACCTCTGAATGGTTAATCTAATATTGAAAGTTGAAACATTTTTGAGGTGATAGGTATACTTTAGGCATAAAAAAGATGGCCAAACAAGGTAGGACACAAACAGGTGAGAGTGGCTAGTAGGTAATTGGCATTACCTTCTCTTCAGCTGGCTTCTGATGTGCAAGCAGCTTGTATATGTTCCAGTTATTTTCAAAGCTCCTATAAAGAGATTTATCATAGGCTTAATAATGTTTTTTTCCACTACAGGAGAAGCAAAAACACGTATAATTCACTCCAGGTACAGCACCAAAACCTGGACAGCTTGCAATATACTATCTATAGGGAGTCATTCTATTTATGGCTGGTTCAGTTAGGTTATACCTTTCCTGTTAGGACTAAAGTTTAACATATTATATAAGCTGGAGTTAAAATTATTACATGACCCCAGTTAAGGGACAGGATTCAGCCAGGTACCAAAGCTTTTCCAATATTGTTGTCAAAATAGCCACTGCTCGCGTCCCAGCGGCAGCTACTGTTAACTCTGAGCTGGATGTAGTAAGTGACATCACATACTTGTAGCTTTACATGTGAAAGGATACCTGTCACCCCCGCGTGCTGGGGTGACAGGCTCCCGACCCCGTTAGAGCACCCTATACTTACCTAATCGCGCCGGGTCCCGCTTCCTGATGCGGTCTGGTCACGGAGATTTCCCTGTGTTTCCCCCCACCCACACCAGACCCGGAAGTGTAGTGTTCTATACATACCTGCCTGTAGCCGACCCCCGTCCGCCATCTTGTGCCATGACATCTTCGGACGGACGGCTGAACCGCTCCGACCGCCCCTAGTGCCGGCCGCCCTCTGTCGCGTCATCAGCTACTCAGCCGTGATTGGCTGAGCATAACTGTGCTCAGCCAATCACGGCTAAGCAGCTGATGACGTGTGTCGCGTCATCAGCTGCTCAGCCGTGATTGGCTGAGCATAACTGTGCTCAGCCAATCGAGGCTGAGCAGCTGATGACGCGGCAGAGGAGAGGAGGAACGCTCCTGATGACGGAATCTATTATGGTCATGGGATCAGGATAGATGGATAACGATGCAAGAGTTTTTTAACTCACATGATTTCAGTTTCATAATGCATAATGGGATGTATCATACAGGTTGATCTTTAAGAGAGATGTAACCGCGCCCTGTGTACAACATGCATGGAGTCTACTGAAGACTCTTAGCACGAGTAGCATTCCCCAATGATGAAACGGTCAGCTGGATGGTGTATAGATCCCACTAATAGACATTTAATCATGCAAACCGCAACCCACAAGGGCGGGATATTTATGGCGTTTTAAACCTGAACAGGAACCGTTTAGACAGGGACACCATACACGTGTTGAGCAACATATGCAGCACTGACACTATTTGCTGCTATTATTTACCCACAAACGGAGCAAATAATGCTTTTTTTATGTCTTCTGAGGATTTCCCCAATGGGATTCAAATGCATGGAGAATAAAAAAATTGTTTATTTGGCAGCCACTGTTGTTTTTGTATGGTAATTTAAGGTGTAGGTGAGGGCTAGAGCAGTGAAGTTGCCCTTTCAAGGGTGGGAACTGTCTGGAGGGTGAGGTGTAGGGCTCTATTAGGGTATGGCAGCCATATATTCAGTACATATATGTATCCTCCTCTCCAATGATGTACCCACCAGCCATACACACTATAAGTGATCTCAACCCACTAATACAATGCTGCATACATGTAAATATAGTTAAAGTGACTCTGTACCCCCAATCTGCCCACCCCAAACCACTTGTACCTTCAGATAGCTGCTTTTAATCCAAGATCTGTCCTGGGGTCCGTTCGGCAGGTGATGTAGTTATTGTCCCCCAAAAAATTTTTTAAAACTTGCAGCCCTGTGTCAAACTGGCGTGGCCTAGAGTGTCTGTGCATTTGGCTGCCACAACCTCTCTGTCCCTCTTCATTAGGAATGCCCCAGGCAGGTATTCTCCTATTCATCAGCTGTGTGAACACTGCACATGGGCTCGATGGTTAAGGCACCTGTGCAGTGTTCACAGCAGAGGAATAGGAAAAATCCTGCCAGTGGCATTCCCAATGATGAAGAGGGTGGGGAAGAGGGACGGAGGGGTGGTGCAAGGTTAGGGCACAGATACTCTAGGCCACGGCAGTTTGACTCAGGGCTGCAAGTTTAAAAGTTGTTTTTTAGGACAATAACTGCATCCCCTGCCGAACGGACCCCAGGGACAGATATTGGATTAAAAGCAGCTATCCGAAGGTACAAGTGGTTAGGGGGGGACAGATTGTTGGTACAAAGTAGCTTTAAACAAAAAAAGAAAAAGGAAAACCAAAACAAGTAGATTTCTACTTTACCTTCCTCGTAACTGAATTGCTTCCTCGAATTTTTTCTCTTCCATAGCTTTTTGTACATCTTTAGTCTAAAAAAGAATTACATTGCAACATTACTATAATACCTGAATTGTATAAATATATATTTCTTAATGTACTAGTTTTCAGGCTAAAGAGGGGAATATTAATAGCATAACAACAGGAGAAAAGAAAACGGACAGGAAGGGGGGGGGGGGGGGGGGTATGATAGGGAGTTGATAACAGAAGAAACATTGCAAATTATTGTTACTGAAAGAAATTGGTATAGCTGGGTTCAGACTACATTTTTGCAGTGGATTTATGTGCATCCATTTTGATCTGTTTTTCCATTGACTTCCATTAAAAGAAAAAAAAAGCTCAAAACGCATCTTTTTTTAACGTACACAAAAATGTGTTAAACTACGTTTTTGTGAAACAATTCACTTGTTTTCATGAGTTATTACACATTTTTCACATACTCAAGAGTGCTGCCGTCATATCTATTGGACTGTATACATTCCAGCGGTGGACCCAGGTGGGACAGCTTTTGATTTATCCTGAGTGCTGCAAGTTTTTCTGATAGATAGAAGAAAAAAATGGCAGCACATCTATACATCTGTTCACACTGCATGTAGCTAAAGCACAGACAAACATACAGAAAGTGCAACAGTAACCCACAGGTGCAAGCGCCTACCATATATACCCTCCCCCCCCCGGCGTACACACGATAAAAACTTGTTCTGTAAGTATTAAAAATGAGGATCTTAGCAAACCATTGATCAAGCAGAGTGTACCATGTCACCACGTTAAGGTGTCCTCAGAGACAAGGTCCCTACTCATTTTAACACCAGCAATGGCCTCTACTGGGCTGAATAAGCCTACTACAACTGGGCAGATAGGATCCAAATGATCTTTTTAAAGCACCCTTGGGACATGTGTGAAGTGCAAGCCAACAGGAGGTACCCCCCCATACATTAACCCCTTAAGGTCAAAGCCTATTTTCGTTTTTGCGCTTTTGCTTATTCCATTTTAAGTTTAAAAGTCCATAGTGCTTGCATTTTTTCACCTAGAGACGTATATGAGCGCTTATTTTTTGCGAAACCAATTGTACTTTGCAATGACAGGCATTATTTTTCCATAACATATGCTGCGAAACCGGAAAAAAATCATTTGCGCTGTCAAATTGAAAAAAAAACGAATTTGTTTTGATTTCGGGGAGTTCTGCATTTACGCCGTCCGTCCTATGGTAAAACTGACTTGTTATGCATGTTCCTCAAGTCGTTACGATTACTATGATATATAACATGTATAACTTATATTGTATCTGATGGCCTGTAAAAAATTCAAACCATTGTTAACAAATATACGTTCCTTAAAATCGCTCCATTCCCAGGCTTATAGCGCTTTTATCCTTTGGTCTATGGGGCTGTGTGAGGTGTCAGTTTTTGCGCCATGATGTGTTCTTTCTATCGGTACCTTGATTGCGCATATACGACTTTTTGATCGTTTTTTATTAAATTTTTTCTGGATTTGATGCGACCAAAAATGCGCAATTTTGCACTTTGGAATTTTTTTTGCGCTGACGCCGTTTACCGTGCGAGATCAGGAATGTGATTAATTAATAGTTCGGGCGATTACGCGCGCGGCGATACTAAATGTTTATTTATTTATTAATTTATATTTATAAAATGGGAAAAGGGGGGTGATTTGGACTTTTATTAGGGGAGGGGATTTTTTATCAATAAAAACACTTTTTTACTTTTTTTTTTACTGTAACTAGAAGCCCCCCTGGGGGACTTGTATATAGACAGCACTGATCTCTCAGAGATCAATGCTGTGTATATACACAGCAAAGATCGATTAGATCGGTCATAGATTACTATGGCCTGCTGCAGGCCATAGCAATCTATTGTCGTGCCGGGATCAGCGTCATTCCGACGCTGAGGCCCGGCACGGGCAGAAGAACGGATCTCCCCCCCCGCGATCGCATCGCGGGGGGGAGATCCGTCCCACTAGACACCAGGGACGTGAGGTCTGAAGCCTCTAAGTGCAGCTGTCAGGTTTGACAGCTGCACTTAGAGGCTTAATTAGCCGGCGCGGCAACGGGACCCGCGCCGGCTAATAGAGGCACTGCCCGGCTGCACGTGTCAGCCGGGATCGGCGCCGTTCAGAGCGGGGTCCCGGCGGGACCCCGCTCTGAACACCCCGAGCGGCACCATGACGTATCAGATACGTCATGGGTCGCTAAGGGGTTAAACAGAAAAAAAAGGAAAAATGGCAGCAGCTCTATGCCTCTGTTCACACTGCAGGTTGAACGCTGCATGTGGCTAAAGTACAGACAAAAATACAGAAAGTGGTGACATGGTACACTAAGTTTGTTCAAATAGTAATTGCTAAGATCCTCATTTTTTAATATCTACAGAGCAGGTTTTTATAGTGTGTACACTGGGGGGAGTATATACGGTAGGCGCTTGCACCTGTGGGTTGCTGTTGCACTTTCTGTATTTTTGCAGATAGATAGAAGATAGACAAACAGATGATAGATAGATCCAGTAGGAAACATATCTATCAGCTCATCACATATCTTGAATTGTACGCACACATGTACGATCCAGACATGAGAACACAACCAGCTGACTCTTTTTAATGTCTAAAAGTTTATTATGTACACCACTATTATATGTAGGCAGAAATTGTCTGGTTAAAAACATAGTTGCCTTCTTCCAAAAACAGCCCCATACCTGCCCTTAGGTTGTGTGTGGTATTACAACTTTGATACATTCACAAACTGAAGAGCAGGATGGTGCTGTGTCTGGGAGAAGGCAGCTATGTTTTTTTTTTATCTTTGAGAACCCCTATAGTTTTTGCACAGCTTTATCTAAGAAAGCCCACTCAGACTTACTACAATTCCCATCATGCCTGGACAGCCAAAGCTTTAGCTTTGGCTGTTTAGGCATGATGGGAATTGTAGTTTTGCAACAGCCAGAGGGCCTAGGTTTGACACCCCTGGTCTACAGAATAGTGAAACGAAAGAAAGACCTTCCACTTGGTGAAGAATTTTTCTGCCGACACAGTTCCAGTTCTCAGTCTCAAAACACGGGATAGCCAGATATCTCTAGCCTGTTGCCAACGGGGTGCCTCCATGATGGGGAGAGCACCACACCACCCTGATAAATAACCCCTTAAGTCCCACTCGGTTGCGAGTATTGGAACACAGACAGGAAAAAAACAAGGTGGCCCCTTTTGTCAATGTCTAACTCAAGGTGCGAGTATTGCGATCATGACAAGGGCTTACAAAGGCAGGCCTCCACCCACAGACAGCCGTTTCGGGGTATTTGCCCCTCGTCAGTGTGGGGTAGGATTCTGGCTAGTTGGGGCAATTACAAATCAACCAACAAAACACAGTAATCACTGAACTCAAGGAAAACAGCGAAAAAAAACTCCAATGAAGTACTCAAGAGTCTCCACTGATGCCGCCAAAAATTTAAATATGCAAAACAAGAGTCCGTGGAGCCTCAGTTACGAGTCTCAAAACACGGGATAGCCAGATATCTCTAGCCTGTTGCCCAACTAGCCAGAATCCTACCCCACACTGAGGAGGGGCAAATACCCCGAAACGGCTGTCTGTGGGTGGAGGCCTGCCTTTGTAAGCCCTTATGATCGCAATACTCGCACCTTCAGTTAGACATTGACAAAAGGGGCCACCCTGTAGTTTCCCTGTCTATGTTCCAATACTCGCAACCGAGTGGGACTTAAGGGGTTATTTATCAGGGTGGTGTGGTGCTCTCCCCATCATGGAGGCACCTCGTTGGCAACAGGCTAGAGATATCTGGCTATCCTGTGTTTTGAAACTCGTAACTGAGGCTCCACGGACTCTTGTTTTGCATATTTAAATTTTTGGGGGCATCAGTGGAGACTCTTGATTGAGTACTTCATTGGAATTTTTTTTTCGCTGTTCTCCTTGAGTTCAGTGATTACTGTGTTTTGACAGTTCCAGTTCTGTCTGAGACAGTTCCTGTCTCTGACAGAGATGTCAGCAGAGAGCACTGTGTCAGACAGAAAGGAAAACACTTCCTGCAGAACATACAGCAGCTTATAAGTACTAGAACACTAAACATTTTTAAATACAAGTAAATTACACATTTATTTAACTTTCTGACACCAATTGATTTGAAATCAAAAGATTTTCGCTAGATAACCCCTTTAAGCCAGATACTAAAGCGCTGTTTCTATTTTCTGATTGCAATTTTTTCTGTGTTGCTAGGGTCACCTAATGCTGTACAGGTCACCTTCCAGCAGCCCCCTAGTTACTATCACGGACAGAACAGAAACTCTCAGCTTAGTTTTATGCCTTCCAAAATGAGAACGGCAAGATTTAATCTCCCCCCAAGATCTCCCCTCCCAAATAATTTTGCATTAATATGTTGTCCACCCACAGCTTTCCATCTTTCCAATATCAATTTATTATGGACTCTGCACTGTTTTGCTGTTATCTAGGTGCATTCACCCCCTACCAAACGCATAAAATCATCAAATCCTCTCAGTCCAACCAGTCACCACTCCCTGCTCCTGGCCCCCACCCTCCGAGATGGCATCACGTGTCCTCAGTCTTTTCAATGGGCTGGGAAATCGCTTCTAACCCAGTCCATTGAAGTGAGAGAAGACACTGACAGCTGCTGCTGATCAGTGTCTCCCGTCTCCCTCCCCCCAGGTCACCTTTGTGCCCCTGCCCCTGAGCTCACCTGTGGTCCCCACACTGTGCCCCCTGCAGCTCAAACCCCCCCACCCCACCCCACCCCCGGAGCAAAAGTTGCTGGCGGGGCGTGTACACGTCTCCCAGGTTGTTCGGTTTGCTCCCCCGGTGATTGGTACAGAGAGCCACCGCCAGCAGCACCCTTCTCCCAACACCATGCGCCAGCCCCTTCCCCCCAGACTCACCAGCAGCCCGGGGTATCCCCTGCACCCAGAAGTCAACCAGAACTTACCGGCCACGGCACAACTTTCTAAACATTGAAATGATTTTTTTTTAAAAAAGACAGCCAATCTAAGTAAACACAAAACACCAAAAATGATAAAACAAACAAACAAAAACACTTACCACTTGAACACACTCCATTAATGGCAGCCGCACTGACTGGTTACCAGACAGACTAACCACGCAGGCCGGAGTTTCGGCAGTTGCTTCCATCAAAGCAATTACTGCTTCCATACCCATTTTACTGCTCTGTCAAAAGAATTAAATAAAAACTGGACCTCAGTATGGACATGGCACAATATTCACACTGAGAAACAATTATGTTTGCAATGCTTTGCAGAATGGTTGATATGACCTATTTGAATTTATGCAGAAAGTGTACCCACCCCATATAATACCAGCGCTGTGGGTTTAGTCATCTCTATTTAAAATGATAAAACTAATGAAAAAGTAAAAAAAATATGTTGCTCATCAATTATATAATTTTATTTATGTTTCTTCTGCTGCAATCAAACACCTACATAGACTGGTCATAAAAGGCTATATGAGGGGAAAATCTGAGGATCCAACAAGACAGTCCAAAAGGAATACAGAGCACATCGCAGTAAGGCTGAGAGCTTTATTATTTGCCTCTATAAGGATTCTAACAAGAAAAAGAGCAGGTTATGAAGTTTCCAAATAAAGCTGGATCAGTACAACTCTGTCATAACCTGTCAGCTTAGTTACTCCACTCTCACAGACAGCAGAATAGCATTGTGACAGTCATGCTGTTTGCAGCGGTCTGTTGCTCATTCGGATATGTTTAGAAGTGGTTACCATTACTTTTCTATACTGATTCCTAATATAGCTTTTTGTAGCCGTTGCGTGGCAGTTTTTCATTGTTTAATGACACTTAATGAGAAGTATATTCAAATGTAATAGGAAGTATAAAGAGAGGACATCTTTTGGACCCACTTCTAGCTTTAACTAATATAACTGATTAAAAAATTTGAGCAAACCTGGATCTCCCTGTTCTGGTGTAGGCTCCTTGTATCATATTTTTAGTTTTTTTGGGAGCGCTTGCTTGTTCAGCAGTTTTGGCTAGAGGTAAGTGGACTGTCAATAACTGTTCTTAAAAGTTAATGTCCCCAGAGAACAGAAGGTCTGCCTTCTAAATCTGTTCCCTAAAGGCCTTAGGAAAAAACAAGCCAAACTACTGTTGCTTATATTGACTGCCACCAAATCTCTGATAGTCACCTATTGTGATCCCCCTATAGCCAACAGTGGGCTACACTAGTCTTCCCTTCCTTTATCCCTAGTTCTTTATCCCCCTACGTTTTGTCTTGTCCAGTCCTGTCGTGCTTTGTCTTTGTTCGGTTAGGCACTGGTTTGTGGTTCCCCCAATGAATATGGTTGCTGATATTGCCACTACAGTGTGATATGTTTTACTTTTGCACATTGTCAGGATTGCTTTCTATGCCTTCCTGAAATCCTTTGTTAGGGTGTCTTCAAACCTACCGGATCTGCAGCGGATTTCATGGTGCAAATTCGCAGTGAAATCAGCTGCCAGTTCTTTTCTATGAGAACATACTCGCAGCGGGATTGACATCAAGCTGCGAGTATGTAAGTTAACCCCGCCAGCCAGAGCATACTGCTTGCTACAGGGGTTCCCAGCTGGACGTCCCGCTCAGCCAATAAGTGCACTGTCCCGCCGCAGCCGTTGATTGGCTGAGCGAGACGTGCAGATGCCAGGAGCCCCGAAGCAAGCCTAAGCATGGAGCAGGTGCAGTTTGCTCAGGCCGGTGGGGGATTAATTTACATTCTTTTCTATGAGAATACATACTCGCAGCAGGATTGACATCCCTTTCGCAGCATGAAATCTGCGGCGAACCTGGTATGTGTGAAGCTGCCCTTAAAGGTTATTTGTGTACATTTCTGGGGCCTGGGGCCACTCTGCACACTACTCTTATTTCTAGACATGAACAAAGAAAACCTCTTGGATGATCAGGTATGCTGTTAAAGTGACTTTGTACCCACAATCTGACCCCCCCCCCCCCCCCAAACCGCTTGTACCATCAGATAGCTGCTTTTAATCCAAGATCTGTCCTGAGGTCTGTTCGGCAGGTGATGCAGTTATTGTCCTAAAAAAACAACTTTTAAACTGGCAGCCCTGTGCCCAACGGCCGTGCCTAGACTGTTGTATGCATAAGGCTGGCACAACCTCTCTGTCCCTCCTGCCCGCCCTCCTCATCATTAGGAATTGAGGCAGATTGTCTCCTATTCCTCACCTGTGTCAGCACGGCACATGGGCTGGATCGTTAAGACACCTGCGCAATGTTCAGACAGGAGAAAATGTTCTAGGGGCATTCCTAATGATGAAGAGGGTGGGGAGGAGGGACGGAGGGGTGGTGCAAAGTTAGGGCACAGATAATGTAAGCCACGGCCATTTGACAAAGGGCTGCCAGTTTAAAAGTGGTCTTTTAGCACAATAACTGCATCAACTGCCGAACAGACCCCAGGACAGATCTTAGCTGCTTTTAATCCATCTAAAGGTACAAGTGGTTTGGGGGGGACAGATCGTGGGTACAGAGTTTCTTTAAATTAGTGCTTACTAGCATTTAGACCAATTATAGTCCACTTCTGACTGCGCTGGTATTGGTTTTATTTTCGAAAAACAAACATGTCCTGCAAATTAAACATACAGTAAGTGTAAAACATGTGATGTAACGCAGGTTTAACTGCTTTCATTTACCAAGACACGGTCAAAGGCCGATGGTGTTCCTCCTCTCTGCACGTGTCCAAGAACAGTGACCCTAGTATCAAAGCCCAAGCGTCGAACGACCAGCTGTTCAGAAAGTGAAAACAAAAGGAAGCCATATTATTAAAAAAAAGACAGCACTTGCTATCCAACTCGATTCACTAAAGAAAAAAAAAACTGAAACTGGTTGTATCAAATAAACCAACTATAACGTAAGCCTGTCCA
Organism: Dendropsophus ebraccatus; assembly: GCF_027789765.1. Taxonomy (NCBI): domain Eukaryota; kingdom Metazoa; phylum Chordata; class Amphibia; order Anura; family Hylidae; genus Dendropsophus; species Dendropsophus ebraccatus. The sequence goes on along the minus strand of NC_091462.1, from coordinate 69,553,918 downwards.
AATGTGATGGTGTTGACTGCTATTTTCTTACCAATGGCAAACAAAAATGTATTAAAGGCTTGTAGATGTTGAGAATAGACCAAGATTACAGTGATATTAGAGAAGCTTTGGTTAAAACAAATCATGATAATCATGATAATTTTTGGCAATTGTTAATTGCTTGTGATACCTAAGATTTAATTATATTTATATCTATCATGATACTTTCAATAAATTCCTAATGGTGCATTTACACAGAGAGATTTATCTGACAGATTTTTTAAGCCAAAGCCAGAACCAGACTAAGTTGAGAGCAGGTCATAGAGGAAAGACTGAGATTTCTCCTCTTTTCAAATCCATTCCTGGATTTGGGTTCGAAAATCTGTCGGATAAATCTCTGTGTAAACACACCATTAAACAGACTTCTGTGTCAGATAATTTTACGATAGATGAAGAAATTCAAAACTCCAAAGAGAACAATCACCTAGTTAACAGCTTTCTACACATCAATTTTGACACAGATCTGCTGTCATTCCAAAGTGATTAACATCTGAAGATAGGGTTACAATGGTTATACATAAACACATGAGTATAAATGAACAGAACCTTTTTAACTTTTTATCTTCCAACCTTTCATGGAACTTACTTGCCTATGCCAGTGAGCCAGGTTGACATGTACATGGGGGTATTGTGAGAGATGGCAGCTCGGCTGATGACTGCTATGCCCAGCATTATGTTGCCAATCTGACATTTCATACTCATAAATGTTTTTTAATGACCAGGGACAGTTATTGTTTGTATTACACACTCGTTCTTCTGTCATTTTGCCCAAGGTTTCTTAAAGAAGCATTACAGGATTTTCTGTTTGGCTTATTTAGTGCAACACAGTAAGTGCTGCAGCTAATGGTTGTATGGATTCACCTAATACATCACGGCTCACCAGGTCTCTTAAACAGGGCAGAAATTGTATTGTTAGCATGGAGGGACAACATGGTGAAGCTGGGAGGGGAAGGCAGGGTATGACTGCTGCTAAGAGGGATTTGATAGTTACAAGGCTAGAGAAAAGGCAAACAAGTGGCCCACCACAGGGCAAGCATTTTCAAATAAATTAATTCCAAGGGGTTTCACAAGTTGGTATTAAAGAGGCTACAGCAGCAGCTTTATACCGGGGAAAATTACGTTTCAATCTGTTGGCGTGCGGCAGGCAGAGACTAGCAGGTAGTCATCTGGGCGGCTCCCCGTCCCTGTCTAGTCACCACTCTGTGTCAGCACACTCGGTGGGATAATTGACAGTGAAAGGCTCCAGTAACAAGCCTCTCTGCCTGTCACTCATCCCCAAATGGGGTGATTCGTTCCCTTTAAGTAAAATTCCACTACAGTAGGGTTTCAGCAGCTTTATTGCAGACTCCTCTTAATGAGCCAGGCTCTGTACACTATGCTTTCAAATCCATAGTAGCAGGACAGAGGGGCGAGTTAGCATTATATTAGCAAAAACCTGCTTCTTTAAGCAAATGTATGTGCAGGAAATGTATGTACAGGAAAGAACGTCTTGCCTGACAAACACCATTTATTGTGTTGGGGAATATAGAAGTATTATAGCGCTCCAAAAACACAAATAAGGAGGGCAATAAGACTAACAAGCACAATGGTGAATACAATTTACTAGAAGTGACTTCTTTTCACTTTATTTACAATCTAGTCCATCATAAAGTCAGAACCTGTAAGTTACTAAGTAGCTCACAAGGTGTATACATTTCTACACTTTAAATTGTATAAAAGTGACATACCTCTTTCACATAATTAGAAGTAATTAGCTCCCCATTCCGATCAATAGCTCCTTCAGCAATAATAATGATATTTAGCCTTGAACCTCGACTTCGAGACTGCATTAAAAAAAACACATTAAATACCCCAAAATATTGCTTAGTTTAATAAAGTGTAGTTATGCCCCTTGTGTTTTCACCAAATATGAAACCATGGGCAATACCAGTCTCAACTATTACGAAAAGGCATTATACAGTAAAATATTGTGGAACATTGTAAGATCATAAAGCCTTGCACCCAGTTGGCATTTCAAGCCATTGTGAGGGTCTTTGTATTCAGGTCTAATCTTGGTGCATATCTGTCATAACGTAAGGCACTGCATTTTTCCATGCACGTTTCACCATTTCTATTTAAGTATGTTTAATTTTAACATACAGAAAAACATGGCCAAAAACATTCTAATAAAAAAATGGATACGTTTTCAATACTCTTTTTTTCCCATAATGCAAATGATTGGTTATTGTTTTGTCTAAAACGGGGTCATCACCCACTTTTGTCATAAATTGAATCCTCTAGAACAGGGGTCTCAAACTCGCGGCCAACTGCGGCCCTCGGGACACTAGTTTGCGGCCCCCACCTCAATGGTAGCTTTCCTGTAAGTGCGGCCCTGACACTGTGCTCGTCTTCGGGAGGGCGGCCAAACTGCTGCAGCCGTCCCTGATGCCGGCCCCCCTCTGCCGCGTCATCAGCTGCTCAGCCGCGATTGGCTGAGCTTAACTTTATGCTCAGCCAATCGCGGCTGAGCAGCTGATGATGCGGCAGAGGGGGGCCGGCATCAGGGACAGCTGCAGCTGTTCGGCCGGCCTCCGGAAGACGACGGAGAGGTGGGCGGCGGCGGTGGTGCTGGTGGTGGGAGGGGAGGTGTGCGGCGGCGGTGCGGGGCAGGTGAGCGGTGCAGGGGCCTACAACCGCCTAGCAGAGCCACCGCCCCCTAGCGTCCCTGCCGCACATGCAGCTCCCCGGTCTCTGGAGGAGGAGGCCGCGGGGACTGCAAGGTGATCGCATCGCTGCAAGTCCTGGGGCTGTTTAGCAGGATCGGGGGATGCAGCGCAGACCCCCGATCCTGCTTTACAGCCCCAGGACTTGCATCGATGCGATCACCCCACCCTGCAGTCCCCGCGGCCTCCTCCTCCAGAGATCGAGGAGCTGCATGTGCGGCTGAGAGGAGAGTGCCGGTGCCGGGGGTGAGAGGAGGAGGAGGAGGTGTGTGCCCAGCTCCCCCCAGTCCCCTCTCAGTGACCCCCAGCTCCCCCCTGTCCCCTGTGTCACCCCCCAGTCCCCTCTCAGAGACTCCCAGTCCCCTGTGTCACCCCCAGTCCCCTCTCAGAGACCCCCAGTCCCCTATGTAACCCCCCTGCTCCCTCCAGTCCCCTGTGTCACCCCCCAGCTCCCCCCTGTCACCCCCTGCTCCCCCCAGTCCCCTGTGTCACCCTCTCCTCCCCCCAGTCCCCTGTGTCACCCCCCTGCTCCCCCCAGTCCCCTGTGTCACCCCCCAGCTCCCCTCTGTCACCCCCTGCTCCCCCCAGTCCCCTGTGTCACCCTCTCCTCCCCCCAGTCCCCTGTGTCACCCCCCTGCTCCCCCCCAGTCCCCTGTGTCACCCCCCTGCTCCCCTCTGTCACCCCCTGCTCCCCCCAGTCCCCTGTGTCACCCTCTCCCCCCCCCCCCCAGCTCCCCTGTGTCACCCTCTCCTCCCCCCAGTCCCCTGTGTCACCCCCCCAGCTCCCCCCAGTCCCCTGTGTCACCCCCCAATCCCCTTCTTGTGGAAAACCTGATGCGGCCCAGCCTCACCCAGACTCTACCTCTAGCGGCCCCCGGGTAAATTGAGTTTGAGACCCCTGCTCTAGAATGACATTATATTCAGTAGCATTAGAATCTGTAGTGCTAGTATTTTTTCTCTATCAAACAATAAAGCATGCATGTGATAAAGTTACTTCAAAAATGTGTAACTCATACATATATGTACAGGAAATAGCACAAACCACATTGTGACGATTAAAGTGATTGTCAATACGCTGTGGTGTATGTAAACATTCCAACATATACCAGCAACATACCGGACAGGTCACAGAACGGCCGATGTCAGAAGATCATCCCTGCAGTATCGGCCAGATGATCTTCGCTCTTGACGAATTGGGATGCGGGAGCATCTGTGCACGTTTGCATCCCAATTTGCCCAGCCTGAGTGTATACAATGTGTATACAATCCGGCCGAAATTCGCTCACCCTGGAGCACAATGTAAGTTCTGTATGAATCACAGCCATTATACAACAACAGCCGTGATTCATACAGAACTTACGTTGTGTGAACATAGCCTAAGACAGGAAACTGATGTGAGTCACAATTCTGCTCCATTCACTCCAATGGAACAGAGTTGCAAAATTGCACCAGGACCAAGGACAAGCCTGGACAACCCCTTTAATACAGAGTCCTAACTGATCCAGAACATGATGATGCCAAGGCCAGACAAACAGTTGTTGATGTACATGACAAATTAAAAAATTATATAAAAAATGTTGCTCAATTTAACTCTACTCTGCCTCCCAAACCTGTTTTAACAATAAAGAAAGTACAAAATAAACTAGTGAACTAGGTTCTGGCTTTGAAAATCTGTCAGATAAATCTCTCTGTGTAAATGCACCCTTAGGCACATGAAACAATGATTTATAGTACAGATTTTTGAAGCCAAAGCCAGGAATGAATTTGAAAAGAGGAAAAATCTCAGTCTTTCCCTTTATGACCTGATCTCTGTTTAAACACTGTGTAAACACACCATAAGATCACCTCCCTCAAAACGGCCTCCCTAGATACAACCACACCCACAGCATTGGCCAATCCGGCTAAGGGAGGACATAAAGTTGAGCATATCAGGCAACTAATAGCAAGGAGGGATTGATACACAGAGATCCTGCCAATATCAAAAAGACTGCAAAAACCAGGTAAAGCGTTTTTGCAGCCTGTCAAACGTAAACTAGATTATTTAGACACTCCCCTCACTGCAGAAATTTTAACCACTATCAAGACACTGAATAACTCAAAAGCACCTGTCCCAGATGGCTTTGTGACAGAATTCTTTAAAATGGAAGGCCAGGATAAAACACCTACCTTACTGGAGGTCCGGTGAAAATAAAAACACTGATGCAGACAGAGCAGCGGGGGACATAAGAAAAAATTCTTACCCATCCCTGTGCCCCTTCAGCAACGTATTGCAGCTCTTGGATGCCCCGCCAGCATCCTCTTTCAATGTCACGACCCGGCTGATAGATTGCCTGCTCAGCCAGTCAGTGACTGGGGCAGGACACCACAGCAGTCACTGATTGGCTGAGCGGGTCCATCAATCATCTCAGGTACTTTCACCAGAGTCGTGACGTACCAAGAAGCCAGAGAAAATGAGTTCCAGTAGCAGATCTGGGAGTAGTGAAGCCGCATGGGGACGGCCAAGTATATTTCTTTATTGTGGTCATTTATATATTACAAATATAGTATAAAATACTAGGGAAGATGAACTTTTCAGACAAGACATTAAATGATGAATATACATATGATAACTAAGCCCCACACTCATCAGAGTCCTTAGTCCTACATTTCTTCTCACCCTACGACAATAATCAAGAAGCATTTGAATGTTGAGAGTTGAGGTCAAGTATTGCATGATGTGCTTTACAGACTATTGGCACCAACAAAGCACAGCTGCGAGGGGTAAGTGTACCATAAGCAAATAGCAAACAAATCAAGATTACGTTTTTATTTCCCAAAGATCCCTGGCAAAACAACAGGTTTAATTGTACTGCTGGTTGTGAGCAACTGCTGCACATTTCCCTTGTACTACTTTCCCAAGAGATGTATGAAGCCCAAAATGCAGTGCTCAAGGATGATATCATTTTATGATCATTGGGCGTCCAAACTCCAGGACTCCCAGCAATTGTAATAATTCCCTTCTCCTGCTACGCAGGAACTTCACATAAAGATACTCTTCCCTGAAAAACTTGCTGCACTCTGCAGGAAAAGTCAGGGAAGTTATACTCCCCTTCCCCAGCATCTTCCTGTCTGATGTCACACAGTCCCTTCTTGTCACCACTTCTTCCTGCTTCTGAGTAGCCATCTCAGCAGGAACTGTCCATTCAGCCATTCACTCACTGAGGCAGGCCGAGCAGTGAAGAGTGGGGACCAGATGACGTCAGACAAGAAGCTGCATGGGATCAGAAAAGTAACGTTTTTCTTTAAAAGTCCTTAAAGGGGTAGTGCACCAAAAAAAAATTTCTTTCAAATCAACTGCTGCCATGAAGTGCCAGAGATTTGTAATTTACTTCTATTAAAAAATCTCAAGCCTTCCAGTACTTATCAGCTGCTGTATGCCCAGCAGGAAGTGGTATTATTTCCAGTCTGGAGAGCAGGAGAAGTTTTCTATGGGGATTTGCTCCTTCTCTGGACAGTTCCTGACATGGACAGAGGAGGCAACAGAGAGCACTGTGTCAGACAGGAAAGAAAACACCACTTCCTGCTGGACACACAGCAGCTGATAAGTACTGGAAGGCTTGAGATTTTTTAATAGCAGTAAATTACAAATCTCTGGCACTTCATGGCAGCAGTTGATTTGAAAGAAAAAATTTTTGTGTGCACTACCCCTTTAAAGACAACTAGAAATACAACAAACATCTAGATGTACATCTAGATTAAAACTATAAGTGGACTTAAATTTGAGACTTATTTTGTGCTTAAAATAAGTTTTAAAATAAAAAATAAAATAAATAAGAGAAGAGAGTAATTTAACCTACCTTGAAAGATGATATCTGTAAGGAAAGTGAAAATGTAGAGTCCCTATAGGTGGAAATACATGCACGGAAAGTCAATAGTAACCAGGGGTTTAAAAGATGTCCAAGTATGGTAAAACTAACAGAAAAACTTCTGATAGAAAACCCACAAGCATTATGGAGGTATCAATTACCGTGCATACATAATGGTGGATGTTGAAACCTTCAACTCCAATAACAGTAAAACATCTGACAAAAAAAAATAATGTATATATATATATATATATTGTATAATTTTTTTCTTCTTTTTTTGTGTAAAAATCAACTAGAGAGAAAGGCAAACTACTACACGCTTAAAAGGGGTTTTCCAGGATTTATATTGATGCCCTATCCTTAGTACTGGTATGGTCCAAACTCCATGATTGTCAGAAAGAAGGTGCAGCAATATTTACATGAATATAGGGGAGGGTTCTTCAGTAGTCAAACTATAAAATGTCTTTCCTTATGGGTCATTCAGGGATTCCATTTTGATTTAAAATTATGCTGGTGCTGCTTTAAAATTCTTTAAAAAGTCATACTTGCCTACTCCAGTGCCCCACGGCTTGGTTGTTCTACATGCTTCCAAGACGACAGGTTAAAGCAGAACCTGGCCTGGCCAGAATTTTGACCTTTTTTTCTATTTACCAGCAGAATATTTAAAAAAAAAAAAATCCGGAATACTCCTTTAAAGAGGTAGTAATGACAGATTAATATTAAAGTATTCAAGAAAAAGGCTAGATGCTTAACTACTGATAAATGTTATTAAGAGTTATAGTTAATTTGGCAATGAATGCTTTATAATTGATCTGAAGGTTTTAACATGACTGACCAAAATCCAGTTTCCAGCTTTTATCAGAATGGGGCTGAACTACATTACTACACAGATTTCTCTAGTGCTGCATATACTAAAGTTAAAGGGAATGTGTCTTTCGAAAATAAAGCTTTTATGTTAAACATATTTTTTAAGAATTTTTGGTCCCGTGTCTTTTGGTCCTCATGTTGTCTTTCAACATGTTGAAAGCTGAACGATCACAATAGCAGCGATATGTTGCAGTCGCTCCGTGTATAGGATGGGCTGCCCGGACAATCTAGCCGGGCAGCCCCCCCCCCGCCCCCAACGTGTAGAACAGGCAAGTCTGCGCTTGTTTGCTCCTCTGTATCGCCCCTTGTAATTGGGGCTTTAGCCTGCTGTAAAGTGATCTGTACAGCATTGCAGTGTCATGTGACACCAGTAGGTGGATAGCATCAACACAACCTCTGTGGAATTACCTTTTTAAAGGCCACAGTGCGCTCAATGGTGTTTTAGATTCATCTCAATGGGACAGAGTATGGGTCCAATTACACAGCCTGATAATAAACAGTAAACCAGAGATGATCTGCTAGATCGGCACTCGTTTACTGAGCTATTACACGGGCCCATTATCAGGCAGCAAGGGCTGCACGGACATAGTTATCGATGCCTGTGCAGCTCTTGCATTCAGTGTAAAATACTAAATATTAACTCACCTCACCGAGTTCCCAGGTATCCTTTGATGCCTTCTGCGATGTGTGCAGCTCTGCCTCTGCTCCGGTCTGTGCAGTGACAGGCCGCCGGCCGCTCAGCCAATCACTGACCAAGAAAGGCCGTGGACAGTGATTGGCTGAGCGGCCGTAGGGCCTGTCACTGCAAAGACCGAAGCAGAGGCAGACCATCGCTATTACACGTAACAATGTGCGGTCAGCGCCCAACGATTTTAGGTGCGAACCTAAAGAAACGATCAGCCGAAGATAGGTTTATCAGCTGATGGTTCTCTTTATTAGCTGATGGTTCTCTTTATTAAAGGGAGCGATAATTGCCCGAATATCGCTCCCTGTAATAGGGCCCTATGTCTACTGTCATCTGTGCCCACAAGACTTGCTGTAAAGCAGGTCATTAAGTGCTGTTAAAAACAGCCCAGGCAAAAAAAAAAACTATAAAACAGATCAGAATAAAAGAAAACGTTTTAGTATATGATTCTAATCAGTAAAATAAAATTTAGGTGACACATTCCCTTCAAATCATCAAAGTACCCTCCACATTTAGTTGCTAAAAGGGCTGTAAGATAACTATTACCACTACAAAAAGGAGACAGCTAAAAAATATAAAAATAAGAGCAAATATAGAAGAAGCAACAACAAGGTTAAACTCTGGCAGCTAAGGAAAGCACAAATGCTTAAACAACTAACATGTCTTATGAATTACATTACCAAAGTCATAAATAATAAATTCTGCATTCTTGTTAATACATACCTTATGAACACAAGAATAGAAAATAAGAAAAAAAAAAGTCAAAAAACAATAATGTTTTTTAGTTTTTTTTTTTAGAAACTAATAATGAAGGGTAATAAATTACAATAAAAAACTCTTTAAAGAGCTTAGGTTTTTTGAAGGAACTTTTGACATGTCATCAAATCTGCTAACCTGAGATACAGCCAGAGAAGAATACGTGGCAGTGCTCTCCACTCCCTATCTAATAGATGGGACTCTTTTGCTCTATAGACTGTAATGAAGGGAAAGAGTTGGAATTCATTGACAGCCAGGGAGAGACGCATGGTGCCGCGCATTTCTCCCATAGGTCTCAGAAGTGAGTCCTGATGTAATCACTAACTTTCACATGTAACAAGTAACTCCAAACAAAAGTAACAAGTGTTTGTCCAATTAAAATTAAAAAATACAGCCTGCCAATGTTATAAAACAATAAAATACTGCATGCTCGCCTTGCTGAGCCAAGCTTCAGCCCTACAGTCTGCCTTGGTTCCTTTTCTTATGTTGTAGCGCCATCCTGAAGAATCCTATTGTCCTATATTTTAGGAGAATGCATGAAGAAAATGATGTAAGTAATACACCGATCTGTTCAGCATTTATTTCACTAGTTTATGCTGCCCTCATTTAAAGGCAGCATAAACCTAGTGACAGATTCCCTTTAAGCTTCTATTTTGAATATTTTATATGTTACTGTATAAAGGATTTCTTAGTGCTCTCTCTGGTCAAAAATGCATGTTATCGTTGGTGGACAGTGCCATGTGGTCGGTGTTCATAGCTGTCGTGCCCCAGCTCCCTGCCTACATCGACGCAGTAGTCCCCATCCCCCCTCCGTGATGTGATTGGAACAGCCTGATCTGGGAGACTAGTAGACATCATCGGGGGGTGGGGCAGGGGGCCTCCAGGCCTGCCAGTTCTGATGACATCACGGAGGGGGCGCGGACTATGATGCTGATGTAGGCAGGAAGATGGGGGCACAACGGCCATGAAGCCCTGCCCAGATGACACTGTCCACTAACTATAAGGTGCATTTTTGACCGGAGAGAGCACCAAGGAGAGCAACAAGTGATTTGGGGGGGGGGGGGGGGGGGGGGGTTCGATTGTGGGTACAGAGTCACTTTAGATAATGTTTGAAGCATAATCACATCCTCCTTCATAGACAAACTTGATGTACCTACCAGATATAGTCCATGAACACATTTGAACCTAAAAATCAAAAACTTCACTGGTGAAACTTCAGAAATGTGAGCTGGGATGAAAATGAACTAGGAACTAAAAATAAGAATAATTAAGCTAAAAAAACCTATATCACAATGGCCCTTCCACACAGGCTGGCAGTTCCATGTAATTTTAGGAATCAATTCTTGAATCTGGGTTATGAAAAAGGGTCTGCCAATTCTCCCGAGTGTTGGTTTTAATAAATGATTTTGTAGTTTACAGTAGATTTTATGCTGTGAGCAGGTAACAATTGTCTATTTATTATTTTTAACCCCACAGCTGTTAAATAGTTAACCCAGACAAGACAAACCAAGACAAATTGTCCTGAATGGCACTTAACCTTTCCTGGCTACTCCTCTGTATCAGATTGCAAATATGCTGTTCTTTAATTGCTGTAATCTTGTTAATATCAAAATCTTTATGACTGCACTAGGCTGCCCTGTGAGGGTTGCCTCAAGCACCGTTCTGCCTTCTTGTGAATTATTCTGCAAACTTTAATAAAAACCTTTAAAACGAACCCCGGCCAAGTGAAACCTGGGGAAGGAAAAAAAAGACTTCTGGTAGAAGGCTTCAGCTTATTTTCACTCTGGTGTTCTATCATAGATGCTATAATGAGCACTTTTGTGGCAAGGTAGTAAAGACAAAGCACATAACCTAGCAATAATAATGATTAGGGACTAAAGGCCCTATTACACAAAGTGATTATCAGCCGTATTTGGCCGATAATCGCATCGTGTAATAGAAGACAACGATCAACCAACATGCACAATGTCAGTTGATCATTGTTTTTCAACATGCTAAAACGACATCAATCAGCCTAGCAACGATCTGCTGCAGTCACTCCGTGTAACAGGAGCAGCAGACCCCCGCTATCTCCTATGGGCTTTAGAGTGTCTAAGAAGCCCCCCTTCAGCCCGCTCTCACTTACCCACTTTCTGTCGGCACCGGCAGCGAGTGGGGAAAGAGGAACAAGTGAGCGCAGACCTAAGTGGTTGGCACTCGCTTGCTACAGCTGATTGCCCCATGTAATAGGGGCTTAAGAGTAGGTTCAAACTGTGTTTCTGATGCCCGGAAAAGTATGTCAGAACCCAACCAAGAACAGACAGATTCCTTCAGTCAATACAGAAGGGTACATACATCTTTGGCATAATGGTTCATTATAAGAGCCAATCAGAACTGCTTGGAGAGATTTTCTGAAAAGGTTACCTGAGGACACATGCCTCTTACACAAGCTAAAAACAACTTAAAAGGAATGTCTGAAGTAAAATGTGATCCAAAAAAAATAAGCTTTGAAAAGTAGTAAAACAAGTAAGATCAATCAGGCCTCTTTCCAGAATTAAAAAGCAATCCTAGGGACATAGCTCTGTGGTAAGCAACATTGTATTCTGGGGGGTCAACATCCTGGTAGCCTGGACAATGGACCATTATGAGCCCCAACAAGTTTACTGTCATGCCTCCAGCATCTGCTGTGTACTGCATAAACTCCATCTAGCGCCTGATTTTGCCTTTATGTATTTTGTCCCTCTACTGTTACCATCACTCTTCAGTAGCAGTGGTGCACTCTGGGATTAAGAACCCCATTAACACAAACTGTTGAAGTAAAGAGACTGATTTGTTCATCCTCCCATGTAGCAGCATTGCTGGTAAGCTTGAGTATTCACTTATACTATCTCTACCCACAGCAGCCAATATCCACACAGACTTTCAATCCAAAGAAGCAATGTCGAGACAGCACATCCAAGGAACTTCACTTTTAAATCACACCAGTGCAACATTTCGGCTCATAATGTAGCCTTTCTGAAGCAGTGAGGAGGATTGTGTTTTTCTTGTGTATAAGCAAATGTTTATAAATGTTTTTTCACAGTTAATTCCCAGTTTCACCATTTCCTATGCTTCAATAAAGTATAAAGACTTCATCATACAGTCTCAGTCATTGAAGAATACCACCCTCTGTCTAATATACATGTATAACCTATCCTGCACCCTTTTCCTATTTATTTTTTTTTCCTCATACTTACCTGCTCTGGACATCTTAAATCATCTTCTCTGCATCCTCTCCAATTATATAGCTACTACAAGGCACAGCGACTGGCACTACGGGTGGATGGGTAAGTAGTAAATGCGGTCCCGGAGGTAATTTGGATGGCAGGAAAGATTGTGAACTAGGGGTGCACCTCACTCTTAGAAACCAAGTACACATGCAAATAGTATATATGAGGAGGGCACTCATCGTTTTGGTTCACGTAAACTTTATTTTCTTTCCTTTCTTTATTATCTGTTCTGAAGGAAAGAAAATAAAGTTTACGTGATCCAAAACGGTGAGTGCCCTCATATCTTCGCTTGTGAACTCTCCAATTATATGCTACTCCCTCTTCCCTCCTCCTTTTTAGATGCAGGACAAGTGATCTCCTCTCTAGGTGCTGGGTAAGCTGTCTACTGATTGCTAACAAGGCCCCCAGGACCAGGAGACCTCATCTGCATCGTCTACACATTACCACAGTGCCTGCTACATCTCCCCCATTCTGCCTAGTCCACCCCCCTACCCGCCGGTAATCAGATGCTGGCTCCCTCATCGTTGCCTCCTGCACCCGCCATCATCATTACCCGCTCCACAAAAAGGAAGCAGGGGCGGAACCCCCCCTGCAATCTCTTACTTGTCCCCTATCCTGTGGGGGCAAGTACGTTGTAATAAGAGAGCCCCATTTATGACAATATATGTTTGAATATTGTCGTTTTGCTCATATCATATAACATATGATAGTCCAATAAAAGCTATAAAAACTACCATTCAACTGATTAATATAATACAAAGGCATGTTTTATTATACTGTAAATATACATATCAAAAGGTTCTACTACAATACAATTTTTTAAATTACCTCTAAAAAGTTGTATGCAAGGGGCTAAAAGTTTAATGTATTACACCTATACAAAAAAAAAATAGAATTTGTAAACTAAAGAGTTTATCCTAAGATGTATATTTATATAAAATGCAAAAAAAAAAATACCACATGTGGAAGATCACATTTCAAGAATGGTCTGTCTCAATCTCCATAAAAGAAGTGTATAATACTTGCCTCTCCAAGCCGTGTACACATGGTATCTTCCCAGTCCTCTTCAGGAGGACATTCTGGAATGAACAGCCAGTCAGCCCCAGAAGCCAAAGCTGACACTAATGCCAAATACCTGTTAAAATATAAGGAAAAATAGTTCAACATAAAGAAAAGAAAAAGGGTGATAAAGACATTAAGAAATGCTGCACACTAACACAAATCAGAAAAAATATTTGTGGTCAACCCTGATTCTTACAAACCCGATGAAATATACATGAAACATGAGATGATTCCGACGCAAGCTATTAAACAAGGATGTTTAATAAAAACAATTTAAAGAGAAACAGCATTTAGCCTCACACTTCTTCCCGCTGTTTCTAACAATCGCCAGTGGTCTCAGCACTTTTGAGATGTCTCTAAGGCTCTATGCAGCTCATTAATATTTATGGAAGTTCCTTTTTTTCTGCCCCTGACAGATCTTGATTTTGGTACAACAGACATAAATGGTAAAGTAATGTAAACTGAATAACTACTCTATTTTACTGTCAATCTGCCCCCAGGTGTATGAAACACCATGATACAGGGATATCTAGGGGTTAATGTGAAAGTAAATTTTACTGTCACTTTAGCTCTGGTGCAGAGCAGGAAAAATAGGAGTCAGTGATGGAGGCCCCAGGCTGCAGAGACAGCAGGAGGAGTGTGGTACATGTCATAGCTTCAATACATTACAAGGTGATAATGATTATTTTTACAGGAATGTAATGTCGAACATTTCTGATTTCTTGGTAACAATTTCTACCAGTGTAAAAATACATTTTTTTTCAGGGACTGATCACAAAAAAAATTACTTTTGTATTTGACCACTATTAGATGGGCATAATAACAACACCCAAGACCTCTTGATCAGAACTGGAGTAATGGCACTCTGGTGCTAGCTTTAGTACTGATGCATAATACAAGAGCAATAAAATACCCATAATACATCCGCCTTAAAGCTACTCTAGTCAGCATGCTACACTCTGTTTACGGATCTATGAATGTTGATTAGGGTTTTTATGCAATTTTGTATCTATAAACTCTGTTTGATGCAAAGCTGCTTGCCTGTATTAATATTTCAATTGCCTTTTTATGTGTGAAGAGGTAAAAAGGCCTCTTTAAGAGGTACTAACCCACCGAATGGAAAGAATAATAAAGTAACAGTTTTAGAAAGATTTATTATACCATATCACATACAGAAAAAAAATGTGCCCAACAGCTTTAAAGGTTATCCATTAAAAGGCTCTCTCATGAAAAACAATTACCCATGCACAGAATACACAATAAATGTATGACCTGTAAGTGATGGTGCATGCATGACCACCACTCCATTTAAATGGTGGGCTTAGAACTGCAGTTCTAGTTATCCAAAAAGATTTTTTTTTTTTAATGGGATAACATTAACCCCAAACACACAAAAGTTTTACACTATAACATACTAGATTAAATAAGGTGTAAGATGTTACAGATGAAGAAAAAATTGTCATTACCCGCAATGCCTTCCCATAACTTCCAGCACAAATGTCCTCTGGTGACTACAAAGATAAAAAACAAAATATTGTATTAAATTGTGAAAATAGCCAAAAGCAAAAGTATGTAAAGGCACAGTTACTATAACAGGAAAAAGAAATATAAAGCAGTTGTAACCACTGTAAGCTAAAGAGGATTGAAGCTTAAAAGTGCTCCTGTGCAAACATCCTGAAATTTTTGTTGGGTGGGGTGTGAAACTCAGTTCCATTGAAGTAAATGGAGCTTAATTGCAAACCACACCTGATTTGGAGACAAGAGCGAGGCAAAAGTGTCCATGTTTTTGTAGCGCTGGATAACCCCTTTAGGACACTGTGCCTCACCATGCAGCAAGAACTGCCGTTCACATTCAGTAAACAAGCCTGATGAAGCCACTGGGCTAGTGCCAAAATATTTGATTTAGGCAAATTAAGATTTCTTGGTTCAACTTTCTGGGAAGATATTTATTTTTCTAATTGGACACATATTGTAAAGAGAGATGTGCAGCAATATATGCCCACAGATGATTTGTGTATGTGTTTATTAGTATAAGTAAAGTTATACCTCTTGGTGCGTAATATTATTTTATTGCAAACTGTATACAATATATGCCTTAACAGGTTGTCCAACCATCTTTTCTTATTGAAATAGAGAATCATTTGTAATCTGTCCCATTCCCTTAGTTGTTTCCTCCCGCTGTGTTGCTGCTTCTTGGATTTGTGTTTGGTTATATAAAGAACTTCTAGGTCACAGGGGTCAGCAATGCCCTTTGGTTGAAATTTAGCTATAGATGTTTCCCCCCCCCCAAATACAATAGATAAATGGTGGACTCTGTGCTAGAAGAAATGCACATCGGCAGTATGGTGGCTTAGTGGTTAGCTCTATTGCCTTAATGCTCATGTAGTGTATATGTTCAGGTGCCCATGTGGACTTGTCTATGTTGGACAAATCACACAAGAAGTGAGGGTGAGATTGATTGAATGAGCATCGTTCTGCTATTCGATTATATGCTCAAAAGAGAACAAAAGAAAAAAGATAGATGAGATTGCATGGTGAGACATCAGTACCGCGGCACTTTCATGAAAATGGACACAAGGTATATGATCTGAAATAGTTCATTATGGAGCAAGTAATAAGAGTGAAGTTAGACATAGTTTGCAGCAGAAAGAAATCTATTGGATTTATTGCCTAGAATCCTTATGTCGAAGAGGGTTGAATGAAATACGTAACTTTTCCATTTTCCTTGCGCCCATTCACAACCCCCGCCCCCCCCCCCCCCCCCCCCCCCCCCCAATTGACATTATCCGGTCCCCCACTCATCACTCTGCTCTCTATTTACGTGCCAGACGTGTCTGCAGCGATGGCTTACTCTGCCAATCATTGACTAAGGTGGAATGGTCTTGTGCCAGTGTTTAGCTGAGCATGCCTTCACAGCAAAGACAGTCCGCCTCTGAAATTGGAAGCAGAGCAATGAGCAAGCCCAAACAGATGACGTCACAGTAAGAGCTACCTTGACCCAGGTATGTGAGCATGCCTTTTTTATATAATGGCAGCAGCAATATATTTACCACTTTACCATCTTTATTGCCCTAGACCGCGCTTACTCAACTAAACCAAGTGATGCCTGGGCCTCAGACTGACTAAGAGGATCCCAGGGCCTCAGCATCTGTGGTGGAAATCTGGTAGGTGGTGATGCCTGAGGTCCTGCGTAAAGCACTGCCATGTACTGCAGGGAAGTCATCTGATGATCACTAGAGGCTGCACTGAAGATACAGCCAGGAGGGGAGAGTGTTAGGCCACATTCTTACATTTGTGAGGGGACTGTATGCTACAGACTGAACTCTCTGCATCATAATTAATTATGAAGCAGTGAGCTCCGAAACAATTAAAGTTTCACACTAATGTACCGACACAGCCGTGTCAGTTCAGCAGCAAAGAGCTTTAACTGTTCCGGAGCTCAATGAATCATAGTAAATTATAATGCAAGGAGTTCCTTAAGAGTTCAATAGTTCACTCTATGATCTACAGTTAGCTTCTGGACCACATATCATGGACATATGAATGTGGCCTTAGTGTTAAAAGGCTGTGTTCACCATTGCATTTTCTATAGCATGTAGGACCATATAAAGTACGTAGGACCAAAACATGTTTCACAACCAGCTTAGCCCCTTCCAGCCTGCTACAGCCTCAGGCCCAGAGTACCATTGTTTTTTTACACCGAGCCTGCTGGTACCAGGCTCTTCCAGATTCCCCAGTGGCAGAGAGTACTGGGGTAATAATTCGGATACTAGGAATAGCCATTTTAAAGGATAACACTAAGCAACAGCTTAGTAAGGGACGTTGTCCTCAAGAGGGATTTCAATACTAAGATGTAAAGTGAGTATTAAGACAGCAGTGACAAATTATTATTTAAATCAGAACACCCCCACACCCCTCGTTGATAAATTTAAAAAAAAAAAAAATCCACTGGTTATCAATGTAGTCCAACAAATCAGACATTGACCTTGGGGTTGCTGTGCTGGCACTTTGCAATAAATTAATGGGTTTTGGGTTGCAGTTGCACTTGCAGGGCACTCTGGGGGAGATTTATCAAACATAGGGTAGAGTGAAACTGGCTCAGTTGCCCCTAGCAACCAGATTCACTTTATACCATGTTTGACAAATCTCCCTCTCTGTCTATAAAAAGGTTTGCTATGACTGTCCTAAATCATAGACAGACTACCAAAATATAGAGGGTGACCTTTACTGCACTAGACCTGCATGGTGTTTATACTATCCAATGTCTTAGGGTACTATTACACCAATCGATTTTTCGTCGACTAACGATTAATGATAAACGATCAAAAACGACTGCTATGGCAAATGACCCAAAATAGTTTCACCCAATTACACGGAACGATGATCGTTACTTATGATCGTTCTTGCGGTCGTTTTGCGAACATTTCAGCTATGACTTATTACACCCAACGATGTGCAAACGATTTGCGAACGATCAAACGAGAAAAAGAGGTCCGAATTCTATTAAATGACCAACGATTTTTTGATGGTCGTTTAATCGTTGTCTGCTATTACACAAAACGATTATCATTTAAATCTGAACGATAATCGTCCCGTGTAATACAGCCCTTAGGAAACATTAGTTGCAACATGTTTTTAAAGCACATATGACTTGTGGAGATATACAGTAATTGCTTATTCTGAATCAGTATGATAAAGAATGTTTCAGACAAAGCTGGTTCAGTAAAACTCAGCAAAAGTCGGGCCACTCAGCAAATAGCAAGATATTATAAATTATGCATTCTAAGTGAAAGCCTCTAATGAATATTTGTAAATAATCGTTTTGATTGGAAAAAACAGATGCAATGAAGGATTTGTTCCTGGAGGAAACTTCTTTTCATTGCACCATTACTCCTGAACTATTAACAGCACCCTGCATTCCTTGGCGTATACAGGTTACTAGGAATAGCAGGAGATCTGCACATAGCTTCAAGGTTAAAATGTAACAGGCTCACAAAAGATAGTTAGAGATATAGTAGTAGAGAGTTTTATGGCCAGTCCTTTATATGGCCAGGAAGAAAGCTATAAACTGCATTACAGCTTACTATTTAAAAAAAAAAAAAAAAAATTAGTAAAAAAGTAAAAATTTCTTGTGCCAAAAATGGTACTTTTCAGAGTTTATACCACAACCAACATTTTGGAAGATGTGGACAGAGTGCACAGTCCATCAGATTTACATCAGTATACTGGCAAGAATTATAGCCAATATGTACATTAGCTCAAAGCTGGCACAGATATCACTGTGCGGCACAGGCAGCAGGATTTTATATAGTATATTATTGTTTGCACAGCTTTCTGTCCATGGCTACATAGCGACTATGGTAATCATCATGACAACATCATGCAGCCAAAGATATGTGTTGTGCTACCTGAATGATGGTGCTGCATGAGAGTTAATGTTGCCAAATGTGGTCACACCTAAGCAGCCATGACTGCAACCAGAAATCAGTCTGGGATGGATTTCTGACAGCTCTCGGGTTAAGGCTGCAGCAGCTGGGCCAGATTCACTTTCACTAGCAGTACACAGCAATCAGTGGCCTGTGTCATGGCCTTAAAGTGACACTGTCTCCTCCTTTTTGCATTCTGACATCTGTACACAGGTGTAAAGGGTAAATTTAGCGGTTTTCATCCCTTATTTTATATCATACGTCATGGTGCTTGTCCAAGTAAAAAGTGTCCTTTTATCAACTGCAGATTGAGTTAAGTGGGCGGGCCTCATGGCGTTAGCGCCACTTAGCCCCGCCCACACCACAGTTGGCCCCGCCCCCTCGCCGGCCATTGGAACAGGCTGGCCGAAAGGTCTAGACCCCACCCTCTTTACGTCGGCCAATCAATGGGCGTCAACGGGGCGAGGCCAACTGTGCCGTTGTGGGCGGGGCTAAGTGGTGCTAATGCCGCGAGGCCCCGCCCATTTAATACAATCTGCAGTTGATAAAAGGACACTTTTTACTTGAACAAGCACCATGACGTATGATATAAAATAAGGGATGAAAACCGCTAAATTTATCCTTTACACCTGTGTAGAGATGGCAGAATGCACAAAGGGGGTGACAGTGTCACTTTAATGTGTGCTGTAGGCCTAGCCTAACACTCAAGTACATTAATTGATCACTCTAATGGTGCGTTTAGACAGGCAGATTTATGACAGATTTTGGAAGCCAAAACCAGGAATGGATTTGAAAAGAGGAGAAATCTCAGTCTTTCCTTTATGACCCGTTCCCTGTTTATTGTCTGTGCCTGGCTTTGGCTTAAAAAATCTGTCAGATAAATCTGCCTGTCTAAACGCACCATAAGGGTCCATTTACACAGAAAGATTGTCTGACAGATTATCTGCCAAAGATTTAAAGCCAAAGCCAGGAATGGATTTGAAAAGAGGCGAAATCTCAGGCTTTGCTTTATGACCTGATCTTTGTTTATGGCCTGTTTCTGGCTTTGGCTTCAAATCTTTGGCAGATAATCTTTCTGTGTAAATGGACCCTTAGGAGTGTGTCCATAATCATGGCACAATGGTGTGGTTTTGCTGTAATCCTGTGCAAATTCTGTCTCACCAATGCTGAATTTATAGAATTTTGGTGGACTATTTCCTTAGACTACAATCACACAAGAAATTTCTAGGTTGGAAAAACCAGTTGTAGAATCTGCAGCAGTAATTTGAGACAAACCCTCAGATTTCTGCCATGGATTTGGATCAACACATCATGCTTATGACTGACTATACTACGGATTCCAAGTAGTGTTTGACTGGGTAAAACTAGATGCTATCAGATTGAAAAGAGTGGATTACTAAAGAGGATGTAGTCATAGACAGAGATAACCTTTTTTCTGTGAATGTTATAGTTCAAGAATACAAACATATTCATTATATATCAATTTCCTTCCCACCATTTCGATTTGTGAAGATTCAAATCACCAAAAATACAGAATTTAGAGACAAGTCCTCAAAATATCTTTCACATGTGTATACCTGTTACACAATAGTTTGCTAGCGTTTTTAAATATTTTTAGTTCAGTATTAAAAAAAAACCCACAAGATGCTACTACACACCTAAAACAACTGTGTACTTCTTTTATGTATAGCATGCAGCTACTATAAAAGGAAGGAATTCAATTTAAAGTAAATGATTATCCGTATGGTGCATGTTCTTCACAGAGCTGCACAAGTGGGGAAAGGCAGTTTACATACAGAACGGACTGATAAACGTTAATTCAAACATAGAAGAAATGTCTGCTCACCAGTATTGAACTTGCTTAGTGCATAGGTTTCTAGATTGGAGCAAATGGCTAACACAGGTCGTACACCAGCAAAGTCCAAGAAAATGAAAATGCAGTAATTTCCAGCTCCATAAAACGTTGTTTTCCTTATTTCGACATATTAACCCCTTCATGTCAGCAATACGTATATATACGTTCCTGCTGCAAATGCCCCGTGCAGCAGGAACGTGTGTGTATATACACAATTCTGACAGTGAGGAGCTTTAGATGTGTGTGGGACCGCTGCAGTGTGAGCGACCCCTCACACATCAGTGTGTCCAGAGCTGAGGATAATGACAGGCAGCTGCAATCCTACAGCTGCCTGTCATTAACCCCTTAAACACCACGTTAAGCACCTGTCACTGACTGATCACTTGTAGACTATTTGTACAGATCGCCGATAGTACTGATCTATGCTTATGTACAAATGAGTTCAGTCATGAAGGGGTCAAAAATTTACAGAAATTAAAATAGGCACGAACTTGTTTCAGGAATGTCCCTTAATTTTGTCATTATTAAGAAACATTCCTGAAATGCGTAGGTGCGTATTTCAATTTGTCTGTCAATTTTTATTATGCCGAAATAAAGACAACAAAGTTTTATGGAGCTGGAGTTTACTGCTACTTCATTTTCTTGCCATGATAAACGTACTAGAATGAAAAAATAGAGTTAAAACCGTGTGGATAGATAAAGGATATCTTGGCTCGTAAAATGCAAAAAAAAATCTTAATTTAGAACATGTTAAAAAAATATAGTAAAAAAAAAAAGTTAAATACATGTACCTACCTCTGTGCAGTAGTAGTGATTGCATCAATAACTTCCATAATCCTGTGCAGAGCTGAATCAGTGCCAATCGTCATATCGGTACCACAGAAGTCATTGTCAATGGAGCCCACCAGTCCAACAATATTTAAATGAGAATACTTTGCAGCAACATCTTCAGTTATTTTTTCTGTTATAAAATAAAAATTATCAAATTAGAGACTCCAACAACAATGTAGGGTGTTAGGCTGTTAGCAAACGTTTTAGTAAATTCTAGAGATAAATACGTCTAGTAAACAAGTAAAAAAAAAAAAACAACAACTTAAATGCACCTGAGTTATGTGCCTATATATTCGAGATATTTAAAATCTGATGCAACAGAAAAGGGTTTAAGTAGACTAGTAAGAAAAATCTTCTCACCGAACATGATATCTTATATCCTATGGATTATACAATGGTGGGGAACCTTTTCCCTGTGAAGGCATAAAATTATTCGAGGGCAATACAAACATATCACCCTAATTCTGGGGGGGGGGGGGGGTCCAAAAGTTGCCAACATTTATAATTAACATTCCTTTTGGACAGCCTTACATAGATTACAACCCCCACCATGCTGCATTGAATTTTTGCATAGTGAGGGTTGTAGTTTATTTTATATTCACAGATGGGGCTCAGTGAACTCGACTGTGTGGACAGTATGTACATCACTGGATGGCACCCTTCTGTGTCTGGCGGCTGCATCGCTCAATGTTACACTCTGCGCTACACCCATGGCCGATTCTAGCTTTTCTGCTGCCTGGTGAATGGCAATCCCAACACCCACCCCGATTTACTTGTTTATTCATGCAATTAATATACAGTACTATATACCAGCAGTATATATACCTCACACATAACTATACACTATACAACAGTGAATATATCAAACATATACTACAGCATATGCCTCCTCCCCACCTTGCTGCTGCTATTCGTATTTCAGGAAGAAGGGGCGAATCTGCCGTACGTTTCATAAATGTCTCCTTTAATGACCACTTTTCCCTGACCATCCCTTATTTAACCCCTTCAAGACAGAGCCCTTTGACGCACAAAAGTCCGGTTCAAATTAACGCAATGTTCCTCCCCGCCTTCTAACAGTCATAGCGCTTTTATTTTTCCACCTACAGGGCTGGATGGGGTGTCATTTTTTGCGCCATGATCTCTAGTTTTTAATAATATCATATTTGTTTTAACAGCAAAATTTTGATTGTTTTATGAAATTTTTTGTGATATATTTTTGTTTTTTCTGTTTACGCCTTTCACCGTGCGGGAACATTAATGTTATTTTTAAATAGATCAGACAATTCCGCACGCTACTATATGTAATATGGTTATTTATTTTTATAATGGGCAAGGGGGTCTTTTAAACTTTTATTGGGGGGGTTATAAGGGTTTTTTTTTTAATACATTTATAACACTTTTTTATTTAAACATTTTTATTTACTGTAAAAAATGCAATCATTATATTGCATATACTGATTAGAGATGAGCGAACCGGGTTCGGGTTTGAGTCCATCCGAACCCGAACGTTCGGTATTTGATTAGCTGGGGCTGCTGAACTTTGATAAAGCTCTAAGGTTGTCTGGAAAACATGGATGCAGCCAATGACTATATCCATGATTTCCACATAGCCTTAGGGCTTTAACCAAGTTCAGCAGCCACCGCTAATCAAATGCCGAAAGTTCGGGTTCGGATCGACTTTAGCATACTCGAGGTTCGCACATCTTTAATACTGATCTATGCTACGCCATAGCCGAACTGACAGGACGGAGGTAAGGAGCTTACCCCCGCCTGTCAGTACATGCGATCGGGACCCCCGACGCATGGCTGCGGGGGTCCCGATCACTCAGTGACAGATGCTTGATCTGTCAGTGAGCACCTTAAACGCTGTAGATCGTGGCGTTTAAGGGGTTAATGTGAGACGGCTGTGGGATCGCAGCTGACTCTCATTACCTCCGGCCCCGGACTCAGTGATGTGAGTGGCAGCGCTATCCCTGCAGCTCTCCCGCTCACATCAGGAACCCTGTAAGTCAGGAACTTAAATATACATTCCTACTGCACGGGTATGTGCAGTAGGAACGTTATATACATGTTACTGACGTGAAGGGGTTAATAGGGCCAGTGCTTTCTTACTGATATATGGAGAAAACTAAAATGTACGTGATAAAATGTTTTATCGGTTGATATAAATAATAAAGACACCATGCTTACCCACTCCCATCCCTCTGGTGCGCTCCTATCTGCTCCTTTGGGTCCTAGCTCACCGACAGTCTGCACTGCCAATCACTGGCTGTTGCGGGACTGAGCAGGCTGTAAGTGTGTCAGAACCCGGAAAAGAAGATGGGAGCGCGCTAGAGGTCCGAGAGTGGATAATTATTTTTACCAACCCAGCATAGAAATAGTTAAAGAAAGTTTCCACTAAATTCTCACAATGGAATTAAAATCCACTGCGAGAATGCAGGTCTATAGACTCTAGTGGTAACTTTTAGTGTCCAACTTGTCCCTGACCATCCCTTATCTAATAAACAAAACAACAATCTAACAAAAATAAGAGAAGTTTTTGCTCAAGGCAGGAGGTCTCTGTGTGCTGCACACACATCCATGGCCGCATCAGAAGATCTTGGGGGCCAGATGCAGCCTCCGGGTAGGAGGTTTAATACAAACACATTTGTAACACCTGGGTTTACCTTCTTTAACCAACTCCTCAAGCAGACCTTTCCACTCCTTCCGAAAAATATTTGCACCAGTTAAACTTCCATCGCCACCAATGACACATAAATTTGTAATACCATGCTGAACAAGATTATAGGCTGCAGACAAACGCCCTTCATGTGTAGTAAAGGCCTTACACCGTGCACTACCAATGATTGTGCCACCCTATAAATGAAAGAAAGAAAACAGCAGTATAATGTAATGTGGGCGAAGATCCTAAAGAAGCCGACAAATGAGCAAGGCAAAGAGCAAATTCATCAAACTGTTAATGCTACTCTAACAGGGAGTCTGTCACCTGTATTTAAGCCTCTTTGAGTCTTCATACTATAGAATAAAAAAAACATTTTTCTATGCTCTAGAGGCATTGACTGCTATATGAAGGGTACTGCATGTCTCCTTGTTCTAACAGCTATCTAATATTTTGTCTTTATTATGTAAGTCAATGGTTCTGTATAGCATACAGCAGGATAAATTTTAGTATCTGTTTAATGTATTCGCCTTTATCCTTTTTAAAATATAAAATACGTACATTAAAGCGAATCTGTACTGGCATGTAGCTGCCCCCAAGCCACCACATCTGGTTCGGGGGTCCCCCTTTCACCTGTTGCCGGTATTTTGAAGAAAAACTACGGTTATTGCTGAGGCACAGCGAGGTGGGGAGTCAATCTGGCGTGGCCTAGAGCATCCGTGCCCTATGCCTGCAGCGCCTCTCTCAACTTTCAGCATGCCCCTGGTTGGAGACGGGGAGAGAGGCACCACAGGCCTAGGGCACAGATGCTCTAGGCCACGACAGATTGACTACCTGCCCCGCAGTAAGAAAAGCTGTATTTTTTTTTCCAAAATACCAGGAGAAAGGCCGATACCTGAACCAGACACAGCATGAGGACTTCTACAATGCGGTACAGGCGGTGGTTACAAGTGTCTCTCCCTAGCTCACTGTACGACACAAGCTCCATAGGCTTTAATTTCAAACTTTCAAAATCTAAATCAACGGGGTGTAAAATAAAGCAAGTTTGCAATTTATGTTTTGTGCCACTAATCTTACTTTGCAATGACAGACTTAATTTTTGCATAAAACATGCTGCCAAACAAGAAATTTTTTTTTATATGTGCTGTGAAGTTAAAAGTGAAACACAATTTTCTTTATTGGGGGGGGGGGGGGGGGGGTGTTATGCCGTTCACCCCATATGCAACTCGCATAACTTATTTTATATGTCAGCTTTTAAAAAATTTAAATGTTCCTTAAAGTTGCTCTATTTCTATCCTTATAAGGCTTTTATCCTTTGGTTTAATGGAGCTATGTGAGGTGTCACTTTTTTGCGCCATGATCTGTACTTTCTATGGGTACCTTGTTTGCATATATGAGACTTTTTGATTACTTTTTATTACAATTTTTGTGGATTTGATGTGACCAAAAATTAGCACTTTTAGACTTTTTTGCTGCTTTGCAATTTTTTGCCGCTTACGCTTTTTACCATGCATGATCAGGAATGTGATAATGTAACAGTTCGGGCGATTAACACATGTGCCGATACCAAATGTTTGTTTATTTATCTTTATTTATTAAATGGGAAAAGGGGGGTGATTCAAACTTTGATTAGGAGAGGGGATTTATTAATAAAAAAAAAAACTTTTTTTTAAATTAACATACACATTTATTAGAAGTCCCCTTGGGGGACTTCTAATACAACTATGCAAAAGAACACTGCAGAGACACCATCACATGTCTTTACGTCAGTGAACTAGCCAGACCTTCCTCCGGGAAACCCTGAAACAGCTGTCTGTGGATGGATACCTAGCTTAGGTGGTTTCCTTAATTGGAGACATTCCTTGGCTTGGTTGTTCCTTCCTGGAGGAAGGTCTGGCTAGTTCACTGACGTCGAGACATGTCATGGTGTCTCTGCAGTGTTCTTTTGCATATTTGATTTCCCAGGGGGCAATGTTCTAGAATACACTGACGTTGAGACACGTGATTGTGTCTCTGCGGTGTTTTGGTTGATCTCCCTGAGGTCAACCAGCGTCCTTCTAATACAACTACACTGATCTATTATATAGATCAGTGTAGTATACTTAATACAGCACTAATCCATTAGATTAGTGCTGTATTACTCTGGTCTGCTGCTGACCAGAAACACTGATTGCCGAGTCGGGATCAGCGTCAGTCCAACACTAAGACCCAGCCGGGTAAAGGGAAGCGATCGTATCGCAGAGGGGGGGGGGTCTTCCCACTAGACCACCTCGGAGGGGCACGGCAGGGCATTTTAATGCAGCTGTCACGTTTGACAGCTGCATTGAAATGTCCTAATTAGCGGGTGCAGCGATTGTACCGTGCCTGCTAATAACCATGCTCCCGGGCTGCAGAAAGACATGTGTCGTTAAGGGGGAGGGCGCTAAGGGGGAGGGCGCTTTACATACTCAGAGCAGCATGAAAATTCCGCTGTATGTAAACTTATTCAAACTGACTGTGCCGGGAATCACAGCGAATCACAGTGAAATCCAGTGCAATTCCGGTACGTGTGAACCTACCCTTAAGTTTTTTAGATTTTTTAACCAGCATAAGACTAAGAAGCTGCCTTCAGGAAACTGGACCTGGATTTCAAGGAGGGAAACTTTGTTTTACAGCATAACAAAAAAAAAAAAAAAAAAAAAATGTAAATTGCAAATATGTAAATATGCTTTATATCACATCCCCTGTTTTAGATTTAAAAAAAATTAAGACAGTTCATCTCCAGTTTAGAGAGATGGAGATGGAGAGCTTCTCCTGCCTATATCCAGACAAGGTAACTTTAAAAAGGAAACAAATGCAGCATATGAGACACATTGGTTCCTCTATATTTAGAGCCAAGGCACAATAACCACATGCCTACTAAAATGCACATACTGTTAGACTTTATTTAACTTACCAGCTGGATTATGTTTGACACACTTAGCCAATCTGCTTGCTGGATACAATCACCACCTTCAACCAAGCCTTCATAACCCTATGAAGAGAAAAAAAAAACAAACAACTACATATTGCAAATAAAAGCCTCAACAATTTCATTTGAAACCATGACAGGACTATGCAGGGCATCATATTTCCAACTTGACTAATCTTTTTTTCCCCTAGGGTGTCCTGTATATACACATCACTAGCCAGTAAACCACATACCATGCTTATTTGATAGAAAACTATGACAATTTTTTATCTTTTTAATAATAACCTGTCCAGAAATACAGCTAAGTGAATGCAGTCTAATACAAACATGCACTGCATGTTGTGAATCTATCAGCATGCATAGGCTACAGTACTCTCCCTTTAAGTAACAAGGCATAACAGGCACATACAAAGCATGAAAAAAGAAACATGTAATCTGATTATATACTCATATAAGGCATCCCTAAGGAAAAAAAATTACCAGACCAGCCTCAGTACATGCTGACTAGCCCTCTAAACTGTAGTTCATAGCTATGGCTAAAAAGCACACTGTATGTAGTAACTAAGCATGATGTTATGCAGTGGTCCATAAATATATAATATCCTGCATAAATGTATAATATCCTAGAGATGCATTCATAATTCTGCTGCAGGACATTTGCTTGTTAATAGATCTATTTTGAACAGTTGAGCTTAGCATTTATAACAGCGTCTTTACATCACAAAAGGTTAAAGGGAATCTGTCACCGTGAAAATGCGATCAGCATCATGATATATATCAATGTGTTAAGCTCTTCCTGTTCTATATCTTTGTGGGAAAAGATTAAAGGAGAAATCCTGCGATTTCTAAAATGCGGCAGGTGCTGGGGGCAAATTGATTACAAGTAGGCACTTACCTCACCCCATTCCCGTGGTGAGTGGTGGGACTAGCCACGGGGCTCGCCGGAAGGCCTCCCCCCAAGTTGTGATGATAAGGCCTGTTGTGACGTGTCAGCCCCAGAGATCCCGTAGCCCAGTGGGGGTCCTAAGGCCAGTCCCATCACTCACTGCAGGCAGTGACTTGTAACTTATTGACTGCAATCTTTGCTCATTCTGGGCTTAAAGGGAACCTGTCACCCCCCGTGCCGGGGTGACAGGCTCCCGACCCCCCGTTAGAGCCCCATATACTTACCTAATCCCGCCGGGTCCCGCTTCTGGATCCGGTTGGGTGACGGAGATCTCAGCCGCTGCAGCCCGGCGCGCGCGCTGAGAGATGAGTCCAACGCTCATAGAGGATGACGGAGCGCTGGACTCTCCTGTCATTCTCTATGAGCGTTGGACTCATCTCTCAGCGCGTGCGCCGGGCTGCAGCGGCTGAGATCTCAGTCACCCGACCGGATCCAGAAGCGGGACCCGGCGGGATTAGGTAAGTATATGGGGCTCTAACGGGGGGTCGGGAGCCTGTCACCCCGGCACGGGGGGTGACAGGTTCGCTTTAAAGGTCCAACAGCCAGAGCCACAATGATAGGGCCACCCACTAGACTCCTGGAATGATCAGAGATTTCACTCAACAAATGACAAGTTATATCAAAAATTTTGCAATAAGATATATATCACTCTACACAACGTCTCTTGCTGTATAACAATAAGCTAATAATGTTTTCCCCCATTCCCTCCCCACATGAAAAGTTATATAGATCCTTAATATACATTGGTAGCAAATTCCAGCCCCTTACCCCACTTTCTCTGGTCCCGCTGGTACTGGAAGTGGCTGACTTCCGGGTTGAGGCCGCATCATCTTACAGCCCCGGGTGCCATCTGGGGTCGACACGTAGTGCCCATACGTCACGATCCGGAGCGTTCCTGGGGCTCCCGGGCACTCTCTTCCTTCCTTGGCACGCCTCTTAAACACTGCCATTGGTTAGCGTCTATCACAGTAGTTCCACTACTATTAGAACTGCAAGTCCCAGCGCACCCGATGGCCATACACTGAACTGACATGTTTATGGCCATGGACTTGCAGTACTAATAGTAGTGACATTGCTGTAGATAGCGCGGCAGGGTAAAGCAGGTCATACACTGACTGACAGTGTACAACCTGCTTTACCTGTGCCCCGGGGCCTACACCGCAGTGCACCGCCCCCTCTGCCCAGCACCGTTATCCACCTCCCGGGAGGAGCAGAGAGCATTGGTGGGACGCTCTGAGCTGTGGCGCCGCAATCACTGAGGCGGGCGGTGAGCCGCACTGACAGCTCCCGAGCCCCAGGCACAGTGAGCCCATCTGCCATCTACCGGTCAGCAGGAGCAGCAGATGGGCTCAGTGTGTCCGGGGCGGAGGGTTGGTCACTGCTGTCCGGGCCGATGCACTGCGGGGGTGGATAACGGAGCCAGGCAGAGGGGGGTGAATAACAGTGCTGGGCAGCACTGCAGGGTCAGCTCCGGGGACGACCCTCCCCCTGGAGATACTGTATAATGTATGAAGAACGGCGGCACCTGTGGGTGTATATGGGGTAATGCGCGGCAGGGTAAAGAAGGTTGTACACTGTTAGTCAGTGTATGACCTGCTTTACCCTGCCGCGCTATCTACAGCAATGTCACTACTATTAGTACTGCAAGTCCCAGCGCACCCGATGGCCAGACATGTCAGTTCAGTGTATTGCCATCGGGTGCGCTGGGACTTGCAGTTCTAACAGTAGTGGAACTACTGTGATAGACGCTAACCAATAGCAGCGTTTAAAAGGCGTGCCAAGCCAGGGAGGGAGTGCCGGGAGCCCCAGGAACGCCCCGGATCGTGACGTATGGGCACTACGTGTCGACCCCAGATGGCGCCCGAGGCTGTAAGATGATCCTGCCTCAACCCGGAAGTCAGCCACTCCAGGTACCAGCGGGACCAGGGAAAGTGGGGTAATAGGCTGGAATTTGCTACCAATGTATATTATGGATCTATATAACTTTTCATGTGGGGAGGGAATGGGGAAAAACCTTTTTCACCGCACTACCCATTTAATAGGCATATAGTGGCATATATCAACCATTGAGTCAACCCTTGTGCACCGAACATAAATGTACACCAAACATAGGGCTCTGACACTTTAATGTCTGATAAAAAAAAAAGACTACACACTGTCAGAACAAGTTATATGCTGACCATATAAAGATTTCAGCTCTGAAGTTACTACAGCTTTTAACACAGCTCCAGAATTCTAAAGATGCTGTAATTCAGGCTAAGCACTAGAAATACAGTATATACAGTATACAAAGTCACTCCACTTGTCATATAGATTAGGGTACATAAACTATAAAATACCTCATATATGTGGAAAACTTTAGCTCCAACATAAATACCCATGCGAGTCACAGCACGAACTGCAGCATTCATTCCTGTAAAATGAATAATTACAAAAAAAAAAGCAATTTTAGCATTTACTAAGGAATAACATTCATTTATGTAAAAAGAATTCTTTTCTGGATCTAGAAAACAAATAGAGCGGTACGTAGAGATGCTGAGCTGAATCAGCATCGAGATTACAGATGCCCCCAGAGACAATCCACAAGTCCTGGAGCGGTCTGTGATCTGAGAGGAAAACAAAGAAATTTTAAAGGAGAAGTCCGGCCAAAACTATTTTTTAATATGTTATTACTTATGGAAAGTTAGACAAATTTCTAATGTACATTAATTATGGGAAATGCACATATAGGGCTATTTCCCTAAATTTCGTAGATCAGGGAGACTTCAGATTCTCTAAAAAACCGTGACGTCACGAACCGGAGGTGTAATTACAATGGAGTGTCCAGCAGGGGCGCACTATATATAGAAGTCAATGAGTACCATTGACTTCTATATATAGTGCGCCCCTGCTGGACACTCCATTGGAATTACAATGGATGTGTATGGGAATGTACTATATAGTATGTTGTTGATTGAATACATTTATGGAATACTTTGGGGAGCAAGTGTCCTTGCTCCCCAAAGTAATCCATAAATGTATTTAACCAGTACGTTTGGAGGGCACCGAGCAGGGAGGGAGAGAAGTGCATGTACCTCCCCCCTCCCTCCCTGCTCGGTGCTGCTGCTGCTGCCACATATGCACAGTACTACTCCTCCATTATCTGTTCATATTATGAACAGATAATGGGGGAGTAGTACCTGTGCTATTCCGATAACGAACGCCGCCGCTACACAGCGGCTTGTCCCAAGAGCTTTAGTATGCCCCCTCCGCTGCTCTCCCTCCTCCACCCAGCTAACAAGTTGTAACTATAGCGCCACTCATTGCCGCCTCTCTCCGCCGCTTACTGCTTCTATCCACTGCTGCTTACTGCCTCTCTCCGCCGCCTCTCTCTGCTGGCACATACCGCTTCCCGGTCCGCACTGCATGCCGGACGGGGGCAGGAAGCACCTCACCCCGCAGGGAGCACAGCGCTCCCGTTGCTTCCAGTCCCCGGCTAGCATGCAGTGCGGACCGGGAAGCAGTATGTACCAGCAGAGAGAGGTGGCGGAGAGAGGCAGTAAGCAGCAGTGGATAGAAGCAGTAAGCGGCGGAGAGAGGCGGCGATGAGCGACGCTATAGTTACAACTTGTTAGCTGGGAGGAGGAGGGAGAGCGGCGGAGGGGGCATACTGAAGTGCTGGGACAAGCAGCTGTGCGGCGGCGGTGTTTGTTATCGGAATAGCACAGGTACTACTCCCCCATTATCTGTTCATAATATGAGCAGATAAAGGGGGGAGTAGTACTGTGCATATGTGGTGGCAGCAGCAGCACCGAGCAGGGAGGGAGGGGGGTAGAGGCACTTCTCTCCCTCCCTGCTCGGTGCCCTCCAATCGTACTAGTTAAATAAATTTATGGATTACTTTGGGGAGCAAGGACACTTGCTCCCCAAAGTATTCCATAAATGTATTCAATCAAAAACATACTGTCTATTACATTTACATACACATCCATTGTAATTCCAATGGAGTGTCCAGCAGGGGCGCACTATATATAGAAGTCAATGGTACTCATTGACTTCTATATATATAGTGCGCCACTGCTGGACACTACGTTGTAAGTACACCCCCGGTTCGTGACGTCACGGTTTTTTAGAGAATCTGAAGTCTCCCTGATCTACTAAATTAAGGGAAATTGCCCTATATGTACATTTCCCATAATTAATGTACATTAGAAATTTGTCTAACTTTCCATAAGTAATAACATATTAAAAAATAGTTTTGGCCGGAGTTGTCCTTTAAGTGTATACTCATGAGCTCCTGGCCACCAAGCAGAAAGCAGTGGTCAGTAACCTAGACAAGAGTCCTCAGCTCTGCTATCACAAGATACAGCCACTTATGATGTAGGCTGGGTGTGAAGATCACTACCTCTGGCTATATCTCAGAATCAGTAACCTTTGACATGTCTGAGGTAGGGATGAGCGAACCGGCCGAGGTTCGGGTTTGTATGAACCTGAACTCTCGGCTTCTGATTCCCACTGTCTGCCCGCTCCGTAAAGAGGGTGGATACAACCTTGAGGACCGCCTGGAAAAATGGGATACAGCCATAGCCATAGGCTGTATCCCAGTTTTCTAGGCGGTCCTCAGGCTGTATCCACACTCTCCACGGAGCAGCCAGACAGCAGGAATCAGAAGCCGATAGTTCAGGTTCATACAAACCCGAACCTTGGCCGGTTCGCTCTTCCCTAGTCTAAGGATAGTGTACCTGTCTTAATTTAAAAAAAAAAAAACTTTTGATATGTCACAGAGAAATGTCAAAAGTTTTGATCAGTGTGTGTGTTCACACCAGAAGTGATCGGGAGATAGAGCAGAGAGAGGGCCACAGCTGCAGCGTGTATGCTAAAGTGGTTCAGGTGTGTGGATCAGAGCAAGGAACGTGGTACAGAGCTGCAGCAAGGGGAAACTACTGCAAAGCAATACACACAGACGTGGCTGTATGAGAGCTCTGTGGTAAAAGATCCTATGAGTCACAGGCTGTCACATACCAACCCGTCAGATATCTTTGTGCTATGTGACTTTTGAACATGTAAGAAATATACAGAACAGTCCCTGAACTGTTTAGATCCACGTGCTGTTATAGACTGACCCTTGAGCAAGAGCTGAGGTGCAGTAACTACACACTGTACAGCTACCCTTAAAGGGGTTGTCCGGCGATAAAAAATTATTCACAGAATAACACACATTACAAAGTTATACAACTTTGTAATGTATGTTATGTCTGTGAATGGCCCCCTTCCCCGTGTCCCACCACCCCCACCCGTGTACCCGGAAGTGTGGTGCGCTATACATTACCTGTCACGTGCCGACCACGGTCTCCGATCCTCAGCAGTGACGTCTTCTTCGGGAGGCCCTCTGCAGCGTCATCCGAAGCTTAGCCGCGATTGGCTTAGCATAACTGTGCTTAGCCAATCGCGGCTGAGCGGCTGATGACGCGGCCACGTCATCAGCTGCTCAGCCGCGATTGGCTGAGCACAGTTATGCTCAGCCAATCGCGGCTGAGCTTCGGATGACGCTGCAGAGGGTGGCCGGCACTCGGGAAGATCCGCCGGCCTCCCGAAGAAGACGTCACTGCTGAGAATCGGAGACCGTGGACGACACGAGATGCGGTGAGTATAATGCACCACACTTCCGGGTCTAGCGTGGGTGGGGGGAAACACGGGGAAGGGGGCCATTCACAGACATAACATACATTACAAAGTTGTATAACTTTGTAATGTGTGTTATTCTGTGAATTTTTTATCGCCGGACAACCCCTTTAATGTCTGCCTCTCTCGTGAACACACACACACACAGCCTGCTGCAGCCATAGCACACACACACACACAGCCTGCTGCAGCCATAGCACACACACACACAGCCTGCTGCAGCCATAGCACACACACACACACAGCCTGCTGCAGCCATAGCACACACACACACACAGCCTGCTGCAGCCATAGCACACACACACACACAGCCTGCTGCAGCCATAGCACACACACACACAGCCTGCTGCAGCCATAGCACACACACACACAGCCTGCTGCAGCCATAGCACACACACACACACAGCCTGCTGCAGCCATAGCACACACACACACACAGCCTGCTGCAGCCATAGCACACACACACACACAGCCTGCTGCAGCCATAGCACACACACACACAGCCTGCTGCAGCCATAGCACACACACACACAGCCTGCTGCAGCCATAGCACACACACACACAGCCTGCTGCAGCCATAGCACACACACACACAGCCTGCTGCAGCCATAGCACACACACACACAGCCTGCTGCAGCCATAGCACACACACACACACAGCCTGCTGCAGCCATAGCGCACACACACACAGCCTGCTGCAGCCATAGCGCACACACACACAGCCTGCTGCAGCCATAGCGCACACACACAGCCTGCTGCAGCCATAGCACACACACACACAGCCTGCTGCAGCCATAGCGCACACACACACAGCCTGCTGCAGCCATAGCGCACACACACAGCCTGCTGCAGCCATAGCGCACACACACAGCCTGCTGCAGCCATAGCGCACACACACAGCCTGCTGCAGCCATAGCGCACACACACAGCCTGCTGCAGCCATAGCGCACACACACAGCCTGCTGCAGCCATAGCGCACACACACAGCCTGCTGCAGCCATAGCGCACACACACAGCCTGCTGCAGCCATAGCGCACACACACAGCCTGCTGCAGCCATAGCGCACACACACAGCCTGCTGCAGCCATAGTGCACACACACACAGCCTGCTGCAGCCATAGTGCACACACACACAGCCTGCTGCAGCCATAGTGCACACACACACAGCCTGCTGCAGCCATAGTGCACACACACACAGCCTGCTGCAGCCATAACGCACACACACACTGCCTGCTGCAGCCATAGCACACAGCCTGTGGCAGACTTTATCAGAACACTGCAGACCTGACTTCACGAAGGAAGGTAAGGGACCTCCGGCAGTCAGGAAATGCGATCGGGACCCCCGGGGGTCCCAATCGCTAATTGACCAGAGATGCTCCGGTCACTTATACTTAAACGCTGTGGTCGCTGTGCGATCACGGCATTTAAGGGGTTAATGGCAGGCAGCGTGATCGGGCGCAGATAGCAGCCGGTCCTCACTGTCTATAGAGCGAGCTCAGTCTGCTCCATAGCCCGGGACCTTGGCAGGGCGTACATTTACACGCTCCTGAGTTAAGGCACAGGCAGTGGGGGCGTAAATGTACGCCCATGGTCGTTAAGGGGTTAAAGCCAAGGCCCAGGGGCAAGCTGTAAAAAAGAATCCGGCATAAACTGCCCTCAGCAATCGATCACATTTCAGTGTTCAGCTCCGGAAAAATAAAAGCTGAGCTGTGATTGGTTACTATGAGAAGATGACACCAGTTTTTGTTTTACACAGTTTGATAAATCTGGGCCTAAGTTTATCTCTGAAATGCTGCAGCGTTATAGAGTAAAACGTATATGTTATGAATGAGGGAGCCTGTCAGGATTTCATGCTGCATGTAATTCGGCCAGCATACATCTACTTACAGACTGCAAAAAGTGTGTGGTGTGTGGTGTGTGTGGTGTGTGTGTGTGTGTGTGTTCATCTGCACCCTCACAACAGTCACACTATCCACGCCCTCCAGCACAATGTTCCCCAACCTGGAGCTCGTGTAAAACTTCATCTGTCAGTGCTGTACTTTTACCCCAGCCGGACAGCCCGACATGGCGGAGCCCGGCGTGCGGGAACCACTGAGGCACAGGCTGGCTTCCCGGCGAGCGCAGCCCTGGTGCAGCAGAGACATAAGCGGATCATGTGCTTTGTACTGACCTTGGGCATCTCCTCCGCTCGTCAGCACAGCTATAGCCTTCCCGGCTCCTGACATCCGCAGCTTCTCCAGATCTGAGGCGGACATGTTTCTGTGCAGGGATCAGTGGATGGGATGAGTGCCCCCTGTTCATACAGCAGCAGCCAGTGTAACTGGAATGTACGTGCTGATGGTCGGGTAATTTCCTATTGGCGCGACCTTTGGCCCCTCCTCGTTACGCGGAGCGGAGGGAGTGCGCTGTGTGCGGGGGACTGTGAGCGCCCCTATGCTCGCTCTGTCACAGCAGCCGCTCCTGCTCGTCAGTACCAGTTCCCGTTACTACCTGGTGGGGGCGCTATGTACTTCGGGGAAGCACGAAGTGACATGATTCACGCCAACCGCTATTGGAAATGAAAGCAGCGCCCTGATTGGATGGCAGGACAACTACTTTACCTCTACACTCAGTTCCTAATGTCTCCGGCAGGGGCGGTACTGGGATCGTAGGCAAGTTACATAGAACAAGCACTGCCATAGAACATAGGTATAGCTTACCCCTTCATGGATATTACTCTATATAACGCCTGTACCCGAGTATTGCCAGCCCTGCTGCTGCCAGATAATTTGTAGTACCGTATATACAAGAATATATCTGCATAATATAGCCCTGTACTTACAAACAGCGCTATCCCAGGGCTATACCCTCCACACCAATATTCCCTTTATTACAGCATCATCCAGTGATTCACAAGTAACCACTGCTTAGAGTCACGCTGATCAGGGCCTCATACCCTAATGGTGCCTCATACCGAAATAACGCCCCCTCCCTGTGCAGCCATGTAATTATAGGTGATTTTTAGCCAGGGTCCCTTTAACCAGAAGGCAGATGGTGCACAGGGTTAAAGTCACATGACATCCCCCTACCCCTGTTATGGGCACTCATAGTTAAAGGGGTAGTGCGGCGCTAATCATTTATTCATTTATTCTAGCGTTGGTGGGGGGAAAACACGGAGAAGGGGGCCATTCACATACATAACACACATTACAAAGTTGTATAACTTTGTAATGTGTGTTATTTTGTGAATAAATGTTTAGCGCCGCACTACCCCTTTAAATGCGGCAGCACTGACAGAGCAGGAGGCATTGGCTCCTTCCCAGTCAGTTACTCTTGTGGGCACAGGCAGTGTTTTGGCTGCAGTGACTCTCTCCTTGAGGTCCTGGTGCCCGTCACCTGACCGCAAGGAGAGAGCAGCCTCTTGTGACCACAGGCAAAGCACTGCCTGCGGCCACAAGAGTGCAAAAAAAGGAGACGTGCGGTTCCTGGTGAAGCACACAGGGGTCTATATACTACTGGGGGCAGCGCAATGGGGTCTATATACTACTGACGGCATCACACAGGGGGGTCTATATACTACTGGGGGCAGCACAATGGGGTATATATACTACTGATGGCATCACACAGGGGGGTCTATATACTACTGGGGCAGCACAATGGGGTATATATACTACTGATGGCATCACACGGGGGGTCTATATACTACTGGGGGCAGCACAATGGGGTCTATATACTCTTGGGCGCAGCACTCAAGGGGTCTATATATTACTGGGAGCAGCACAATGGGGTCTATATACTACTGACGGCATCACACATGGGGGGGGTCTATATACTACTGGGGGCAGCACAATGGGGTATATATACCACTGACTGCATCACACAGGGGGGGTCTATATACTACTGGGGGCAGCACAATGGGGTCTATATACTATTGGGCGCAGCACTCAAGCGGTCTATATATTACTGGGAGCAGCACAATGGGGTCTATATACTACTTACGGCATCACACATGGGGGGTTTATATACTACTGGGGGCAGCACAATGGGGTCTATATACCACTGACTGCATCACACAGGGGGGGTCTATATACTACTGAGGGCAGCACAATGGGGTCTATATACTATTGGGCGCAGCACTCAAGCGGTCTATATATTACTGGGAGCAGCACACAGGGGGTCTATATGCTACTGGGGGCAGCACACAGAGGGTCTATGTACACTGCTAAAAAAAATAAAGGGAACATTCAAATAACACATCCTAGATCTGAATGAATGAAATATTCTCAATGAATACTTTGTTCTGTACAAAGTTGAATGTGCTGACAACAAAATCACACAAAAATCATCAATAGAAATCAAATCTATTAACCAATGGAGGCCTGGATTTGGAGTCACACACAAAATTAAAGTTGAAAAACAAACTCCAGGCTGATCCAACTTTAAAGTAATGTCCTTTAAACATGTCAAAATGAGGCTCAGTATTGTGTGTGGCCTCCATGTGCCTGTATGACTTCCCTACAAAGCCTGGGCATGCTTCTAATGAGGTGTTGGATGGTCTTCTGAGGGATCTTCTCCCAGACTTGGACTAAACCATCCGCCAACTCATGGACAGTCTGTGGTGCAACAGGATGTTGGTGGATAGAGCGAGACATGATGTCCCAGATGTGCTCAATCGGATTCAGGTCTGGGGAACAGGAGGGCCAGTCCATGGCTTCAATGCCTTCATCTTGCAGGAACTGCTGACACACTCCAACCACATGAGGTCTAGCACTGTCCTGCATTAGGAGGAACCTAGGGCCAACCGCACCAGCATATTGTCTCACAAGGGGTCTAAGGATCTCATCTCGGTACCTAATGGCAGTCAGGCTACCTCTGGTGAGCACATGGAGGGCTGTGTGGCCCTCCAAAGAAATGCCACCCCACATCATTACTGACTGACCCACTGCCAAACCAGTCTGCTAAAGGATGTTGCAGGCAGCAAATCACTCTCCATGGCATCTCCAGATTCTGTCACGTCTGTCAGGTGCTCAGTGTGAACCTTTCATTTGTGAAGAGCACAGGGCGTCAGTGTCGAATTTGGCAATCCTGGTGTTCTCTGGCAAAGGCAAGCGACCTGCACAGTGTTGGGTTGTGAGCACAACCCCCATCTGTGGGTTTCTAACGATTTTTGCAGACACATGAACATTTGTGGCCTGCTAGAGGTAATTTTGCAGGGTTCTGGCATTACTACTCCTGTTCCTCCTAGCGCAAATACGGAGATAGTGATCCCGCTGCTGGGTTGTTGCCCTCCTATGGCCTCCTCCACGTCTCCTGGTGTACTGTCCTGTCTCCTGGTAGCTCTCCAGCCTCTGGACACTACGCTGACAGACACAGCAAACCTTCTTGCCACAGCTCGCATTGATGTGCCATAATGGATGAGCTGCACCACCTGAGCCACCTGTGTGGGTTGTAGAGTCCATCTCATGCTACCATGAGTATGAAAGCACCACCAACATTCAAAAGTGACCAAAACATCAGCCAGAAAGCATAGGTACTGAGAAGTGGTCTGGGGTCCCCACCTGCAGAACCACTCCTTTATTGAGTGTGTCTTGTGAATCAGTGTTGCTTTCTAAGTGGACAGTTTGATTTCACAGAAGTTTGATTTACTTGGAGTTATTTTGTGTTGTTTAAGCAATCCCTTTATTTTTTTGAGCAGTGTACTACTGGGGGCAGCACACAAGGTGTCTATATACTACTGGGGGAAGCACACAGGGTGTCTATACTACTGGAGAAGCACACAGGGGTCTATACTACATTGGGGATGCACAAAGAAGCCTGATACTATATGGGGACTGCACAGAGGGGCCTATATTATATAGGGACCTTTCTACTCTACTAGGGCACAGAACATACCTAATTATTA
The DNA here is from genome assembly GCF_027789765.1 of Dendropsophus ebraccatus. NCBI lineage: Eukaryota > Metazoa > Chordata > Amphibia > Anura > Hylidae > Dendropsophus > Dendropsophus ebraccatus. The sequence continues at coordinate 69,514,505 of NC_091462.1, read as the reverse complement.
AGTGGGGGCACAGGGACACCTTAAAACGAAGGGGGCACCGAGGAGTGTAACTACAGGGGACCTAACTACTGTATGTGTTGGAGCCGAAAATGTTTCTCGGGCAGATTCTGAAGAGAGGATTTACAGCCAGGAGAAGACTTCAAGGTGACCCAGGCTGGATGAAGGGAAAAAGAAAAACTGAAAGACTTTGATGAAGATGCCACCTGTGAGCCACTGGATGTAACAGCACTTTGTTAAAGGGTTGTAGTGATAGTGGTCATGGTGTGGCAGTATTATGTAACAATATCATTGATGATATCTTTCTGTTTTGTTCAGAGCAGTTTAGAGGCAATATGTAATCACTGTATGGTGGAAATAGTGTTAAAGTTAACTACCATATGTATTGGGGCTTTTAAAGTGAATGTACCATCAGGCCCGGGCTCAAGCACTGTTTATACTGTGTATGGGGCACCAATTCTGATAACACTGGGTTCAGGGGGGGGGGGAGCGCCAAAAAGGGAGGAGGGGCCCAATCTTGAGGGCTTTGCATCGGGCCCACCAGTGTATTAAAACAGCCCTGCATTTAGCCCTCATATTGTAATGCCCCCAGAAAAGAAATACTCACCTAGTCCATGCTCCAGCCTGTCATCCCCGGCAGCTGCTGTATGTCCTGCATGAAATGTTTCTTTTCAGTCTGACACAGTGCTCTCTGCTGACATCTCTGTCTGAGACAGGAACTGTCCAGAGCAGCAGCAAATCCCCATAGAAAACCTCTCCTGCGCTGCACAGTTTCTGCAGGACATAGTGCATAGAGCACTGTGTCAGACTGAAAAAAAAAAAAAAGCAGCAGCTGATAAGTATGGGAAGACTTGAGATTTTTAACCCCTTCCCCCAATATGATGTCCAGGGACGTCATGAAAAGCAGTGCCATACTGCATCATGACGTCCCTGGATGTCATGCTTTCCCTGTCTCCCCCCTCTGTCCCTAAGTGAGATCGGGCAGCAGGAGGAGGCTGTTGCCACTGCCCGGAAGGGAGCTGTGCTCCCCCCTGGGCAGTTAACCCCATAGACGCCGCGGTCGCTGCGACGGGGAGATTCACTGTCTTTCACTGTCTCCCGACGATTGGGCAACGGGAGGAGGCTGCGGCACATTGCCTCCTCCCGCTGCCACTCCTAGATCCTCCCCTAGGCCCACCTTTCCCCTTTCATGTCCCTCCCCCCTTAGCCCGCTCCCTCCCCGTGGTCTCCCTCTCTGTGCTACCTCCCCCTCCCCCCGTGCGAACGATCTCACAACTCCGGGGGGATGTTACCATAGTAACCCAGACGCAGCCTGAGGCAGGGACCTAATCATTTTAATGAGCTGTCAGCTCTATTGCTGACAGCTCATTCCCTATGTAATGCATTACAGCACAGATCATGTGCTGTATTGCACTATATATATATATATATATATATATATATATATATATATATATATGTATATATATATATATATATATGTATATATATACCTGAAAAAGTTACAGTAAAAGAAAAACACACACACAAATAAATATATAATTAAAACAAATAAAAACATAAATAAATAATACAATATACACATTCCCTATCCCCCTTTATAAATGATCCCCCTATAAATAAAGTACATATATTTGGTATCTCGGCGTCCGAATGACCCCGTCTATTAACCCGTTACAATAATTATCCCACCCGATTAATGCCATTTAAAAAAAAAATAATTTTTTGTTAATCCTGCCCCCTAAAAAATATAGAAAAAAGTTATCAAAATGTCACATGTACCCAAAAGGTGTACCACTAAAAACGTCAGCTTATGCTGCAAAAAAAAAAAAAACCCTCACCCCTTAAATGCCATAAACTATAACTAAAGCTATATACAATGGATATCACTTTATACCGCGTATTCTGGAAGGACCGTCGTCAACTCCCCATAACTGACCCTGCTGTCTTAGATTCCAGGTTCCCTTGCCACCATCAAGAAGGGGATGTTGAGACATTTTCTGACTGCGGAACGTATGGTTATCCCCCGACACTGGAAAACACCCGTAGTTCCTACAATGATAGAGTGGCTTAGTGAACTCAGGGACCTGGGTAGAATGGAGGAATTGGTTGCAGAGGCTCATGATTAGTCTACTAAATATGAAAAAGTGTGGTTTCCCTGGCGTTTGTTTATGGACTCAGAGGCCTTTTCTGCTCTCATCCGTTAGGTATGGGACCCTTATACTTTTAAGGCACTGTAACTACTGCAGTGTTTGATTTCATGATCTGCTCCCTGCCTGCCTCCTCTCCTCCTCCCTTATTCTCCTGCTCTCTACTTCAGTCTCTTTTTTTTCTTCTCTTTCTATTCCCTCTCTTATAACCTGCATGACATTTATTATGCCTTCTGTTTTGGCTTCTATGACACTGCCGAGTTGGTGGTGTGGATGTTTGGAACTGCTGATATTACACTCAGGGCCGGCGTCAGCACCCGGCTAAGTAGGGCAAATGCCGGGGCCCCCAGCTCCTCTAGGGGCCCACTCCCGTTTGTTACTACATTTTTTTTGTTAGTAAAAAAGAATAAAAAGTGTAGTAACAAAGGGGACTGGGCCCCTAGAGGCCGCATGTGACAGTTAGGGGCCCGCCGATCCATACTGGGGCCCCCGAGCACCTGTCTTCCATCAAAAATCTTCCCTACAGCCGAGTAGGAAAGAGGACCTTTGAGTCTGAAGGACCTTTGATGATGTCACAGGTGATCGGACACATGACCTGATAGAGGGCAGCAGGTAGGCTCTGCAAACTAAGTGTCCTGTATGTGCTGGTTCTTCTACTTGTTTTGTGTATAGAGGTCCTGCTGTAATATATCTATATCTATTACAGCAGGATATATATATATATATATATATATATCCTGCTGTAATAGATATAGATATATTACAGCAGGACCTCTATACACAAAACAACTAGATATCTGTATCTATCTATCTCCTATCTATCTATCTCCTATCTATCTCCTATCTATCTATCTCCTATCTATCTATCTATCTATCTATCTATCTATCTATCTATCTATCTATCTCCTATCTATCTATCTATCTATCTATCTATCTCCTATCTATCTATCTATCTATCTCCTATCTATCTATCTATCTATCTATCTATCTATCTATCTATCTCCTATCTATCTATCTATCTATCTATCTATCTATCTATCTATCTATCTATCTCCTATCTATCTATCTATCTCCTATCTATCTCCTATCTATCTCCTATCTATCTCCTATCTATCTCCTATCTATCTCCTATCTATCTCCTATCTGTCTGTCTATCTATCTATTTCCCTATCTCCTATCTATCATATGAACATGGTGAGACCTCTAGTTCTCCTATATTCAGGCCCTGTAGTGATATACAGTGTGTGTGTGTGTGTGTATATTATATATATATATATATATATATATATATATATATACACACATACACACTGTATATCACTGCATGGCCTGTATATAGGAGAACTAGAGGTCTCACCATGTTCATATTATAAATAAATAAATATATATATATATATATATATATATATATATATATATATATATAATGCTGGTGCTGCTAGTTCTCTAGTATACAGCTCCTGCTCTGTGTGTGTGTGTGTGTATGTATATATATATATATACACACACACACACACACACACACAAGGAGCTGTATACTAGAGAACTAGCAGCACCAGTATGATATATATATATAATCCTGTGACTGGGTCTGACTCCTCCAGAGTCCTGACTACCGCAGAGATCAGGAGATACAGGAGGAGAAAGATATGCAGCAGCCGCATGTTTCTTCTGCTGCAAATCTTTCCTCGCCTGTCTCTCCATGATTTGCTCCTCAAAGGGGCCCACCGAGGCTCTGTCGCCCAAGGGCCCACAAAAAGCTGGAGCCGGCCCTGATTACACTGTATACTTTACATTTAAAAAGTGACGCCTTGCGACTTGCAGGTCGCTGTTTACCACTGCTTTACTGATGATGTATTCACTGTTTTGCGCTTGGCTGTCAATAAAATCAGATTACACATAAAATGGATATCACTGTAATTGTACCGACCTGATGAATAATAACAATAACATGTCATATGTAACGTTAAGTAAACGGCGTACAAAAAAATGGTGAGAAACAGCTGCTAAATTGTGTTTTTTATTCGTACCTCATAAAAAATTAAATAAATATTGATCAGGGTGTCACATGTCCCCCAGAATGGTATAGATGGAAATGTCAACTTGTCTTGCTAAAATATTTTGGCACCACAAACCCTCTGTGACATGATATAATGGCTATAAAAAACCTGAAATAAAAAAAGACCCCCAAAAGTCTCCTGTGCATGGATAGAATTGAGCGACATAAGGAGAAAGGGGCTCAGTCGTTTGTTAAAAAATTTAGACTTTTTATTCAAAGTCATTATACACAAACTAAAATTCACCAAATAGTTGCGCCTTTTAGTTATACTACTTGGTACCTGAAGGCTGATATAGCTGGATCCCTAGGTCCATTACGCCTTTCCCCGAGATCTTTTGCGCGTGGGGCGCAGCGCCCCACCTCTGTACCTACTTGATACACAATGTGCACCTCTGCATCTTTCTTCTCTCTTCCTTCCCTTCACCCCCTCCCCCTTTTTTTTATATGTTATTATTTACCTCTCTCCTCGTGTGTGTACCCTAAGTTCTATCCTCCCACGTTGGGTGGTTCAAGTTCACTATATTTTATTTTTGGGCTCTAGAGCGAGTTGTTGGGAGCAGGGCCGTATTTACCATTAGGCACCTTGGTCCGGTGCCTTGGGCAGCACCTTGCAGGGGGGAAGCACCAGGGATCAAGGGGACAGAAAAAACTATTTTTTTTTGTTTTTATTTTTTTAGTTTCCCTCCTCCCGTTCAGACTTGCCAGTAAATCTGGTGTCTTTTCCAGGGGGGTGGGGGGTATGGTGGTATTGGTCAGGTCTGGTACCGCCAATAGGTGCGTGAAGATGGGGCGTCTTCAGGTCTAGTGCCTAGGGTAGCAGCAGCTGTTAATACAGCCCTGGTTGGGAGCTGATCAGTATTATGTCTTTCTTCTCAATTTTCAAATGTGCTGCCATTTATGTTGTTGTACGGATTCTTCTCTTGTATCATTATTCTTTTGCACTGGAATGTGTTTGTATAACGCATTTGGAAAAATGTTTTAAAAAAATCTTTAATAAGAAGAAGTTTAAAAAAAAAAAAAGACCCCCAAAATACACAAGGCTTCTGTCAATTTTGCGGCCTGTGGTTGAGTCAGGTGAAGCACTGCGGAGACATATGGGGGATTTCTAGAAATATTGAAACATGGGGAATAAATAATGAGTTGCATTTCTCGGTTTGTATTTGCTGTGTTAGGGTGGGTTCATACTGAGGAATTCTCGCGGATAAACTCTGCGAATTTCTGCCGGCTGTCCGCGCACATGTCCACCGGCTCCATAGACACCATTCTATGGGCAGGCGTATTCCGCTATCCGCCGAAAGAAGTGACATGTGTCACGGCCGCGGCGACGGCCCGTGCTCTGGGCCGCCGCCGCGACCTCCCTCTGCCCCATGCAGCCGCCGGGGTCCTTGTGCAGGGACCCGGCGCTGCTGTTAGTTCGGCCCCGGGAGGCGCCTTACTTCGCCCCGCTCTTGTCTCCGTCTGTGCCGGCCGGCGCGCGCGTCCCCGCCTCCTAGGGCGTGCGCGCGCCGGCTGTCTCAGATTTAAAGGGCCAGTCCGCCCCTAATTGGTGTATGCACAATCACTCCCTATAAATTCCAGCCCTGCCCCACTACAGGTGTTGGAGCCTCTACATGCTTCCAATAGCGTTTGGCCCAGCTCCCTGTTGTTCCTGATTCCTATCCGCTACCTGGTTCCTAGTCCTTGTTCCTGGTTCCTGCTCCCCTGTTACTCCATTGCTCCTGTGTTCAGCCTGTCACCTGCGGTTACGCCTACAGACCTCTGCCAGCACCATCTCCTGCCTACTGCTCCTGCCACGCCTCGCCTGCCGTCACTAGCAACCAAGCCAGGGGTAGCGACCTGGGGGTCGCCTGCCGCAGCAAGTCCATCCCGCCTTGCGGCGGGCTCTGGTGAAAACCAGCGGCCCCTTAGACTCCGCTCCCTGGTGAGGTTAGTGCCATCGCTGGTGACGGTCCAGTGGATCCACTACTGCAGGCGTTACAGTAGGCTCCAACCATGGATCCCGGCGAGGTGCCTGATATCCGCGAAGTAGCCCGAGTGGTCGCCCTACAGGCTCAACAGATCCAGCAACAGTCACAGCTGATCCAACAACTGACTGCAGCCGTACAGCAGCATACCACAGCTCAGCAGTCATCACCTCCTGCAGCCTCTGCTAAACTACGACTGGCTCTCCCAAGTAAATATGGAGGTGACCCAAAGTTGTGCAGAGGATTCCTGACCCAATGCACTATGCATATCGAACTTCTAAGCAGTCAGTTTGCCACCGAGCGCTCTAAAGTGGCTTTCATCATCAGCCTATTGGAAGGTAGAGCTCTGGCCTGGGCCACACCACTGTGGGACAGTGATGATCCTGTTGCTGCTAATCTCCGAATCTTCCTGGCCGGGTTCTGTTCTGTCTTTGAGGAACCTGCTCATGCGTCTTCGGCTGAGACTGCTCTCCTCAACCTATCCCAAGGAACTTCCTCCATTGGTGATTATGCCATCCAGTTCCGCACCCTGGCTGCAGAACTAGACTGGAATGAGGCCGCTCTAGTTGCCACCTTTAAAAAGGGCCTGTCCAGTCGAGTGAAAGATGTGCTCGCTGCCCGAGACCTGCCTACCTCCTTGAATGAACTCATTCTTCTGGCTACCAGAGTCTACACCAGGTTTTCCGAGAGAGAGGAGGAGGTCCGGCAAGAACGGCATCTGAGTCTGCCCCGTCGTCCTCCTCGGCTGGCAACGGTGTTCCAGAATCCCGTTGCTCCTATGCCTCAGTCGTCTCCAGAAGTACCTATGCAGGTAGAACGAGCTCGCCTGACGACCGATGAGAGGGCCCGTCGACTGGAGCTGAATCTCTGCCTTTATTGCGGTGGTGCTGATCACTATCGGCAGAGATGTCCCCAACGTCCTCAGCGTCCGGGAAACGCTCGCACCTAGGCCCGGTGGGAGAGGCCCCCCTAGGTGTGAATGCCACCTCTCCAAGGTTGACTATGCCAGTCTCCATCCAGACACCCTCAGGGCAAGTTCTCCAGACCACTGCCCTCATCGACTCTGGCGCTGCTGGCAGTTTCATTTCTGCTTCGTTGGTCCAAAGATGGCGGCTACCCGTGATCCAGCTAGCCCAACCCCGGTCTATCTCTTCGGTCACGGGCGAGATTCTTAACGAAGCTTGACACTGCCAGACTGCACCCCTTATCCTCCAGGTGGGCGCCTTACATCAGGAAAGGATCTCCTTCTACGTCTTGCGCCATTCCTCTTCCAACATCCTGCTGGGTCTACCTTGGCTGCAATTACATACCCCTAAGCTTGACTGGAGAACTGGGGAGGTTCTCAGTTGGGGCCAAGACTGTCCTAATAGGTGTCTGAGGTCTCCTCAACCCAAGTGCTCTACGAGGTCACCTGCTTACGCCAAGCCTCTGTCTGGACTACCGGAGGATTACCAAGACTTCGTTGATGTCTTCTCGGCTAAGGAGGCGGACTCTCTACCACCTCATCGGCCCTATGATTGCCCTATAGACCTTCTTCCAGGAACTTCTCCTCCACGTGGTCGAGTATACCCTCTCTCTGTGCCCGAGACTGAAGCCATGTCCTCCTACATCCGGGAGAACTTACAGAAGGGCTTCATCCGTAAATCCACGTCTCCCGCTGGCGCTGGATTTTTCTTTGTGCAGAAGAAGGACGGATCCCTCCGCCCATGCATTGACTACCGGGGCTTAAATAAGGTGACTGTCAAGAACCGATATCCTCTTCCGCTAATTCCCGAACTATTCGACCGTCTTCGTGGAGCTAGGATCTTCTCCAAGCTGGATCTCAGGGGAGCGTATAACTTGATCCGTATTCATGAAGGAGACGAATGGAAGACCGCTTTCAACACCAGAGATGGGCACTACGAATATCTGGTCATGCCATTCGGCCTATGCAATGCCCCAGCGGTCTTCCAGGAATTCGTGAACGATATCTTCCGAGACCTCCTCTATGTCTGCGTCATTGTCTATCTGGACGACATTTTGGTCTTCTCCCCTGACCAGCAGACTCATGTGGCACAAGTGCGTCAGGTCCTACGAAGACTACGGGCCAATCATCTATACGCCAAGCTAGAGAAGTGCGTTTTCCATCAGCGCAGTCTTCCGTTTCTTGGGTATATCGTCTCCGACCAGGGTCTACAAATGGATCCGGCCAAGCTCTCAGCTGTCCTCCAGTGGCCACGTCCTGTGGGACTTAGAGCTATCCAACGTTTCCTTGGATTCGCCAACTATTATCGGCAATTCATCCCTCACTTTTCTACCCTGGTCGCACCCATAGTGGCTCTCACCAAGAAGAAGGCGGATCCCAGACGTTGGCCTCCAGAGGCTGAACAAGCCTTCAATAGCCTAAAGTCTGCCTTTGCCTATGCTCCTGCTCTAGTCCGTCCGGATGTCTCCAGGCCATTTTCTCTTGAAGTCGATGCATCCTCTGTGGGCGCAGGAGCCGTCCTCTCGCAAAGGGACACATCAGGCAAGACCAGAACCTGCGGCTTCTTTTCTAAGACTTTCTCCCCGGCCGAGAGGAACTATACGATTGGAGACCGTGAACTCCTGGCTATTAAGTTGGCACTGGAGGAGTGGCGTCATCTTCTAGAGGGGGCTAAACATCCCGTTAACATCTACACGGACCACAAGAACCTCCTCTACCTCCAATCGGCTCAACGCCTCAATCCCCGGCAGGCCAGGTGGTCCCTCTTCTTCTCTCGGTTCAACTTTACCATTCATTTCCGTCCAGTCGAGAAGAATACTAAGGCCGATGCATTATCCCGAGCATCCGATGTCATGGGGCAAGAGGAATCTCCTCGTCACATAATACCTCCCGACCGCCTAGTACCAGTTGCCACTTCTGCTCTGCAGAGACTGCCTCCCGGTAAGACTTATGTGCGCCCCGCACTCCGAAAACGCATCTTGAAGTGGGGGCATTCCTCTTTGGTGGCCGGGCATCCAGGAGCCCAAAAGACCGGCAATTGATCTCCCGTCACTACTGGTGGCCCAATCTCCTCCAGGATGTCAAGGACTTTGTGGCTTCCTGTGCAGTCTGTGCCAGGAATAAGTCTCCCTGTCAAAGACCTGCCGGTCTACTTTTGCCCTTGCCAGTCCCGGACCATCCCTGGCACCACATTGGGATGGATTTCATCACGGACCTACCTCCATCTGCGGGCAATACAGTCATTTGGGTGGTGACTGACCGCTTCTCTAAAATGGCTCACTTCGTGGCCCTTCCTGGACTACCCTCTGCTCCTCGTCTGGCTCAGTTGTTCTTCCGACACATCTTCCGCCTGCATGGACTTCCTCTTCACATTGTGTCCGACCGAGGCTCTCAATTTGTCTCCAAGTTTTGGCGTGCCCTCTGCTCGCAGCTCCAAGTGAAGCTGGACTTCTCATCTGCCTATCATCCCCAGACCAACGGGCAAGTGGAGAGAGTAAATCAGGTCCTGGGTACCTACCTACGTCATTCTGTTTCCAGCCGCCAAGACAACTGGTCCGATCTACTTCCATGGGCGGAGTTCTCATATAACCATCTGGACTCGACTTCCACAGGCAAGTCTCCTTTCTATGTGGTCTACGGGCATCACCCTCGTCCTCCTCTGCCTCTCTCTCCATCCTCTGAGGTCCCAGCCGTGGAAGAGTTGTTATCTGACCTGCAGTCGATCTGGGAACAAACTCGACAGTCCTTACTCAAAGCCTCTAAACGCATGAAGGACCAGGCTGATAAGAAGAGGAGACCTGCCACGAATTTTCTCCCAGGTGACAAAGTCTGGCTCTTGGCCAAATATGTTCGACTCAAGATTCCCAGCTACAAGTTGGGTCCTCGATTCCTTGGTCCTTTCTCGGTGCTAAAACGCATCAACCCTGTCACCTACAAACTCCGCCTACCCCCTACCATGTGGATTCCGAACGCCTTCCATGTCTCCCTCTTGAAGCCAGTGGTCCTCAACCGGTTCTCCGATAAGTCTTCGTTTTCTGCTCCACAAGCCGTCTCTGACGACGTCTACGTTGTTAAAGACATTCTGGCCATGAAAACTGTCAGAGGGAGACGATTCTTCCTGGTGGACTGGAAAGGATTTGGTCCTGAGGAGAGGTCCTGGGAACCCGAGGCTAACATCCTGGACAAAGATCTCATCAAGGGGTTCCTGCAGGTTAGAAAGAGGGGGAGGCCAAAGGGGGGGGTACTGTCACGGCTGCGGCGGCGTCCCGTGCTCTGGGCCGCCGCAGCGACCGCCGGGGTCCTTGTGCAGGGACCCGGCGCTGCTGTTAGTTCGGCCCCGGGAGGCGCCTTACTTCGCCCCGCTCTTGTCTCCGTCTGTGCCGGCCGGCGCGCGCGTCCCCGCCTCCTAGGGCGCGCGCGCGCCGGCTGTCTCATATTTAAAGGGCCAGTCCGCCCCTAATTGGTGTATGCACAATCACTCCCTATAAATTCCAGCCCTGCCCCACTACAGGTGTTGGAGCCTCTACATGCTTCCCATAGCATTTGGCCCAGCTCCCTGTTGTTCCTGATTCCTATCCGCTACCTGGTCCCTAGTCCTTGTTCCTGGTTCCTGCTCCCCTGTTACTCCATTGCTCCTGTGTTCAGCCTGTCACCTGCGGTTACGCCTACAGACCTCTGCCAGCACCATCTCCTGCCTACTGCTCCTGCCACGCCTCGCCTGCCGTCACTAGCAACCAAGCCAGGGGTAGCGACCTGGGGGTCGCCTGCCGCAGCAAGTCCATCCCGCCTTGCGGCGGGCTCTGGTGAAAATCAGCGGCCCCTTAGACTCCGCTCCCTGGTGAGGTTAGTGCCATCGCTGGTGACGGTCCAGTGGATCCACTACTGCAGGCGTTACAACATGTCACTTCTTTCGGCAGATAGCGGAATACAACGGCCCATAGAATGGTATCTATGGAGCCGGATGAAAAGGCGTGCGGCCGTGCGCGCGGACAGCCAATGGAAGTCCGCGGAGTTTATCCACTAGAAATCCGTAGTGTGAACCCTCCCCTAGAGGAAAAAAAATTATTAAAATTGAACATCTGCCAAAAAACTTATACTTTAAATTTCCCCTCAAACTTGCTTAAATTTCAGCGAAACACCTAAAGAGTTAATACACTTATGAAATGTTACTTTGACTACTTTGAGGGGTGCAGTTTTTGCAGTGGATGGATTTATGGGGATAACATACAGGCCCCACAAATCCACTTCAGAACTGAAATGGTCCCTAATAAAATCGGAATTAAAAATTTTCCTGAAAGTTTGAAAAAAAGCCCTCTAACATCCTAAGGCTATGTTCACACACCGTAACAGTACGGCCGATGTTGCAATCGGCAACAATGGCGTACTTTGTACGCCAAGACACCCTGCATGTTCTTCTATGGGATCCTGGCCGTAGCGTTTACACATAGTATATGCTCTGGCTGGGATTCCAATGCGGCGCCACAAAGAACTGACATGTCAGTTTTCTGCGGCCGCAATTCAGTGAATTGCGGCCGTAGGAAACCCTGTCAGCTCACACAATGAAGCATTGTTATGAGGAGTTCTGATGCGGGCGCGCATTGATGTGCCCGCATCAGAACACTGCGGCCCGAAAGATCATCTGGCCGGTACCGCAATACCGGCCGGGATGATCTTTGCAGAGACCGGCCACTCCGTGACCCGGCCGGGTCACAGAACGGCCAGTCTCATACGCCATGTGAACAGGCCTAACAAGTAAATGGACATTTACCAAATGACCAAAGATGTGTATCCAACAGCATCCAAACTTCTAGTAAGTCTTCAAAACTTTATTGTGCTCACAAGCAATATAACGTTTCGACTCGCAATGAGTCTTTGTCAAGTATACATCAAGGCTATGTTCACACTATGTATCTGTGCGGCTGTATTGCGGGCTGTAAATCATCGGCCGTATTTTTCCGGTTCATGCGTACGCTGGAAAGTATACGATATACGGCTGCACAGTGCACACTATGTATGAGCCTACGGCCCGACCGTAAACGGACCCGTAAAAAATGAACAAGACCATTATTTGCGGCTGGAACTGTGCAAATTCACGGCTGTGGATTGACAGGCGGTCCGTACGGAGTACTTAAAAAATAGCCGGCAATAATGCCGAATGCCAATGCGGTGTTTTTTTAAAATAAATAAATAATTAAAAAAAACCCGCATAGGGTCCCCCCTATTTTTATAACCAGCCGGGTTAAAAACCAAGCGACAGCAGCCTGGTAACACCAGGGTGGGAAGAGCCATTGGTTTAGGCCCTCCCCAGCCTAAATCTTACCAGCCTGCTGCCGCCCCAGTCCAGGAGCGCCAATTTTGACGCTCCGGGACCAATGGCACCCGGCTCTTCCCAGTACTCCTGGTGGCATTGGGTACTGGGGTAATAATGGGGGGTTAGTGTTAGCCATTTTATACCGGCTAACACTAGGCCCCGACTTAGTAATGGATTCCGTCTATTAGACGGCTTCCACTACTAAGTCTATAAAGTAAAGAAATAAAGACAAGACACAAGTGAAAAAATTTTTCTTATTCAAATAAAAACACCCCCACACCCCTCATTGACCATTTTATTAAAAAAAACACCAAACAACCGCTGGTCATCGTCGTAGTCCATGGAATCCGACGTAATCCACAGGATACCGATATCTGAAAAACAAAAAGGGAGAAACACACAAAAAACACACAAACAGGAGCACAACACCCATCATTGTGAGCGGTGTTGTGCACCTTACAGTATGCAGCATCTTTACAGATCGCTGCTTACAGTCTGGCCCCCAAGGGGTTAAGGGAGGATGTATTGCATCCCCCTTAACCCCTTGGGGGCCAGACTGATGTCAGACTGCACCCATCCCAGCAAGGAAGGGGTTAAGTGACCCCCCTTCCTTACTGGGATGGGTGCAGTGCTGGGGAGGGGGTGGGGAGAGCTTTATACTCACCCCGATGTTGCCTCTTCGCTGGTCCGCAGCACAATGAAGTGACTGTACTGCGGACCGGCTCTTTATATGTGCGCTCAGCCGATCAGCCAATCAGCTGAGCGCACATATAATTCAAAATGTTTCTTCTAATAATGCTATTGTGATAACATAATTAGAAGAAACATTAGATGTTTTAATTAAAGTAAAGTGTTGATTAGTACAGAATGCTCTATTTACCGGGAATATGAATTTAATGGCTTGATGGAGCTTCCTGTACTAATTAATATTTAATTAATAAAACACACTTTTGTTGTAATAAAATCAGTTTCGTTGTTCAATAATTTAATTAAAATGAATCTATCATTGTGCAATTAAATATACTGTCAAAAAATAAATATATATATAAATATACATTTATTTATATATATATATTTTAACAGTATATTTAATTGCAAAATGATGGATTCATTTAAATTTAATTATTGAACAACGAAAGGGACTTTATTACAATGAAAATGTGTTTTATTAATTAAATATATTAACCATGAGAGGCATCGGCATTACTGCAGAGGATCGCAAACCCCGGTAATAGCGATTCCTGTAAACTGTTTCCCTGCTTTCCCAGATGCATTCCAAAGGTGTTTGCATCACTTTCTAAAGATTTTATTTGTTATTTTTAGTTGAACCAGATTTCCAAGTAAATGACCGTATGTTTTCAGCCGCATGTCTATTTTTTCCCACGGACGTAGTTTCAGCCGCACATTTACAGCCGCGTAAAAACTACAGCTGCACAGATACATAGTGTGAACATACCCTAACAGTGAACCAGTGCTGATTAAAAAGGCTACCCATCCCTCCAACCACCAATCACCCAACGCTGGGTGTGTGGAAACAATGACCCATCGTAGAATTGGTTAGCTGCAGGGATATTGTAAAACACGGACATAGAACCCGCACAATATACAAAATGTAAACAATAGACAGGTAAAGTCATTAACATCCTATGACAATGGTATTTAGAACTCCTCAACCTAGGTGAATATATAGGTACTATTGTGCAGTACAGTGCCCACATGTATGATTGCATCATACCAGTGGATGTTAAGTTGTATGGGTAAAAATATAAGGCAGTGTACCTGTGGCTGGATCTGTGCCCAGGATCCATGTCCGGTTACTGTCCGTGGCCAGATGTCTTGTAGGGATCCGGGGTAGGAAAGGTAAAGGCAGACTGTGACGTCATGCGGGAAAACCCGCATGCGGTGAGACCGCCGGAAGTGACGTATCAGTGGGATGCATCACCGTCCTGTGAGGAGGACCCGGCCGCGTCGCCTTGGGAACCAGGACGCCTGCGCTCAGCCCCAGCACTTGTGCTGTCGGCGAGCGCAGGCGATCCAAGGGAAGAGCGAACAAAGCCGGACACATGTGGATGGAGAAAAAGCTGATGGCAGTGGAGAGCGCCGGCCAAGAGTGCCGGTCATGAAGAAATCAAGAAAGAGCAGAGAAGGCAACACTGAAAAAATAATAATAAATAAATAAGAGCACGGACCTATCTGTACCTCTACAGTAGCATCGTGAGCACGGTTCAGAGACCCTACAAAATAGTTGTGTGGGTCTAATGGGGACTGTCCCACTTTTGAGTGCCAGGATACACTTAGGTTTCAAAAAGCTGTCATGTGAACATGATAGGTGATTGTCACCTCAAGGGATGTCGCAAGTGGCAATTACCCAGACCAGGAGTAAGCCGGGTATATGGGATAAGAGCTACTATAAAACAGGCCATCACCCATACGGGAGGGGGCTGCCACCCCCGTCAGTACCAGTGATCCCCCAGCCTTGGCTAGGGCAAGTCACTCCTAACGGGGGGCAACTTACTCAATCGGGATCCCCTATTAGAGACCCCGGGCATAGTTCCACAGGCAACCCCTAGTATCAAACATACAGCTTCCGAGACTGGGACGAACCCGGTGTGTAAGGCCAGGTGTCCCATGTCAAATATCACGCATTGACCTGAAGGTAACTGCAATAGAACTTTATTGTGATTGTAAAGAACAGGGGATGTATCAAAACACCAAATGCACAAGACATGAACCAGAGATTCCATAGGGCTAGGGCAGTGACCAAAGACATCATTGGGCCCGACCGTGGAGTGGGAGTTAGGTCCGTGGTACAGTAGAGAAGAGAGAAGGAAGAAGAAGGATATGTCCAGCATGTAGACGCCAGTCCCCGGAACACACAGCCTCAGCGGCACAGCTCACACCTATGGGTCAAAGTGAAAAACAGCATCAGTAAACAACATTGTTTGGTATGTGTCTGGGATGGGAGCAAAAATTGGTGGACAAGTGATTTAAAAACAGTCAATGTGTTCTATCTATACAGAGGGTGAAGCCAGAGGCGGGAGCTAAACAATTAAAAATTCCATCTAAGTTCATGGTTGAGTCCCCTGGGATTGAGGGTGTCAAGTCTAAAGATCCATTTGCTTTCCCTCATTTTTAGGAGTTTCTGTCTGTTGCCACCCCTTTTGAGGGGGGGAATGTGGTCTATAACCTGAAATTTCAATTGGCTGATGGCATGTTTTGCTGTATGAAAGTGTTGTGGTATGGAAAGGTCCAGCATCTCGTTTCTGATAGTGCTCTTATGTTTACTTATTCTGGATATTCTGGATCTGGACCTCCACACCTATTCACCAAATGACATCACTATAAAGTAGACATATTGTAGATGTTGCAGTAATAATTAGTTTATGTGACAGAACTATTTTTCTCAGAAAAAGAGAATTTTGAATATAAAGGATTGTAAATTTTTCACATTTTTGCGCAAATGTGTTTTTTAAAAAAACTACTGAGTGTATCAACCAAAGTATACAACAAACATAAGGAGGAATATGTTTAAATATGTCAGAAAAACCCTGATAGTTAAAAGCATTGCAGAGTTATCACTACATTAAGAGAGACAGGTAAAATTTGAAAAATAGGCCCTGGGCATTAAGGCTAAAACAGGCTGCGGAGGCAAGGGGTTAAAGTCACTGTCACTGTCGTATTTTTTTTTTTTTTTTTTTGCAGAAATCAATAGTCCAGGCGATTTTAAGAAACTTTGTAATTGGGTTTATTAGCCAAATCTGCCATTATCTGCATGTAAAAAGCCTTTTCCCAGGTCCCCCCCTCCTTCCTCTTTTTCATCCACTCCAAAAAATCTGAAAATTGTGACTTGTTGCATGAGTCACACTCTGTCTGGTCTAGGGAGAGGGGAGAGGGGAGGAGGAAGGAGGGAGTTCGCCGACAGCAAAAAGCAGATAACAGAGGATTACAGGCACGGAGCTGGGTGACAGCTGTAATCTGAGCTCAGACAGGTCACTGGTGATGGTCAGAAGAGATAAAGGGTGAGGTGTTTGTAGATTAACTCTTTGTTGTCCTGTTTTGGTCTTTTCTTTAGCTCTCTCCATAGGAGAACAATGAAGACAGGGGGAAGAGCTTCAAACTGCTTTTTCATGATAAAAATGCATTTTTCGGATAATAAACCCAATTACAAAGTTTCTTAAAATCATCTGTACTATTGATTTCTGCAAAAAAAAATTTCACGACAGTGACACTTTAAATAGAAGTAAATTACAAATCTATATAACTTTCTGAAACCAGTTGATTTGAAAGAAAAATATTTTCACTGGATAACCTCTTTAATCTCTCTACCCAGAGTGGAAATCTAATCCCTGCATCCGTGAGATGAATAGTGGAGTGAATGAATGATGCTGGTGTAGTGTGATGAAGTTGAGTTTCCCTAAGGTTGGGCAGAGAATAGACCCTGTGTTATATTTGTATAGGTTTATTAATATGTACAGTGGTACCTTGGTTTAAGAGTAACTTGATTTAAGAGCGTTTTGGTTTAAGAGCTCACAGTTTTTCAAAATTTTGACTTGGTTTAAAATCATTGCTTTGGTGTAAGAGCTCCCTGTACTGGGTGGGAGGCGGAGTGGAGGAGGGCATGGTCTCCATCACCTTCCAAATCATAGCAGATCCACTTCAGGATGGGGCTTATATCATTTCATAGCTGTAACCCCTCTTAGCTTTGGTTTAAGAGTGGATTACAAGCACAGACCCGGAACGAATTATGCTCCTAATCCAAGGAGCCACTATATTTGTTTTAATAAGCATTATAGAGTTGAGCTGAGGTAGAGATGGGTCTCCACTTCTATTTACACACACCACATTCAGGGAGTTTCAGAGAGCAGCACCACCAACTGTCTCATTAGAGTATTAGGGTAGCTTCACATGTACCGTATCGCACCGGATTTGATGGTGCGCATCCGCAGCAGATTTGATATAAATATCTGAACACAGCATCACATCTGCACCATCAAATCTGCTGCGGATCCTGTATGTGTGAATGCACCCTAACACTAGCTAGGAGAAACATCCAGAAAGTGGACGGGGCTATTCTTATGAGCTCCCCATAAGAGGCAGTTGGGAATTCCCTGAGTAGTCCAGTGTAGCTGTGGTAACGATAACAACATTAACAGAGGGGACTACCAACCTATTAGGAGACTGAGGAGATTAGCAGGAGTCAGCTCAGCAAAGACTGAGTTAGCACGACATATGGAAGTGTAGCGCCAAGGAGTTTATTATAGTGCTTGAAAAAGCACTATATTGTAATCCGAATTCTTCTTCTTCTGCTTCTTCTTCCAGCTATTATTCTGCTATTAATACAGCCCGAACCGCTTTGCCCACAGACTTCAAACTGGGTTTGTAAGCCCTCAGCGGTGACAGGTGTGCTGTCACCCCTAATTTCCCATAGGAAATAATGGCCACACTGTAAACGCTAACAGCCAATCCTGGTCACTGGGGATGGGCTAGCGGCATGACGTAACGCCACACGCTCCGTTCCTCCACCCTACCTCCCCTCCCAGTGCTTCCCCAGGCTCCTGCGGATGGATCGACCGGACGCCGCTGAGATGGAGTGTGGTGACGGGGATTGAGATGCATTGCCAACGTCGGGTGGGAGCTGCCGGAGGTGCCGCAGCAGCAAAGATAAGGAAAACCCTCCGGGCAGGCGTGCAATTGCCGGATGGCATCTGCAGGCTTTGTCTGGCGCTGGTGAGGGGGCACTTTCCTTGCGCAGAGGAATCCCAGCGAGGTGAAGCGTCTCATCTGCTTAAAGCCACGGGACCCTCTTCGCCCAGTGTGTGACCGGCCTGGGCAAGAAAGGGAGTGCACGGCTGAATGAGTGGTCTGGTGAGGAGCTACTTGAGTGTTATGACTTCCTGGGGATAGGAGCTCAGGGTAGTAGGAGGTGGGCGCTGTAGTTGGCATGGCTCCCCATGTGAGAGGTGGGGGAGACGTTATGATGATCCTCTTAAGCATCTTTCTTCCTCCCCCTCCCTCTCTTGTTTCAAACAGCTTGCTGCTCTATCTGGGGTAGAGGCCTGCTCTGTGAGGACGCTTGGGATATATAAACAGCCACCCTGATACACAAGGAGGAATCCATTTTGTGGAGGACTGGTGAACTGGGCTAATGCAATGACATTAAGGTTTTGTTTTTTTTGATGCACCCAAGTAAATGCTCCTGCCACCCTTGCTTCTCCCTTCATTGGCCCCAGTCTAAGGGGTATGAGTGATGGATCCATCTGAACTGCTGTTGGTATATTTATTTATAATGACTATAATAAGCGGTTTTGGTGGCCCCCGTATTTTACTTCAACAACAGTTGCAGAATCTGACCTCAAGGTAAACCGGTGGGTAAGATAAATGAGGAATTGTGCCCCCCACCTAAATTCTTAACATCAGAAGTGTTGACTGGAGGCATCATCAACAGATCATTCAGGAGGGAAGTGACTTTAGTGGTATGTGACGAATGGAACCTAAAAAAAGGTGATATTGTTCTGTATTGTTGATATGCCGGCTAAAGTTAACCCTAAGAAATCATTAGGAGTTTCATCCTCTAAAGAAAAGTCTATACAAAAGACTGATAAATCGCAGAGGACTAGTAATGACCCTAATGTCTTGAAAAGACAAAAACAGCAATCTCGTCGGGAGAGTTTTGGCTCTGGATTTACTGTTTTGAGTATTGATTCTGCAGAAATGGAGGAGGACTCCTCTGTTAAGGACGTGTCCTCTCCCATGCTGGAGACAATTCTGTGGAAGGTGCAGAAATATAATAAGGCTTTGTCTGAGCTTTCTGGTGTTGTGGAAGCTGTGAGATCTGATATTACACTTATGAATATGAATAAGGTTCAAGATAGGATTAAATCTATTGAGGAAATTCTTCCAACAAAAGAGTCACGTGATCATGAAACTCAAAGACTAGTGTTTGAAAATAAGAAAGACATCATATGAATGGAAAAAAAAAATTGAGGACTTAGAGGACAGGTCACGCAGATGTAACATCAGAATTGTGGGTCTCCCAGAGGGGGCGGAGGGAGTTGGGGGGTTCAGTTTGCCCAGAAATGGCTTAGCGAGCTGGTTCCCCCTGAGCTTTTCTCTGAGGTATTCAAGGTGAAGAGAGCCCATTGGGTGCCCATAAAAGTGGGTATTAACCTAAAATAGAGTCTGTGTTTTGATGCACCGACAACAAGGGGGGAGGGGGACTGAAGGGAGGTTTTGTTTTTTTTAATTACTGGTATGGGTAAGATTCTATTTTTGAACATTCGTGATCTAAGAGAGGGAAAAGAGGGTGGCAATATTTGACCGTATAATATCTTGCCTCCAGGCTACTATTTGCCTCCAGGAGATGCATCTCCTTAATGAGACGGCTCACTGTTAGCAAGATGATGGGTGGGTAAGGAATATCATGCAGTATTCTCCGCATTCTCTTGTGGGGTTTCAGTTTTAGTTCATAAATATGTTGACTTGAAGGTGGTCAGTAAGCAAATAGACAGAATAGGTAGATTTGTTTTCCTGGAGGCAAATTAGAATAAGGTTCGAGTCATCTCCTCCCCTTTAGGACGGATGTTTTGGTGTTTCTACTGAAGTTTTCGGGGAATAAAACGTTTAAATACTTATATATGGGTGGAGACTTCAATATGGTCATGGAGAAAATAGGAGAGGTGGGATGATGCAGGGATTAAGAACGGAAACTCCGCTCTTCAAGTTTGCATCTGAGTTGGGGTGGCAGGATGTTTGGAGGTGTAAGCCTCCCCGCTTGGAGTTTTTTTCATGTTTTAAAAAACACACATGGTACTGCATCCCGTATTGACCTTGTTTTGGCAAATAAGGAGGGATTGAGGGCAGTAACGAAAATGAAGTATTTACCACGTACAGTATCGGACCACACACCAATTCTTTTGGAAGTTCCGTTTGGCCCATTATTATTCAGACCGATGCTCCCCAGAATAAATGTGTATTGGTACTCAGTTGTTGGAAATCTGCAACAGTTTAATGAACAATTAATATCCTTCTGGCAATGTAATGTTGGTTCTGCCCCAATAGCTATTGTTTGGGATACCTTGCAGGCGTTTTATAGGGGAATTATTATTAGTAGGATTGCCCACGCAAAAAAAAAAAGATTTTTTGAAAACGAATCCCAGTTAGTAGAAAAACTTAAATTACTCACAGTTATTGTTTTTGTTTTTTTGAGCCCATGACAGCACCCCTGGAGAGCGTCCATCCCCTTCCCAAGAGACAGGAATCAGCCGCCTAGGATGAATGCTGTAAAAGGGGCAGGACCAACCCCATACTCCAGTTCTTAGCAAGTTTCATGGAATCTAAAAGAGAGCGGAGCTCTGCTCTCCAGCAGAGAAAACATTCTCCCCTCAACGGAGAAAAAGCCGTATGCTCCAATCTGAGCAATAGAAAATCATAAATGCAAAAAGAATCTGTACATGCTTCTCCTCTCTTCTTTTTTTTTTAAAACTATTTACAATATTTACATTATAAGGGCGGGTATTAGGACGGGTGCTGTCATGGGCTCAAAGAAAAACAATTACCGGTGAGTAATTTAAGTTTTCCATTATTGCCCTATCACAGCACCCCTGGAGACTAGAATAGACTTACTAGGGAGGGACTACTGCCAGAAGGACTTTCCTACCAAAGGAAAGGTGTGAGGTAAGCTCCAAGTGGCTGCCCTACATATTTCGGATATAGAAGCTGCAGCCCTCTCCGCCAAGATGTAGAAACTACCCTTGTTGAATGGGCCCCAAACCCAGCCGGTGGTGTTAGCCCAGATGAGGTATAAGCTAGAGTAATAGCATTGTTAATCCATCTAGCTACAGATCTAGAGGAGGCAACTTGACCCATATTCTTTCCCTGAAAAAGAATAAGCAGTCTCTGAGACTTTCTCCAATCCCTAGTCTTCTCTAGATAGAACAAAAGACAGCGTCTAACATCTAGATTATGAAATCTAGCTTCCCCCTCAGTCTTAGGTTCCGGGCAAAAGGAAGGTAAAATCACCTGCTGTGATCGGTGAAAATCTGTCACTACTTTGGGCAAAAAAGCTGGATCCGGGGACAGAATAACTCTATCGTCTGGTATAGTCATGTATGGCTGACTTATAGACAAAGCTGAGATTTCCCCCCACCCTCCTAGCCATAGTAATTGCTAACGAAAATGCTAATTTAAATGAAAGAATCTTTTGCGAAATTTTTCATTAGAGGCTCACATGGAGGAAGAGCGAGAGCTGATAGAACGGTATTAAGATCCCAAGGAGTGGTCAGTAGATAAAACGGATGAAAATCAATGCTGAAAAAAAAGGACATGTCCTAGTGCAGACCCAGATTTTTTACGGATCCTCTCATTGAAATCAATTGTTTACGAATTGTAACATGTTTGGCATCCGTATTTCCGTATTCCCGTAAAAAATACGGATGACTCATAGGTCACAAGGTTCTGTTTCTAAGCAACCACAGGCTGACAAGCGATCATGTGACTTATTTTAGGGGTTGGGCAAACCATTTTTTTTTAACCTACTCAACTTTATTAACTTGTATAAAGCAGTCAGTGGTAAAAACGGATTTAGGGAAATACGGATGTACTACGGATGTCCAATCCGTAATTTTTAGCGGGTTGTTTCAGGACTAGGAAATATTACTGAACGTGTGAATAAAAAAAAAAAATAGCACCAGTTTGCCCAACCCTTAAAATAAGTCACATGATAGCTTGTCAGCCTGTGCTTGCTTAGAAACAGAACCTTGTGACCTATGAGTCATCCGCATTTTTTTTACGGAATTACGGAAATACGGATGCCAAACATATTGCAATCCGTAAACAATTGATTTCAATGAGAGGATCCATAAAAAAAATCAGGGTCCGCACTGGGTCCGCACTAGGACATGTCCTTTTTTTTCCTTTAAACATCAATGCGCACTAACTCGGATATGGAAATACGGATCCTTGTGTGAATAAGGCCGTGTGAATAAGGCCTAACACTCTGGGTATGTCAGGGGGACATTAACCAGAGAACCTAGAAATCTACAAAAAAACTTCCATGTTCTCAGATATATTTGTGAGGTGACCGTGGCTAAGAGAGTCTCAATAACTGAATCAGACAGACCTCTATCTCTCATCAACTGCCTCTCAATAGCCAGGCTGTCAGATGAAGAAGATGCTGCGAAGTGGGATGCAGAACTGGTCCCTGCGAGAGGAGACTCAGGCTGTCAGGAAGGACCCACGGCCTGGCTATTGAGAGCTTCCTTAGCCAAGTAAACCATACCCTTCTGGGCCAAAAGGGTGCAATTACTATAACCAGGGCCTTCTCAAACCTCACTTTCCTCAACATTCTGGGTAGCATGCGTATAGGGGGGAAAGGCATAAAGCAGATCCCTGCTCCAATCCTGAGTGAAGGTATCCACTCCTGACGGTAGCTCGACTGGATTTAGCGAGAAGAACCTCTCTACCTGTCTGTTGGTTCTGTTGGTAAATAGGTCCACAATTAAGGTTCCCCACATTCTTGTGATCTGACTGAATATTGATCGACTGAGACACCATTCCCCCTGACTGAGGGAGACCCTGCTCAGATAATCTGCTGTCACATTTTCTGTGCCCTTTAGGTTGACAGCTGAAAGAGAAGCTATCCTGTTCTCTACTAACCTGAAGATATAATGAGACACCTTCATGAGCTGACTCGATCTTGTCCCCCCTTGGTGATTTAGGTATGCCACTACTTTAGGAAACCATCCGCCCAGTGGCGTAGCTACCATGAAGGCAGGGAAGGCAGTTGCTATGGGGCCCTGCACTGCAGGGGGCCCGGGGGCCCGCCTGGCCTGTCTCCCCTGTCTTCAAGGTAGCTACGCTACTGATGGTTAAGCACCCTGCCAGAGACGCAGAAGGGAGCGTCTGCAATCCCCTCTGAAACACCTCCGCACCTCCCCCTGACACAGGCTCAGAGCGTCCTGCACCAGTGTCCCCCTCTCCACAAGTTGTTCCGCTAAGCCCCGCCCCATCGCGGCAAGCCCCGCCTCCAGTGCCCACCGCGGATGGGATATTCGCTCATCGCACATGGCCTGAGGAGGAGACACAGCAGGAAGATGGTAACTATCACTGCCAGCTGGAAGTCACCAGCTTCCCTGGCATCCTGTATAATGGGGGTCACTCAGGCTCAGCTTCCCTGGCATCCTGTATAATGGGGGTCACTCAGGCTCAGCTTCCCTGGCATCCTGTATAATGGGGGTCACTCAGGCTCAGCTTCCCTGGCATCCTGTATAATGGGGGTCACTCAGGCTCAGCTTCCCTGGCATCCTGTATAATGGGGGTCACTCAGGCTCAGCTTCCCTGGCATCCTGTATAATGGGGGACACTCAGGCTCAGCTTCCCTGGCATCCTGTATAATGGGGGTCACTCAGGCTCAGCTTCCCTGGCATCCTGTATAATGGGGGTCACCAGCTTCCCTGGCATCCTGTATAATGGGGGTCACTCAGGCTCAGCTTCCCTGGCATCTTGTATAAATGGGTCACCAGCTTCCCTGGCATCCTGTATAATGGGGTCACTCAGCTTCCCTGGCATCCTGTATAATGTGGGTCACCAGCTTCCCTGGCATCCTGTATAATGGGGTCACCAGCTTCCCTGGCATCCTGTATAATGGGGGTCACCAGCTTCCCTGGCATCCTGTATAATGGGGGTCACTCAGGCTCAGCTTCCCTGGCATCCTGTATAATGGGGGTCGCTCAGCCTCCCTGGCATCCTGTGTAATGGGGTCACCAGCTTCCCTGGCATCCTGTATAATGTGGGTCACCAGCTTCCCTGGCATCCTGTATAATGGGGTCACCAGCTTCCCTGGCATCCTGTATAATGGGGGTCACCAGCTTCCCTGGCATCCTGTATAATGGGGGTCATTCAGGCTCAGCTTCCCTGGCATCCTGTATAATGGGGGTCGCTCAGCCTCCCTGGCATCCTGTGTAATGGGGTCACCAGCTTCCCTGGCATCCTGTGTAATGGGGTCACCAGCTTCCCTGGCATCCTGTATAATGGGGTCACCAGCTTCCCTGGCATCCTGTATAATGGGGGTCACCAGCTTCCCTGGCATCCTGTATAATGGGGGTCACTCAGGCTCAGCTTCCCTAGCATCCTGTATAATGGGGGTCGCTCAGCCTCGTTGGCATCCTGTGTAATGGGGTCACCAGCTTCCCTGGCATCCTGTATAATGGGGTCACTCAGCTTCCCTGGCATCCTGTATAATGGGGGTCACCAGCTTCCCTGGCATCCTGTATAATGGGGTCACCAGCTTCCCTGGCATCCTGTATAATGGGGGTCACCAGCTTCCCTGGCATCCTGTATAATGGGGGTCACTCAGGCTCAGCTTCCCTGGCATCCTGTATAATGGGGGTCACTCAGGCTCAGCTTCCCTGGCATCCTGTATAATGGGGGTCACTCAGGCTCAGCTTCCCTGGCATCCTGTATAATGGGGGTCACTCAGCTTCCCCGGCATCCTGTAAAATGGGGTCACCAGCTTCCCTGGCATCCTGTATAATGGGGTCACTCGCTTCCCTGGCATCCTGTATAATGGGGTCACTCAGCTTCCCAGGTATCCTGTATAATGGGGTCACTCAGCTTTCCTGGCATCCTGTATAATGGGGTCAGTCAGCCTCCCTGGTATCCTGTATAATAGGGTCATCCCCCTTCCCTAGCATCTTGTATAGTAGTCAGTATAATGGAGGTCACCCCCTGGACTCAGAGCTGCCCCAACCAGCAGGGACTCCAAACGGCCTGCTACCACTCACCCCCCCCCCCCCCACCCAACCCCAGGGCACAGCGTCTCAGAGCTGCCAAATGCAGGGGGACAGCTCCATATCGCTGGTACAGGTAATATGTTGGGGGGCCCCATACACTTTTTTGCTATGGGGCCCCATGAATCCTAGTTACGCCCCTGCATCCGCCCTCTTGTCTATGGGATCCTTTAGTAGGCCTGTGTCCTCAAAGGGGAGAGCAGCTCCTCTAGAGATCTTAGCCACTGCTGGATCAACCATAGGAGATAGTTGTTCCTTGCATTCTTCAACCTTCATAGTACTTCTAATAGCCTTTACTAAAGCGTCCACATTTTTTATAGGGAATAGCGGTTTACCAGAAAGCTCTTCCTCAGAATCAGATGACTCCTTATACTACCCCCTCTTCCTCCTCTCGCTCAGGCTCCTGAGGATATAGGGGGCTAGAGGGGGAGAGCAAGGCAACCTCAGGCTGTACAGAAGTAGAAGGTTTGTCTCCAGGCAGAGCCGACTTAATCTAATTTCTAGTAAGTGTTCTGCAAGGAATCAAACAAGTATCAGGACAAAATCTATCAAAATAATTTAAGTAAAAAAAACCCTGGGGGGGGGGGGGGTTCGGGGGGCTTAGCTATGGAGCTGTAAGGACGCACTTACTGGGAGCTTCGTGCCAGAAACTGCGACAGACTATAATAACTGAAGCAATTATTAGATCTTGGGGATGCCTAAACCCCTGGGGACACCTGCTGACACCCCAAGCCGCCCAGTGACCTGTTTGGTGGCCTCCACGGTCCTGCCTGTGTCCCAGCACATAACAGAGGGAAACATGGCGCCTACAGCGACGTCGACCCAGGCGGGACTCTCTGGTCCACAAGACACTAATGGCCGACTTACTGGGGACACGCACCTGCTACACCCAAGAGGGGAGATGTCAGGCTCTCCTCCTGACCCGCTGGTTGACGAGGAAGGTGTCTTTGCGGGGTTGTTGGTGGCGCGCAATACACTGCCATTAAGCTCCCTGTCTGAGGTGGTGCAGTCTGAGCTGAAATTACTGCGGAGCCTCATCCAAGCCCTGCTGTCCAAGTAGGATCTAGAATCGGTGGTCCAACGGATTGAAGCGGTGCAGCAGCAGGCCCTTGAGGCAGTAAAGGAGGAAGTAACGAGCCTCTTCACGCGTACTACTACTAATGAGGATGCCATTGTGGCCCTGAACACGAGGGTTGCCACCCTAGAGTCGGACTCTGCTCTACAACGGTCCCAAGTGCGCTATCTCACGGTATTCCGTGAAAACTGAGGGAGACGGAACAACATAAGAATAAAAGGGCTGGAGGAGCGAGGTACGCAGGATGACTTATTACATCGGTTCACAGCACTATTTAATAAGGTGACTGGGACAACCGGAAGATGCCACGTTTGCAGTGGATCGCGTGCATAGAGTAAACAGACTTTAGCAGAACACAGGTATGCCAAGAGATGTTTTGTGCAGATTGCACTATTATACGGACAAGGAGGCCATACTTAAAGCAGCAAGGGACTTGAAGGCAGACATTTTATTTTGATGGCGGTGTGGTGCGATTTCCAGATGTCTCTGCACGCACACTTTATATGAGGAGGCATCTCCAACACCTATTGGCCTGCATTCGGGAATGTGACACGTCATATAGGTGGGGACACCCTTTCCACTTGATTGTCAGGAGACGAGACCATACGTATGTTCTGAGAACCCCTGACCAACTAGAGGGACTTTTTGTCTTCCTGGACACGAGGCCCATGTCGATCCCTGATTGGTTGTCTGAGGACCGCATTCCATCTGCACCAGTGAGACGTATCCGGTCCAGCTTAGCACCTAGGACAAGGGAGCCTCCACTCGGACTTGACCTGTCTATTGGTCTCCCCAATGAAGCATGAATTGTTCTTCACCTTCTGCCCCTGAACAGTCAGTAGTCTCATTTTCTGACTGGGACATTGCATTCTACATTATTGGGTTCTGGTTTGTTTTGCGTCAGTAAGGGTTATTCTCCGAGGTAGCAATGGTTCACTAGCTCTCTGATGTTAACCCTCAGCAATATTTACCATATAACCTTTTCTAGGCGCTTCTAGCCTAGCATTTAATGTTTGTTTCCAGGTCACCTAGAGGTTTCCGGTAATAGGTAGATATTTTGAAGTTCTTCATCTCTATGGGTTGCCTACATGTATCTTTGTCGGCAGTACTCTGGGGGGTAGTTTGCACAAGAGGTTTAATGGTTTACAGCTAATGACTGTAGTTAATACTGTTTGTGTATGTATTTCAGTTAAAGCAATGTGCCCTGCAGGGGGTGTGTGCCACTGCTATCCTACTCTTTTTGGGTGGGGTGGCGTTCGGCACAAGCACCCGCAGTTGCTGGTTTTGGACCTCCTCCATGGTTCTCCACTTCCTCTCTTTCTTTTCTTTCCTTTGCCCTACAGGGTTCTTCTGGATCTCTTTAGGTGCCTTCTTCCGGGCGTTGCCCTTTCTCCTTTTTCACTTCCTTCCTATCCTCTGCTGCCTTCTTATCTCTCTCCTTTTGATTAGGCACCCCTCCTGCTTCTTTCCAGCAGAAGGGTCTCAGAGTGCCAGACACTCTCTGTTACCTCTCCCCCCCACCCCCCTCCTTTTACTTTTCTTTTTTCTCTTTTTCCTTCTCCTTCTTTCTGCCCCTCTCTTCCGCTCTCTTCTTTCCCTTCCTTTTCCCACTCAACCCACCCACTCTTCCCTACTCCCCTCCCGTTACCCCTTTGCGATGGCTGCCATTTCAGAGCCTTTGCAGATTAGTTTGCTTAATGTAAAGGGCCTACACGACCCTGGCAAGCGTTCCATTCTAAAAAAAACTTCCTTCGCAAGCAGAAACTACATGTAGTGTTTCTGCAAGAAACTCATTTGTTGGCTACCAATCAGATTACACTCGCTAAGGTGACTTTTCCCTCTGCTACTCTCTGAACCCCATGGTGTGTGTGGATAGTGCATTTTGATCTTTAAGAATCTTCTTTGGGAGCACGTCGGAACGTTGTGTGATGATGCACAGTTTTAGATTCGCCTCATTCCATCTGCCAAATACGAGTCATGGGTACATGGGGACACGAAACCGTGGGTTAAGGTGGAACAATCTTGTACAAATGTCCCCCTTTTTTGTCTTTCGTGGTTGCATCCGTCCAACGTCCCCTCCCTTCACTCACATCTCACCATCGGCCCGACTATCCTGACATGTGCAGCTTCTATCAGTTGTTCACACATGCTCCCTCACAGATCACCATGTTTCCCGGTCTTGGGCAACCCCTCCTTCCCTCGGGACTTGAGGATCCTGTGTTCCGTTCCTGGGTAAAGGTGGATAAGTTCAGACTGTCCACCTTTCGTGTGGGGGCGGGGTGGATCTCGGCATCTGGGCTGGGGGACATTGTGGATCCTGTCCCGCTAGGCTCATGGAGGATTACACAGGTCAGACATTTCTTGAATACACTACCAATGGCAGCCTCACATGCCTCCTCTCCTACTCCTTTTGAATCTTTATGTCTAGGAAAAAGGTTCCCTGAGGCACTCCCTCTCTCGGCCTTATGCTTTATTACTTACACTAGGGATGGTCCGAACCTGGTTCGGACGGGGTTCGGACGAACCTGAACCCTCCGCAATGATTACCGCTGTCTGCCGGCTCCGTGCAGCGGGAGGAACGCCTGGAAAACTGGGATACAGCCATAGCCATAGGCTCGGACCATCCCTAACTTACACCCATCCCCCTCCACCCCCCCCCCCAGAGCTAACACCCACTGAATTTCTTCTAAAATGGAGGATCGGGGCTTGTCCTTGTCCACAGCTCAGAGAGACCGCATTCTCACCCTAGTCCACAAGTCGTCCATTTGTACGGGTTACTTTCCTGGGTATAAAATACTTAGTATGCCTATATATGATCCAATATATCCTAGGGTCCCTATGCACACTAGTATACCAAAAAGTATACTTACCAGATCGTATAGAGTGCCGACAAAGCTTCATTCTATTTGGCCAGATGTCGATCCCGCGTGCTGGAGGTGCAGAACTTCTGAGGGCACACATCTAAATATCTTTTGGTCGTGTCCTGTGCTGACATCCCTTTAGGATGAGGTACGGAAGATTATTGTGAAAGTTACAAAGGTGTCGCTTCATTTATCTCCCCCTCTATTCCTCCTGCATCATTGCTCACTCCTGACAGTGCTCTACAGGAAGTCGTTGCTGAGATTCTTGGTGATGGCAGCGAGAGTCTGTATTCCTTTATGCTGGAAGAAGGACTTTCCCCCACTGCTTACTCTCTGGATCTCCAAGGTAAATTACCTATTGTATATAGAGGATTTGACCTCCTCACTTCATGACTCAAACGCGAAGTTCACCTCCACATGGCTTCCTTGGAGGAAGTTTAAGGGTACTCCGGAATACCTTACTTTAATGAGTGGAACCTATCCGGCCTGAATCTTTGCTGACTCACCCCTTTCCTGTGTGGTGGGGTGAGATCGGAACTGAATGACCTGTCTGAGCGCCCAATGGCAACCGTCGCAACCCTGATTTCTTTCCTTCCCTGATTCCTTCTTGCTTCCTGCTGCTGCTCTTACGAAGGATTTGACTCCTTCTTCCCTCCCCCGGACTTCCAGTGGTGACTCAGGGCACAGCCCCTTGCCAGCCCCTCTCAGCCAGAGGTCCCCAGTAGCGTACAGAGCATGAGGTCCGACACCTAGCCCCACGCCACCCCTTCCCGCGCACCCCTTCCAGCACACCGCGCCCTTCCGCAAAAACTGCCACAAGCCGCGCCAGGCCCCACCAGAACTGCGTCAGGCGCTGCAGTGGAAGCGCGTCATCACGCCCAATCGGAAGTGTGCCGACCGCTGCGCTGGAAGGACCAACACCGCCAGCCACAGCCCAAAGAGGTCCCACCACCAGAAAGCAAGATGCCCCCGGCAACCGGGTCCCCCCGTGCAACCAACGCACCCAGCCCCAGCCTCACCCACCACCGGGCCCAAACTAGGAGGAGAGGGAGAGCAGCCAGATGATGGCCCGGGATGTTTCCAGACTGCCTAGGTGACTTTAAGGTAAAAGACTTATGCTAGCCAAGTAACCTGTCTGTCCAAAGATGTCAATGGACTGGGCGCCCCAGTTCAGCAATCCTGGGAGGGTGCAACCCGGAGGCTGCACCCTCCCACCTCTTCTCAGAAGACAGGAAACAGAACTGGAGTATGGGGTTGGCCCTGCCCCTTTTAAAGCATTCATTCTTGGCTGTTGTTTCCTATCTCTTGGGAAGGGGAAGGACGCTCTCCAGGGGTGCCAACATAGGGCGATAAGGGAAAAATTTAAAAATGCTCAAGAGCAAGTGACTCGCCTAAAAAAATTAGCTAAATAAAGCGCAAAAAGAGCTGGAGAAAATAATTAGGGAGAAAGCCCAGCATAGGATCTTTTTAGCGGGTGGGCAATCCTACATGGAAGGGGGGAAATGTAACAGCGTTTTATCCCAAATTATAAAGAACCAAGGGGGTAACCAGAAGATGAAACACATACCTCTAATGGTGGAATAACAACGGACCCTCATAATATACATGGGGAATTTTTTGGATTTCTTTAGAGATATGTATGGGTCTTCTCAAGGTGTGGAGGTTTAGGCATTCTTGGATAGTTTGGAACTCCCTAGGTTCACCCCAGAACAAAGGTAAGATATGGATAGACAAATATCGTTAGGGGAATTTGAAGAAACCCTAAACTCTATTTCAGGTAATTCTTATGAGATGTATAGGAGGCATAGGAAAACTCTGCTCCCGCTCCTACTGACAGTCTATAATGAATCCTTTTATGAGGGGATTCTCCCAGCTTCCATGACCGAAGCCACAATTGTTCTCATATTAAAGAAGGGCAAAGCTGAGAATGAAGTTGGGTCTTATCGCCCGATTATTTTTGTATACTCTTTATAGAGTGATGTGTCATTTTGAAAAAGAATACATTTTTGTAATTAACCCTTAGGGGACACAGCCAGTTTTAATTTTTGCGTTTTCGTTTTTCCCTCCTCGTGTATATAAGGCCATAACGCCTGCATTTTTTCAACGAGAGACCCAAATGAGCCCTTATTTTTTGCGCCACTAATTGTACTTTGCTATGGCAGATGTAATTTTTGCCTAAAATGTGCCGGGAAACCAGAAAAAAATTATATGTGTGGTGAAATTGTTGTGGTTTTTTTTTTTTATTTGGGGGGGGGGGGGGGTTGTTTTTACTATGTTCGCCCTGGGGTAAAACTGACTCGTTATATATGTTCCTTAAGTTGTTACGATTACAACGATATGTAACATGTATAACTTTTATTTGATTTGATGGCTTGTAAAAAATTAAAACCTTTTAAAGAAAATATACGTTCCTTAAAATCGCTCCATTCCCAGGCTTATAGCGCTTTTATCCTTTGGTCTATGGGGCTGTGTCAGGTGTCATTTTTTGCGCCATGATGTGATCTTTCTATCGGTACCTTGATTGCACATATACGACTTTTTGATCGCTTTTTATTACAATTATTCTAATTTTTGCGCTGCCGCCGTTTACCGTGTGAGATCAGGAATGTGATTACTTAATAGTTCGGGCAATTACGCACACGGCGATAGCAAACATGTTTGTTTGTTTATTAATTTATTTATTTATTTTTATTTATAAAATGGGGAAAGGGGGGTGATTCAGACTTTTATTAGGGGAGGGGATTTTGTGTTATTAAAAATACTTTTTTCTTTTACTTTACACATATACTAGAAGCCCCCCTGGGGGACTTCTAGTATATGCACTCTGATCTCTCATAGAGATCCATGCAGTATAGTTATACTGCATGAATCCATGAGATCGGTGTTCTATTACTTTTGGCTGCTGCAGCCAAAAGCAATAGAATGCCGAGCCGGGATCAGCGCCATTACGGAGCAGACCCCGGCCCGGGATGGATGCGGGGATCGCCCCCCCGCAATCGCGCCGCAGAGGGGCGATCCCCCCACTAGACCACCAGGGATGCATATCAGGAAGTATTTAGAAGCAGCTGTCAACTTTGACAGCTGCTTCTAAGTACTTAATAAGCGGGCATGGCGATCGGACCGTGCCCGCTAATAGCCGCGATCCCGGGCTACATGCGGCACCCGGGATCGCGGCAGTTCAGAGGGGGGTCGCCACGCGACCCCCCTCTGAACTCCCATAGCGGCACGAGGACGTTCAATAACGTCCTGGTGCAGCTATGGGTTAAAAACATTAACAGCCAATAACAGCACATATGCAAATAGCTTAAATTTAGCAGCCAATAGAAATTCTAAGGTCTGGTCAGTTAATGCCTCACAACATCTATGCTGTCACATGTCCACTATTGGCCAATAGAAGATGTAGAAGATGGAATCTCCTTAACAATTTTTACTCACTGACATGAGTAAGATTGTCATGGTAACCGAGCAATGATCTTTACCATTATAAGTAGCAGAGGTCAGTCAGTGATGCGGTAGAGCCAATACCCGCATGTCGTAGCAGAGGACAGTAAATGTTGTAGCAGAGCCGATACCCGCGTGACACAGCAGAGCTGAGCCAGTGTTGTAGCAGAGCCGATACCCGCATGACACAGCAGAGCTAAGCCAGTAATGTAGCAGAGCAGATACCTACACGACACAGCAAAGGTGAGCAAGTGATGTAGCAGGGTCGATACCCGCACAACACAGCAGAGCTTAGCCAGTGGTGTATCAGGGCCAATACCCGCATGACACAGCAGTGCTGAGCCAGCGATGTAGCAGAGCCTATATCCATATGGCACAGCAGAGCAGAGCCGATACCCGCATGACACAGCAGAGCTGAGCCAGTGATGTAGCAGAACTGATACCAGCATGGCACAGCAGAGCTGAGCCAGTGATGTAGCAGAACCGATACCAGCATGGCACAGCAGAGCTGAGCCAGTGATGTAGCAGAACCGATACCAGCATGACACAGCAGAGCTGAGCCAGTGATGAAGCAGAACCAATACCAGTACAACACAGCAGCGCTGAGCCAGTGATGTAGCAGAGCCGATACCGTAATGATACAGCAGAGCTAAGCTAGTGATGTAGCACAGCTGATATACACATGACACAGCAGAGCTAAAACCCACATGACACAGCAGAGCTGAGCCAGTGATACAGGACAGCCGATATCCGCATGATACAGCAGAGCTCATGGAAGTACCAGAGCTGAACCAGTAAAGTAGCATAGGGGAGTCAGTGAAGTGGCAGAGGTGAGTCAGTGATGTAGCAGAGGTAAAGGTACCAAAGTTGCTCTTAAAGGGACATTACATGAGTCTCTCTTAAAAGCACGGTACCACAGAAGCTCTTAAAAGGACAGTGCCAAAGTCCCTCTTAAAGGGACAGTACTAAATTCACTTTTAAAGGACCAGTATTAAAGTTGTTCTTAAAGGGCCGGGGCCAAAGTCACTCTTAAAGGGACAGCACTAAATTTGCTCTTCAAAGGGTGGTACCTAAGTCGCTTTTGAAGGGACAGTACTTAAGCTGGTCTTAAAGTGGCAGTACTTAAGCTAATCTTAAAGGGACTGTACCAAAGTCGCTCTTTAAGGGACTGTATCAAAGCCGCTCTTAAAGGGACTGTACCAAAGTCGCTCTTAAAAGGAGGGTATCAATGGTTAAAGTTTGTCTTAAAGGGAAGTCACTGTTAAAGGGGCGCTCTTTTCAAGCACTATATTTCCCTGGAAATGCGAATCTATCTATTATTGTTGCTGCCAAGAGAGAAAGACTGATCATCTTTACTCATCAAGGTATTTTAGATTGAGGGGCAACTCAATCGACATACCCTTACTACCTTCTGGGATCCAAAACATTGTGGCTTATGGACCGACCCAGAAGGTGGCGTAGCTACCATAGAGGCAGGGTAGGCAGTTGCTATGGGGCCCATGGGGGAGGGGGCCCAGGGATGCACAGGGAAGATAAGAGCCATCCTGTGTCCTTCTGCTTAACCCCTTATCTACTGCAGTAAGTGACCCAGTGTTCTCTTACATGCTGCAACACAAAAAAAAGAGTTAACAAGCACAAGACAAGGAGATCTCTGCGTCACTATTCTGATAACCCCTGACCTCTGTTCTCTGCAGCTCAATGCAGAGGTCAGGGATTATCAGTGCATAAGCAGTGAAGCAGAGATCTCTAAGTCTTTTGCTTTTTGTGTGTGACAGCATGTAAGTGAACATTGGGTCCCTTACACACTGCAGTACATAAGGGATTAAGTAGAAGGTAGTCTGCTTCTGCACCTATGTATATAAACAAAAGGGCTCTAAGTTTTTTGCTATGGGGCCCCATGAATCCTAGCTACGCCCCTGAACCCAGATAACCCTAAAAAGACTTCCATTCCACTGGTCTGTGGTTCACTACTGTCTTACAATCTTACAAAAGGCGACTTCATTTTACACAAAAAAATCTCTATACCATGGCATGCGACCCATCTTTGGCTCATGGCCATATTGAAAGGTAGCACACAGAAAAAGATTGTAAATGTTAAGTAAAAATCACTGTTGCACTTCAAGACCTCAACAACCTGTTGTCTGTTTACTCTGCACCTTCAAGGGCGTCTCCACCAACACCTTAGGGAGCAGTAATAGAGAAGCCCCAGGAGTAAGTACAAGGTTCAGTATCACTTTTAAAGGGGTTATCCAGTGCTACAAAAACATGGCTACTTTTGCCCTGCTATTGTCTCCAGTTCAGGTGTGGTTTGCAAATAAGCTCCATTTACTTCAATGGAAACTAAATTTAAAACCCCACTTAGTCTGGAGACAAGACCGATGGGAAAAGGGCCATGTTTTTGTAGAGCTGGATAACCCCTTTAATAGGGGAGTCCACATAAGGAAAACGTGTTTTCTATTTAAAGTACATTAAAAGTTATATAGATGTGTCTATATAATGTATTACCATATCTGTGCAGTTTTGCCACGCTGGTAGCTGATTGAAAGCAAGGAAGTGAAGAAAAAATGGTCTCTGTGCCAATCCACATTGTCTCCTGATCCCACTCTCCCCTTAGGAGACAGAGATTCCATGCCTTTCTCACATTGTGTGTGTTTGATAGCCACAGTCTGATAATGCAGACAGGGGGCAGGGCATAAGGCTTAGCCAGATCCCCCAATTTCACCATCTCTGACCAGCCAACTTCACAGATTGCACAACACTCTGCAATGAAATTAGCACTATGTTCTGAGTTTCTTTGCAGTACTGCAGCGTATTCATAAAAATGATGCAGTCACACAATTAAATGATGCTAAATGGCACAGAGGATCAGAGCCAGCCCTGCCAATCCCACCTGGAGAAAAAACAAGGCATAAACAGTATATCCAATGTAAGATAATATCAGATGAACTCCTTATTGCGGGGCTCAACTTCAAAGATAAAAGATGCTCAATCATAATATGTGTGTGGAGATGAAAAGAAAAATTAAAATTAAATTCAAAAAGTTCTTTACTTAAAGGGGTTATCCAGCGCTACAAAAAGATGGCCACTTTTCCCCCTACTGTTGTCTTCAGTTTAGGTGCGGTTTCCAATTAAGCTCCATTTACTTCAATGGAACTAAGTTTCAAAGCCCCACCCAATCTGGAGACAAAAGTAGGGGGAAAGTGGCCATGTTTTTGTAGCGCTGGATAACCCCTTTAATTGCAATATTGGTGTTACAGGTAATAATAGTGTGCTGTGTGGGTGGGAACACAATGAAATGATAAAATACTGCAAATAATTCAATAACACAATGAACTGCAATGTGTGAACACAGCCTAGATGTTCTGCAACAGCTTTGGGCAGGGAATGGGCATGGTGGGGGACTGTGATGAACAGCTGAGGGAAAGTATTGCATTCTGGAACCTCTAGTACTGTGTACAACTGCTCAATCAGGAAGTAAAGAGACACAATACAGAACAAAAACCGCAAAGCAAATGGATTTTTGGTAGTTTAAAAACTGGATTTGATAGGTAAATAATGCTATATGCTTCTGCAGAAGGTTAATTTTTTTTACCTCTACCTGGAGTTCTCCTTTAACAAGCAAAAGAAGTTGTTCCTTTGCAGTAAGGTTACGATTGTTGATTACTGCTTCAAAGGTCGAAGTTCAAAATGTCTGATCTCACATTCCTTGTTGCTGGATTACATTGTGGTATCCCTGGGGAATGTAAACTCTCTGGCGTATAAGGCTGAGATGGATCAACAAAAATGATGTAGCATAAGGATTAAGCTGCGACTTAGTCTCTGGAGAATATGGTGGCCCAGTGTTAGAAATTACTTAGTCATTGGTAGGTGGAAACATCTGTTGCTTCATAGGTACATCCATTTGGTAAGGGCCCTATTACACCAACAGATTTATCTGACACATTTTTGCAGCCAAAACCAGGAACAGACTATAAACAGGCAACATGTCATAGAGAAAAGGTTGAGATATCTCCTCTTTTCAAATCCATTCCTGTCTTTGGCTGCAGAAATCTGTCAGATAAAGCTGTTGGTGTAATAGGACCCTTTATCACCAGTGATGCTGGCACATGCAATTTAGTAGGAGGTACAAATGGTGATTGCCCTAGCACAAAGTTGGCAGTCAGCTGGGTCTTCCATTTCTCCTAGAATAAAGCAGTCTGTGTCAACATCTTGGCCTAATGTTAGTTCAAGGATCTTCAGTTTAGCTAAAACAGCTGCTTCTTCCTTTTCCATTCAGAGAACTTTTAGTTGAGCTTCTGCCTCTGTATGCTTTTTAGCAAAGGCACATCTAACTCTTTCTATAGGCTTGTCATGTAATGCAGACCTTCTGGAATGAGAGGTTTTGGAAGATGAAGGTGAGTGTTTGGTTAAAGTTGATCAAAGTGACTTTATTTCTTGCAAGAGTGCAATGCAGAGTTTTGCCCTACCCTTGGCTTCTTGCATTAAGGCATCCTTTCTTTGCAGGAGAAAAGGCTATAAAGAAGATAAGAAACAAGGCGCCATAGGGTAATATAGTAAATGAAAAAGCAGATAAAAACAGTTTTAAATAAAACTGCTCACCTGGTGGTGTTGTGCTAAGACCACAACACCTCTGAGCGCTGTCAGTGTAGATAAGATGGTGGCCGTGGCAGCCAGGCTCCGGTTGTCGATACCGTGATCCAAGCCAAGGATCCGGGAAAGGAGAAGGGCAAATACAGTGTTTGGTCCACAGATCTCTCAGAGGACCAGAAGAGCCAGGAAAAAAGGCGCACACCGGCTTCAGAATACGTGGTTTCAAAAGATGGATTTTAATAGTTTCATAGAGGCAACGCGTTTCGAGGTACCATGTACCCCTTTATCAAGCAGGAGAGACATAAAAATGACACATACAATGGTCTCTTAAGTAGGAGCTATGAACTTAGGCACCGCTCCCTGACATCAGGGGTTGGTTAAAACAGACACATACAAATAAAGAAATACTAACATTAAACGTGTTTTCTATTACAAAAGGGTAAGGTACAACATTAAATATGTAAAATCATCATAAAAATATTTAAATATCGTAGTGTGATGTTATCCAAAGCCGTGTCACATGATCAGCTTTTTTCGTGTTTTTTTTAAAGGCAAGCTTTATTGAGTCACGTAGTGTGATGTAATCCCAAGCCGTGTCACATGATCAGCTTTTTTGTGTTTTTTAGGGATTTAAAACAAGCTTTATTGAGTCAATGGCTAACAATGTGTAATGAATAGCAAGAATGACATATGGCGAATGTATTTATCTTTTTACTATCCATAACTTTATTTATCTCAAAACCTTTCTTCATATGTCATTCTTGCTATTCATTACACATTGTTAGCCATTGACTCAATAAAGCTTGTTTTAAATCCCTAAAAAACACAAAAAAAGCTGATTATGTGACACGGCTTTGGATAACATCACACTACGATATTTAAATATTTTTATGATGATTTTACATATTTAATGTTGTACCTTACCCTTTTGTAATAGAAAACACTTTTAATGTTAGTATTTCATTATTTCTATGTGTATGTTTTAACCAACCCCTGATGTCAGGGGGCGGTGCCTAAGTTCATAGCTCCTACTTAAGAGACCATTGTATGTGTCATTTTTATGTCTCTCCTGCTTGATAAAGGGGTACATGGTACCTCGAAACGCGTTGCCTCTATGAGACTAATAAAATCCATCTTTTGAAACCACGTATTCTAAAGCCGGTGTGCGCCTTTTTTCCTGGCTCTTCTGGTCCTCTGAGAGATATGTGGACCGAACACTGTATTTGCCCTTTTTCTTTGCAGGAGAGTCTCTCTCTGAGGCATCATCAAAGTCAGAATTACTCAGGAATGTGATGTACACAGTAGCTCAGTCATTTATGTAGAAAAAATACCCCAAACACTTAAACTTGATCATTTGCCTATAGTTTATATTTTAGCATACTCAGCTTATTACTATTGGTAATAAATTGCCTTACACAACTATAGAAATAGGCAGCTTAGATCCCTTATATGTGAGGTTAGAGATTTGTTGTTTAGAAACCATATAAGACATTTTACCCCAAACTTGCATGATAACAACTTGTTCCACACCTCATAGGTTGAATCTGGTGTTGCAGTCATGTAAATGGGTCTAAACTGCAATACCACCCACAACCTATGTATAGTGTTTTCTAGAAGAAAGGAGGTATGTATTTCTAACACTGAACAACCACTTTAAAATGGGTTATCGAGTGCTACAAAAACATGGCCACTTTCTTTCAGAGACAACACGACTCCTGTCTCCAGTTCAGGTGTGGTTTGCAATTAAACTCCATTCACTTCAATGGAACTGAGCAGCAAAACCCCGCCCAAACTGGAGACAAGAGCGAGGCTGTCTCTGGAAAAAAGTGGCCATGTTTTAGTAGCGCTGGATAACCCCTTTAAGTGTTGCTTGTAAACTGTGCGCCTTATGATACAAGTTTTGCACAAGCACTTTCACCTAATTTTTAAAAGGTCTTAGTGTCCTTTCCGCCCTGCTCAACAGTACTTCACAAGTAGGTGTGCCATCTTGCTTTGGAAGTGAAGCTGACATTTAAAAGTCTCATGCCATTTTTGTTGCGCAATAAACAAAAATAGAAAAATGTGTGCTTCATGTTAACAAAGTGCATATGTAATGAATTTCACATACAAATTCAATACAGCATGTGTCGATTTGTTTCTCTTCCGCAAAATCCATGCACCGTGCAAAAATTCACAATAAAAAAAAAACCTGTTTCTATTTATTCCCCATAGTGTGTAAAATATATACTGTACCAAAATAACTGCCCAGAGGGGCACTATTCCAGGAATGACTGATTCAATTTGTAGAATTTTTTTCCTTATTGTAGGGGTAATCTGTTTTTTTTTCCCAGCATAAAAATGCTGCAAACTATATTAAGACCAATTCAATGGAACATTTATTTATATTAAAAAACACAAAAACCCAGAATAAATAGATCCAGTTACTCTTTTGCCTAAAGGTCATGAATTATTAATAGCCCTGAAGTCCATTATAAACCTTCTGCACTGGTCCATGTTTCAATAGCTGTTTCACACCTAAAAGACAAAAAAGATAAGAAAAAGAAACAAGGTTATCACACCTGTGTTATGTTACTCTTGCTCTGTGAAAGTAATAATTATATTATTTAAATACTGCCAGATTATTCCACAGCGATTTAAATAACTTGGCATAACAAGATTTACCATTTCAATTTTCAAAAGAAATAGAGTTAAAAAATTCTAGGGTCAGGGCTGTATTTACCACTAGGCACCCGTGGTCCGGTGCCTAGGGCAGCACCTTGCAGGGGGGCAGCACCAGGGAGCAGGGGGAAAGAAAAAACAAATTTTTTCATTTTTATTTTTTTAGTTTCCCTCCTCTCGTTCAGACTTGCCAGTAAATCTGGTGTCTTTTCCAGGGGGGTGGGGGGTATGGTGGTATTGGTCAGGTCTGGTATCGCCAATAGGTGCGTGTAGATGGGGCGTCTTCAGGTTTAGTGCCTAGGGCAGCAACAGCTGTTAATACAGCCCTGCCTAGGGTATATATCAACTGAAAAAAAAATGCAGATCCATAGTCCACATTTTTTCTTTTGTGATCCGCATAACCTCTTAAGGATGGAGCCCAAAATGGCCTAAAGGACCAGACCAAATTTCAGGAATATGACCTATCCTGCTGATTCTGAGATTGTTTTCTCTTGACATGTTATACTTTATATTTCTAGTAAAATTGAGTCGATACTTACAGCCTATCTTTTTGAAAACAACAACAAAATAACGTGGAAAAAAAGGAAAGGGTGGCAGGAGAGGGGATAGGGTAAGAGGAGAGGGTGGCAGGACAGAGGAGGGTGACAGGGGAGGGGAGGGGGTGGCAGGAGAGGAGAGGAGGGGGTAAAAGAAGAGAGAAGAGGGTGGCAGGAGAGGGTAAGAGAAGAGAGGAGAAGGTGGCAGGAAAAAGGAAAGGGTGTCAGGACGGAGGAGAGGGGCGGCAGGATGGAATGGAGAGGGTGGCAGGAAAAAGAAAAGGGTGGCCGGAGAGGGTGACAGGGGAGGGGAGGGGAGGGGAGAGGGTAAGAAAAGAGAGGAGAGGGTGGCAGGAAAAAGGAAAGTGTGGCAGGACGGAGGGTTACAGGACAGAGGGTGGCAAGAGAGGGAAGGAGAGAGGAGAGGGTGACAGGAAAGAGGAGAGGGTGGCAGGAGAGGGGAGAGGGTAAGAGGAGAAGGTGGCAGGGGAGAGGGTGGCAAGAGGAGAGTGTGGCAGGACGGAGGGTGGCAGCAGAGAGAGGGTGGCAGAGAGAGTGAAGAGATGGCAGCAGCACAGGCGGAGGAAGACGAGGCAGCGGCAGCAGCACAGGCAGGGGAGAGGGTGGCAGAGAGAGGGTGGAAGCAGAGGGAGTGGCAGAGGAGGGGAAAGGGCAGCAGCAGAGGGAGCGGAGAGGGCGGCAGCAGGGAGGGTTGCAGCAGGGAGAGGGTGACAGAGGTAGGGTGTCAGCATAGAGGGTGACAGAGGGAGGGTGTCTGCAGGGAGGGCGACAGCAGAAAGAGGTTGACAGAGCGACAGTGGCAGAAGGGAGGTGGTGAGAGGGAGGGTGACAGAGTGGCAGCTGAAAGTGAGGAGACGGCGGCAGCACGAGCTGAGGAGGAGGAGGCGGCGGTGGTAGCATCACAGGCAGAGGAGGCGGCGGCAGCACCGGCTGAGGAGGACACGGATCGGAAGGGGGAGGCGGCGCCGGCAGAGCAGAAGGGGGAGGAGGAGCCCTCAGTAACGGAGGGATGAGAAGGCGGGGAACTCTCGGGGGAGATGATGGCATCGGTGGCAGCGGCACAGGTGGCACACAATCCTTCTCTGCTTGCCGATTCTCGGCGAGCAGAGGAGGAGATTCGCCTGTCACTGTCCGGCTGGTGGCCACTGGCCAATCGGAGACACGGTGCCTACGGGCACATATCCCCCAGGCACTGCGGTGATTGGTGTTGTCTTGGACAGCACCAATCACCGCTCAATTCTGGTATACCCGCCGGTATACTAGAATATTGCTGTTATTGGCCGGTCAGATTTAAATGGCAAATCCCATCGATCGCCGTCACGGGGGCGTGAGGAAGCCCCCTATGTGACACAGGAAGATGGCTTCTGTAATTAACAGCAGCCATCTTCCTGTGATCGCGACACGGCGGCCCGCAACGGGCCCTTAAAGGACCCGCGTACAGGTACGTCATGGGTCCTTAAGTGACAGGGATCGATGACCTGTATGTCATGGGTCCTCAAGAGGTTAAAGAGGTTGTCCCGGCCAATTTTTGTAACAAGGGATCATTTGTAGGCCATGTTCCCACTACATACTAACAAAGAACATTCTTTAGTGAACAGTCAACACTAAACCACGACAGTTGTTGTAAAACTATGGCCGGAATTCCACTTTTGGTTTTTCAACAACGGCTGTTGTTTGCAATCATCTGTAAGTAGTGGAGATATAGCCCTTTACTTTAGTTGTTTCCTCTAACTGTTTTTAGCCTGTGTCCCTGGCCATCCTCTGTTGCTGCTTCTTGGATTTCTGTTTATTTACATAGAGAACTTTCCAGTCAGAAAGGTCAGCAGTAGAGATGAGCTAACCGGGTTCGGGTTCAAGTCCATCCTAATCCGAACGTTCGGTATTTGATTAGCGGGGGCTGCTGAACTTGTATAAAGCTCTAAGGTTGTCTGGAAAACATGGATGCAGCCAATGACTATATCCATGTTTTCCACATAGCCTTAGGGCTTTATCCAACTTCAGCAGCCACCGCTAATCAAATGCCGAAAGTTCGGGTTCGGATGGACTCGAGCATGCTCGAGGTTCGCTCATCTCTAGTCAGCAGTGATGTTCAGACTGCCTTCCGGAACCAATTAAGTTCGAGAACCGAGGTACCACTGTATTATAAAATAAACTATTTTCCTACAGTTCTGATTATTTTAGCTGTTGTAGTACTACAAACCCTAAGACATACGTACATTTTAGGAGTTGTAATCCTGAGTTACATATACACTACAGATTTCAATGATCCAGAATCCTGTTGCAAGTGAATTTAGCAATAAATAGAAAGAATGGTAACTGACATGAGGTGAAGTAGCATTTCTACTCTCCATATTACACTGCCCGGACGCTGTAGATCTTATATAATATAATAATAGTATAGTATAATAATAATATTGTTCCTTTATTTATTCAGCTCCAACTTCTGCAGTGCTTTACAGAGATTGGCATAATTCACATCAGTCCCTGCCTGCAATGGGGCTCACACTGTTTTGGAGTTATGATAAAATCCATCCAAACATTGGGAGAACATACATGCAGCTGTTATCCTTGGTGGCATTTAATCCAAAGCAAAACAAAGCAACAAAGGCTCAGATGTTAGCTCCTCACAGAGGGGTGGGGCTAAATGAATGTGGATACATGCCCAACCCATTTAATGACTCACTGTTCCTTCACTGGAAGGAACAGGAAAAAGGGATTGTGACATCATGGGAAATAAAGAAAACACATGCAGAGTGTTCATGTGACTAAACCTGAGAACACAATAAGCGCTCTAAATAAAAAATTAAGGTGTATATAGAACATACAACACCCACAGAAGTTAATGCAATGCTCGTTTATGGAAAAGTCCCAGACAATCCCTATTTACACAAACTCTGCATCATGTTTTTTGGGGCTGAAAAAATGCCCTAAAACTGTTACTTAATATGGTGGATTTGGTGGTTTCCTAACAGGAGCTGCCCCTTGGCTGGGTCCTTGCCGGAGGGATATCTGGCTAGTCCTGTGTTTTGAGACCCTCCAATGAGGCTCCATGGGCTCCTCTTTTGCATATTCATGTTTCCTAGGGGGCAATGCACCTAGGACTTCACTGCATTGATCGCTTTCACTAGCATCCGGCAGTGTTGTCGTTTGGCTGGTCTCCATGAGTTCAGCAATCTGTTTCTCCTAAAACCATTACCCATTTTTCCTGCTTTTTTTTCTGGACATGCTCTCATTTTAGTGTAAATTAGTATAGGTGTTTTTATTATGTTATTCTTTATCATGTAACTCCAGAATTTCTATTTAAGAATTGGAGAAGACGCACATATGCACATAGACATGCACAATATGCACATAGACACTAATTTGTTTGGTGGTTTTACCCGACTACAGAAATTTATAGGTGAAAAACACCAATATTTCTGTAATAAAACATCCAAACGCATAGCTTGCTGTTATTTAACAAAACTGTGACCAGAAAAAGAACAAATCAAAAAGACAATGTGGGTACTGTATATAGTTTTTCCCCACGGACTCTCATCCAACATCTGGTTACAATGTTTTTTTGAACCAAATATGCAAAATGTCAGTTTAAAATATGCTACAGAAGATGGATGCTGCCCTAGGGCTGCCAGGAAAACATGGAT
This sequence comes from Dendropsophus ebraccatus, assembly GCF_027789765.1. Taxonomy (NCBI): domain Eukaryota; kingdom Metazoa; phylum Chordata; class Amphibia; order Anura; family Hylidae; genus Dendropsophus; species Dendropsophus ebraccatus. The sequence continues at coordinate 69,470,449 of NC_091462.1, read as the reverse complement.
ACACCCTTTGGCTGTATCCATGTTTTCCAGGACTTCCTGTGGTGTTCGGTGGGAAGCAAGAAAAACGGGCTGAAAAAAAAAATGCAAGCAATTTAGAAAGTTTGCTACCATGTACAGTGCTCCCTACAGAAGTAGAGGTACACCTTAAAGTTACTTTTGCTGAAAACAAGAAATAAAGTGTAAACTGAGGGATGGAGTGTGGTACGTTATACACACACCTTCATTCATAGGTTTAGGCACTACATATTTATTTAGCATATAATGCCTTCCTAAGTTATTAGATAGATGCATACCATTTTTTTGTTCCTCTGTTAGCTGTTCCTTTGGAAATTCCACATCAAAAGTAATGACCAAGGATCCTTTGATATTATTATTGTCAAAATTTGGAAGGCCTTCTCCTTTTTTCCAAAGCTTTGCACCAGGTTTAGTTATTTTATCTCGCATTACATGAACCTATGAATAAAAATGAAATATGTTTTGTTAATGTTTTTTTGTTACAAAGTAAAGCATCAGTAAAGCAGTGGGTGTCAGCAGGGAGAGATCCCCACTCGCTGGCCAGAAGAACATCTGACTTTTTAAAGGGGTTATCCAGCGCTACAAAAACATTGTCACTTTTCCCCTTCTCTTGGTTTCAGATTGGGTGGGGTTTCAAACTCCGTTCCATTGAAGTAAATAGAGCTTAATTGCAAACCACAGCTAAACTGGAGGCAAGAGAGGGGGATAAGTGGCCATGTTTTTTGTAGCGCTGGATAATGCCCTTATCCCCTTAATTACACAGAATGCTGTATTTTCTCAATCCACCTCAGAAAAGCGTTCATAAAAGTGCTATTTTTATGGTGTGCAAAATTGCTGATTTTTGGTCACATCCCATGCTAAAAAAATCGGAATAAAAAGTTGCATATATGCAAGCACAAAACTGATAAAAAGTAAAGCCTTTCAAAGGATCATAATACAGCAAGTTTAACCCTTTCCCTCATGGGCCAGTTTTCATCTTTGTGTTCTCGCTTTTTCCTCCTCGTGTTTAAAAGGCCATAGCACTTGCATTTTTTTACCTACAGACCCACAAGAGCCCTTATTATTGCCTCATTAATTGTACTTTGCAATAGCAGACTTAAAGGGGTAGTGCAGCGTTTAACATTTATTCACTAAATAAGACACATTACAAAGTTATACAAACTTTCTAATGTGTGTTATTTAAGTGAATGGCCCCCTTCCCAGTGTTCCCCCCACCCCGAAGTGTGGTGCATTATACTTACTCCATTGCTGTCGATCTCAGCCGCCATCTTGGGTCGACAACGTCATCTTCAGGAGGCCGGCCGCGATTAACTGAACACAGTTATGCTTAGAAAATCGTGGCTGAGCAGCTGATGTTGCGGAAGAGGGGGGCCTGGCAAGAGGGATGGTTGGAGTGGTCCGGCTGGCCTCCCGAAAATGGCGTCGTCGACCCAAGATGGCGGCCGGGTCGGTGAGTATAATGCAACACACTTCCGGGGTATGGGGGGGGGGGGGGGACACGGGAAGGGGGCCATTCACTTAAATAAAACACATTACAAAGTTGTATAACTTTGTAATGTGCGTTAGTGAATAAATTTAAAATGCTGCACTACCCCCTTAATTGTTGCATAAAATATGCTGCCAAACCAGTAAAAAATTATATGCGCCTGAAGCCCCCGTCTCCTTCATCTTCGGACACTCCCTCCCTCCTCTCTCTCTGTAGCAGCTGCAAGGAACGCAGCGCTGTACAGCCCAGCCGTGACCCCTTCCTCCTGGACTGTACAGTGGATGGCTGACACAGCTTGCTGGATGGAGGATGGCTAACACTGGCTGTATCTGGAGCAGAGCAACTGGCAGGAGCGTTGTAGTGTTGGGAATCAGAAATCAGCCAAAGTATGCCCTGCACTACAAATTTCAGCCAGCCGCTCTGCACCCTAGGCTGTCTTCCTCTTCTATATACAGCTTGTAGACTGTATGCATGCTGGAGGGGAGGGGAAAACAGAGGGGGCGTTACAGGGGGAAGGCAATAGTGCCGAGGGGGCTGCTGGGAATTGTAGTAGAAGGGCATAGCCTGTGTTCTGACTAAACCGGAAGTGAAGAGGAGCACCAGGCTTGTGAAAATAACTTCTCTCTGTGTGGACAAAAAGGCCAGTTCTGGTGGAATAGCTTCGAATGGAAAGTGGGAAGTAGAATCCCAGATACTTTATCAAGTTGTTGTTTTTTTTGTCATGTAGCCGGACTTCTCCTTTAAAGGGAGGGGATTTTTTATTAATAAAAGTACTTTTTTATTAATCAATAGAAAATTATAATAAAATATGATCAGAAAGTTGCATATACGCAAGCAATTTACGGATAGAAAGTACAGATCATGGCTCAAAAAATGACCCCTCATATAGCCCAATAGACCAGCAAATAAAAAAAATAAAACAGTTTTAAGGATGTGAATAGAGCAATTGGAAGAAGAACTGTTAGTTTTATTTTTTTAAAGCGATCAAATAAAATAAAAGTTATACAAGTTACATATTGTTGATAATCATACTGACCTTAGGAACAGAGATAACATGTTAGTTTTACCATAGGGTAAACAACATTAACATGAAAATCCCCCCAGAATGAAAAAACTTGCACAATTTCACAGGACAAATATTTTTTTTCTGGTTTTCAGCATATTTTATGGAAAAATTAAGTCTGTCATTGCAGACTTAATGCAAGCGCTATGGCCTTTTAAACTGAAGGAGGAGAAAATGAAATAGGAAAAATGAAAATAGTTTCGGTCATCAAGTGGATAAAGGGTGTGTTTCTTTGCCATTTAACATATTCACTTACTTTGTGGCCATCCAAATGTGTAATGTCCATTTCAAAACCGATAAGTGCTTCAACTAAGGAAATGGTTACATTTGTATAAAGGTCATCTCCTCGTCGTTCAAATATAGGATGTCTTTTAAAAGAACAAACAATTAATTTAACAATATAGCAATCCAAGCAAGAAACAACATTCAGTCGATCAAATACACATCCCCCCCAACATTTATACATTAAAGGGGCTATCCAGCGCTACAAAAACATGGCCACTTTCTTCCAGAGACAGCCCTACTCTTGTCTTCAGTTTGGGTGGGTTTTAGCTGCTTAGTTCCATTGAAGTGAATGGAGCTTAATTGCAAACCGCACTTGAACTGGAGACAAGAGTCATGTTGTCTCTAAAAGAAAGTGGCCATGTTTTTGTAGCACTGGATAACCCCTTTAACTGCATCCTGGCACAACTACATACCTAATGTCTGTTCTAAAGCATGTTAGCATTACAACAGACATCTGACTTGGGTGAGCAGCCGTGGCACAGAAAAGCACAGTGAGTGTCAATGACATGTAATTCGTACTAGCTCTGCTACACTGTCGTAGCCTCAGTGCTCCTGGCAGCTTCCCCAAGTCATATTAGGGGGGGCGCAGTATCGTTAACACTGCATACAGCAATGCTAACGATATGTAACCCTGCAGTTCCGAATACAACCATTGGTGGCAGCAGAGGTGTAACCTCTAAGGGTGCATTTACTCTACGGAATCCGGGGGGATGACCCACCTCGCATTCCGCTCCTCTGCCAGGGCCATTCTATGGTCGGGCAGATTCTGCCGTCCGCCCAAAGAATTGACATGTCAATTCTCTGGGCGGATGGCGGAATCCGCCTGACCATGAAATAGAGTCTATGGCACCGGCGGAGATGTGGGTGGGGGGAGCGACGGAATCTGCCTTGATTCCATAGTGTCAACAAATTCTTAGGCTGTCTTTACACAAAAGAGATTTATCTAACAGATTTTTGAAGCCAAAGTAAGGAATAAATTCCAAAAGAGGAGAAATCTCAGTCTATCCTTTATGACCCGTTTACTGTTTATAGTCTGTTCCTGGTTTTGGCTTCAAAAATCTGTAAAATAATCTCTCAGTGTAAAGGCACCCTTACTGATGACAGCCAATGTAAAAAAAAAATTCTTTAAGTTTAATTTTATATTTGAAACCATTATTTTATGTGCAAAAATAACCCCACCTTGATGCTGGAATTTTCAAATCTAAAATAAATTAAAACTGTTCAGCAAAAATGTCTTCTCATACACTATCTTAAAGTTAAAGCGACTCTGTACCCCAAACCGCTTGTACCTTTGGATAGCTGCTTTTAATCCAAGATCTGTCCTGGGGTCCGTTCGGCAGGTGATCCAGTCATTGTCATAAAACATTACCTTTAAAATTGCAGCTCCGTGCCCTAATTTTGCACAACCTTTCTGTCTCTCCTCCCCGCCCTCCTCATCATTAGGAATGCTCCAGGCTGATTGCCTCCTATTCCACACCTGTGTTACCACAGCACATGGACTGGATCATTAAGGCACCTGTGCAATGTTCAAACTGAAGTAAATGTTCCAGTGGCATTCCTAATGATGAAGAGGGTGGGGTGGGGTGGAGGGACGGAGGGGTGGTGCATAGCTAGGGCACAGATACGCCCGTAGGGCACGGGGCTGCAATTTTAAAATTAATTTTTTATGACAATAACTGCATCACCTGCCGAACGGACCCCAGGACAGATCTTGGATTAAAAGCAGCTATCTGAAGCTCCAAGTGGTTTGGGGGGGGTCAGATTGTGGGTACAGAGTCACTTTAAATGACAGGCAGCAAGTATAAAAACAGAAAATTCTCTGCACCAGCACAAAGTGCCAACATTGTTCAAAGTCCTGTCTTTGCACATAAAATGCTTTTCCAAATCCTATCATATTACCGACCTGTAAGGGCCCGTTCACACTATGGAATCCGCGCAGATAACCTCCAATGGATTCCATGCGCGCTCCACATCTGTCCATCCCATAGGCTTCTTTCTATGCTCAGGCAGATTCCGCAGTCCACCCAAAGAATTAACATGTCTATTCTTTTTTAGGCGGACGGTGAAATCTGCCTGAATAGAATGGAGCCTATGGGTTATCCGCGCAGATTCCATAATGTGAACAGGCCCTGTCAGTCAGTTTACTTACAATGTTTTTACAGGTTTTCAGTAACAAATACCTCAATCGGTCTGATATGGTTCCAGCAGCCGCAGCACGTACTGGCCATGGCTGCAGCAGGAGCTGTATACCCAGAAAAAAGCACTTTAATCCCCCGGGAGCGTGATAGGCAGAGACGTGGAGTTAGTCGTCTGGGCGGCTCCCCGCCAGTGTCTAGTCACCGCTCTCTGCCTGTCTGCGCACTTAGCGGGGATGAATGACAGGCAGAGAGGTCTGTTACTGGCCTCTCTGCCTGTCAATCATCCCTAAGAGCACACTGACAGGCAGAGCGCAGTGAAGGAGCCACGGGAAGGGAGCCACCCAGATTACCACCTCCCCACCTTTGCCTGTCAAACGCCCGGGGGATTAAGGTGCTTTTTTCGGGTATACAGCTCCTGCTGCAGCCGTGGCCAGTACGTGCCGTGGCTGCTGCAGGAGCTGTACACAGCAGTTCAGGGAACCATATCAGCCCGACTGGGATGATTGTTTCCCTTTAATTAAGGTTTAATCAGTTAAGTATAAACCTTACTTCAGAACTTTGATTTTAAAGCGCAGGTCACCTGGCTCTCCATCAATATGGGGCTCACCTGGAGAAAAAAAAAAAGGGGAATGTAATAGCGGAACACAAAGGTTTAACCCCTTTATGATCAAAGGTCATTAACGCAACAATGTCCAGGTCACAATGAAGCAGCCCTCTCCTCCTCATGGCACCTAAAAGAGCCATAACAATTTTATTTTTCCACCTACAGGGCTGGTCGTTTGTGCCATGATCTATAGTTTTTAGTAGTATCATACTGGTGTAAATTAAAAAAATTTTGATAGCTTTTTATTGATTTTTTTTTTCTTATTCGTAATTTTAACCCTTAGAGGACGGTGCAATTTCAATTTTTGCGTTTTAGTTTTTTCCTCCTTGTGCTTAAAAGGTCATAGCACTTGCATTTTTTCACCTAAAAACCCACATAAGCCCTTATTTTTTGCGCCACTAATTTTACTTTGCAATGAAAGGCTGAATTTGTTCATAAAGTACACTGCGAAACCAGGAAAAAATTCAATGTGTGGTGAAATTGGGGGGGAAAAAAAAACAATGCATTTCTTTTATTTGGGGGGTATTTGCTTTTACGCTGTTTGCCCCAGGGGAAAACTGACATGTTAAATATGTTCCTCAAGTCGTTACGATTACAACGATATGTAACATGTATAACTTTTATTTTATCTGATGGCCTGTAAAAAATTCAAACCATTGTTGACAAATATATGTTCCTTAAAACCGATCTATTCCCAGGCTTATAGCGCTTTTATCCTTTGGTCTATGGGGCTGTGTGAGGTGCCATTTTTTGCGCCATGATCTGTACTTTCTATTGGTACTTTGATTGCACAAATGCGACTTTTTGATCGATTTTTATTTTAATTTTTCTGGATTTGAAGCGACAATTTTGCACTTTGGGATTTTTTTTTGCACTGGCGCAGTTTACTGTGCAAGATCAGGAATGAAATAAATTAATAGTTCGGGTAATAACGCACACGGCGATACCAAACATGTTTGTTTATTTATTTATAACATTTGAAAAGGGGGGTGATTCAAACTTTTATAAGGGGAGGGGGCTTTTTTTTTTTATTAATAAACACAATTTTTTTTTTTTTTTTTTACACTTATACTAGAAGCCCCCCTGGGGACTTCTAGTATATGCACACTGATGTCTCATTGAGATCTATGCTGTATAGATATACTGCATAGATCAATGAGATAGGCACTGGATTGCAGCCGAAAGCAATCGCGCAATCCACCCCATTAGACACCAGGGATGGCTGACAGCAAGCAATCAGATGCAGCTGTCAACTTTGACAGCTGCATCTGATTGATTACTTGATTAGCGGGCACGGCGATCGGACCGTGCCCGCTAATAGCCGCGGTCCCGGGCTACATGCGGCACCCTTAGACGATCCTGGACGTACCTGTACGCCCAGGGTCAATTAGGGGTTAAAAAAAAAAAAAAAAAAAATCAGCAAACCTGTGTTTTTTGTTTTTTTTTTCCTTTTTTCCTTTTTGCCGTTAACCATGCAGGAACATTATTATATTTTAATAGATCTGAAAATTCAGCACGCTACAATATATAATATGTTTCTTTTATTTATTTTTACATATTTTTATTTCTGGAATGGGAAAGGTGATCATTTAGAAATTTTTTTGGGGGGGTTTATTGGATTTCATTTACTGATCAATGCTGTGCTATTGCATAGCATTGATCAGTACTATCAGATCTTTTCATAGAGCCTGCCTGAGGGCCAATCCGACAAGACGGATGTATTTCTCCTCCGCCCATCAGGGAAAAGTGATTGAGATCAGTCAGTGACAAGTACTGATGCATGACCGTGGCTGCCTTTTATTAGCTCAGGGAGAAGGGACATCGATGTAAGTGGGACCGCTTACATCATAAGGACAGGTGTGACGCAGCTTTGTTTTGTAAATACTTGAAACCACTTTTAACTATGATTACTTTTCAATGAATTGTCCAATGGGTGAGAATGCTAGGTGTGATGGGAGCTTCAGTATCACACGCTGTAAACATGATTGACATTCCCCTCATTCTTTTAATCACAACCCCCTGAGCCAAGTATTTATATATTTTTGAAGTAAGGCTCCCACCCATGTGGCATGCTCACCTTCACCAATGAATGGATACTCCATACCATCTCTAACACCGGGTTCAATTTCAACTTCTAAGGTGCGTTCTTCGTTTACAAGTCTAAACACAGGAAAAAAAATACCGCTATTAAAATTTTTTAGACCGGCTACATAATTTTATAAAACTGCTTCTAAAACCGAGTTAAAATCCCTTGTAACTAATTCACATTTTCATGAACATATATTAAAAGATATGGCAACATTTTTTCCCCCAATTCAAAAAGTAATTTTATTAAAGGAGAAGTCCAGTAAAAATTTTTATTAAAGTATTGTATTGCCCCTCAAAAGTTATACAAATCACCAATATACACTTATTACGGGAAATGCTTATAAAGTGCTTTTTTTTCTGCACTTACTACTGAATCAAGGCTTCACTTCCTGGATAAAATAGTGATGTCACGACCCGACTCCCAGAGCTTTGTGGGCTGTGGCTGCTGGAGAGGATGATGGCAGGGGGACACAGGGCACTGGAGGGACACTGAGCATCCCTCTGCCATCATCCTCTCCAGCAGCCACAGCCCGCACAGCTCTGGGAGTCGGGTCGTGACATCACCATTTTATCCAGGAAGTGAAGCCTTGATGCAGTAGGAAGTGCAGGGAAAAAAAGCACTTTATATGCATTTCCCGTAAAAGTGTATATTGGGGATTTGTATAACTTTTGGGGGACGATACGATACTTTAATAAAAATTTTCACCGGACTTCTCCTTTAAATATAATATGGAATGCCATAGAAAATGCAATTGAAACATATTGGTAGGAGAAGTGAAATAGGAACAGGAACGGGTGTGTACCTCAAATATTCAGTATACATCAACATTGGGTGGCAACATTTTAACCCCTTGATGACAGGCCAATTTTCATTTTAACACTTTAAAAATTGTTCTATAATGACAGGGATTGTGGCCGTAAGTAGCCAGGACAGGGATGATGCAGGAACAGCCGCAGTGGGTTGGGGAACATGAATTTAGTTTAGTTTTTAAATTTAGTTTTTTATTTTTAAAGCATCCCGACATTTAAAGAAAAATGATGCCACGCTGGAGTAGTGATGTCACGATACCAAAACTTTTTTTTTTCAATGCTCGATACCAATTCGATACTGAATGAATTATATTAAAAAACCCACAAGAATAGAAATGTCCCTCCCCCCCCCGACTGTCAGGTCAGTACAAACCAATTTAAGTTTTATTTAGTTAGTACCACGTTTTTATGTGATACTGAACTTTGTGTTTTTTTCCGCTTGCTCTGTTTACTGTGCGTGATCAGGAAGGTGATAATTTTATAGTAAGGACAATAACACTCCAGCTATGTGGGGACAATGGGGGTTGTAGTCATGTAACACTTCAGCTACCAGGGGGACGGTGGAGGCTGTAGTCATGTAACGCACACTTCAGCTACCAGGGGGATGGTGGGGGCTGTAGTCATGTAACACACACTTCAGCTACCAGGGGGGTGGTGGGGGCTGTAGTCATGTAACACACACTTCAGCTACCAGGGGGGTGGTGGGGGCTGTAGTCATGTAGCACAGACACTTCAGTTATTGGGATGATGAGGGTTGTAGTTGCACTTTTCCTGCTTTCATGGCATGGTGACCTGGATTTGGGCGGCAGGGTTATCTGCAGGTTTATGTTTAGCGGCACAATTAGGAAACTTAAAGTATCGATACCAGGAAATCCTGGTATCGAACCGTTTTTTTGCCCTGAATATCGATAGTAGTATCGATATTTCGGTGTAACCTGCATCCCTACGCTGGAGTATTCTTTTGATCTGCGCCTAGGTAAGCACAGCCTTGAGTCTGACATACATACTTGACATTAGGGCATTCATCACACACAACTTCCTGTGTCATTTGAAAACGTCCTGGTCCTAGCTGTGTTGTTCTCATTTCTTGTCGACAGTTACATTTTCTCTTGCCTGGTGCCTGACGTGCTACAGGCTTATTTCTTACCACCTGAGGGAAGAATTAATACTGAATTTATTACATAAATAGTAACAGTAAATTGATACCTGCAGATTTTAAATTACCAGGAAAAACTGTATGGTTTGAAATGATGCTATTTCTTACATCTTGTGTTACTTTTTTTTGTATTTAGGTAAACTTTTGAACATCCTAAAATGATCTTCGGTAAATTAGGAGTGGTTAAATATTGACCACAAAAAAATCTAACTAAACAAAATTTAAAAAGAATAAATAAAAATAAAATGAGAAGTTGGAGAAATGCAAGTTCTGAAACAGATATGATATTATATCTAATAAAGGCACGAAAAAGAAGGATATCCAAGAGGGAAAAAACAAAACACACTATTGATAATCTATCCACAGGATTGACTAATTATAGTTGATTGGCGCCGTTTTCTTTGTAGAGGTGGTGTCGGGATACTCTAGCCACAGCAGCCATCTACTTTAGTAGGAGCTGAGGTTGCAGTACACCGCCGCTGCTGCTACATAAGGAATAGAGCCAACTGCTTCCGGCCCTATTCTCAGCATGGGCAGCAAACAGTTATTTGGTAGGAGTACCAGGTGTCATCACCCTGACAATCAACTATTTATAGTCTATCCTGTTAATAGGTTATTAATGTTTATTCTGGAAAACCACCTATCATCACCGCTGCAGTCAATGATTGGCTGAGCGGGCTAAATCCCACCAGTCTGTGACGTGGATCCTAGGTCATGGGACAAGTAGGCATATTGCCTTTTTCAATTTGCCCCCATCACCCATAGTGATTTTTTACCCCCACCAGACTTCTCCTTTAATGTACTTTTTTTATTCTTTAACCCCTTGCCTCTAAAGCCTGTTTTGGCCTTAATGACCAGGCTAATTTTTCAAAATCTGACCTGTCTCACTTTATGCGCTTATAGCTCAGTGATGCTTTAACGTAGGCTAGTGATTCTGAGATTGTTTTTTTCGTAACATATGGCACTTTATATTAGTGGCAAAATTTGGTCACTACTTTGTGTGTTTTTTGTGGAAAACCATCAAAATATCATGCAAAATTTGAAAATTTTGCATTTTATGAACTTCTGAAATTCTCTGCTTCTAAAAAAGGAAGTCATAGAACATAAATTAGTTGCTAAATCACATTACCAATATGTCCTCTTCATTCTGGCATAATTTGGTAAACACATTTTACTTTTTTCGGGTGTTATGGGGCTTAGAAATTTATCAGCAAATTTTCGTGAAAGTTTCCAAAACTGATTTTTTTTTTTTAGGGACCAGTTCTTTTTTAAATGAATTTAGAAGGCTTGTATCCTGAAAATCCCCATAAGTGACCCCATTTTGGAAACGACACACCTTAAAAATTAATCTAAAGGTATAATGAGCATTTTGACCCTACAGGGCTTGAGGAAAGTATTCACAATTAGGTCGTAAAAATATCGAAAATTTTAATTTTCCAATAATATATACGTTCAGATCAAAGTTTCTCATTTTCAAAAGGAACATGAGGAAAAAAAAGCATGCCAAAATTTGTAACGCAGGTTCTCCTGAGTACAACGGTACCCCATATGTGGGCATAAACCACTGTTTGGGCACACAGCGGGGCTCAGAAGGGAAGGAGTGCCAATTAGCTTTTTTAATGCAGATGTTGCTGAAGAAGTTTCTGAGCACCAGGTGCGTTTGCAGTGCCAGCAGAATAGAACCCCCTTCCCCCCCCCCCCAAAAAAAAAGTCACCCCATTTTCGAAAGTACACCCCTCAAAGAATTCATCTTTGGGTAGGATGAGCATTTTGACCCCACATGCATTAGAAGAAAGTATTCAAAATTAGACAGTAAAAATGAAAAACTCGAATTTTTCCAATAATATGTTCGTTTAGTTTGAAATTTCTCAATTTTACTAGGAACAGGGGAGAAGCTGCATGCCAAAATATGTAACACAGGTTCTCCTGAGTAGAATGGTACCCCATATGTGGGCATAAACCACTGTATGGGCACACAGCAGGCCTCAGAAGGAAGGTTCTTCAGAAGATTTTTCGGAAGAAGGTTCTGAGCGCCAGGTGCGTTTGCAGTGCCCCTGTAATGTCTGCAGAATAGAACCCCCCCCCCCAAAAAGTCACCCCATTTAGGAAAGTGCACCCCTCAAAGAATTCATCTTGGTGTGCGGTGAGCGGTTTGACCCCACAGGTATTAGAGGAAAGTATTCAAAATAGGACAGTAAAATAGATAAACTTGAATTTTTCCAATAATATGTTCATTTAGTTTAAAATTTCTCAATTTCACGAGGAATGGGAGAGAAAACGTACCCCAAAATCTGTAACGCAGCTTCTTCTAAGTAAAACGGTACCCCATATGTGGGCATAAACCACTGTATGGGCACACAGCAGGGCTCAGAAGGGAAGGAGTGCCAATTTGCTGGAGCAAAACCGCAGCTAGTAACAGTTATTAGAATAGACAAGTTACTAAAATACAATAAAAAATGAGATTCCGGGTAATCTGCAGGTGGATACAGGCAACCTGCAGTGCTTACAGACAATCTGGGGTGGTAACGGGCAACGTGGTTACGGGCAACCTGCGGAGGTTACGGATAAACTGAAGTGCTTATAGGTAATCTGGGATGGGTACATGTACTTTGGGGTGGTTACAGCAATGTGGATAGGGTCACTGGCAATTTGGGGGTGTCAGAGGCAGCGTGCAGGGGTCAGAGGCAGCGTGCGGTAGTTACGTGCAATCTGGGGGGTTACGGACAATCTGGAGGGGATCACTGGCATTTTGGAGTGGTTACGGTCAAGGTGCGCTGGTTACGGTCAAGCTGCGGTGGTTACATGTAATCTGACGTGATTACGGGCAAACTGGGGTGATTACGGACAATCTGCAGGGGGTCACTGGAAATATGGGGTGGTTACGGTCAACGTGCGGTGGTTACGGGCAATCTGGGAGTAAACCGCAATTATTACTATAATAAAAAGTGTGTTTAATTTTATTTGTATGTTTTTCACATTTACACTTTTTCACTTGTGCTTTTACTCATTCATTTTCACTATATTACTATGATTACTGTGATATTTTCTATCACAGTAATCATAGTTTAGTGAGAGACAAAATTGGTCTCTGTCACTTTAAATTTTCAGAGCTGACTGCTTCTGACGTGCATGCGCACTTCAGAAGCAGTCGGGACGTCGAGGAGGAAGGACCTCCCAGGATCAGGTGAGTACACTGGCACTTCTTATCCCCTGTCACCAATCATTTATGGTGACAGGGGATAAAAAGTGCTTCCCTGCACTGGGAACAGGCGATCAGCGGTATATAGTATATACCGCCGATCGCCTGTTCCGGGACCCCACAGGGGGGTCATCGATCACTGCCCCATGCTCTCCGCTACCTCTGGTGTCGAAGAGCATGGGGCTTTGAGCAGAGGCAGCAGGAGGATGTTGTGTGACACAGCCTCCTCCTGCTGCCCAATCTTCAATAGGGACAGAAGGGGGAGGCAGGGAAACGTCATGTTGCAGGAACTACCTGCTTTACATGACGTTTCCCAAACGTCATTTTGCGGCAAGGGGTTAAAAGGGGTAGTGTGGCGGTAAAGAATTATTCACAGACTAACACACATTACAAAGTTATACAACTTTGTAATGTATGTAATGTCTGTGAATGGCCCCCTTCCCCGTGTCCCACCACCCCCACGCGTGTACCCGGAAGTGTGGTGCGCTATACTCACCTGTCACGTGCCGACACCAGTCTCCGATCTTCAGCGAGTGACGTCTTCTATGGGCAGCCGGCGAACAGCTCCGACTGTCCCGAATGCCGGCCGCCCTCTGCAGCGTCATCCGATGCTCAACCGCGATTGGCAGAGCATAACTGTGCTCAGCCAATCGCGGCTGAGCACAGTTGTGACGCGGCGGAGGGGGGGGCGGGCAGCAGCGACTCGGCCGTCCATCCGAAGATGACGTTTGGCACAAGATGGCGGATGGCCCTCGACCAATACTTCGGGTACACGGGTGGGGGTGGTGGGACACGGGGAAGGGGGCTATTCACAGACATAACATACATTACAAAGTTGTATAACTTTGTAATGTGTGTTATTCTGTGAATAATTTCTGAGCGCCGCACTACCCCTTTAATATATGTGCAACAGTTGTTGCAGTCAAAAACAACCACATCATGTAGTCAGGATGTAGTTAGTTTGTGACTATGTTCTGTCCATTTCCTGGACATATATTTTTTTGCACAGGACTCAAACAAGTGGTCTGCCATGTTTTTGAATCCTGCCCAAACACACTATACGTTCAGGAAATAGACCGGTACAGTGTCACAAAATGACTACATCTTGCTAATTCAAATCAACAAGGCCATTAGCAACAGGTCAGGGCTAAGCTTTAGAATATTTTTTTCCTAGGTTTCTGGAATATAGGCTGGCATGGGACAGAAAACGAGGTGTGAACAAAGCCTTAAAGGAGAAGTCCGGCCAAAAGCTTTTTTTTAAAGTATGTTATTGCCAAACAAAAGTTATACAAATTACCAAAAGGGACTTACTCCAGGAAATGCACATATAGTGCTTTTTCCCTGCACTCACTACTGCAAGAAGTCTTCAATTTCTTGCAAAAATGGTGACATCACGGTGGCCAGCAGAAGGTCCCGGGGAGCTGCTGCAGACAGGAGGAGGCTTCCCCGAGCAGGGGCAAGCTGGGGGAGCTGTTTCTACTGGGCGGGTGCTCAGGGCTGCCCAAACACCAGCGATGATATTATCCCGGAAGACAGGCACAACAACTGTGCAAGGGGGAAAAAGCAGCAGCTCTTGGGCACAGTTCTGCCATCCACAGCCGAAGCAGCAGCCACTGCACAGCCCAGTCTGCACCTCAGGTTCTTATGCAGGGGGTCGTGACGTCACCATTTTTGCAAGAAATTGAAGACTTCATGCAGTGGTAAGTGCAGGGAAAAAAAGCGTTATATGTGCATTTCCCGTAATAAGTGTAAATTGGTGATTTGTATAACTTTTGTTGGGCAACAACATACTTTAAAATAGCTTTTGGTCGGACTGCTATGTCATGTTATGTCAACTTCTTTACTTTAACAACAGCTGCATAAAACAGAACATTGTGACTGCCAGGCTCTGATCCCAACATACAAGCTTTTTTTTTCACTTTTTTAAGTTTAATTGCAGTTTAGTTTTCACCATATACTGTTTGAATAAAAATCAAATACAGTGGTACCTTGGTTTAAGAGTTACTTGGATTAAGAGCGTTTTGCAAGAAGAGCCTCACAGTAACTTGGTTTAGGAGCATTGCTTTGTTTAAGAGCTCTGTGTACTGGGTGGGAGGGCGACTGGGGTAGGGGCATGGTCTGCATAGCGTGGTCTACAGCCCTGTACTCTGACCCAGGTAGTCTCACTCACCTTTCAAATCATAGCAGATCCACTTTAGGCTGAGGCTTGCATCAGGGGACAGGACTGTGTAGGTAATTCTAGAGATGAGCGAATAGTGTAATATTCGATTAGCTCCCGATATTCGACTATTTAAACGAATATCGAATCCCATTATAGTCTATGGAAGAAAAATCCTTGGGACCTGAAAATCAAGATTCGATGAATCGGAGGTCACCAAATCCAAGACAACTTTAGAAAGTGATGCAAACACCTCTGGAATTCATCTGGGAAAGCAGGGAAGCAGTATTACAGGTAACGGTATTACCGGCAATAGTAATTGCCGGCAATAATACCGCCACCTGTACTAGTTAATATTTAACCCCTTAAGGACCGGGCCTGAAATGGCCTTAAGGACCGGAGCAAATTTTATGAATATGACCAGTGTCACTTTATTCATTAATAACTTCGGGATGCTTTTACCTATCTGGCTGATTCTGAGATTGTTTTCTCGTGACATATTGTACTTCACATTTCTTGTACATTGAAGTCGATACTTTTAACGAATCTTTATGAAAAAAACCAAAATAACGTGAAAAATTTTGAAAAAATGCTTTTTTCCAACTTTAAAACTTTTCTGCTTATACAGAAAATGGTTATACCACATAAATTATATATTAAATAGCATAAGCAACATGTCTACTTTATGTTGGCGGCATTTATTAAACTATATTTCTTTTTTTTTAGACAATAGAAAGCGTAAAACATAAGCAGCAAATTTCCAAATTTTCAGTAAAATTTCAAAATCAGATATTTTTAGGGACCTGTTCAGGTTTAAAGTGTATTTGAGGGGCCTGTATGTTAGAAAGCCCCACAAAGCACCCCATTTCAGAAACTGCACCCCCCAAACTCTGCAAAAGCACATCCAGAAAGTTTTTTAACCCTTTAGGGGAGTCACAGAAATAAAAGCTAAGTGTGTAAGAAATTTGAAAATTTTAATTTTCTGTGCAGAGATTTTCTTGTGATCCAATATCTTTCATAATTGTAAACCTATTACCAGAGAAATGCACCCCAATATTGATTGCCCCGTTTCTGCAGTTTATAGAAATACCCCATATGTGGCCCTATTGCGCTATTTGACGCAACCACAAGCCTCAGATATAAGGGTGCGCCTAGTGAATTTGAACACCTCAGTTATATTTGGTCATTTATGACCGTACCACTTCAGGTTGGCAGAGGCTCTGGGGTGCCAAAACCTAAAAAACACCCCTAAAGGGACACCATTTAGAAAACTACACCCCTCAAGGAATGTAACAAGGGGTGCGGTGAGCATCTGCACCCCACAGGTGCTTCACAGATTTTCTGAACAATATGGCGTAAAAAAATAAAAATTATTTCTTTATACTGAAATGTTGTTCTAGCCTTCAATTTTTCATTTCCACAAAGGGATAAAAGGGAAAAAAAAGCATAAAACATGTAGCGCAGTTTCTCCCGAGTACAGAAATACCCCACATATTGACATAAAGTGCCAAGGGGGCGCAGGACGAGCCTCCCAAGGGAAGGAGCGCCATTTGGCCTTTGGAAGCTGAATTTCACTGGAATGGATTTCAAGGGTCATGTCGCATTTACAGAGCCCTCGTGCTGCCAAAACACTGGAAACCCCCCACAAGTGACCCCATTCTGGAAACTACACCCCTCAAGGAATCTAATAAGGGGTGCAGTGAGCATATGGACCCCACTGGTGATGGGCACAAATGTGGAATAATGTGACGTGAAAGTGAAAAATTTCATTTTTTCACTTTCAAGGCACAAATGTGGCCGTCATAAAGGGGTCCATATCCTCACTGCACCCCTTGTTAGATTCCTTGAGGGGTGTAGTTTCCAGAATGGGGTCACTTGTGGGGGGTTTCCACTGTTTTGGCAGCACGATGGCTCTGTAAATGCAACATGGTGTTCATCATCCATTCTGGCCAAATCCAACCTCCAAAATCCAAATGGCGCTCCTTCCCTTCGGAGGCTTGCCCTGCGCCCACATGGCGCTTTATGTCCACATGTGGGGTATTTACGGACTCGGGGGAAATTGCTCTACACATTTTGTGTGTTTTTTTCTCTTTTAACCCCTTGTAAAAATGAAAAATTCAAGGCTAGACCAACATTATAGTGTAAAAAAAAGTAATATTTCATTTTCACGCCACATTGTTCCACATTTGTGCCCGTCACCAGTGGGGTCCATATGCTCACTACACCCCTTGTTACATTCCTTGAGGGGTGTAGTTTCCAGAATGGGGTCACTTGTGGGGGGTTTTACTGCCTTGGCAGCACAGGGAGTTTTTAAATGCAACATGGCCCTCGAAATTCATTCTACCCAAATCCAGCCCCAAAAAGCTAAATGGCGCTCCTTCCCTTCGGAGGCTCGTCTTGCGGCTACATAGCGCCTTAAGTCCACATGTGGGCTATTTCCATACTCGGGGGAAATTTCTCTACGTGTTTTGTTTTGTTTCTTCTCTTTTAACCCCTTGTGCAAATGAGAAACCTGAAAACTAGATCAATGATGTTGTGTAAAAATTTTATTTTTTACACTTAAACATTGGCCTAGCCGTGAATTTTTCATTTTCACAAGGGTTTAAAAGAGAAAAAAACACAAAACGTGTAGAGCAGTTTGTCCCGAGTACGGAAATACCCCACATTTGCACATAAAGCGCGATGCGGCCGCAAGACGGGCCTCCGAAGGGAAGGAACGCTATTTTGATTTTGGAGGCTGGATTTGGCTGGAATAGATTTCAAGGGCAATGTCGCATTTACAAAGACCCTATGCTGCCAAGACAGTGGTAAACCCCCACAAGTGACCCCATTCTTGAAACTACACCCCTCAAGGAATATAATAAGGGGTGCAAAGAGCATATGGACCCCACTGGTGACGGGCACAAATGTGGAACAATGTGACGTGAAAGTGAAAAATTTCGTTTTTTCATTTTCACAGCACAAATGTGCCAGTCATTGAGGGGTCCATATTCTCACTGCACCCCTTATTAGATTCCTTGAGGGGTGTAGTTTCCATAATGGGGTCACTTCTGGGGGGTTTTCAATGTCTTGGCAACACAGGGCCTTTGTAAATGCGACATGGCATTCACCATCCATTCTAGCCAAATGGCGCTCCTTTCCTTCGGAGGCTTACCCTACACCCACATGGCGCTTTATGTCCACATGTGGGATATTTCCGTACTCAGGGAAAATTGTTCTACACATTTCATGTTTTTTTATCTTTTATCCCCTTGTGAAAATGAAAAAATAAAGACTAGATCAATGATTTAGTGTAAAAATTTAATTTTTTTTTACACTAAATGTTGGTCTAGCCTTGATTTTTTCATTTCCACAAGGGGTTAAAAGAGAAAATTAACACAAAACGTGTAGGGTAATTTCCCCTGAGTACGAAAATACCCCACATGTGGATATAATGTGCCATGTGGGCACAGGGCAAACCACCAAAGGGACAGAGCGGCATTTAGAGGCTGGAATGGAGGACGAAGGCCATGTCGGGTTCGCAGAGTGCCCGTGCTGCCAAAACATTGGAAACCCCCCACAAGTGACCCCATTATGGAAACTACACCCCTCAAGGAATGTAACAAGGGGTATAGTGAGCATATGGACCCCACTGGTGACAGGCACAAATGTGGAACAATGTGCTTTTAAAATGAAAAATTAAATTTTTTACACTAAAACGTTGGTGTAACTTTGAATTTTTCATGTTCACAAGGGGTTAAAAGAAAAAAATAAACGCCTAATCACATAGCGCAATTTCCCCTGATTACAAGAGTACCCCACATGGGGACACAAAGTGCAAAGTAACCGCACGGAAAGCCTCCAAAGGGAAGGAGCGCAATTTGGATTTTGGAAGCTGGATTTGGCCAGAATGGAGGACGAAGGGCTCTCAGAGCCCCCGTGCTGCCAAAACAGAGGAAACCCCCCACAAGTGACCCCAACGAACTCAGGAATCTGTGGTTCGTACGGGGTAGGGTCACTTGGGGGGGCTTGTGGGGCTTCCTGGGGCAGCGCCTTGGGGGCTTGTCATCACTAAATGGTGATGACGATGAGGAAGAAGAGGAAGGAAGAGGGAACGAGGGATCTTCCTCTTCTCCCTCACTGGTTGTCTCAGTATCGGAGGCAATCCAGGCAAATGCCTCCTCTGCCGAGAACAACCTGTGGCCATTTTGTTTTTTTTCTTTAGGATGCCTTCACACACACCGGATACGCACACTGCAGATCCAGCGTCAGTGCATCCCTATGATTGACATCCCTCTGCCTATATGTAAGTTAACGCCCGCTGGCCGGAGCATACTTTGCCTCCTCCCCGCTCCGGCTTGCTTCGGGGCTCCCGGCGTCTGCTCATCCCGCGCAGCCAATCAGTGAGCTCCGCCGCAGCCACTGATTGGCTGAGCGGGATGTCCTGCTGAGAACCCCCGAAGCAAACCAGAGCGGGGAGGAGGTGCTGTATGCTCCGGCCATCGGGGGGGTTAACTTACATACACGCAGCGGGATGTCATTCCTGCTGCGTGTATGTATTCTCAGTGATGCACTGGCGCTGGATCCGCAGCGGATTTTGCTGCGAATCTGCAGCGTGAAATCCCCTGCGGATCCAGTGTGTGTGAAGGCATCCTTAGAGGGGTGTGTAAGTGTTATGCTTTTACACGTGTAAGTGTTAGTGTTTTATGTACTGTTTTTACATTTTATTCATGTGATTTTTAAGAGGGGAGGGTGGCAGCGAAAAGGGTAAGAGGAGAGGGTGGCAGGGGAGGGGAGAGGGGCGGCAGGACGGAGGGGAAAGCAGAGAGGGTAGGAGGAGAGGGTGGCAGGGGAGAGAGGGTAAGAGGGGAGGGTGGCAGCGGAGAGGGTAAGAGGAGAGAGTGGCAGGGGAGGGGAGAGGGTAGGAGGAGAGGGTGGCAGGGGAGGGGCGGCAGGACAGAGGGGAGAGGGTAAGAGTAGAGGGGCGGCAGGACAGAGGGGAGAGGGTAAGAGTAGAGGGGCGGCAGGACAGAGGGGAGAGGGTAAGAGGAGAGGGGCAGCAGGGGAGAGAGGGTAAGAGGGGAGGGTGGCAGCAGAGAGGGTAAGAGGACAGGGTGGCAGGGGAGGGGAGAGGGGCGGCAGGACGGAGGGGAGAGCAGAGAGGGTAGGAGGAGAGGGTGGCAGGGGAGAGAGGGTAAGACAGGAGGGTGGCAGCGGAGAGGGTAAAAGGGGCAGCAGGACGGAGGAGAGAGGGTAAGAGGAAAGGGTGGCAGGGGAGAGAGGGTAAGAGGGGAGGGTGGCAGGACGGAGGGGAGAGGGTAAGAGGAGAGGGTGGGAGGAGAGTGGGGGTGGCAGAACGGAGGGGGGGTGGGCTGGCAGGACAGAGGGGGGGCTGGCAGGACGGAGGGGGGTGGCAGGACGGAAGGGGGTGGCAGGACGGAAGGGGGGCTAACAGTACGGATGGGGCTGGCAGGACTGAGGGGGGCTGGCAGGACTGAGGGGGGCTGGCAGGATGGAGGGGGGGCTGGCAGGATGGAGGGGGGGGCTGGCAGGATGGAGGGGGGGTGGCAGGATGGAGGGGGGGCTGACAGTATGGAAGGGGGTGGCAGGACTGAGGGGGGCTGGAAGGATGGAGGGGGCTGGAAGGATGGAGGGGGCTGGAAGGATGGAGGGGGCTGGAAGGATGGAGGGGGCTGGCAGGACTGAGGGGGGGCTGGCAGGACTGAGGGTGGTGTCAGGACGGAGGGGGGTGTCAGGACGGAGGGGGGGCTGGCAGTACGGCGGGGGTGGCAGGACTAAGGGGGGCTGGCAGGACAGAGGAGGGGGTGCTGGCAGGACAGGGGGGGCTTGCAGGACAGGGGGGGCTTGCAAGACAGGGGGGTGCTGGCAGGACAGGGGGGGCTTGCAGGACAGGGGGGTGCTGGCAGGACAGGGGGGGCTTGCAGGACAGGGGGGGTGCTGGCAGGACAGGGGGGGTGCTGGCAGGACAGGGGGGGTGCTGGCAGGACAGGGGGGGCTGGCAGCACAGGGGGGGCTGGCAGCACAGGGGGGGCTGGCAGGACAGGGGGGCTGGCAGGACAGGGGGGGCTGGCAGGACAGGGGGGGGGCTGGCAGGACAGGGGAGGGGGGGGGCTGGCAGGACAGGGGAGGGGGGGGAGTCTGGAGCTGGACAGGGGGAGGGGGGGAGTCTGGAGCTGGACAGGGGGAGGGGGGGGAGTCTGGAGCTGGACAGGGGGAGGGGGGGGAGTCTGGAGCTGGACAGGGGGGAGCTGGCAGAGGACACCGGAGGAGGAGGTATCCGGGGGGGGGGGGGGTTGCGGAGGGGGATTGGGGGAGGCATGCAGCACAGGGGAAGGAGGAAGCACCCGATGCGGTCCTGGAGTGTGCCGGGTGCCTCCTCCCCCCAAGCTGCTTCCTCCTCCGGTAACAGGGAGATAGATGATCATCTCCCTGTTACCGGAGGAGGAGGCAGCACGGGGGGAGGAGGCGCCCGGCACACTCCAGGACCGCATCGGGCGCCGGGCACAGGACTCACCACCCCCATCATCACCTTCTCTGCTGCACATTCTTAGCAAGCAGAGAAGGTGATGATGGGGGTAGTAGTGTGGATCGCCCGTAATTGGCCGGCTGGCGGCAGCCGGCCAATCACGGGCGATCGGGGGGCCGGATCTAAGGGCAGGTGATGCCCAGGCACTGCTGTGGTTGGTGCTGTCTCGGACAGCACCAATCACAGCTCTGTGCCGGGGTCCGGTCCCGGAAATACAGCAAATCGCTGTGATTGGCAGATGACAAGTCATCTGCCAATCACAGCGATCGTCGTCACGGGGGGCAGGGAAATTGCCCCCTATGTGTCACATGAAGATGGCTGCTGATAGAATCAGCAGCCATCTTTACCGGAGCGCCGCGCGATTTCGCGCGGCGCCCGTTTAAAGGGCTGACGTACCGGTACGTCATGGGTCCTTAAGTGACAGTGATCCATGACGTGCCGGTACGTCATGGGTCCTTAAGAGGTTAATTAATAAGGCACATTTTTGTTCTAATAAAGCTATTTTCGGTGTACAATAGCATAATTAAAATGAATACATGCTTTTTCAATTAAATATACTGTAAATAAATATATACACATACATTTATTTATATATTTATTTTTTTTATTAACAGTATATTTAATTGCAAAAGCATTGATTTGTTTTAATTAAGCTATTGTACAACGAAAATAGCTTTCTTATCCCGAAAATTTGCTTTATTAAATATTAACTATTAAAGGGAGCGGCATTAATGCCGGCAATTACTATTGACGGTAATACCGTTCCCTGTAATACTGCTTTCCCAGGGAGCATAAACTTTATTAAAACAGCTAAACAATTGTTTAGCTGTTTTAGTAAAGTTAATTTAGATTCGAATATTCAATCGACCTCGAATCTTTCAAATAGTGCAGTATTCTATCAAATAGCTATTCGATCAAATACTATTCGCTCATCTCTAGTTATAGCTGTAACCCCTCTCTCCCAAGAGAGTGCTGCTATACTGTGCCCATATCTACCCTGCTTATTCCTCCCCACAGTCTCTGTCAGTTCTTGTGCTTCCAATCCTCTCCATTCCTGCTATAACGTGCCTGCACTCCCACTCAGCTACACACACTGCTGCTATAATCTGCCTGCACTTACAGTAACACTGGTGTATAGGAAAGTTTCTGCCACTGTTCTCCTGCACAGCTTTGTGATTCTCACTTCCTGATTGGTCCATGCTTAACACGCCCCGTTCCCATTGCTGTCATGTGACCACACAGACCTCTGACAGCAGCCCTGCATCTCTATTATAACCTGTTGTACTATGTTACTGCATTATGGGGATCTGCAGTTCCATCCTTTATCTACAATCCGCTGCAGTTTTTTCAGGTTTATGCACTTACTATACTTCACATGCTGATGGCTATACTGTACAACTTATAATATGACATTCAGCTGCTTCTCATTGTTTGTTTCATCTGTTCTAAATGTTATTCAGAATTTTTAAAAAATCATTATTTTTGGGGTGTGGAACCAATTGTCTGCATTTTAATGAGTAATGGAACAAATTATGCTCGTAATCCAAGGCACCACGGTATTGAGTTGTCCAGTTAAAGGAGAACTCCGAATATTGTTGAGGAATCGGATTCCACTAAAGGACTTATTTCCTGTTTATACCGCCACATTATCTCCAAGTATTTAGATAGGTACCCACTTACATTGAGGGAAAAATGGGAGGCGGATGTTGGCCCTATAGAGGAAGGTCAATGGAAAGAAATACTGGAAATGACGCCTAAGCTGTCCCTGGGGGAGCATCACCGACTCTCGCACCTATACCTCTTGCACAGAGTGTATCGCACGCCACAATTCCTCTTCCGTATTAATGTCAGGGATACGCCCATGTGTCCCAGGTGCCATGTCCATGAAGGGGGTCTTTTACATATGTTTTGGCGATGCCCCAAGCTATTCCGATATTGGGGAGGGGTGGCTTCGGCCATACATAAAGCCTATTCAGTAGACTTACAACAATCTCCGCTGGTGTATATATTGGGCTATGTGGAGGATTTGGCATTGAATGTGGGGGAACAGACTGCAGTAGCTCGCATCCTGTTTATGGCACGTAAGCTTATTGCCCAACACTGGCTTGATGGGGCCCCTCCCTCGGTATCGGAATTTGTGAAAAAAGTTAACTGGTTAATTGGCATAGAAAAATACGCATATGAGAAGCGAAAAGCTAGTAAAAAGTTTGATAAGATTTGGGGTAGGTGGATGGCTGTACCTGAGCTGGCGTCCCCTGGGTCCCGCACGTAGGTTACATTGAATCGCGCGTAGATGGGAGAAGTGGTATATATCGCTGTCATGTATTCACCACCGGTCAGTGGGCGTTCTGTACATTTGTGTTCAGAGACTTTTATACCTGTTTTCTTTTTGAACTACAGCTCAAGAACATTCACGGTGTGCATGGGCACATAAGGTTCTCGGAAAGTTGCACTTGGTTTATGTTTACATAATGTGTGGAATTGGACGGTTTTGGGGGGTGGGAGGGAAGTGTGGGGGTTGGGGGGGGGGGAGGGAGGGGGTGATTGGAGGGTATACCCTCCAGGGTTTTTTGTGATTGTATGGGATAAATTCTGTATTGTGAAAAAGTTTTTTTTTCAATAAAAAATTATTCTGATTTAAAAAAAAAAAAAAAAGGAGAACTCCGGCCAAAATCTATTTTTTAATATGTTAGTACATAAGCAAAGTTAGCCAAATTCCTAATTTACACTAATTATGGGAAATGCACATATAATGCTATTTCCCTCAATTTAGTAGTTCAGGCAGGCTTCAATTTCTATAATAAAAAAAAAAAAAAAAAAAAAAAAAAGTGATGTCACAACTCAGGTGTAATTACATGAAGTGTCCAGCAGGGGGCGCAGTATATGCAGACATTATATAGTAAAAATAGCAGAGGCCATTCCTGTGCTTTAATCACAAAATTCAGCTACTGTAGCTCCCTCCCAACCTGACAGGAACCCTATAGTGCAAAAATAATTGTTCCCTGCCCCCCCCCCCCCCCCCCACACACACACACACACACACACACACACACACAAAGACCCCCAACCGCATCATAAGTACCAGCACGTCCTCTGAGCAGCGTGTCCCCACTGCAGTAATTGATCATGTTTGGCGGGAGAGGTGCAGCGGGGACAGCAACAGAGGGCCATTTACCCTGCTACACAGATCAGGCAGCCCAGTAGCTGAATTTATTTTTTTAAGCCTGCCTGAACTACTAAATTGAGGGAAATAGCACTATATGTACATTTCCCATAATTAGCGTAAATTAGGAATTTGTCTAACTTTACTTATGTAATAACATATTAAATAACATATTTTGGCCCGAGTTCACCTTTAACTACCCATCGGTTTTCATTTTTCTCATGAACGTTTAAAGTAAGCAGAAGGAAAAAATACCTCTACAAAATTTCCAGAATAAACTTCTTCCAAAGTCACTTCCAGATCAATTATTATGTCACTACCGCGAGGGACATTTCTGTCTTGTTGACGTGGATTACCTCCAAACATGAATCCAAAATCTCCAAAGAAACTAAGAAAATGTAAAATAAAGACTTAACATCTGCAAATTGCAGTTATGTAAATGAAATCTGAATTACAGAAATAACAATCATCACTAGTGTAAAACAGAGAGGGTGAGATGGAAAAGACATTTTTCATTCAAAGATTCTCTTCTTAAAATATGGGTTTTATTACTTGATTGACACACACTTAGAGCCGGAGTTATGGCTTTTGAACTCTGGTACTGAATCATAACAAAGCAACCATATGATTTACCCCCTGAAAGGAATCCTATTGCATTACATTAGCTTTGGGGATGTAAAATTATTCTTTAGGAGTTACGGTTTGTATAGGGAGATAAAAACTCCACCAGCACTTTTAAATGCTTTAAGAATATATATTCCATAAAATGAAGTTGTGATTCCAATATAGTCAATGTGATATAAAAGCACTAATATAAAAGTAATACTGTTGCACACTACATTATGTGTCATCACAAAACGGGCAGCATAGTACAAAAACAGGTCCAGTGCACCAACAGCGCAAATGATACAAAAAAAAGTGTGCCATTGGGCTAAAAGCAGCTATCCAAGTATATAGGGGTCTGCTGTATTCCCGAGTCAGTGCTCCCCTTGCATGTCAGCAGTGATTAATGGGCTACCACCAAGCATACAAAATAGAAAGTGTAAAGAAGAAGAGTCTATTTGTCTATAAATACTCACTGAGAGAATATGTCACCATGAGAACTATGGTGGCCATCTTTAAGACCTTCTTCACCATATGCATCATATTGTTTTCTTTTGTCTTCATCAGATAGCACCTAAATGCAGAAGCTATGCTTAAAATTACTATTGCATTTTATTTTATATACATTGGAATGATTGAACAGGCATGGTTAGAGAGGCCTTCAGACTTTCTATTAGAACCATTTTTTAAGTTGGCAGGCTTGCTAACCACAGCCTGTATATGCTGCAGGCAATGCTTAGCAACAGAAGATACAACAAGCGGAAGCCAAATAACCGCTCTCATAAAGACTGGCCAGGTTAACACGTACTGAAAGTCTTATCATACATATAACTACAGTGCACATACTCACCGCTGCCTCCTCACCACTGCTCTGAATTAGCCTATGATGCACTGTACAATGTGTACAAGCCATCTCAGCCAATTATAAGCCTAAGTGATGATGTACACTTCTTGCTTGTGAACACTAAGGCCAATAAACAGCTACATCATCCTGTGCACAGTGAACGGTGGCAACACAGAGGTGTTCCATAAACTAGTATAGAACGGCCTAGCATAGAACACCTAGGCCTTTAACCATAACAAGGGAGCATCCCCTTTGCCTTCAAACCCCACCCAATCTGGAGACAAGAGTGGTGCAAAAGTGGCCATGTTTTTGTAACACTGGATAACCCTTTTAAATAAGTTCAAGGGAGGTCTGAAAGCTTTTCTTGAAAAACATAAATATTGCAAGTTATGGCCACTAGATTACATGTCATAGAATGTTAATCCAGGGACTTATTCTGATTGCCATTTTGGAATCGGGAAGGAATTTTTCTCCCTCTGATGGGGCAATTGGCATCTGCCTCGGACCTGTACCCACATGTGCCTTCCTCTGGATCAACACAGTAGGGTTTTTGTAGGTTGAAATTGATGGACTCTTGTCTTTTTTCAACCTTATTAACAATGTTGCTATAATGGCACGGGACTAGAAGCAAGTGGAAGGGTGAGTATTATACTGTCCTGCCATTCTTAGCAAAACAGTATGTGAAAATTATATTTATACCCCATTTTGAAATAAAGTTCATGGCCACCTGAGTATTCAGAGAAACATACAGACAACCAAATATTAAAATCCCTATATCTTGGAAATGGGGGGTGAGGAACTCAATTGTTTTTAAACTGACACTGCAGAAAGTGGTTTTCTGACATGTAACGCTGGTGGCCTATCCACAGCATAGGTAACCGATATATGGTTGATAAGCTATTAACACCTGGTATCCCTGCCATTCAGTTGTTGCAGGCAGGTCTGTTCATTGTGTAGTGGTGGCACTCCAGTAATCCAGTGCCACCACTACACAATAAACAGAGCTAACTGCTTCCAGCCATTCATTGTGGATGCGCCAGAGCCATAGTTCTGCTTAACAGTTGATCAGTGTGGACGCAGGATGTCAGCACACAGACATATGCAATCAGACATTGATGGCCAAACGTGTATAGGCCTACACTGTTAGGCCCAGAAACCCCTTTTACGGTATGTCCAGTTTTCTAAAAAATAAAATGTACTGTATTAGAATATTAGAATTACATCATATGCAATGTGTAATCATCTGTCATCACTTGGTAGCAATGCACAGGGAAGCATACTATGCCTAACGAAAAGACTACAGCTTAGATCCTTTCCATTTTTTCACTGACCTCATAAGCAGCACCTAAATCCTGAAATTTTTCTTGTGCTTGTGGATCATCTGGATTTCGGTCTGGGTGCAACTGCAATGCTAATTTTCTATAGGCCTTTTTTATTTCCTTTACAGTAGCACTGCGTGAAACCCCAAGGATTTTATAGAAATCACGTCTGAAAAAAAAAAAAAGAACACCAATGTTACAACCAATAATGGCAACATATTCCAGTCATTGCATACATTTATATTCATAACTCCAATAGCGGGTGGTAATAGGACACCAGCAGGCTGAATTTTTTTTTTAGACTTTTTAGTTTTCTGTGGCTCAGAGAGAGAATTAATGGAGCAGCAGAGTACTTCTGTGCGACCCAATGCTGTTGGAGGTGCTGAAGTGGCAGTTTTGTGGTCCTTCCCAGCAAAACTGTGCCCACTCCCCCCACCCCATTGTCACCGACTTGTTTGACTGCACTTAGTTCCCCTTATGCCCCTATTCCACAGGTCGTTTAGAGGAGCAAACGAGCGCTCTCATCGCTCGTTTGCTCCTCGTTCCCCGCTCGCTGATGCCGCTATTCAACGCGGCTGCAGCAAGTGGGTGACTGCGGGAGGGGGCGGCGGGGAGCTGCCCGGGGGATCGCTGATCGTCCGGGCAGCCCATAGGATACAGCAGCGTCTGCTGCCGATGCTCCTATTCAACGGAGCGACGGCAGCAGATCGCTGCTATATCAGTCGCTTGTTTTTTAACATGTTGAAAAACAAGCGACTGCAACGATCAGCTGACATGAACGATGTCGGCTGATCGTTGCACTCTATTCCACCGGACGATTATCGTCCGTAGCGGCCGATATCGGCCGAATACAAACGATGATCGTTCCGTGGAATAGGGCCTTTAGGGCCCTATTCCACCGGACGATTATCGTTCAGATTAACGAAGTTAACGATTAACGACCGAACGAGAAATCGTTGATCGCTTTATAAGACCTGGACCTATTTTTATCGTTGCTCGTTCGCAAAACGTTCGCAAATCGTTCGCATTGAATAAGACATCGTTCGGTCATTTGCAATAGATACGAACGCAATAGCGAATAAATAGCCAAGAAGAAACGATCGTAATTACGATCATAAGTAACGATTATCATTCCATGGAAATGAGTGATTGTTTTCAGGTCTTTCGCAATAGCGGTCGTTTGAGATCGTTAATCGTTAACGATTACGCAAACGATAATCGTCCGGTGGAATAGGGCCCTTACATATCAGCTCTATATCTACCTTTACAGATAGCTGTGACTAGTCATGGGCGGCTCCTCACCCATACGACTAGTTGCCGCCCCTCTACCTGCCTTGCACGGCATAATAAAACTTTTTTCACCTTTATAAAGCTACTGCTGCGGCTGGTATGCTATGCGAGCTGAACAGTAGATCTATACTGTGCTGCAGAGAACCATATCAGCACAATCGTGCTGACTGCTTTCCTTTAAACAAACATGAACTACACTAAGGGTGGGTTCACACGTACCAGATCACAGCCGATTTCACGCAGCAAAATCCGCTGTGATTCCCAGTATTCCCAGTTTGTATAGGTTCACACACTTGCAGTAGGATCTTCATTCTGCTGTGAGTACGTAAAGTCTCATTCCCCTTAACCCACCCCAGGGGGACATTGCACTGATGAGCGGGACACCAGGGAGCAGGGAGCTACAGAAGCAGGACGGAGCACGGATGGGTAAAGTATTCACCAGGCCGCAGCGGGTAAGGGAGACAGGGTTTACTTAGGGTACTATTACACCAACAGATCTGATGAAAGATTATCTGCCAAAGATTTGAAGCCAAACCCAGGAGTGGATTTGAAAAGAGGAGAAATCCAGTCTTTCCTTTATGACCTGTTCTCTGATTATAGTCTGTTCCTGGGTTTGGCTTCAAATCTTTGGCAGATAATCTTTCGTCAGATCTGTTGGTGTAATAGTACCCTTACTCTCAGCAGAATGAAAAATCTGTTGCGAGTACATGCACCCATATGCAGCATGAAATCCATTGCGATTCCGGTATATGGGATCCCAGCCTAACTGTGCAAAACAGTCAGACACAGAACAGGAGAGAGGATACTGCATATTACTAGGCTGGCTGCACATGCTGCACCTATACATCAGCAAAATGTCACAATTGGCTGCCGACATATACACACACAGATAGACACAGGCCCCATTCACCTCAATGGCTTACATTTAAATTGCTAGTGACAACATCTGGGTCATTTCCTGAACGTCTACCTGTTCTGATCCCAAGTCTGGTGCACTGAGGCCAAGTAAGCCTGGGATCACACCTCCTCCTTGTTGGAAATCAATGTATTGGCATGTTCAGATCGTCAGTGCCAAATATCAACTCCGGAGAGAGCCTGTGACACAGTGTGAACCTAGCCTAACCTGCTGGGACCCTATAACACATAGAGAGGGATAGTCCTTACCCAGCGACCACCATTCCCAGCACATAGACAAGCAGGACACACAGGCTGCTCAGCGGTAAAGGGCCGATCTTCATGGCTCCTATAGGAATATCACTCCGGCTGTCACCTCTGCTATCACCACATAAACGCCTAGCTCCAGCCGTCCGGCTCTCAGCTGCATACAGACCTCGCTACTTCCTATACACCATGCATTGAGGCAGCTACAGCCAATCACAAAGTACAACGTCGGCTCCAGCGCCGCGACATCAGCCAATCAGCGTTTTCCTGCTGTCACTTCCGGGTTCGCTCGTCCAATGGTAGGAGAAGACATGGCACATTGCTGTGCTCACTTGCCTGACCAATGCCCTGCCTGCCGGACGCGGACGGGCTTCAGTTCCTCATTGGTCGCGCTGTGTTTGAACTTCCGCCTTCTGGCGAGTTTCCACCTCCCCATAGGATTGTGACTAAATTTCCTAATTTACAAGGACCTTGTCCTCCCCAGTCCATGGGGTTTAGCGGGCTCTATAGCAGCTGTCTATTTACCACTATCTGCAGGGATCATTTGTTCCCCTATTACAGGGGTACTCAACAACTTTTAGTGAAAGTCCACTTACCGGGGTCCGAGCTGAACATCATTAGTAAACGTGTTGCGCTCCCCCAGTAGTATATAGCCCCCCTTTTGCTGCCCCAGTAGTATATAGCCCCCCTGTTGCTCCCCCAGTAGTATATAGACCCTTGTGTGCTCCCCCAGTAGTATATAGACCCCTGTGTGCTCCTCCAGTAGTATATTGTCCCCCTGTGCGCTTCCCCTGTAGTATATAGCCCCCATGTGCGGTCCCCTTGTAGTATATAGCCTCCTGTGTGCTCCCCCCAGTAGTATATAGCCCCCCTATGCGCTCCGAGTAGTATATAGACCCCTGTGTGCTCCCCCAGTAGTATATAGCCCCCCCTGTGCGCACCCCCAGTAGTATACAGACCCCTGCTTTGTGCTCCCTAGTAGTATATAGATCCACTGCGCTCCCCCAGTAGTATATAGACCCTTGCTTTGTGCTCCCCCCTGTGCTTCCCCTCCCATATAGCATATACCATAAAAAAAACACATACTCACCTGGGTCCGGACGTCTCCTTTTCTCTTCGCTCTTGTGGCCACACTGCAGCGGTCACAAGAGGCCGCTCTCCCCTGTTCTGGTGTCGGCGCTCCAGTGACGTCACTCGAGCGTCAAAACCCGAGACGGGACAGAGCGGCCTCTTGTGACCGCTGCGGCCACAAGTATGACTGACAGGGAGGGAGCCAATGGCTCCCTCTCTGGCAGTGCTGCTCCTGCATGGTAACTTTGAGCGTTCGTTACGAGCACTCATAGTTACTGTGCAGAGGGGAGCAGCGCAGCTCAGTATACTGAGCTGCAGCAGGGGTCTGGAGAGTTGACCTCCGCGGTCCGCCAGTTGAGGACACCTGCCCTATTAGTTTGGACCTGATTGATCAAAGTATTTGCTCCATAAGGACCGGTTTCTTAAAGCTGCAGTGACAGTTTTATTTGTATTTAGTTCAGTTTGTAGCAATGAATAAAGTGATACCAGTGAATGGTGGGTAATAAAGTCTTGATAGTGTTTTTATTTTTAGCATTTTTTTTTTTAGTTCAGTGGCAAACAGCAACAATGTGAATACATCTCATGATGTGATGTAACCGTTGTGTGTGAGGGTACGGGAAACCTCCTGGCATCAGATTACATGTTACTTCCTCTACAGCGCAACTTTAGCAGTATGGAAACATATTTTGTGATTTGTCCCTCGTCATTTGTGATCACAACATGTCTGAACTTACCATGACTATTGTACAACCTAAGGTCACTTTGCAACAATAAGTAGCAAGGTCCCTCTGAGTGATTGGTTTTAGTCGGCTCATGTAGCATGACTATTTCCCTGGACTCAAGAAAGACCTTTTCCATGTATTATATCCTGAGGAGGTTTCATGTAGGAGAGGTCCTTCTCAGTGATTGGACTAAGCTGGCTCACATAGAAATGAATATTTCCCGGACTCTAGAAGGACCTTTTCCATCTAATATATACTGAAAAGGTGTTGTGTAGGAGAGGTGCTTTGAGTAATGGGGTTTTAGCCGGCTCATATGGCATGCCTATTTCCCTGGACTCCAGAAGGACCTTTTTCATCTATTTTATACTGAGAAGGTGTCATGTAGGAGAGGTCCTTCTCAGTGATGGGATTTAGCCGACTCGTATAGAAATGAATATTTCCCGGACTGAGTATAATTATACCACCTGTGAAATACTAAGGAAATCCTCAAAACATGACCTGTTGGTGAGGCCTGAGGACTGGAATTGAGAAACACTGCTCTAGAAGGACCTTTTCTATCTAATATATACCAAGAAGGTGTCGTGTAGGAGAGGTGCTTCTGAATGATGGGGTTTAGCCAGCTCATATGGCAATGACTATTTCCTGGAATCCAGAAGGACCTTTTCCATCTATTATATACCTAGAAGGTGTCATGTAGAAGAGGTCTATTTATGGTAAATCGTTTTTATTAAAGCAGAAATAAAGTTTTAAGAAATACAACAGGACTAAGTAGCGTCCAAAACATGAGCATGTACATGAGATAAAGTGAGCCTCTGTTCCACAGCATGAAAATAAACATAGCTGGGTGCTCCATAAGCGTAGTTCCAATTTCACATGAAAACAGTCCCGGAAATAAAATCCAACAGGGAAGGCTAGTTTCTGTTGTCTAGAGAAGAGGAAAGTCTTCCACCTGAGTTCTGGTACTATGACACCAAGGGGTGTAGTAACTAATTGACAAACCATTGAGAGGAGTGAGTAAGGGTCTATCTACATGTCGGAACACCACATCACTATACATCAAATAAAGCATCACTTTACATCAAATAAACCAATGTAAGCAGAAAAGAATAAAAGAAAGTAAAGACGGACATAGTGCCCTCCGGGTAAATAGAAGAGAGGGGGGAGATAAGAAGAACAGAAGCAGAAGAGGAAAAGGGGGAGGTGAATGGATCATGGAGGGGGGGAGGGGGGAGGGAATAGGAAAAGGTATGGAGGGCAACATCATCCGGGACTTACACCAACCAGGCTTGGAGATCCGGGGTAGCCCTGAACGCATCCCAGGCAAACAAGGTTCTGTCAAATAGGGCTGGTTTATCCGAGTCGTCTGCCAGCAGTTCGTCCAAACACCTGATCTTATTGAGAGTTTCCACCAGCTCTACTTTAGAGGGGGGGCAGGACTGCTTCCAATATCTCGGAATGACCGTTCTGGCAGCCCCTAGAAAATGCCTCAGTAGGCCTTTCTTAACCAGGGGCAGGGAGCCCGGGATAAGGGACAATAGGGCGATCTCAGGCGTAGCTGGCATGGATGTGAAACAAACCTTATTATATAGTTGGAAGACCAATGTCCAGAAAGACTGGATAATTGGGCAGGTCCACCAGATGTGGATATAAGTTCCTAGGGCTCCACCGCACCTCCAACACATGGGGGAGGCATAGGGAAATACAGCATGAAGCCAATCCGGACATCGGTACCACCGACTGAGAATTTTAAAATTACGTTCTTGTATCCTGCTGGAGATAGACGTCTTATGAATAAGGAGGAAAATCCTAGAGAGATCGTCTTCCGAAAATGTCTTGTTTAAATCAATTTCCCATTGCAGGATAAAGGAAGGTTTCAGGTCTGTCTCTAGATTGCCCCTGAGCGCTCCATAGATCAAAGAAATTGTGTGAGTGGGTGGGGTCGACTGGATGCAAAGGTGTTCGAAGGGCGTAAGGTCTCTGTGAATCTGGGATGCGGGTGTTGTAATAATGTTGTAGCCTGTTATGGAAAAGCCAAGCCCCAGGGGAGGGTGTCGGGTCAGTAGCGAGAAGGCGTAACCGGGTGCCTACCAGGACCTGATGGAGACGGGGCTTGTCATGTAGGGGGATCCCCAATATAGAGCGAGTGTCCTGGTCCCAAGTGAGTTGGGGATTACTATATAAGGGAGTCAACGGTCCGGGCCTAGATGACAGCCCCTGTTTGTGAAATATGCGGTCCCATATGGGTAGCAGCACCCTGGTCACATATGGAATCAGTATGGAAGAGGGTCTATTGGTCGGGGGCAGCCAGGGTAGTGCAGAAGGGCACATGGGGGACAGGGCTGATTCAAACGAGACCCAACGCTTCGTGGCCCGGTGATGGCAAAGGACCAGTATCCTTGTGGCAACAGTCGAGTAATAATAAAACAGGATGTGTGGAAGACCCGTGCCTCCCCTGTCCTTAGCCCTTGCCAGACTCTGGTCTCTGATGCGGGGTCCCCCCGGGTCCCATACAAAACTGATCATGAGAGATCTGAGCTTATCCAGAAAGGCTCTAGGGAGTGCCATAGGTAGGGCCTGCATCAGATACAAGAGTCTTGGTAATATGTCCATCTTAAGTGCTGCCATTTTACCGAACCACGAGAGCGAAATGCCTGTCCAGGCTTTTAGATCTTTTTCTATAGTGCGGAGTAACGGGGGAAGTTGGCCTCAAAAAGGTTGTTGAGGTCCGGGATGACCTCAACTCCCAAGTACCGAAGGCTATGATTCTGGACTTTAAAAGGAAACTGAGTGGCAATCCACTGGAAGTCATCACCTGACATAGACACATTCAGGAGCTCGGATTTGTGAGTATTCACTTTGCAGAAGAGGTCTATTTGAGTGATCAGATTTTGCTAGCTCATATAGAAATGACTATTTCCCATTATCCAGAAAGATCTTTTCCTATGTGAATGTGTCATGTAGGAGAAGTCCTTTTGAGTGATGGCATTTAGCTGGCTTATATAGAAATGACTATTTGGGGGGCGTGGCTTAGCTATGGAGCCGTGAGGACGCTCATCTGTGGAGCTCCGCGCCAGGCACCGCTATCCGGCCGTATATCGCAGGCATCCGTGGCTCTGCTGACATGTCACGCTCTCAGGGGACTCAGCCTGACACTTTGGGCCGTCCGGTCACCCGCTCGGTTGCGGCAACCCCGGGCATAGACCGTTTCTTTCGGCCTTCTCCTCCAGCCTCACAGTCGGGCCTGCTGGGCAACATGGCGCCCGCGCCCGCCCCGTCGCAGAGTGATTTGCTGCCATCCTCACAGCTACAAGGGGTAAGCGACTCGGGTGCTCAGCATCTCCCGCCCGATACCTCCCTGGCCCCCGCGCACCCCACCTGGCCTGATCATGGGACCTTGCCCCGGGTTGAGCGCGACCCTGCTGCCGCATCACCGCCTGGCTCCCCGGCGGCCATAGTGCACTCCGAATTGCAGCTGCTGCGGGGGCTCATCCAGGCTCTCCCGTCTAAGCAGGACCTGGACGCTGTGGTCCAGAGGATAGAGGCTGCGCAGCAGCAGGCTATAAAGGCGGTCAGGGAGGATGTCTCGGCTCTTACTACCCGCACCACCACAGCTGAGGAGGCTATTGGGGCCCTTACTGCTAGAGTTGCAGTCCTGGAATCTGAGACGTCCCGGTCTCATAGGCAGCTCCAGTCCTTTGCCCTAATGCTAGATGACCAGGAGAATCGGGGGCGACGGAATAACGTCCGCCTGAAAGGCCTGCCGGACCGGGGGGCTCGGGATGACCTTTTACACCGTGTCTCTACCCTTTTCAACATGGTTACCCACAGGCCTGAGGAGGCGACTTTCCTGGTGGATCGTGTACACAGGGTGGCCCGCCCACAGGCACAAGATGGAGCCACGCCTCGAGACGTCCTCTGCCGCCTACATTATTACACCGATAAGGAACTCATCCTGAGGGCGGCCAGGGACTATGGGCCCATCATGTTTGAGGAGGCGGAAATAAGGCTCTTCCCTGATGTCTCCGCCAGGACACTCTATATGAGAAGGCTGCTAAATCCGTTGCTGGTCCTGGTCCGTGAATGTGGTGCCATATACCGGTGGGGCCACCCCTTTCACCTTATAGTGAAGCGTGGAGAGCGCTCCTACATCCTCCGCAACCCTGATGACCTCCCGGGGCTTTTCTCTTTCCTGGACACTCCACCCATCTCGATTCCGAACTGGCTGTCGGTGGACCGGGTGTCACAGCCGCAGACCCGATCACGCCGCCGCTCTACCTCGGTCAGACGCGGCTCTTCCCCACAGCTGCCTTTCCTGGACTACCCCACAGGTCCAGACCTCTCCGCTGGCCTCCCGCAGGAAGCTTAAGAGCCTATGTTGCTACTAGACTGGTTGGACCCGGATGTACCCGTCCAGTTGGGTTGTATGGTTTGCTCTATTTGCCTGGTCGGCTCGCTTGGTGTACCCACGACTGGTCTTCCAGAGTGTCAGAGACTTAATCTTCCTGAACTATATGTCCCTCTTTTTCTGGATCCACTGCCTGGGTCCTATGAGAGTGTTTTATGTTACATTCCTGTGATAAGCATAACTATGAGTATGAACATATGTTTCTGTTTAAGCTGATGTGCCCTGGGGGGGTCCCATTGCTCGTTTGCGCTGGGCCCCCTCCAGTGTTTTTCCTTTTATTCTTTGTTTCTTTACGGCCTGATGCGGTTGCCTGGCTGCGGCTCCCCTCCGTGGCTTTCTACCTCCCCTCTACTCTCCCCTGAGGCTTGGCTTAGTTGCCTCCTCGGTGGGTTTCTTCTGGACTTCTTCCTTTCAGTTCCCTTCCCCCCCCCCCTTTTTTTTTCTTTTTTCTCTTTCTTTTTCCTTTCTTCTCTTTTTCTCTCTTCCCCCTTTCCCCCTTCTCCTAAACCCTTCTGCTGTTCCCGGGAGCTCCCTTTAGGCTCTCGGTTTCCTTGGGTCCCACACCCGCCTCCCTCCCCCCTTCTTTTTTCCTTCTTCCCTCCCTCCTTCCCCTCTTTCCTTCTGTATCTCCCCGGGTTATTTGTTTGTTGTCTTGTTTGTTGGTGTTTGTTTTTGTTAGTCCCCCCCCTCCCATCGCCCCGCGTCATACTGATGCCTATGGCGCCCCTTCCCGCAGAGCTCCGGGTTGGGTCCCTCAATGTTAAGGGCCTTCATGACCCCGGCAAGCGCTCGATACTGATGAGCTTCCTGAGGAAACAAGCGCTCCATGTGGCATTTCTCCAGGAAACGCATCTGCGTGAATCTAACCGTATTACCCTCTCTAACTCCACTTTTCCTTCTGCCTACCATAGCTTCTCGCCAAATCCCAAATCCTGTGGCTCGTGCATCTTGGTTTCCAGGAGTCTTCCCTGGGAGCATGTGGAGACACGTACGGATGAGGAAGGTAGGGTGGTGCTCTTGAAGGGCCGTATCGCTGCACATCTTTTCACCTTTGCCTCTTTTTACTTACCAACGGCGGGCCAGACCCGTGCCCTTTCCATGATGTTGGAACTCTTGGACGACTTTGCAGAGGGGACACTGGTCCTGGGGGGAGACTTTAACCTGGTGTTGGACCCTCAGTTGGATACTTCCACGGGCCGTACACACCTTAGTCAGGCGTCTATGGGGCGCATCTGTAATACACTGCACGACCACAGGCTGGTGGACGCTTGGCGTCTCTGCCATCCTGTGGATCGGGACTACACGTTCTTTTCCCCAGCCCACAATGTCTATTCTAGGCTCGACTACTTCTTTCTTCACCACCGCGACCTTGGCTTATTGAACCGGGCATTGATTGACAGTATCACATTTTCAGATCATGCCCTGGTGGTAGTTGGTTTATCACTACCTGCTCTTCAGCGGCCTCAGTGGCAATGGAGACTTAACTCTTCTCTCCTCCAGGACGTGGTGGTTAGGAAAGATGTGGAGACCACGTTGACACATTACTTCCAAGACAACTTAGCAGCGGATACATCCCCGACGTTGGTGTGGGAAGCACACAAATGTGTGGTGAGGGGAGTGCTGGTGAAACATGGGGCTCGCCTTAAGAAAGACAGGACCTCGAAAACAATAAAACTTCTGGACCACCTTAGAGAGCTCGAAACAGCTCATAAGAGGGCCCAGACCCAGGACTCTACCACCGCTCTGATCCAGAAGCGTGATGAATTGCGTGCTCCCTTGCTTCACAATGCTAAAGCCACCTTGTCCAAGTGCAGACGCTTTTATTATGAGCACGGTAACAAACCCGGCAGAGCGTTGGCTAGAGCGTTGCGAGCGCAACAGGCACGGTCTTACATCCCTAAGATACAGACTGGTCGGGGCTCAACGGCACATCTCCCAGATGAGATTGCGGCCGCGTTCCGGGATTACTACGCAGACTTGTACTCTATTGATGGTTCTAACCCGAATGTAGCGAGTGAGGGTTTCAGGGAGCGCATTCAGCATTACCTTGCGGAGTCTGGATTTTGCCGCCTGGAGTCGGATGCACTGGAGGGTCTGGAGGGGCCTATCTCCCAAGCGGAGCTCTCCCTGGCTATTAAGGAATCTCCTACCGGTAAAACCCCGGGTCCCGACGGCCTATCCTTGGCCTATTACAAATCTTTCCAAAATCTCCTAGCTCCACATTTCCTGTTGGCCTTTAATTCGATATCTGGATTGGGGGTGTTGCCCCCGGATTCCACACGTGCGCACATAGCTGTAATTCCCAAGGAGGGCAAAGATTCTTCACTATGCGGCAACTACCGTCCCATTTCGCTGTTGAATGTGGACCTAAAACTCTTTTCTAAGATCCTGGCGACACGCCTGTCCACGTTGCTGGGGGGGGGGTCTTTCACTCTGATCAGGTGGGCTTCATGCCGGGCAGAGAGGCCAGAGACAACACCATTAGGGCCATTGACCTTATCCATAAAGCTAAGACCATGGATCTGCTTCTCATGCTTCTGTCTACAGACGCCGAGAAGGCATATGATACGGTCAATTACCCCTTTATGATGGAAGTGTTGCGTTATCTTGGCCTGGGTCCCAACTTTATGATGTGGATCGCTGCTCTTTATAACAATCCCTCTGCCAGGGTGAGAGTGAACGGCCTCCTTTCAGAGGACTTTGCAATAAGAAACGGTACAAGGCAGGGTTGTCCACTGTCCCCCCTCATTTTCATTCTGACCTTGGAGCCCCTGCTTTGCAAAATTAGGTCTAACCCGGACATTGGGGGGGTGCCTGTGCGCGACACCACCCACAAAGTGGCTGCATATGCCGACGACTTGCTATTTTTCATTTCTAACCCGGTCATTTCTCTGCCCAACCTGATGACTGAATTGGAGGCGTTCTCCCAGTTGTCCAACTATAAGATTAACTTCTCCAAGTCTGAGGCCCTGAATATTGGCATGCCTGATAGGGTGGTGTTGTCGCTCAGGTCTTCCTTCCGGTTCCGGTGGGCCTCTTCAGCTATCCGCTATCTGGGAATTTCTCTCCCGGCGGACCTTACTAAATTATATGCCTTAAATTTCCCATCCCTTCTCGCCAGGATACAGGAACAGTGCGCTGTGTGGACCCGGGGTTTTTTCTCCTGGTTTGGCAGATGTTCGATCTTTAAAATGACCATCCTCCCCAGGCTCCTCTATTTCTTCCAGTGCATCTCGACTCGCATCCCCTCCTCCTTTTTCAAAACGCTAACCTCCCTACAGATTAAGTTTATTTGGAACAACCAGCATCCCCGACTTCGGCGTGCAGTCCTGCACCACCCTAAAAATGCCGGAGGCCTTGGCCTACCCGACTTTCGAGCCTATCACACAGCGGCCTTGTTGACCCGTGTCATTGACTGGTGCCGACACGCGGATATTAAGCCCTGGGTGGGTCTGGAACAGTCTTTCACCAGCACTCCTCTCAACTGCACCCCTTGGATACACTTATCGTACCTGCCTAGGTTGCGGTCGCACCCCACTATTGGCCCCACCCTACTAGCATGTGCTAGTTCCTCTTGTCGCTCCCACCTTCTTCCGCTACACTCTGCTCAATTCCCTGTCTTGGGGAACCCAATGTTTACCCCTGGGTTGGAGGACCCGGTTTTTCGGGCCTGGGTGACGGCGGGACAGTACAGAGCGGACACGTTCCTGAGGGGTTCCGAATGGACGGCCCCCGCGACGTTGCAGACACAGACAGATCCGGTACCTTTGGGCTCCTGGCGTGTGGCTCAACTGCGTCACTTTCTGCGCACCCTACCTGATCCTTCCTCTTTTGACACCTCTAGGACCCACTTTGAAACCCTTTGCCTAGACTCTGGCCCATTGAGACACTCTCTCTCTCTCACCTACTCTGCTCTCTTGTCCCCTCTGGACCAGCCCCCTCCTGACTATTTGCTAAAATGGGAGACTGACTTGAACTTAACCCTCACCCCACAACAGCGGGAACGCATCCTGATTCTGGTACACAAGTCGTCCTTGAGTTCTGCCTTACAGGAAACGGGCTACAAAATCTTGACTCGTTGGTATAGAGTACCAGTTAAGTTGCATTCGATCTGGCCTCACGTGGATCCAATGTGCTGGCGGTGCGGTACTTCTGAGGGCACCCACCTACATGTTTTTTGGTCCTGTCCTGTTCTGAAGCCCTTTTGGGATTTGGTGAAGAGAGTCACACTTCAGGTGACGGGTAGCCAGATGGAACTGACCCCGTCCCTCTTCCTCTTGCATCACTGTGCAATTCCTGCCTCTAAATATAGGAAATCTCTTCTGCGCTTTTTGGTCATGGCCGCGAGGGCCTGTATCCCTCTTTACTGGAAGCGAAGCATCCCCCCGCCGATATCGCTATGGGTCTCCAAGGTCAACGATCTTATGTACATGGAGGACCTTACTTCCTCCTTGCATGATACTCACAAGAAGTTCCGCAACACCTGGTTTTCCTGGATGTCCTTTAAGGACACTCCAGACTATGCCGTTTTGGTGGGCAACCCTCCTTCAGATTGATCAATTTGCCTTGGGGGCCCATGGGATGGTTTCGGCCACTGGGCCTTGCCTCTGGCTTGACCAGGGGCTTCCCGTGGACTCCCGCGCTGGGGGTGGGGGGGGTTTGTGTCCTCCTTTCCCCTTCCTCTCCCTTCCCCTGTTTAGATGTTTAGTATGTTTTTCGTGTATGCTCATGTTTGTCTCCCCCCCCTCCACCCCATTGTTCCCCCCCTTCTTCCCTCGCTCTTGTCCCCCCCCCCCCCCCCTGCCTCTCTCCTTTTTCCTCTCCCTCCTTCCCCCTTTCTCCCATCCTCTCCCCTCTTTACCTGCTCCCAGCTAGTCCCTTTGGGGGCGGGTCTCTTTTTCCTATATGCATAAAATGTTTGGGGGACGGGGTGGGCTGGGCCTCCCTGCCGGGCCTGCAGGCCGTGGTTTATTGCCCGCGCTCTTTGGGTTTTGGTTTGTTATGCAACTGTTATTTATATCACCTGTTACCTCTGTGCACCTTGTTCTTTTTCTTCTTGATTGGCCTGCTGGGTCTGGCGGGCGTGTTGCTGCGCCTTTCCCGTATTCTCCGTAAATAAAGAATTTAAAAAAAAGAAATGACTATTTCCCAGTGTTCAGAAGAATCTTTTTAATCTATAATATACTTATAATGTATCATGTAGGAGAGGTCCTTCTGATGGTATTTAACGTGTAATGGTGTATCTCTTTGTTGATGTGCAATAAAGTTTATTGAAAGGCCAATCAGGAAGGTTGTACGTGTCACTGTTGTCCGGGCAACCCAACCATGCCCATAGGAGCATGGCTGAGATTAGTCAGACAGGACACGTGACCATTGTGTATAATAACACTGGTCATGCGTCTTGCCACAATTTTGCTGATGGTTAGTGTAAGGAGAGGTTGACGCTGTAGGCAAAGAGAGTTAGGTAGGCCCTTTCAGGGAACAACAGTGGGCCGTCTGTGCTGAGGAGCTGGTGGCTGCCAATGTTGACATTTTAGTGTTTTTAATGTAGAGTGGTACTTAGGGCTTGCCTCCATAGTCTTATTGCTCCTGTACTTTTTATAATAAAGAATTGTCTTGATGTGCTACCTCTTTTGTGCATATGCTTTTTCTATTGGGGTGTTGGGGGAGATTTATCAAAGGGTGTAAAATTTAGACTGGTGTAAACTGCCCACAGCAGCCAATCACAGCTCAGCTTTCAGCTCTGGTAAAATAAAAAGGAGCTGTGATTGGTTGCTGTGGCCGGTTTGCACCATTCTAAATTTTACACCCCTTGATAAATCTCCTCCATTGTGTTTTTTATTTGCATTGGTCTATCACTCAGGTTTCGTGGTGCCCACTATATATTTTTTGTTTGGCTGGGTCCCATTAGATGTCTGGACAGTGCGGGAAAGAATACCACTGACCCTGATACTAAC
Source organism: Dendropsophus ebraccatus (assembly GCF_027789765.1). Taxonomy (NCBI): domain Eukaryota; kingdom Metazoa; phylum Chordata; class Amphibia; order Anura; family Hylidae; genus Dendropsophus; species Dendropsophus ebraccatus. The sequence goes on along the minus strand of NC_091462.1, from coordinate 69,428,386 downwards.
GTGCGGAAAATAAAGAGAGGATAACTGAAATAAAGAGAGGGAGGAAATTAAATTTCTGCAGGGTAGCAGTCATATATGCCCAATTAACTCTATCAAAACCCTTCTCGGCATCTGTACTGAGAAGGACAAGTGGTGTTTAAGATAATCTGGCGAAGCTAATCGCATTAAAGCGACTCTGTACCCACAATCTGACCCCCCAATCCACTTGTACCTTCAGATAGCTGCTTTTAATCAAAGATCTGTCCTGGGGTCCGTTCAGCAGGGGATGCAGTTATTGTCATAAAAACAACTTTTAATCCGGCAGCGCTGTGTCTAATGGCCGGGGCTTACATTTGTATATGCATTAGGCTGGCACCACCTCTCTGTCCTTCCTCCCCACCCTCCTCCTTATTAGCAATGATCCAGTCAGATTTCTTCCTATTCCCCACCTGTGTGTATAATGAACATGGGCTGGATCGTTAATACACCTGTGCAAAGCTCAAACAGCAGTAAATGTTCCTGGATCATTCCTAATGATGAGGAGGGTGGGGAGGAAGGAAGGATGGAGAGGTAGTGCCAGCCTAATGCATATACAAATGTAAGCCCCAGCCGTTAGACACAGAGCTGTAGGATTAAAAGTTGTTTTTATGACAATAACTGAATCCCCTGCCGAACGGACCCCAGGACAGATCTTGGATTAAAAGCAGCTATCTGAAGGTACAAGTGGTTTGGGGGGGGGGGCAGATTGTGGGTACAGAGTTGCTTTAAGTACTCTAGCCATATTGTGCTTCCCCTCTCTTCCTGGCATGAATTCAACCTGCTCTGGGCCAATCAACATTGGCAGGTATTTGCTAATCCTGCTGGCCTGCTGGGAAAGCCATCTGGCCCGGGGGCCTTACCTGTTGGTATAGAAGAGAGGCTTCCATTTCCGTTATTGGAGAGACAAGGTCTTGCGTCTGCTCCTCTGTAAGGGAGGGAAGCTGCAAAGAGTCAAGTAAATCATTAATTACTTGTGAATGCTGTGGCCCTGGAGTTGAAGAGGCAGGGTTAGCACATAAGTTATATGTTAGGATAAAATAAGCTAAATTCTTTAGCTGTCTCCTCAGTAGAAGAGAGCCTGTCTGGAAGGGGATGTTATCGTAGGGATAAAGGACTTAGCTTGCTGAGCCTTGACTAAAGTGGACATCACCTTGGAGCCTCCATGTAAATAATGCTTGAACCTGGAGTATAGACCCCTCATTCAATAAGTTGGCCAGCTGAGAACGTCAGTCAGAAAGATCCTTCAATGCCTGAACTGTGAAGGGTCTCCAGGGCCGAGATTCAGAAATACAAAGCATCAACCTTACTAGCTAGTTTCTTTTAGCCCAATTTCTGTTTACGGCGCCGTTCTATCCACAGGTACTGGTCCAGGGCTGAAGCACAGGAGGAGGGGCGGCCCGCCCCCGGTGGGCGCAATCCCCCGCCCCTTTTTGACACGGCTCCATTCAGGGGTGATTCTAGCCTCTCTGCTGCCCGAGGCGAACTATAGAATGACGCCCCCCCCCCCCCCCGTCAATCCGCCCACATTATAATCCACTACTGCCCCCCCCACTGCTGTCCCCAATAAACATAATGTTTGGTCCCTTGCTGCACAGAGGATGTCAGGAGAGGAGGGGGCTGACTTTATAGGAGAGGTCCCAGCAGCACAGAGGATGTCAGGAGAGGAGGGGGCTAATCCTATAGGAGAGGTCCCAGCAGCACAGAGGATGTCAGGAGATGAGGGTGCTAATCCTATAGGAGAGGTCCCAGCAGCACAGAGGATGTCAGGAGAGGAGGGTGCTAATCCTATAGGAGAAGTCCCAGCAGCACAGAGGATGTCAGGAGAGGAGGGTGCTGATCTTTTAGGAGATGGTCCCCCTCTTCCCCCCTTATAGATGGTCCCCCTCTTCCCCCCCTTATAGATGGTCCCCCTCCCCCCCTTATACATGGTCCCCCTCTTCCCTCTCCCCCTCCCTTATAGATGGTCACCCTCCCCCCCTTATACATGGTCCCCCTCTTCCCCCCCCTTATAGACGGTCCCCCTCCCTTATAGATGGTCCCCCCCTTATAGATGGTCCCCCTCTTTCCCCCCTCCCTTATAGATGGCCCCCCCTTATAGATGGTCCCCCTCTTTCCCCCCTCCCTTATAGATGGTCCCCCTCTTTCCCCCCTCCCTTATAGATGGTCCCCTTCCCCCCCCCCCCTTATAGATGGTCCCCCTCTTCCCTCTCCCCCTCCCTTATAGATGGTCCCCCCCCCCCTTATAGATCGTCCCCCTCCCTTATAGATGGTCCCCCTCTTTCCCCCCTCCCTTATAGATGGTCCCCTTCCCCCCCCTATAGATAGTCCCCCTCTTCCCTCTCCCCCTCCCTTATAGATGGCCCCCCCCTTATAGATGGCCCCCCCTTATAGATGGTCCCCCTCTTTCCCCCCTCCCTTATAGATGGCCCCCCCTTATAGATGGTCCCCCTCTTTCCCCCCTCCCTTATAGATGGTCCCCTTCCCCCCCCTATAGATGGTCCCCCTCTTCCCTCTCCCTTATAGATGGTCCCCCCCCTTATAGATCGTCCCCCTCCCTTATAGATGGTCCCCCTCTTTCCCCCCTCCCTTATAGATGGTCCCCCTCCCTTATAGATGGTCCCCCTCTTTCCCCCCTCCCTTATAGATGGTCCCCTTCTCCCCCCCTATAGATAGTCCCCCTCTTCCCTCTCCCCCTCCCTTATAGATGGTTTCCCCTTATAGATGGTCCCCCTTATTCCCCCCTCCCTTATAGATCGTCCCCCTCTTTCCCCCCTCCCTTATAGATGGTCCCCTTCTCCCCCCTATAGATAGTCCCCCTCTTCCCTCTCCCCCTCCCTTATAGATGGTTTCCCCTTATAGATGGTCCCCCTCTTTCCCCCCTCCCTTATAGATCGTCCCCCTCTTTCCCCCCTCCCTTATAGATGGTCCCCTTCCCCCCCCCCCTTATAGATGGTCCCCCTCTCCCCCCCCCCCCCCTGCACAGCAGATAAAACAAAAAACAGCACACAACTCACCTGCCCTCCGTTCCCCCGTCGAGCCTCTCTGGTCTTGTCCCGGCTGATGTGCGGCTGCCGGAGGTGTCCCGTCCTGTCCCCGGCAGCGCGCGCATCACAGATCTCCCCGTGCGCCTGCGGCTGTGACTTCCGGCGCACGGGGAGCTCTCTGATGCGCGCGCTGCCGGGGACAGGATGGGACACCTCCGGCAGCCGCGCATCACCCGGGGGACTAAAGGCTGCATTCCCACGTTCCATGATCCTGACGGATCACGGACGTGGAATGCATGTACTGGAGCCCCCCGCCCCCGGGCAGTATCTGTAATGAGATGCTGGGAGCGGGGGGGACTGTATTCATAAGCGCCGCACTGTAGTATCAGCACGGCGCGGCTGATTTAGTACAGCGCGGCGCTTATGAATACAGTCCCCCCCGCTCACAGCATCTCATTACAGATACTGCCCGGGGGCGGGGGGGCTCCAGTACATGGTACAGTCAGTGGCGGATTATAATGTGGGCGGCCGCCGAACCGCTCATATTATAATCTGCCACTGAATGCCGCCCCCATGGTGACAGCTAGTGGCGCCGCCTGAGGCAGACGATTCAGGTCGCCTCATGATTGCGGCGCCCCTGGCTCCATTGATTCTAATGAAGCCGTGCCATAGAGGGGAGGGAATTCACTCCCACTGGGGATGGCCCGGCCCGCCTCCTGTGCTTCAGCCCCAGCCTGGTACCCGTGAATAGAACGGTGCCGTACACGGGAAACGGGCCGCAGTTCAAAAAACAAACCGCGGCACCCGATCTATCCCTGGGTCACATTAAAGAGGATGTACCTGATGGTACATCCTCTTTAACAGGGCCGATTCTAGCTTTTCTGCTGCCTGAGGTGAGAACTGACAAAGAGCCCCTAACACCCCCCCCCCCCCCCCCCCCCCGGCGATATGGCCAAAAAATAAAATCTTAATTTTTAGACAATTTTTAAATCTCGATTTTCTATTTTTATGTTAAATAAGCAGAAAAAATACACCAAGACACAGATGAAGCAGTACTAGCAGCTGTACTTGAATGAGCGGAAAAATAGCATTTTAGCATTATATCCCTGTTCCCCCACATTCCCCCTACAAGATTATCTTGCCCCCTGCCCTCCTCACATTCCCTGTAATATCACCATGCCCATAATGCCCCTCACATTCCCTGTAATATTACCATGCCCCCTGCCCTCCTCACAACATTCCCTGTAATATCACCATGCCCATAGTGCCCCTCACATTCCCCATACAAGAACTCCAGCACTCCCAGGTCCCCCCATTCAACATGATTAAAGCCTCAGCTGAGTATCCTATCCTGTGACCTTACAGCAGTCTAAACTGCAGGGACCTCAGAGCAATAGTCAGGGAGAGAAGATCCAGGACAGGCACAGTGCAGCATTGCAGTGTGAATGGGACAGCACTATAGATAACCTCTGACCTCTGACATCAGGAGCCAGAGAAGAGCCATAAACCGGGCTGCTCTGTTAACTCTTTCAGTACTGCAGAATGTAGAGTATTACTGTGCATCACTTACATTCTGCAATACAGAAAGAGTTAACAGCAGAGCAGAACATGACTTCTTCTCCTGCTCTTGCACTATGCTGAGGTCAGCTCAGAGTTGGCAGTGCAGAGAAGACATAATATAGCGTCCCCGCTGCTGTTAACTTTTTTTTTTCTACAGTGTGTAAGTGATGTAGAGTATAATAACTCTGCATTATTGAAAGGGTTAACAGCAGGAGACACTATATCTATGTCTTATGTGATGTGAATACGAGGCTTCCAGTGCCTCCGCAGCGCTTCTCATGAGGCAACTGACAGGAAACACAGCCGGGCACTGAGCCGTAACTAGTTGTAATGATAAGGACACAGGATGCTGATGCCGCCCCCCTCAAGGGCTGTGTCATCTGCCGCCTGAGGCGAACACTTCACCTCGCCTCATGGCAGATACGGGCCTGCTCTTTAAGCTTACTAAGTAACCAGTATGTGAGCTTCAGTATCATTAGAAGAGTCTATAGCAGGTTCAAGTGCAACTTTGAGATCTCTCCCCCAAATCCAAATACCTTCGGTAAAGGAGTAAAAAGCATCCAGAGTCTGGCATAGCCAGTCAATCTGGGGCATGTTAGGAGCATAGACGTTGGCTAGGGAGAAGATCTCACCGGCAACACATATCTTCAGGAACAAATATCTGCCATCGGAGTCTGCTAGCGCAGCTAGCATACTGAACACTACATTCTTAGCAATGCCAATGCGGACCTCACGTGTGGCCTTGCTAGGACGTGTGCTAAGGTGCCAGGAAGTGAATTTACCCTTCAATAGAGCAGGCAAGTAAGAGGGTTTAAAATGCGTTTCCTGACAAAATACAATATCTGCTTTTAACCATCTAAACCAGGGGTGTCAAACTCAAATACACAGTGGGCCAAAATAAAAAAATTGGACAAAGTCGCGGGCCAACCATGATATTTAAGGCGTTCCTGGCACTGCCTATACTAAAGTAATTTTCCCGACATGAAAGTTACCCATTATATCCCTCAAACAGTAGGTAATACCATAATTGTGCCCCATGTAGTAGCCACCCCAAATAGTGCCCCACATACTAGCCAGGCCTACTATTAGAGACCGACATAGTAGCCAGCCCTCCTGATAGTGTCCCATATAGTAACCAGCCCCCAATATTGTCTTATATTGTAGTCAGCCCTCCCAAAAGTGTCTTATATAGTAGCCAGCCCTCCCAATAGTGTCTTATATAGTAGTCAGCCCTTCCAATAATATCTTATATAGTAGCCAGTCCTCCCAATAGTGTCTTATATAGTAGCCTGTCCTCCCCTATAGTCTCTTATATAGTAGCCAGCCCTGCCAAATTGTGTCTTATATAGAAGTCAAATATGCAAAAGAACACTGCAGAGACACCATCACATGTCTCGACGTCAGTGAACTAGCCAGACCTTCCCTCCAGGAAGGAACAACCAAGCCAAAGCGTTCTCCAGTCAATGCCCAGGGGGCAATGTTCTAGAATACACTGACGTTGAGACACGTGATGGTGTCTCTGCGGTGTTTTGGTTGATCTCCCTGAGGTCAACCAGCGTCCTTTTGCATGCACTTACTAGTCATTGCTTCTACTAGCCAGAAACCTGCTCCACACTGATGAGGAGCTAAAACCCTGAAACAGCTGTCTGTGGATGGATACCTTGCTGAGGTGGTTTCCTTGACTGGAGAACGCTTTGGCTTGGTTGTTCCTTCCCGGAGGGAAGGTCTGGCTAGTTCACTGACGTCGAGACATGTGATGGTGTCTCTGCAGTGTTCTTTTGCATATTCAATTTCCCAGGGGGCAATGTTCTAGAATACACGGACGTTGAGACACGTGATGGTGTCTCTGCGGTGTTTTAGTTGATCTCCCTGAGGTCAACCAGCGTCCTTTTATATAGAAGTCAGTCCCTAAAATAGTCTGTTATATAGTAGCCAGCCCACCCCAGGAGGCGCCCGTCGGAGAATGCGCGCAATGACTTCACCACATTGCCAGCGTTGGGGAACTACTGAGATACTTCTAGGCTACGGGCTAAAAACTGCCTGCGGCCTACGAGATTATAATATGGGTGGTCCAAGCAGATCTACGGACCACCCATATTATAATCTGCTGCAAAGTCAGGTGGGCCAAATTTAACACAGCAATGGAAAAGCATGGTAGGCCAAAAATAATTGCCAGATTTGGCCCGCGGGCCAGAGTTTGACTTGACTGATCTAAACTCAGAAAGTACTTGAGACCTCTTTTAGGGTGCCTTCACACCTACCGCATCCACAGCGGGTCTCACTTCTGCGGATTCGAAAGCGAGAACCGCTGCGGATCCGGTACCATTCACCATTAACATCCCGCTGTGAATATGTGCTTTAACCCCCCGCTGTCCGCAGCCCAGCCGCCGCATTAGCCCATCCTCGGCCGCATCCCCATCTCCGGCCGCATCCCCCGCCTCATCCAGCAGCCCGCATCCCCGGCCGCATAATGAGCGGGACCGGAGCCGGGAGCCTCACTGCAGCCGCGCCGCCGAGCAGGTACTTTATGCTCTCGGCGGTGGGCTGCAGGATGCGGCCGGGGATAGGGGATGTGGGATGCGGCAGGGGATGGGGGGATGCGGCCGGAGATGGGGGATGCGGCCAAGGATGGGCTAATGCGGCGGCTGGGCTGCGGACAGTGAGGGGTTAAAGCACATATTCACAGCGGGATGTTAATCCCGCTGCGAATATGTGCTATCATAGGGGTGAATGGTACCAGATCCGCAGCGGTTCTCGCTTCGAATCCACAGAAGTGAGATCCGCTAGGTGTGAAGGCACCCTTAAGGCGTATTCATCCCTTTCACATTCAAGGAAAAAATATGGAGTTTTGCGGCCTGGGAGCCCATGGGGCCAGCTGTTAAAGTAGCCATAACATTAAGTAAACAGTAAAAACCATTAAAGTGGAGCCCTCCATGCTTTTCACAATAGCAATCCTGAAAGGGTAAAGCCACCTAAAAGGGAGTTTCTCAGAATGTAAAGCCTCTAGCAGTGGTTTCAAAAGCACCTTTTTGCCAGTGTGCTTGGGGCAATATCTTGGAGCATCTGGTATGTCATTCAAAGAGCAAGGGTGACATGCAGAGGGAAGCCTGCAAAATATCTGCAGCGTCTGGATATTGTAGTAGCCCGAAGATAATATCACATGGCGGGCCCTTAGCTGATGGTTTAGCTCACAGGGCCCTGTGAATGCACTCAATTTTAATTGTAGCCGCTCTATCTGGGCCCAGCAGACTGGTGAAGATGTCTCGGGCATGTTGTTCCAGAGCTTCAGTGGCATAGGACTCATGCAATCCTCTAATCTGCATGTTCTTTTGACTGCTGCGGTTTTCTTGGTCTTCTATAGAGAGAAGAGCAGTGTTGATGTGGGCCATATAAGAGCTTTGGCAACTATGACTGCATGGTCTCTGAGGGGTACTGGCATGGATCTGTGCTAATCTTGCCCATGGTGGTATAATCCGAGCTGGCTTAGGAGCACAGGTTTATGTGTCCTACTCCATGCTTAGCTAGGCTCCGCCCCCAATATTCCCTGCTGTTTTACCGTCACTTACTCATTTTTTGGTCTAAAAACTTGAAAAGTGGGCATGTCCCTTTAACCACTAGACGACCTAGGGCATAACAGGTATGCCCTGGCTGCTTGTCAACAGATGACCCAGGACGTACCTGTACGCCCTGGGTGTCTAATGTGCTATGAAGCGCGCTCCATAGCATTAACCCCTAAAACACTACGATCGCAGATCCTGTCACTTACTGATTGGGACCCCCGCAGTGTGAGTGTCTGTCTGCATTCTGTGTGTGTGTGAGGATACTGAGTAAGTACCACATTTCACCTTGCGTGTGGTACTTACTCAGTATCCTCGGTATATCCCAGGGCTTTGCCTGGTTATATTTTTCATTCATTGTTATTTACATTTATTTTAGTTTGCACCTAGTGGAGGCTGCCTGTATTTCAACAATTCTACATATTCTTATTAGCACTTTATATGCACGTGCAATATATAAACCTATAGGCTGGGTTCACACGCTGTAACTGTGCGGCTGTATTTTTTATGCGGCTGTAAATGTGCGGGTGAAACTCCGGCCGTGGGAAAAAATAGACATGCGGCTCAAAACATACGGTCATTTACTTGGAAATCTGGTTCAACTAAAAATAACAAATAAAATGTTAAGAAAGTGATGCAAACACCTCTGAATGCATCTGGGAAAGCAGGGAACACAGTTTACATGAATCGCTATTACCGGGGTTTGCGATCCTCTGCAGTATAGCCGATGTGTCTCATGGTTAATATATTGAATTAATAAAACACATTTTCTGTCTAATAAAGTCCCTTTTATTGTTCAATAATTAAATGTAAACGATTCCATCATTTTGCCATTAAATATACTGTTAAAATAAATATATATATAAATAAATGTATATTTATATATATATTTATTTTTTGACAGTATATTTAATTGCACAATGATGGATTCGTTAGAATTAAATTATTGACCAACGAAACTGAATTTATTTAAACGAAAATGTGTTTTTTTAATTAAATATTAATTAGTACAGGAAACTCCATAAGCCGGTAATTCATATGCCGGCAATAGAGCATTCTGTACTAATCATCACTTAACTTTAATGAAAACATCAAATGTTTCTTCTAATTATGTTATCACAATAGCATTATTAGAAGAAACATTTAGAATTATATGTGCGCTCAGCTGATTGGCTGTTCGGCTGAGCGCACATATAATGAGCCGGTCCGCAGTACAGTGACTTCATTGTGCTGCGGACCAGCGAAGAGGACACATCGGGGTGAGTATAGAGCTCTCCCCACCCCCTCCCCGGCACTGCACCCCTCCCAGCAAGGAAGGGGGGGTCACTTAACCCCTTCCTTGCTGGGATGGGTGCAGTCTGACATCAGTCTGGCCCCCAGGGGGTTAAGGGGGATGCAATACATCCTCCCTTAACCCCTTGGGGGTCAGACTGTAAGCAGCGATCTGTAAAGATGCTGCATACTGTAAGGAGCACAACACCGCTCACAATGATGGGTGTTGTGCTCCTGTTTGTGTGTTTTTTGTGTGTTTCTCCCTTTTTGTTTTTCAGATGTCGGTATCCTGGGGATTACGTCGGATTCCATGGACTACGTCGATGACCAGCGTTTTTTTAATGTTTTTTTTAATAAAATGGTCAATGAGGGGTGTGGGGGTGTTTTTATTTGAATAAAAAAATTTGTAAACTTGTGTCTTGTCTTTATTTCTTTACTTTATAGACTTAGTAGTGGAAGCCGTCTAATAGACGGAATCCATTACTAAGTCGGGGCCTAGTGTTAGCCGGTATAAAATGGCTAACACTAACCCCCTATTATTACCCCAGTACCCAATGCCACCAGGGGTACTGGGAAGAGCCGGGTGCCAGTGGTCCCGGAGCGTCAAAATTGGCGCTCCTGGACTGGGCGGCAGCAGGCTGGTAAGATTTAGGCTGGGGAGGGCCTAAACCAATGGCTCTTCCCACCCTGGTGTTACCAGGCTGCTGTCGTTTGGTTTTTAACCCGGCTGGTTATAAAAATAGGGGGGACCCTATGCATTTTTTTTTAATTATTTATTTATTTATTTATTTAAAAAAAAAAAAACGCATAGGGTCCCCCCTATTTTTATAACCAGCCGGGTTAAAAACCAAGCGACAGCAGCCTGGTAACACCAGGGTGGGAAGAGCCATTGGTTTAGGCCCTCCCCAGCCTAAATCTTACCAGCCTGCTGCCGCCCGGTCCAGGAGCGCCAATTTTGACGCTCCGGGACCACTGGCACCCGGCTCTTCCCAGTACCCCTGGTGGCATTGGGTACTGGGGTAATAATAGGGGGTTAGTGTTAGCCATTTTATACCGGCTAACACTAGGCCCCGACTTAGTAATGGATTCCGTCTATTAGACGGCTTCCACTACTAAGTCTATAAAGTAAAGAAATAAAGACAAGACACAAGTTTACAAATTTTTTTATTCAAATAAAAACACCCCCACACCCCTCATTGACCATTTTATTAAAAAAAACATTAAAAAAACGCTGGTCATCGACGTAGTCCATGGAATCCGACGTAATCCCCAGGATACCGATATCTGAAAAACAAAAAGGGAGAAACACACAAAAACACACAAACAGGAGCACAACACCCATCATTGTGAGCGGTGTTGTGCTCCTTACAGTATGCAGCATCTTTACAGATCGCTGCTTACAGTCTGGCCCCCAAGGGGTTAAGGGAGGATGTATTGCATCCCCCTTAACCCCCTGGGGGCCAGACTGATGTCAGACTGCACCCATCCCAGCAAGGAAGGGGTTAAGTGACCCCCCTTCCTTGCTGGGAGGGGTGCAGTGCCGGGGAGGGGGTGGGGAGAGCTCTATACTCACCCCGATGTGTCCTCTTCGCTGGTCCGCAGCACAATGAAGTCACTGTACTGCGGACCGGCTCATTATATGTGCGCTCAGCCGAACAGCCAATCAGCTGAGCGCACATATAATTCTAAATGTTTCTTCTAATAATGCTATTGTCATAACATAATTAGAAGAAACATTTGATGTTTTCATTAAAGTAAAGTGATGATTAGTACAGAATGCTCTATTGCCGGCATATGAATTAACGGCTTATAGAGCTTCCTGTACTAATTAATATTTAATTAAAAAAACACATTTTCGTTGAAATAAATTCAGTTTCGTTGGTCAATAATTTATTTCTAACGAATCCATCATTGTGCAATTCAATATACTGTCAAAAAATAAATATATAGATAAATATACATTTATTTATATATCTATTTTTTTTAACAGTATATTTAATTGCAAAATGATGGATTCGTTAGAAATAAATTATTGATCAACGAAAGTGTCTTGATTACAAAGAAAATGTGTTTGATTAATTTAATATATTAACTATTAGAGGCATCGGCATTCGGCATCATTGCCGGCTATTTTTGAAGTACTCCGTACGGACCGCCTGTCAATCCACGGCCGCATATTCAGCCGCAAACAATGGTCTTGTTCATTTTTTACGGGTCCGTTTACGATAGGGCCGTAGATTCATACATAGTGTGCACTGTGCAGCCGCATATCCTATACTTCCAAGCATACACACGAACCACCAAAAATACCGCCGCACAATTACAGCCGCAAATACAGCCGCACTCTTACAACGTGTGAACCGAGCCCCCAAGTGTATTTACATGTCCCCTCATTGTTTGTTTTTCCATTTGTTTGGTTCTGCTTCACTCTTCATTTTAATGAATTTTACCAAATATGATTTAAATAAAGATTATGATAATATTCACTTGTGATTGTCCTGCATTTTTTGATCCTTCATTGGATTCTTTTTTCTGTGGTAATTTAATAGTTTGTGTGATTACGCATGCGGCGATACAAAATATTTTTGTTCATTTTTTTTATATATATAAAATGGGAAAAGGGGAGTGATTTGGACTTTTATGGCGCCTGGCATGACGTACCAGGTACATAATGGGACGCGAAGTGGTTAAGAGGTGATCAAATTGCATATTTTTTTAAGATATACATATATATGTGTGTGTTAAACATTGTGATTCAACTGGATGCTTAAAGGGGTACTCGGGCGGGGGGGGGGCTTTTTTCCGATCTGGCCGGGGAGGAGGTGGCTGAGGGCAGCGACGACCACTCAACTCCCCGGCTCCAGCGGCGGGTCCCGTATCGCGGTGCTCCGGTCCCCTACTTCCTGGTCTCTGGAAGCAGGGATCGGAGCGCAGCGATACTGGATCCACCGCTGGAATCGGAGTGGTGAGTGGACGTCGTTGCCCTCAGCCACCTCCTCCCCGGCCAGATCGGAAAAAAGCCCCCCGCCGGAGTACCCCTTTAACCTGCTGCACTATGTTACAACTTCACAATCATATTCCTGTTTTTATAAAGGGAATTAATCCCCTCCCAGAGGCAGAGTGAGTTGGCCCTGGCGCTGTGCCCAGCAGTCTGTCAGGGTGGCAAATTCAAAACCTCCATCTTTAATGAGCGATCCTGGTGCCCAGTAAGTAGGCATAAGGGCGTAGCTGCAGTAGCATGTAGTCATGCTTACTCCTCCCTCTTCCCAGCCACACACACTTGACTGACCGCCTCAGCGCTGGGAACTTAAAGGGGTACTCCAGCGGGGGGGGGGGGCACTTTTTCGCTGGGACCGGGGAGGAGGTGAGTGGACGTCTTTTCCCTCAACCACCTCCTCCCCGGTCCCAGCGAAAAAGTGCCCCCCCCCCCGCTGGAGTACCCCTTTAATGCAAAGCTTGGGACCGAGTACCAGGCAACAGGACCGAGGATAAAAGATGAAGATTGTGACTTTACCACCCTGCCGGAGACTGCCAGGCATGTCTTTGGAGAGCTGTGCCTGGCAGCTGTAAGGTATTGGGGACAACTCACTGTCTCTCAGGGAGGTGATTGGTTCTCTTTAACTTAACACAACACAAAAAAAGAGACACAAGCAGACTCCTTTAATGTTTCAATAGTTTTTATTAAAGTTTTAAAAAATTTTCATTGCATACAAATAATGACAATAAAAGGTAGCAAGGCATGTAAAGTAGCATACAAAGAATTGGTAAACATGCATAAAGAAACGTTGAGAAGTAGCTAGCATCAAAGGTTAATGTACAAAAACTAGTGTTATAGCATACACTAACCAAAGTATGAAGCCTAAGTGGTCTACTGATAAAATTGCTACATGAATTGTGTATCCGCAGGTGGGTTGTTCATGAGATCCGAACTAGCTTTATAGAAGGCTATGTGCTGTTTTATTAGTCCGGCTCCAGAGTATGCTGCAATAAGTGTAATTTGTTGCTAAAGTAGGCTAATATAACTATGCAAAACTTAAGCATTTAGAATTTGCTATAGACCACTTTGCATAAACAGTAGGGCTGCGGAAAAACAGTGACCTAAACATCACAGCCAAACCACAGGAGGGGAAATAGTCCGGTTCAGGTTGGAGAAGAAATATGATGCTGACGTATAGCTGTAGATCATCAGAATGAGTCCTGCACAACATATCCAAAGTACACAGAGTCACAATTCCATAGATAGCTGAGGATAGTGTAATATCACTTCGGAAAACTGGTATGCAAACAGTATGACGTTATCCAATATTGTAGTCTTTTAGGAATTGAAGGCCCGCATTGAAATCTGGGATCAAGGTAGAATCGGAGTCTCGTTTGATTATAAGACCATCTGTCCTGCTCCACTAGTACAAAATCCCATGGCGTCTCAGAGTAGAAGTGACCTAGGAGAATTGCCGCCGTATAGATAGTGTATGGGCTGAGAGGTCCGGGAATACTGAGACATGCGCATAACGCTGTGGAATCGCAGTTTGTTGCCTTGTAGCTGCCAAGAACAGTTTTTTCACATGAATATGTCGTACTCTTACTATGACATCTCGTGGGGCATCGAGAGGGATATGGCTTGGTTTAGGGACATGACGTGTCCAATCCAAAGATAGGTCCTCTTTCTGCAGATCCGGTAACACTGCCGCCATATACCGCCGAACAAATTTAGGAAGCTCAGGCACTTGAATGTTTTCTGGGACACCCCTTAGCTTGAGGTTATGGTCCCGTGTGCGGTTATCCACTGTCGCCACAGTCCTTTTTACAATCCGCAGCTCAGATTCCAATTGGTGGTGAGAAGCAAGTAATGCATTGTGTTCAGTTATAACAGCTGATAATGTGTCTTCCAGACATTGTATTCTGCCCATTGCTAATTGAACTGAGTCATTGATGGCTGATAGCGCCCGATCAAGATCCACTCTGATAGAATTACGCAGCGCCAGCAGTAACTCTCTTAATGGTGCTGTGTTAGTCAGTGGCAGATAAAAGTACATACAGCGGGTCACTGTCGGCAGGCAAATATGAACATTTGGCCATAGGTGGTAATTGTGTTGCAGCAGGGTGAAGGGGTCCCCGAGGGCAGCCAGTTGGCAGAGAGACCACAACAGAGCTGGGTAATAAATCCCGTTCCTCGGAGAACAGCGCCGGCAGGCAGAGGTCAGAAAGTGAGCGCTGTATGTCAGGAGCCGCGATCGGCGAGAAAGGAGGCATCTTGAACGGGGCAGCAGATAGGGATAAAGAGCACTGTCCCTGCGGCTGTGTGAACTGCTGTCACTGTGTTAATTCATCTGAAGTCTGCCGTCTTGCTGTAGCCGCGGCGCCCCGTCTCTTTCTCTTTTTCTTTTTGGGTTGCTGAGGGGGTATCTGCTTACCCTGAGTGCTTTGCTGAGGCCCGCTGTATGTCTCTGCAGGCGGGGGAGTCCACCACGGAGATGCCTCGTTGGGGAAGAACCGGGCCCTCTGCCAGTGAGGAAGAGAGCCGGCGCCATCTTGTCGCGCTCCATCCGCGGGCAAAGAGTTCTGAGTCTTCCGTTGTGCTGCCGCGGAAGCCTTCTTTGAAGTCATCCTCATGTCGAGAAGTGGTCTGGGAGAATCGAGAGCCCCCCAGGAGATATTTAAAATGCAAAGTCTCTGTAGAAGTAGCTATATTACCGCTGTATGTGCAGGAGCTCAGCGGCATGCGACAGTCTTCTCCAACAGCAAACCACGCCCCCCCAAGCAGACTCCTTTAACCATGACGAAAGCCCCACTGAAAACTCGAAAAAAAACTCTGAATGCATCCTTTTGAATGCATAAATACTCAAACAGATGTTTTAATAGGATAGCCAAAGGAAAAGCGAACAAGCCCTTAAGGGGAGGACAGGGAATAAAAACAGCCATACAGCTTCATTAACTGATGACCGGTTATATCTCCTGCCAGCCGCCCGTCCTGCCCAAACACAGGAACGTTCGTCATGCCTGAGCACCTCCTTTGTTGCCTATGGGAGGAAAGGTTTTTTTTTTTTTTTAATGGACAGTGCCTATTTAACCATAAAGACTGCAGGAAAAATGACCATTGAGGCACATGTGTACACTTTTAACATAAGGCTTTAATATAGTGGGTTTAGTTTCAACTGTGTTTTTAACTTAACAAACAGCATACTATCTACTTTTCCCTTTTTTAAGAGCTTACACAGCATAGAGAACTTGCAAACATAATATTGAAAAATAAGCCACAGCTTTTAGTTTAAATGTTTATGCATCAGAATACATAATTATGATAAATATTTCTGTGTACAAAAAACAAAACAAAAGGGAAAACATAACCTACTCTGCTGGCACAAAAACAATATTTTATTAAAAAAACAAACATAAGAAGTCATTATTCACAAACCTCTTACATAAGTGTAACACAAGTGCAAACAAATTTAAATGTTTACAGCAAATATACTTTGCAAAAAAAGTATATATATATATATATATATATATATAAATATATATATTGAGACACGCTTAATATGTTTAAAGTAGACATTGCATTCAGACAGCAATCATATACAGTAATAAATGCAGCAGTCAAAAACAGTAATACACATTTCACATATAAGGTTTTTCTGGTTTATAAGTAATATTTTCCATGTCATGGTAATTTTTTCCATTTGAATGCTCACTACTATAGTCGTGCGTAAAGGTGGTACCCTGGGCTTCACTGATAGAAGAAATTGTGTAGGAAGCTGATCTGAGACCTTCAGAATGCGCAAAGCTATTTCCAAACTGAATCCGGTACTGATTCCAGTGTCTTTTTAGAACAGCTTGCACCTAGAAATAATTATCACAGATACAGAAAATTATTACTGACCTATTATGGGAAATTGATTAGATACATTCTGTAATTTTTAATTACCATTACTAAAGCACAGACAGTAATGCACATGTTAAATAACCTTTTCCTAATGCAGTGAATTTTCTTTGTGCTGGTTTAGTTTAGTAACATCCCCACCTTCCAGGATATGCCACTGACTGTGATGGCTATCTTAGTGGCTAAACAGCAGGGATCTAAATTCTGTTCCATACTAGCTGCTGCCACTTGTAGTAAACAGCCAACGCCCTTCATTTATGGAGCAGTCTCAGCTCCTGAACCTATTCCATATCTCACTCCACAAAAAACTCATGTTTATACAGTATGTAAAATATCAGGGAAGGTGTTAGAGATATCTTGTGGCAAACTTTGTGAATTTGTAAAAAATGAAAGGGCTTATCAGGCTCCCCTGCTTCATGCTGGGCTGCCCTGCTCTGTGGTGTTTCTTTCCATGAGATGGTTGACATGGAGGAGCATGTGACCATGCCCCGCCCCCCAGTGTCCACCACTGAGCCTGTATATGCCTATGGTGGACACTGGGGGGCGGGGCATGGTCACATGCTCCTCCATGTCGGCCATTTTATGGACAGAAACAAAACAGAGCAGGGCACCACAGTCTGGAGGAGGGGAGTCTGATTTTAGCTCTATGAGGCACACAGGGAACTGCTGTCAGTATATACAGAGAGTACACTTACTAATACTGTACACTGACATATTTTACTATAAAGTGGCCAACCCCTTTAAGTAGGACTTATTATTTTCAGAATATATATTTTTTAAGAGTCTGAAGCCATTTTCTAGCCTGCACCTTCTGTGCATATGGATTTATTCAACATCCTTTGAACATCATAAATCTGTGTTCAGTTCAATTTCCAAGTTACATCACAAAGCATATGGTGTGTGATTGTATACAGTGTCCTAAAGTGTCATTTTGCCCCTTTCCAACTGTTCCTGAAGGGGCTTTTCCATTAGGCAAAGTTGGTAAAGTTGTATCACATACATATATGTGAAGGAGGACAAATGCGCTGATTTTAAGTACCTGTAATAGATTGAGGCCTCCAAAAACATTAGACAGTTAGCCAGTCCTACCAAAAACAGTGGGTTAAACTGACTTTTCACCAATATCTTTGGATGCCTTTAGGGAAAGGATCATTTCACTATCAGATTTAAGCAATATCTTTTATATCTTGTACCACTTAATCACCACACATATTTCACTAAGGGGCTTTATGCTAGGCCATCGACTTTTTATGGCTGCAGCCCAGTGTGGATCTCTTGAGCCAGTATTGCAGGAACTCAGCTGCCAGTATGACAGCCAGACCCCCCCCCCAGAGAATACCAGATTCTGGCAGTTTAACCTGTTACATGCTGCAGTCAAATCACAAGGTATAGTTGTATAGGCACAACTGTATAGACTGCCTGTTGGCAGAATACGGCCATGTTCCCACACTGTAAGAGACCGGATCGGAATGGCCAGTGTCAGAAAAGATCATCCCGGCCAGTGTTGCAGTACCGGCCGGATGATCTTTACTGACGCTGAATTCAGATGCGGGCGCATCAGTGCACACAGCCACATCCAAATTCCCCGCTGCTCACAATGAAGCATGCGGCCAGAGCACGCTCCATTGTGTGAACTGACAGGGTTTTCTGACGTCAGTTTCTTGTGGCGCCGCTAGGGATCCCGGCTGGAGTGTACACTATGGGGGACATGTATCAATGGGCGTACGTTTTTTTCCCGGCGGAAAGTGCCGATTTGCGCATGATTTTATTCCACTGCGTAAGCTGGGGAGGAGGCGACGGGGTGTGGAGGGGGCGGGACGGGGGGCGCGGACTCATAGTCCGCGTGATTCATCATTTTTTAAACTGAAAGATACGCTAAAAAAACTTACTCCACCTTTCAGGTGGCGTAGGTTTTCGGCTGTGCGCACCGACGCGCACGGGATTAATGTAGAGGCAGTCCGCCTCTACATAAATCTCCGTAGCGCCGGAGATGCGGGGACATTTATAAGTCCAGCGTAAAAAACGTCGGACTTAATAAATATCCCCCTATGTGTATACACTCCAGCCGGGATTCCCCTTTATCTGCAGCACTACGTAAGTACTGTAGTAATCACAGCCGTAGTTTAGTGTGTAGTGCGAACATAGCCTAATACAGTAGTGATCAGAGAATTGCAAGTTAAAGGCATCTTATGGGGCTAGTTAAAAAGTAAAAAAAAAAAAAAAAAAAAAAGTTTACTACAATATTAAAATTAAATAATTTTGAATTAAAATAAAATTACACTTTTTTCATTATCTCCTCCCAAAATGGTGTCACAAAAACAAGTCCTCATATGGTTTCGTCAATGGCAGAAAGGTGCTCTTGGAATGTGACGATGAGAAAATGGCCAAAGGTCCAAATTGGTGCGGTCACTAAGGGGTTATTTTGATTACCTTTCTTTTTTATAGAAAGGAGAAAAAAGATTCCTTCTCAATGGCAAAGAATATAATTGTTTAACTTCTTTGTCACATTAGTCAAATCACATTATCACCATTAATGTTTGATCTAGGGAACAGCAACAATTCAGTAAATCAAACATACCTCTCCATTAAAGAAACAGAATATTGTTGCAACCAGCAATCCCTGCAAAAGACAAGAAGACAATATAAATGATAAAATAGTTTACAACAAATATGGAAGATATAAATGGGCACATTGGCATGACATTGCAATTCAATCAGCAAGTGATTCCTGAATTTTGAACATTTTATCATCAAACATCACTAAAACCAAGCGGGTAATGGTACAATGCTTGGCAAAATACAGTTGTCCCTCTACTTAAAATGGCCTTAGGTTACAATATTTTAAACCTACAATGGTCCTATCTGGACCACTTCAACTGGAGACCAGACTACACATACAATGCTACAGTGTCACGGCCGCGGCGGCGGCCCGTGTTCCGGGCCGCGACCTCCTCCTGCCCCATGCAGCCGCCGGGGTCCTTGTGCAGGGACCCGGCGCTGCTGCTAGTTCGGCCCCTGGGGGCGCCTCACCTCTCCTCCGCTCCTGTCTCTCACTGTGCCGGCCGGCGCGCGCGTCCCCGCCTCCTAGGGCGCGCGCGCGCCGGCTGTCTCAGATTTAAAGGGGCAGTGCGCTCCTAATTGGTCCACATGTCAATCACTCCCCTATAAGTTCCAGCCCTGCCCCACTACAGGTGTTGGAGCCTCTACATGCTTCCCATAGCGTTTGGCCCAGCCCCCTGTTGTTCCTGATTCCTATCCGCTACCTGGTCCCAAGTCCTTGTTCCTGATACCTATCCGCTACCTGGTCCCAAGTCCTTGTTCCTGATACCTATCCGCTACCTAGTCCTTGTTCCTGGTTCCTGCTCCCCTGTCACTCCATTGCTCCTGTGTTCAGCCTGTCACCTGCGGTTACGTCTACAGACCTCTGCCAGCACCATCTCCTGCCTACTGCTCCTGCCACGCCTCGCCTGCCGTCGCTAGCAACCAAGCCAGGGGTAGCGACCTGGGGGTCGCCTGCCGCAGCAAGTCCATCCAGCCTTGCGGCGGGCTCTGGTGAAAACCAGCGGCCCCTTAGACTCCGCTCCCTGGTGAGGTTAGTGCCATCGCTGGTGACGGTCCAGTGGATCCACTACTCCAGGCGTTACATACAGACAATCCAGATCTGCTGCACATGTGAATAAGAAGATGATCGACCAATTAAAGTGTCCATTTTACTGGTAAAACTCTAGTATTACTGAAGTGCATGCAGTGATTGGCTGTCTAGCACCTCTCTACATTACAGTGTGATACTACATGAGAAACAGAACGCTGATCTCAGGGAGACCAGTCAAAACGATAATATGCAAAAGAAGAGCCCTTGGAGCCTGATTCAAGAGTCTCGAAACAGCCAAGGGGTGGCTCCTGTAGGGAAACCACCATATTAAGTGGCCCTATAAGTAATGACAAGGGAAAAGCCTAGGCCAGGTATCCATCCACAGACAGCTGTTTCAGAGTGTTGCCCCTCATCAGTGTGGAGCAGGATTCTGGCTAGGAGGGAGCAATGCCTAGTAGAGCCATAAGAGAAACAGATCGCTGATCTCAGGGAGACCAGTCAAAACGATAACACTGCCGGCTGCCGATTAAAGCGCTGAATGCAGTGAAATCCTAGGTACATTGCTCCCTGGGAAACATAATTATGCAAAAGAAGAGCCCTTGGAGCCTCATTTAGGAGTTATGAAACACCGAACTAGCCAGATATCCCTCTGGGAAGGACCCAGCCGAGGGGTAGCTCCTGTAGGGAAACCACCAAAACCACCAGTGTGATATTACATGTAGCACTAGTCTTTACCTGTGCCAGGATGAGCTTCATTTTATTTTTCTGGGACCTTATGTTATCTGTACAGGACTCTGAAAACGCTCTGGTCTTCTACTTAAAAAGTAATTTATAGTTTCCTGTAGCTCTTTCTGACTACTTTATGCAAAGACTTATTTTATCCATATTAGCTATTTGCCTATTTTTCTATATTTAAATTTTTTCTCATTTTGGGATGACATTTTGGAGGCTTCAGAACCAATTACCAGTTTTCCATAGAGTTTTGGTCTCAAAATACAATATTTTCAACATACAATGATCGCCCTAAAACCAATTAGTACTGTAACTTTAGGGACCACCATTTTGCTATTACCTGATAATTCATGAGAATATGCATAATATAATCAAACACTTCTTCTGCTATCCGTCCACTTGGTCTCCATGGCAGCAATACAAACTGAATTCCAAGAAGGGGTACAAGGATTAGAGTTGCCCTTACAGCTTTCATATAGAGGTTAGATTCAGCTTGATGGGTAACCTTCAATTTTGTTATCAGAACACGTACAATATTGAGCAGGAAGAAGAGGTTTACCTTAAAAGAAAAAGACAATACATAACTAAATTATATGTTTTCAAAAATGAGTCCCAACATGACTGCAAATATAAGGTACAGTATTTAACAGCATTTACTGAACATGCTTTAGAAACTAAGAAAAATAAACTGCTAAAAAACTACTAGAATAATTCACACTTGTGAAAACAATAACAGAGGCAGAATATAACTTCAAAAAGAATGCAATACAATTCACATTTTTATTTTATTATTTCCTGAGCAAAGGTGCCCATGCACTCTATACCAGTGATTCTCAAACTTTTTCTAGTGGAGCCTCACCCAACCAACCAAGACAGTGCCTGGGCCTCACCAGACTGACCAAGAGGGTGCCTGGGCCTCACTATCTGTGGTGAAAGTCCATTTAAAAGATGAAAATAATGCTAGGGATACCTTTTACCCGTCTCCCAAGCTCTATATGCTAATAAAGCAAGTACAAAATAAATTAATAATGTTGCTAAAATTTAGATTTTTGCTAACAGCAAAAGGACTGTGCAGATTATAGTTGCTTTTTGAAAACGGGCTTCTCAGCTTGGCCTCACCAACAACTAGGGGGCTAGTGGGCGCCTCACTGGTGAGGCCCACCTCACAGTTTGAGAAGTACTGCTCTATACTATAGTTGGCTGAACCTGCCACCTCGTGTGTGTAGGACACCAAAGATAACCTTCTGACCGCAGTTACTGAAGGCATATAGACACCTTTAGGCCATGTTCATATGGCGTATGAGACTGGCTGTTTTGTAACCCCAGTATCGTCCGGATGATTTTCATTTCTGTTGAATTGGGATGCGGGTGCATCAGTGTCCGCATCCAAATTCACCACTGCACACAATGGAGTGTGCGCCCAGAGCCGCATGCTCCACTGTGTGAACTGAAATGTCTGTGCGGCTTGTCAGTTGTCAGTTTTTCGTGCGGCTGGTTGGAATCCCGGAGGGAGCATATAATATGTGTACATTCATGCACATACAACATATCTTCTGCATAAATCACGGCTATTGTTGTGAGAACATGGCCTTATGCAGTTTTTGTGCCAAAGCCAGAAGTGGATTCAAATGGGTTATAAAATATAAGTAATAATAAGGAAGATGTGTACTTCTCTTTCCTGTTGGATCCACTTCTGGCTTTAGCACAAAAACTGCCATGTGTGAAACCAGCATTAGTTTTAGACTGCACTGGAGGCTTTGGCATATTTAGCCAAACAGGTGTACAGTTTGAAGGGTAACTATAAAGTTTAGCAGGCGGCACGATATGCTATTGAAAAAACCTGACGCTGCGCTTGTAGTCAACCAAACTGCTGGAAGGAATGCATATCTGGGGCATGCCCACATTGGTAGCTCGGCTGGATTTCAGCAGAAGATTTTTTTGATAACATATTCTGCCGCCTACTAAACTTTATTGTTACCCTTTAAAATATTTGTCTTACAATTTTCCAAAATGACTTTACGTGCTTACTACTGGATTATGCTGTCAAGATGATAAAAGTTGGTGGTCATTCTAAAAAAAGACATTTCCAGCCGCCCTCAATGTGGTATTTTTTTTTAGTTTACAGTAACATAGCAGGACACAGAGATCCTGCTTTGTTAGTGTGCACCAAGTAAAGTGTCATCTTTTTATGGTGAGTGCCGCTAGAAATTTCTTCTTTTGAATGATTCACATGTACTATTTTTGGAGCCGTGTACTACCTGAGATAAATTTGAAAAACTGTGGACGTCACTATGTGTGTTTATTTCTGCGCAAGGACTTGTAGTGTCGGTGGTTCATATCCTGTGTAACAGACGACCAACACTTCTACCACTATAGAGAAAAAAATTGTACATACCAACAGTGCAGCACAAATAGGTCCATGAATGATGTAGAGTAAATGGGTGTCAGAACTAATCCAGCAGCTGCAAGGAAATTGATATGATACAAATTATACCTGATTATAACACATTTTTGGGGTGTCTGGCAGAGGATTTGGTGTAAAAACAGCCTAATAATTTAGGAATCTAACAATGATGTAACAGATGCTTACTTGTCATTATAATACAAGCTTCTTGCAACAGCATGTATACAGGCTGGGATCAGTGGAAATCCTGAAAAACATTTTAAATTATTCATATTATCTGTCAAAAAGTTGCAATCTGCAGTGAAATCTTAAGTCTTAAGGTAAGAGCACCATGATGTCTTAGACTGCGACACACTACGTATATTTCAGTCAGTATTGCAACCAAAACCAGGAGTGGATTAAAAACACAGAAAGGATCTGTTCACACAATGTTGAAATTGAGTGGATGGCCACCATTTAATGGCAAATATTGCTGTTATTTTAGAACAACGGCTGTTATATTGAAATAATGGCACTTATTTACTGTTATATGGCGGCCATCCACTCAATTTCAACATTGTGTGAACAGATCCTTTCTGTGTTTTTAATCTACTCCTGGCTTTGGTTGCAATACTGACTGAAATATACTGACTGAAATATACGTAGTGTGAACGCAGCCTCAAAGTAGTACAACCTATTTCCTAATTTCTGTCAAAAAAAACTCTTTTCCCTTTAACTAGGAATTTGTCTCTGTATGGGTAGAGGGAAGTTGTCCTCAGTTTTAGTTTCAAACGAGACATGATGCCTTATTATAGCAGTGGGGCATCTACGTTCCCCACATTGTGTACATTAATATAAGTGATGACAGGTTCCCTTTAAGTGCACCTTAGGGCTGGGCAATTAATAAAATTATTAAGCTTAATTTGCCCTTAGGGAGCTCACAATTTGAATTTTATGGAGCAACTCCAGAGTCATCGGAGAGTGCATGAGGACCCGGTACTACTACTCCCCTCATTTACTATACTGCTACTACTACACCTCTCATCTACAATACTGCTGCTGCTACTACTACTACTACACCCCTAATCAACAATACTGCTGTTGCTACTACAACACCCATAATCTACTACTACCCCCCTCATCTACAATACTGCTACTTCTACTACTACACCCCTCATCTACATTACTGCTGCTGCTGCTACTACTCTCCTCAGCTACTACCACAACCCTAATCTACATTACTGCTGCTGCTGCTGCTACTACTACTCTACTCGGCTACTTCTATACACCTCATCTACTGCTACTACAGCCCTCATTTACTATACTTCTACTTCAACTCCCCTCATCTACAATACTGCTGCTACTACTATTACATCCTACATCTACTCTACCTGTACTACTATTACTACACCCCTCATCTACTCTACCTCTACCAACATAGATGCACAGAGAGGGCCCAACAACTATATGGGGGATTGTCTACTATAAGAGGCACAGTTGGGCCATGTTCACAGTACTGTACTGTAGTACTGGCAGACTGATCTTCACTACTAATGAATTCGGATGCGGGCACACCCAATTCCCCGCTGCACACAATGGAGCGTGCTGCCGGAGCCGCATACTCCATTGTGTGCACTGACAGGTTCTCTGCGTCCGCTATTCAATGAAGAGCGGCCACAGAAAACTGAAGTGTCAGTTTTTTGCGGAGCCGCTAGCGATCCCAGCCATAGTGTACACTATGTGTATACACTCCGGCCGGGATTCCCTCAGCTGCAGCATAATGTAAGTTCAGTATTAATCATAACAGTTGGGCAACAACGGCCGTGATTAATACTGAACTTACGTTGTGTAAACATAGCCTTACTGTGCAAAGCAATACAGTTGCTGCCTCAAACTCTGTATCTGAGGCTGCCTGCAAAAAAAAAAAATGTTTTGTTTATTTAGGAAAAAAAATTAAAAACGAGATCTAAATTGAGAATGGTACATAATGTTAAAAAAAAATAATAATAATAAAATTGAGATTTTATTTTTTTGGCCATATTGCCCAGCCCTAATTATCTTTAACAATACCGGATTGTTATATTTCCCTTTTAACAGTAAATTATGACTTTTTAATAAGGTAGAGACCTATCACTAGGATGTTCCATCACTTTATAATTAGAGGGGGACCAATCTCTAGGATCCCAAAAATGTAGTATTCACTAGACCATCAACAGGAAGTTAACAAAAACAGTTCTGCTCACATCAATCCATTGTAATTTATATTATGAGCAATTAAGATAAACGTATGCAATAGATATATGGTACACAATTTAGCTTAATTTTTTTTTTTTTTTTTTTTTTTGCCAACACATTTTAAAAAGTAAAAGTAAGTAAAAATTATTAAATGTATTACTTTTTTCTTTACATAGTTACTTCCAACGCAATCACTGTATGTGGCAGCCTCTACACAGCGAGCAGTGATCACCACTTGCTGTATATAGGCTGCCACACTCAGCAATCATGTTGGGCAGTCTTCCCCCCAGGTACTGTATAGCATATACAGTTCACAGGGGGAATGGGAGCCTGGGCCAGGGCCGGGACAAGGA
Source organism: Dendropsophus ebraccatus (assembly GCF_027789765.1). Taxonomy (NCBI): domain Eukaryota; kingdom Metazoa; phylum Chordata; class Amphibia; order Anura; family Hylidae; genus Dendropsophus; species Dendropsophus ebraccatus. Next base: position 69,402,823 of record NC_091462.1, on the reverse strand, counting down.
GTTTTGGTGCCCTAGGCAGAGAAGGCAAATGCCCCCCCTTTGTAGACTGTACACTATGTGGGGGCAGCCAGGAGGATATACTGTATGTGGGGGCTGCTACTTGGTAATCACAGGCTCTGCAGATTATTACCACACTGCAGACTATATGGGAGAGTCCAGTATGTATATTGTACCCACTAAATATAACAGGGCCATGTATACTGTACCCCCTGACTGTAACAGGACCATGTATACAGTACCCCCTGACTGTAACAGGGCCATGTATACTGTACCCCCTGAATGTATCAGGACCATGTATACTGTACCCCCTGACTGTAACGGGGCCATGTATACTGTACCCCCTGAATGTAACAGGACATGTACACTGTACCCCCTGACTGTAGCAGGACCATGTATACTGTACCCCCTGACTGTAACAGGACCATGTATACTGTACCCCCTGACTGTAAATCACTGGTGTCAGGGGGATTAGCCTGTACACAATAAACAGAATATAAGTGTTCACCAACCTGTGGCTCCTGAGCTGTGGCAGGACTACAACTCCTATCATGCTGTGACTGTGTAGTTTTGGAGCAGCTGGTGACCCACAGGTTAGGGAACAATATGGGAAGTGCTGTGTATAGAGGAGCAGTGCAGAGATATGGGGCAGTGTTATATGGGGCAGCCCTGTGACCTAGGTGACCTCCCTCTCCCAGCATTCCCAGCTCTCCCAGCCTTCCTACACCTAAAGAATGATGAGAGTCAGTCAGTGAACTCACCAGACAGCAGCCCAGCAGTCGGTACAGCCTCCAACAGTCAGACAGGGAAGAGGTCACATGGTGAGGAGGGGGCGGAGTCTCTGTAGGTCCTGGCAGGTCAATGATTTTTTTTTGTTTTTAAGAAATTGAAATTGCGCCCCCTGTAACTTACCACTAAATGGCGCCCTAGGCCATCACCTACCCTGGCCTACCCTTTGTCCTGGCCCTGGCCTGGGATTAGATAGTCCAGCAATTTCTGACACAAACACTGATGGCAGCAGAGGGGTCCGCGTCACCCCTTTCTGCTGCCACTCAATGCAAGTGGCTATGTAAAGAAAAAGCAATACACTTATTATAATGAAGTTATAGTACAAAGTAATAGAACTTTATTAAAGCAATTTATTTGCCAAAAAAGTCATAATTAAAAGTACCCCTTTAAATATGGTAAAAAGCTTCACTATCTATATATTTATGAATATAATAATGTACTGGAAATTGACAGTGCCTGTAAGTACAAATGTCAGATAATTAAATTCCGTTACATACCCCATCCAAGTAAGTAGTACCATATCAAGTGCTGCTTTTCTGCAAATACGGCAACTACTATCAGTGTATGTAAATATATTCCTTCGCACAACATCCAAAAATAATTGCATCCCATGAGATAGAAGTGGATGAACTGAGATATTTTACAGCTGACCTATGGGTCAAAAATGCAAACAAAAATGTTAATGTTTAGAAAATGTATTTATAGCCATGCAATAAAGCTGCATTACTACAGTACAAACTTCTAAGTATATCCCTTTTAATATATACCGTACCCATATGCAGATTTGCAGCAAAATTCCTGCAAATGATCTGCAGCAGATCTGCAACTGACTTTAAAGTGGTTGTATGGGGAGCAGAGGATAGTTCTAGCCTTATGCTCCTTGATGCTAAGGGCTCTTTCACATGGTGTGATATGCAGCCGTGTATAAGCGCAAACAAGCCCCGATCAGTCTTGCGCTTGCCAAGTTGCGCTTGCTAATCAGCCTCATTGCTCAGCTCTTGCTTGCAGTGCCTTTACATAACGCATTCATTTGAGTGGCCGGGCCTCACAAACAGTTGCTGTATCATTTGTGGGGTCATTAAATGCACATAGTGAATGTGTGCTCCTTGGAACACTCATTAACAATAATCATCAGGGACATTCCATCCCAGGTGGAAATATCCAATATTCACTAGCTGCACGATGTTGTGTCCGCACGAGATGATCAGAACTTACACCTGTCTCGTCATGTCTCAAAAGGTGTACTTCTAAGACTTATGCTGGGTTTACACAAAGAGATTTATCTGACAGATTTTGGAAGTCAAAGCCAGGAATGGATTTGAAAAGAGGAGAAATCTCAGGCTTTCCTTTATGACCCATTCTCTGTTTATAGTCGGTTCCTGGCTATGGCTTCAAAGATCTGTCAGATAAATCTGTCTGTGTAAACGCAGTATTAGGGTCCATTTACACAGAAAGATTATCTGACAGATTATCTGCCAAAGATTTGAAGCCAAAGCCAGGTATGGAATTGAAAAGAGGAAAAATCTCAGTCTTTCCTTTATGACCTGATCTCTGTTCATAGTCTGCTTCTGGCTTTGGCTTCAAATCTTTGGCAGATAATCTGTCAAATAATCTTTCTGTGTAAATGGACCCATAGAAAGACAGGAAGTTAACACCAAGAAACAGAAGATCAGACAATCCCCTTAAAGGGGTACTCCAGCATGAGAAAAAAAAAAAACTTTCTGCAGAAGCTTGCTTGCCTGTTTGACCCAGTTCTGAAACTACCAAAAATCTATTTGTTTTGGGGGTCTTCAGTATTGGGTTCAGTATTCTGTGGTTGTACTTCCTGGTTGAGCAGTTGCTTACTATTAAAAGTTGTAGTCTTCAATCCTGCCTACTCCCAAAGCTGTTGCAAAACATCTAGGCTGTGTTTACACTTTGCCGTTTCATTGTGTCAATAAATTATTCAATTGTAGTACTTTATCATTTGCATCATGTCATTGTGGTCCCACTCCCACACAGCACGCTGTATTCTCTACCGGTTGGTCTGGTTTCACACTGCATTAGCAACCGAATGTTAATTGGAAGTCAATGGAATTGTATGAAACTCCTTACATACTTGCTGTTGTTTTTCTGTTGCGTTTTGTCTACTTTCAGGTGTTTTTTAGGCTCTGTGGCAGTTTCTCCAAAATGCAGCATGCTGAGGGTTTGGCTTTTTTCCTGCAAACTGTGGCGTTTCTCTCTTCAATGGAATCCTACCGTTCAGCTCAAAATTGCCAATGGCTAAAAAAAAGCCAGTCACATCTAAAGTCAAAAACCCCAGAGAAAATCTTCTGGAGGTCAGAAAAACGTCACACAAAAGCTGTGTGTGAAGCAGTGGCGGATTATAATGTGGGCGGTTGCCTGGGGCCCGAGGCTCCTGGGGGGCCAATGCCACGCTGCCCACATTATAATCAGCCACGGCTGATGTGCGGCTGCCGGGGGTGTCCTGTCCTATCCCCCGCAGTGCGCGCCTGTGGCTATGACTTCCGATGCACGGGGAGCTCTCTGATGCACGCGCTGCCGGGGATAGGACGGAACTCCCCCGGCAGCAGCACATTAGCTGGAGGCTGCAGAAGGAGAGAGGCTCGACGGGGGACCATCTATGAGGGGGGGCAGAGGGGGAGCATGTATGAGGGGAGGCAGAGGGGGACAATCTATGAGGGGGGAATAGGGAAGAGGGGGACAGCTGACATCCTCTGTGCTGCTGTGACCTCCCCTATAGATCAGCACCCTCCTCTCCTGACACCCTCTGTGCTGCTGGGACCCTGCGTTCTCCCCTGTAAGATCATCACCCTCCTCTCCTGACATCCTCTGTGCTGCTGGGACCCTGCAACTTCCTCTATAAGATCAGCACCCTCCTCTCCTGACATCCTCTGTGCTGCTGGGACCTCTCCTATAGGATTAGCACCCTTCTTTCCTGACATCCTCTGTGCTGCTGTGACCTACCATATAAGATCAGCACCCTCCTCTCCAGACACTCTCCTCTGTGCTTACTGTGGGTAGCAGCAAGGGACTAAACATTATGTTTATTGGGGCCAGCAGGGAGGGGAGGCAGGCAGTGTTTATTGGGGACAGCGTGGAGAGGGGGGGCGGGGCAGTAGCGGATCATAATGTGGGCGGTTTGGGAGGATTGACCCGGGGGGGGGGGGGCCAGGTTGGGTGGACAGCCCAGGGCCCAGGGTACATTTAATCCGCCACTAGTGTGAAGCCAGCCTAACTCTAATATTGGAAGAAAGTAAAGAATTTTTAAAATTTTATTTGGTCAGTGCAACTTTTTTTTCTCATCTTCATGCACTTATCTTCATGCACTCAAGCATATTTTGTCTTTGAAGTTGAGCAGCCCCGATCCGATATTATCTTACACTGGATATACTGTTTATGCCTCTTTTTTTGGCGAAGTGAGATTGACAGTGACAGCTGTGATCCTCTGTGCCATTTGGCAATATTTCATTGTTTCTTCATCAATTCATTGCAGTACTGCATCATTTTTGTGAAGACGCTGCAGTACTGCAGTGAAACTACAATGTGTGTGAACATAGCCCTAATTTCACTGGAGACTATTGCTCAATCAGTGAAGTTGCAGCACCTGCTTCTTTCACTCCTTGTCTGCTGAGGTGTAGGCTAGAGAGGCTGGTCAGAATGAATACCTCAGGGGGGTAGGAGACAAGATTCAGCCCTACCTCCTGTAACATCAGAGGATGATGCGTTTTCACAGGAGAGTGGGAGAAGCCGGGGTCAATACAAAATTAGTAGTCCTTCCATGTTCCATTTCCTGCAAGTGTTGGAGCATGGAAAAGCTACTGAAGTAAGTACTACTGGTAATACCCTTATATTAACAAGTTATATATCTTGGGGTGATAGTTTAATATTAATACAATTTTCGGATACTGGAGTACCCCTTTAAAATACATTAATTAGTTTTGGTGCAGAATCGCTGCACATTATTTGCAACTGATTTGCAGCAGATCTGCATGTGTGTGGCAAAACTGCATGTATACTGTGGAAGATCCACGGTGGATTTTGCTATTCATTTACTTCAAAGTTGCAAATCCTCCACTATAACAGATTTGCTGCTGACCCTTTGAAGTATGTATGATCATTATGTACATGTGAATATAAGTAAATTTGCATCTCTCAAACTGCACACAGCTTTGGGATGGTCCGAACCTGCCGAGGTTCGGGTTCGTACGAACCCGAACTCTCGGCAATGATTCCCGCTGTCTGCCCTCTCCGTGGAGAGGGTGGATACAGCGGGAGGACCACCTGGAAAACTGGGATACAGCCATAGCCATAGGCTGTGTCCCAGTTTTCCAGGCAGTCCTCTCGCTGTATCCACCCTCTGCACAGAGCGGGCAGACAGCGGGAATCTGATGCCGAGAGTTCAGGTTCATGCGAACCCGAACCTCGGCAGGTTCGGACCATCCCTAAGAAGCTAGTATTTGTGTGTTTATGGGAGCTAAAGCTTTGACTGATGGATGTAACATAGGGCTTCAGAGCCTCATGCAGTTTCATCCTTACTTGACAAGAAAGCTGTTGAGACATTCCTACACTGATACAATCTTCTGACATGTGCAGCATATTATAGTACTGCCTGTGATGTGTTTGTACCATATTTCTATTACGATTACAAAGTCAAATAGAACATTAAAAAAAAAAACAGAAAGAAGAGACAGGATTTTTGAAAATAATCAAAACTGTTTCTATATGATGTTGCACAGCTTATGTATAATATAGAGCCTGTATGCTATATAGCAGCATATAGCCCCAGAGGCTCTTCCATCAGAGTACTTACCCTGAGGCGGCAGCAGTAAGTCATCATGTGGTCTGTTGCTGTTTAGTAGGGACCTTGTAATCCTCAATGGCCGCAGTATAAAAAGATTATTAGATAGATTTTTGTATATTCTTTGTATATATTTATTTATTATGCATAGTTACCCATAGGGTCTTTTTTAAAGGGAAACTAACTACACATTAGAAGGTTTTAACCTGCTGTTGTGCTTAGAATAAAGGTCATTTTCTTACCTTCATCCTCAGCGCTGTTTTTGTTAAGTTGTTTAATTAATATGTAAATTAGAAGGTTTGTTGCACCAATCTGTCCAGCCCACAGGGTGCCTCTGAAGCAGCAACCTGCAGTCTTTCCATTCCAGCCATCATCACTACAGAGAGCCAGATGAATAATTAAGAGGATGGGCAGGGAGACGAGGTGGACTGCACTGTAGTCCCACCCCCAGAGCAGAAAATTGCCTAATTTACATATTCATTAAACTTAAGATTTAACTAAAAAAAAGCTGAGGATAGAGGTAAGAAAATTACCTTCATTCTCTGCATCCCTGCACAATGAAAACATTATAGCAGGTTAGAGTCTTCTAGTTTCTCTTTAATGAAGCCCATTCTAATTTCCCTATATTTTTTATTTAGCCATATAACAATTGCCTTTCACCGCTATGGTTGCCATCTTCAGCTCTGCTATGTCTTTCTAAAATATTGCCCCTCACAACACAGTATTTCACCCGTGGTCTAACTTGAAGATTATTTAATATACGGTATAATATATACGTCCACTTTAGTGACGTATGCCACCTGCCAGCAGCAGATTTATGCTGCATCTGTTTATGTGCATTGTAAACATTTATTTAAATGCACTTTGAACAAGAAAAAAATAGTACTGTCCACTGCAGTTATTAGTCTGTAATCATGAAGACACATTGGTCTGCATACAAGCTGTTCAGACAAAAGAGTAAAAAGACATGCTGGATATCAGTGAAAAGCCTGACATCTAGATGTAGCCTGGAATGGCAACTTTTCTATATTAGGCTATCCGCTGCAAGGCCATGTTCACACAACGTAAGTTTTGTATTAAGCACGGCCTTTGTTGCCGATGTGCAACAACAGCTGTGATTAAGACACAACTTATGTGCAGTGCAGTTAGAGGAAATTCCGTCCAGAGTGTATACACAAAGCATCAGGATCGCGAGTGGCCGTACAAAAAACTGACATGTCAGTTTTGTGTGGCCACTATTCATTGAATAGCGGACGCACAAGCCTGACAGGTCACACAATGGAGAGTGCGGCTCAATGTGAATTGGGATGCGGGCGCACACAGGTACACCTGATCCCAATTCAGCACAAATGACTATCACCCGGCCAGTACTGCAGTACCAGCCGGGATGATCTTCACTAACACAGGCCGTTCTGTGAGCCAACTGGTGTTTTACATTGTGTGAACATGGCCTAACTTTGTGAGACTGTATACAGGGATACTTGTAGCAATCAACATGGAGGGGGCATCTTATTAGGAGCATGTTCTTTGAGTCAGCCAATAGTACAAGCGAATATAATCAGTATCAGACCTTAATTTTCTAGCAACCCCCCTCCCCCCCACCTGGGCCCCAAATGGCTGTGTACAGTTGTGCCTACCCAGCCAATGAACAAGAAAATGGTTTTACCAGCTCAAAACATATTTTATGCGGGGAATATAATCTGTACTGGCTACGCATTGCCCTGTGTAATGCTAAGTTTACACGAGGCGATTATTGGCCCGATCGTACGATTAACGATTTCGAAGTAATGTCTTTTTTTTATAACGATCAGCGTTTAGACGGTACGATATATCGTATGGAAAAATCGTTTTGCCATCGTACGCCCGTAGCCCGACCCGATCGACCCCCCCCCCCCCCCCCCCCCCGCCCGCCGCCGCTCCGATCGCCCCCCCCCCCAATGCACGGAAGCACTGATTGGCTGAAGGGGAGCCGTTTGAAATTCCCGGCTCCCCTCTTCAGCCAATCAGTGCTGCCGTGCATTGATTGGCTGAAGAGGTGAGGCGGGAATTTCAAACGGCTCCCCTTCAGCCAATAAAAGCTGCCTTGCATTGATTGGCTGAAGAGATGAGCCGGGAATTTCAAACTGCTCCCCTTCAGCCAATCAGTGCTGAAGAGGAGCACTGATTTCAGCCAATCAGTGCTCCTCTTCAGCACTGATTGGCTGAAGGGGAGCCGTTTGAAATTCCCGGCTCATCTCTTCAGCCAATCAATGCAAGGCAGCTTTGATTGGCTGAAGGGGAGCCGTTTGAAATTCCCGGCTCATCTCTTCAGCCAATCAGTGCGGTGAAGATGGGAGCCGGGGATGTCCGAAGACCTGCTGCGCGGAGCAGGTAACTTATGTTCTTGGCCGCGGCGGTGGGGGCGATCGGAGCGCCGGCGGTGTCGATCAGAGCAGCGGGGGTGGCGATCGAGCCGGCACAGGGGGATGCGGATGAGGGGGGGGGGCCGGGCTATCGCGCGACGACTGTTTACACGCAACGATCGGCAAATTTTTTGCCATCGGCGAACGACGATTTATGAACATGTTAAAAGATCAAAATGAACGATTTTTCGATCGTTCGCCACGTTTACACGTATGATTGTCGTTCGAATTCGATCGTTATCGCGAAAATTCGCCCGATAATCGCTCTGTGTAAACCCAGCATAAAAGGGATGTGTAAATAATGATGAATTTAAATGGTTGCACGAACAGTCAAATGATCATTTGTGCAACCTGGCGCTTAATAGTCAACCCATCTAAAAGCTCTGTAAATGTTATCTAGAGTTAATTGGCCTGTATAATGCTGCGTTTACACAGACAGATTTATCTGACAGATTTGTGAAGCCAAAGCCAGAAATGGATTTTAAAAGAGGAGAAATCTCAATCTTTCCTTTATGACTTCTTACCTGTTTATAGTCTGTTCCTGGTTTTGGCTTCAAAAATCTGTCAGTGAAATCTGTCTGTGTAAATGCACCCTGGGGCTGCGTTCACACTACGTATATTTCAGTGAGTATATTTCAGTCAGTATTGCAACCAAAACCAGGAGTGGATTAAAAACACAGAAAGGATCTGTTCACACAATGTTGAAATTGAGTGGATGGCCGCCATAACAGTAAATAACTGCCATTATTTCAATATAAAAGAATTCACAGAAAGGGGTGCACAAATTATATAAAACCTAACGTTTATTTAATATGTTAAAAATATACCCCACATAAATAGACCAATACACAACATACAACAAAAATTAATGATTATACAGACACTGTTCTCAGAAATATGCAACCAGAGCCATAGCCTAATTTCTCAATGTGCTTTTTCAGCTACGGTCATAGGTTACTATTCACACCAGGGTAGAAGGATACACTCGGGATAGGGACCATCTAACCCTATTACGCCCTAACCGAGTGATATGTATATACTACCCCTTCTCGCACAGGGGGGAGCGGGGCACTCGCCCTAAAAAGGGCGACCCCTACCCTGGTCTACCCCTTGGTGAATCAACACCCTGTTATGCCCTCAAAGCAGTAACGCTGGTCCCTTACCCTCCGACGCGTTTCCTCCAGATAGCCGGATTTCTCAAGGAGGCAAGGTGTAATACTGGAAGTAATTGTAACTGGGGCTTAACGGCTGCTGCAGTGGCAAGCAAAGAGCCGTAGTACACTCCGTGCAAGTGTGCACGCTGAGTGTGTGTCCTGGAGCAGCATTATTTCAATATAACAGCCGTTGTTTTAAAATAACAGCAAATATTTGCCATTAAATGGCAGCCTTCCACTCAATTTCAACATTGTGTGAACAGATCCTTTCTGTGTTTTTAATCCCCTCCTGGTTTTGGTTGCAATACTGACTGAAATATATTGACTGAAATATACATATACTGACTGAAATATACGTAGTGTGAACGCAGCCTAATGGTGCGTTTACACAGAGAAATCGTAGTCCTTCCTTTATGACCTCTTCCCTGTTTATAGTCTGTTCCTGACTTTAGCTTCAAAGATCTGTCAGATAAATCTGTCTGTGTAAACGCACCATTAGGGTCCATTTACACAGAAAGATTATCTGACAGATTATCTGCCGAAGATTTGAAGCTAAAGCCAGAAACAGACTATGAACAGAGATCAGGACATAAAGGAAAGCCTGAGATTTTTTCTCTTTTCAAATCCATTCCTGGCTTTGGCTTCAGATCTTTGGCAGATAATCTGTCAGATAATCTTTCTGTGTAAATGGACCCTAAAAGGTAGGGTAGGTAGGTGTCCCCAGTAAGTAGTTAAGTCCCCCTTAGTATGTAAAGAGTTATATTCCAGTAAGTGTAGAGTAGGCAGAGCTATTGGCCAGTAGGTATAGTTGCCGACTAGTAGCTAGGGCAGTCTCCAGTACCTATAGTCACCCTCCAGTAACTAGCATGTATAGCTGCCCCCAGTAGGTATAGTTGCTCCTAATATAGCTGCCTTTAACAGATGTAGCTGGTCCCAGTAGGTATATTCCTCCCCAAGCAGTTTCCCTCTTGTAGCCAGGGCTGCACCCAAGAGATAAATGAGAGCTCCCTGTAAATAAAGAGCTGCTCTCCCTTATCAAAAAAAAAAAAAAAAATCACCTCTCCACAGCATCGCAGTCTTGGGGCCTGGAGCATGGACCGGCCTACGAGAGCACAAATATGCTGAGGGCTGGAGGGGAGCCAAGAAAACAGACCCAAGAAGTCACAAGGATAGCCACCAACTCTGTAACGGCGCGACCGGCAGCAGGGTGGATTGCCCTCCAGAGCCCGGCTGACTATGAACCGAAACAATACAAGCTGGATGCCTCCTTACTTGCTCTCAAGACCCCGGCTGACTGTCAAGTGCCTGCTGCGGGGTGGATACCTCCCTACGTGCCCTCCTCTATCCCTGTCACCGTGGGTCCCTGCCACCTATCTCTCGCTGTACTGTTTAATCAGGTTCAGGACAAATGTGCGTGTCAACGCACATAAAGTCCTTAACCTGATTGGGCACAGCAGCGGGAAACAGGCAGCAGGGATCCACGGTGACAGGGATAGAGGAGGGCACGTAGGAAGAAGTCTACCCCGCAGCGGGCACTTGACAGTCAGCCAGGCTCTGGAGGGCACATAAAGAGGCATCCAGCACGTATTGTTACAGTTCATAGTCAGCCGTAAGGAGGCATCAAGCATGTATTTGTTTCAGTCCGACGGCTTTGTCATTTTAGATTTGTCAAACTGACAAACTAAAATGACATGGCCGAAGTTGCTGCCCCCTCAGGGTCCCCAGAATCTGCCACCTGAGGCGATTACTCATTGCGCCTCATGGAAGAAGCGGCCCTGTTCTAACTCTTATTTGTAACGCAGAGTAGAGAGTGGACGTGCTGCAGTGCATCTTTTCCTCACTTGTTCTCCCCATAGGTACAGGTCTGAACACTCAAACCTGAAACCGATAAAAAAATTTACATGCCTCTATGACATGTCAAAAGTTTTTTTTGTAACCACAGTGACACATTAATTTACAGCTTAGACTTCACTAGTACTTTATAATGCTCTCCAGGCTGCTGTTTCATAGGGTGTGTATGGAGGCATACAAAGGCAGGATCTCCCATTCTGTGTACGGCACACACCATAGAGACTAAACTTCCTCAACTAGCTGAGAGGCTAGACCAGTTATTCTCTGAAAGGTATTTTAATAAGCAGGTCTTTAAAGTGACTCTGTACCCACAATCAGTCCCCCTCAAACCACTTGTACCTACGGATAGCTGCTTTTTATCCAAGATCTGTCCTGGGGTCCGTTCGGCAGGGGATGCAGTTATTGTCCTAAAAAACAACTTTTAAACTTGCAGCCCTGTGCCAAACGGCCATGGCCTAGAGTATCTGTGCCCTAACTTTGCACCACCCCTCCGTCTCTCCTCCCCACCCTCTTCATCATTAGGAATGTGACTGGCAGAATTTTTCTTATTCCTCTGCAGTGAACACGGCACAGGTGCCTTAACGATCCAGCCCATGTGCCATGTTCTCACAGCTGATGAATAAGAGACAATCTGCCTGGAGCATTCCTAATGATAAGGAGGGCGGGGAGAAGGAATGGAGAGGTTGTGCCAGCCTAATGCATAGACAATCTAGGCCACGGCCGTTTGGCATTGGGCTGCAAGTTTAAAATATGTTTTTTAGGACAATAACTGCATCACCTGCTGAACGGACCTCAGGACAGATGTTTGATTAAAAGCAGCTATCTGAAGGTACAAGTGGTTTGGGAGGGTCAGATTGTGGGTACAGAGTCGCTTTAACCAATTCAAGAAGACATCTTTTCCCTATTTTTTAAATTGTAAGGAATAGCAACAAAATAAAACCAGGGGGAATCACTTGTCATCTCTGCTCTTTATAGTGGCTCTGGATTAATGCTTCTATCTGGTTCAGCAAGTGGCTGTGTAATACACTTACAATGCAGTTTACGTCACTTCCCCGAATTCCGTGCTTCGCTTGCAAGAGAGGAGGACCGCGCACCTGCACGATTTTTACAGCATATCTTGCTGCAGTCCCAAAGTGATAGGTATACTTTAAGTTACCAACAATTTTGTTTTATTTATTTCCATTATATAATAAAGTATTTGCAACAACTCCACCAATAAGCTTGCCTGCTTGTCTGCCCTGTTTATCTGCGAATCCGAGAAATTGTAAGCATTATTAAACCTGTCACAAGCTTTTAACTCAAAGAATGCTACTTTTACTAACCACATACAGCTATTTAATAAATTAGTCACATGAAGGTACCGCTTACACAGCTCCTAAGGCCCATTGTTACAAAATCCAGACAATGACCCTAACCAACTTTTGTATAGCTAATTTTACTAATTTTACCAGTGCTTGTTAACATATGAAAGCTTTGTTATGGGCAAATTACACCAGTTTTGTTTAAAACAAACTAATAAATATTATTGTTTTCTATGATTCTATTGTTTTTACAGTAATTCCTAAATTTACAAACCTGTTATTTTTACTAAATCTAAGCTCTGTCATACACCCACTGAATGTTTGGCCTCAGGAAGGGGCGTAACTGCCACTGTAGCAGCCATAGCGGCTGCTATGGGGCCCACCGCATCAGGGGGCCCCATGGCCCACTCCTGCAATACACTGGGCCCCCTGAGTGATCATTTGCAGCACCATGTGGCCAAGTGGGCCTCCCAGGTTTTGAAAATGTCCTTTTAACTGTAAGCACTCCTGATGAGCACTAGCAGTTATGACTAGACTTGATGGCTTAGTGGTCAGTCAGGAAGGAAGAAGGACCCCAATCAAAAGTTTCTATGGGGCCCAGCCCAGCCCAGCCCCTGGCCTCAGGGACTGAAATGAATCACATACAGAGCCATGCTGTTTTTTTTGCTGATGATGAAGCCTGGTGACTTGTGACACAGAATTCAGTTATTATAACCTTGACCTGCAGGTAAAACTGGTTTCTAATCTGTAAGTTAAAATAAACCTGTCTTGAAAAAAAAGCTTTTGACATGTTAGGGGGACATGTCAAAAGTTTTTATCAGTCAGGGTTTGAGTGTTTGACCGTGCTGAGTGCAGACTTCTCCTGGCTTGTTCTCCCAATTGATCACAGTCTAAACACTCCAACCAATCAACACTTTTGACATATCTCTCTGACATGTCAAAAGCCTTTCTTCATGACAGTGCCTCTGTAACTCCTGACCAGTTCTCATAGATCTGAAGACGCTTACCCTCAAAAAATTTGAAGTTACCACCATTTAATAGCTTGGGGTCCCATATTTACCCAGATTTAACATTTTCTAGATATGCCCTTTCACTTCAGAGACATGTGGGGGCGATAGTGACATTTTAAAGTGACACTGTAACCCCCTTTTTGCATTCTGACGTCTGTACACAGGTGTAATGGGTAAATTTAGCGGTTTTCATACCTTATTTTATATCTTACGTTCAAGTAAAAAGTAATCTTTTATCAACTGCAGATTGTGTTAAGTGGGCGGGGCCTCGCGGTATTAGCGCCACTTAGCCCCGCCCATCGTGTCACAGTTGGTCTCGCCCCCTTGACACCCATTGGTGGGCCGACCTAGAGGGGGTGGGGCCTAGACCTTTAGGCCAGCCTACGAGGGGTGGGGCCAAGTGGCGCTAATGCGGTGAGGCCCCGCCCACTTAACACAATCTGCAGTTGATAAAAGATCACTTTTTACTTGAACAAGCACCATGACCTATGATATAAAATAAGGTATGAAAACCGCTAAATTTACCTTTTACACCTGTGTAGAGATGTCAGAATGCACAAAGGGGGTGACAGTGTTACTTTAAGGCTAGGTTTACACCACGTTTTTGCAGTCTGTTTAACATATCCGTTTATGGAAAAAATCGAATGCAAACGTGTGCTATCTATTTTGATTCATTTTTCCATTGATTTACATTATAGAAAAAAAAATGGATCGAAAGGCACCCATTTAAAAAAAAAAAAATTTGGCCACGTTTTTCTGTATGTTAAAGTAACCAAAAATGTATCAATTAAAGGGACTTCAAAACACAGTGTGAACCTAGCCTAAAGGCCCTATTCCACGGAACGATTATCGTTCGTATTCGGCCGATATCGGCCGCTACGGACGATAATCGTCCGGTGGAATAGAGTGCAACGATCAGCCGACATCGTTCATGTCGGCTGATCGTTGCAGTCGCTTGTTTTTCAACATGTTGAAAAACAAGCGACTGATATAGCAGCGATCTGCTGCCGTCGCTCCCTTGAATAGGAGCATCGGCAGCAGACGCTGCTATATCCTATGGGCTGCCTGGACAATCAGCGATCCCCGGGGCAGCCCCCCCGCAGCTCCCCGACGCCCCCTCCCGCACTCACCAGCTCGCTGCTGCCGCAGCGAGCGGGGAACGAGGAGCAAACGAGCGCTGAGAGCGCTCGTTTGCTCCTCTAAACGACCTGTGGAATAGGGGCTTAAGATGAATATAGGAAAATCTAATTTTCATGTTAAGGTAAAATCTAAATCCTCCTATCAATTTTATTTAGCTATCTAGAAATAACTTGTTGTTTAAGCTGAAATTGTAACAACCCCCCCCCCCTTTCAATATATGCTATTCAAGGTCTTTGTTGTCTTTCGACTCAAAAATTGTTTTATCAAAGGTGGACAGTGTCATCTGGGCAGGGCATCACAGGCGTTGTGCTCCCATCTTCCCGCCTATGTCTCTGTCATGGTCTCTGACCTCCTCCGTGACATCATTAGAATGAGCCACTCCTACTGCAGTGAAGCGCTGAGAAATCAGTGGCTCAGACATAGTGACGTTGCCGTATACTCAGCTGACGGCATGATGTTGTTTGCTGACATGCAGGGAACTTACTAGAAATCTTCCTTCTGCCCCGCTATATCATGTTTTGGTACTCTTGCTAAGCGGTGACATAATCACTGAAGACTGAAGGCTGTTGCCCTCAAGTGTGGGCGCAGGCTCGGTAAGGGCAGCTTAAAATACAGCAATGTCATTGCCCGACTCTGCCTGTGCCACCAATTCCCCGCGAGATGATCCCAGGCGCTTGGCTTCAGTTGGTGTGGAACATTCTAATGGCATTACAGAGGGGCCAGAGACTACGACGCTGAAATAGGTGGGAAGGTGAAGGCACAACAGCAGGGAAGCCGCGGCCAGATGACACTGTCCCCCAAAGATAAAAAACTATTTTTGAGCAGAAAGACAACAAAGACAGGGTTTATACAGGTAGATATGAAATGTACAGCATGTATGCTTCTGAATGTTGCTGAGAACTGCATATACAGTTGTGCTCATAAGTTTACATACCCCGGCAGAATTTTTGCTTTCTTTTGCTTTTTTCAGAGAATAGAAACGATAACATAAAAACTTTTTTTCACTCATGGTTAGTGGTTAGGTGAAGCCAATTAAATGGCAATGACAACCAAAAAGATCCAAATGACCCTGGTCAAAAGTTTATACACCCCAGTTCTTAATACCGTGCATTGTCCCCTCTAACATCAATGACAGCTTGAAATCTGTTGTGGTAGTTATGGATGAGGCTCTTTATTCTCTCAGATGGTAAAGCTGCCCATTCTTTTTAGCAAAAAGCCTCAAGTTCCTGTAAATTCCTAGCATGTCTTGCCCGAACTGCGTGCTTGAGATCTCCCCAGTGTCTCAATGATATTGAGGTCAGGAGAGACATCACTTTGTTCTGCTGTAGCCAATGACAGGTTGACCTAGCTTTGTGTTTTGGTTCATTGTCATGTTGGAGCGTCCAAGTACGTACCATGTGCAGCTTTCGAGCTAATTAGTGCAAATTTGCAGATAAAGTGCTGCAATCATCTTTCCTTCAACTTTGACCAAGTTTCCTGTGCCTTTGTAGCTCACACATCCCCAAAACTTCAGCAATCCACCTATGTGCTTTACAGCAGGAATGCTGTTCCTTTCATCATAGGCCTTGTTGACAACTCTCCAATTGTAACTTTTATGGTTGTGGCCACACAGTTCGATTTTGGTCTCATCACTCCAAATGACCTTGTTCCAGAAGTTTTGAGGCTTGTCTCTGCAATGTTTAGTGTATTGTAGGCAAGATACTTTGTGGCATTTGCGCAGTAATGGCTTTCTTCTGACGACCCGACCATGCAGCCCATTTTTCTTCAAGTCCTCCTTATTGTGCATCCTGAAAAAGCCAAACTGCTAGTTTTCAGAAAGTCCTGTATTACAGCTGATGATATTTGTGGGTTTTTCTTTGCATCCTGAACAATTTTACTGGCAGTTATGGCTGCAATTTTTGTCAATTTGCGTCAACTTCTGTGCATGTTATCAGGCAAAAAAAACCATGTGATCTTTTGATCAGGGTCATTTGAGTATTTCTGGTTGTCATGATCGACCAGTCATTGGGTACAGCAGAACAAAGTTAAGGTTCTGGAGTGGCCATCTCAGTCTCCTGAACTCAATATCATTGAGACACTCTGGGGAGATCGCAAGCGCGCAGTTCACTCAAGACAGCCCAGGAATTTACAGATACTGGAGGCTTTTTGAAAAGAAGAGAGGGCAGCTTTACCATCTAAGAAAATAAAGAGCCTCATCCACAACTACCACAAAAGACTTCAAGCTGTCATTAATATTACAGGGGGCAATACAGGGTATTAAAAACTGGGGTATGTAAACTTTTGATCTGGGTCATTTAGATGATTTTATGTCATCATTTATATTCTCTGAAAAAAAGGACAGGAAAGCAAAAATTCTTCCAGCATATGTAAACTTTTGAGCACAGCTGTATATGGAAAAGAGGTGACAATATCACTTTAAATGTGCATAGTTACTGTTAGAGATGTGTGTCTTTGCAAGCTGATAAGCTGGTACTGCAACAGACAAGACCGAATAATTATTTAATCACACATTTCATTCTGACTTACTGGGTTGGTAGCAACCAAGGGTTGATTGTTTGCCACGGCTGTTAATGAGATTATTGTGACAACTGAATTGCAGACAAAGGACAAAAAAAGATTCTTGTGGAGTGTAATTCTCTGGCAGCTCAAATTTCTAAAACAGAAAGATTGAAATATAGTTGAATTATATTGCATAGCATAATACACATGTTGACAGAATACTGGTACAAAACGTTCATAAATATCAGCAGTACAGAAATACAAAAATCACCACAGTGTGACGTCATAAAGATCCATTGTGACATCACAAAGACTGATTGCCGCACATGTCCAAAGAGACAAGAGAAGCAAAGCAAAGCTTCTACAACCTATTTGTGGGCTTACCCGCTACTCTGGACACCATTTAAAGGTAGTTGCAAATCAATCACCTTAGTAACTATGATTGTTGGTGCTCCTAAGCAGTACCCCACTAATCACAGACTGATAACTTATATATATTTATGTATTTAACACTTGCTGACACCTACCCTGCTGAGAATAATAAGATTGAGCTGATTTCTGTAACGATTAAAGCATTACTGTCAATGATATGTTTTAATCGGTTGGGGTTTGGGTGTTCATACCACTACTGAATGCTAGTTTTAAGAATATTTGAAAAATCTCAATTTATTCAGCAATTATGAGCACCAGGCCCAGTAAAACACACACCTACATGCCTTTGCATAATATCAGTGAGGTTATTAATGGTTATTAGAGATGAGCGAACCTCAAGCATGTTCGAGTCGATGCGAACCCGAACTTTCGGCATTTGATTAGCGGTGGCTGCTGAACTTGGATAAAGCCCTAAGGCTATGTGGAAAACATGGATATAGTCATTGGCTGTATCCATGTTTTCCAGACAACCTTAGAGCTTTATCCAAGTTCAGCAGCCACCACTAATCAAATGCCGAACGTTTGGGTTCGGATCGACTCGAACCCGAACCCGGTCCGCTCATCTCTAATGGTTATCTGAGGAATGTTCAACCTCATTTAATGCACTTGGGCACAGAATCATCAAGATCTACTGCTGGCTGCTTCCCTTTCAACTGCCTACCAATGGGCAAGAGATGGTCCATGGTAGCATGTTTAGGAAAAGCAAGCTGCTCACAGTAGCATGAGCAACATCTGTTCTGGCATTGTAGTGTTGAAAAAATAGTTTCACTAACCACAATAATAAAAAGCTAAGCTTTAAGTGTACCTGAAATGATACACAGAGGGGTCCAGCTACTGTAAATTATACCGCCCCACAGGATAATCCCAAAATAATCTCTTGTTATTTTATTCAGGTTTGGGCTTAAAGGGGTACTCCAGTGAAAAAAAATGTATCTTTTAAATCAACTGGTGTAAGAAAGTACCAGAGATTTGTAATTTATTTCTATTTAAAAAGTCACAAGTCTGCTAGTACTTATCAGCTGCTGTATGTCCTATTTATCTATGTCTATGGCATACAGCAGTTAATAAGTACTGGAAGACTTAAGATTTTTTTAATAAAAGTAAATGACACATCTCTGGCACTTTCTGACACCAGTTAATTTGAAAGAGAAAATATTTTAATGGCATTGCCCTTTAAATAGTATTTTCAACTAGCTACACTGTGTTTTACAAACATCTACAAACCTATTGACTGCTTATACGTTTCACCCATGTTAATTGAAGATGAAGGATATGTAATTCTACTAACATTTTGGAGGAACACTTAAAATACAAAATGTATTGTTCATTGTATATGATTGTGTTGCTCAGCTTTTAAAGCGACTCTGTACCCACAATCTGTCCCCCCCCCCAAAACCACTTGTACCTTCGGATAGCTGCTTTTAATCCAAGATCTGTCCTGCGATCTGTTCGGCAGGTGGTGCAGTTATTGTCCTAAAAAAATGCTTTTAAACCTGAAACCCTGTGCCCTACGGGAGTATCTGTGCCCTAACTTTGCACCACCACTCCGTCCCTCCTCCCCACCCTCTTCATCATTAGGAATGCTCCAGGCAGATTGCCTCCTATTCCCCACCTGTGGCAGTCCAGCACATGGGCTGGATCGTTAAGGACCTGTGCAATGTTCAGCATGGAGAAAATGTTTTAGTGCCATAACTAATGATGAAGAGGGTGAAGAGGAGGGTCGGAGGGGTGGTGCAAAGGGGCACAGATACTCCCATTTGGCACGAGCTTCAAGTTTAAAAGTATTTTTTTAGGACAATAACTGCATCACCTGCCGAACAGACCACAGGACAGATCTTGGATTAACAGCAGCTATCCAAAGGTACAAGTGGTTTGGGGGAGGGGGGGTCAGATTGTGGGTACATAGTCGCTTTAAATGGGGTTTTCCTTATATTAACACATCACCTATCCACAGGATGGAACTCCCAGCAATCAAACACTTATTACATATCCTGTGGATAGTCTTGACTGTCAGACAGCTTTTACATACGGGTGCCATTTATGCTAGATTTGTTTTCCAATGTAATTTTATTTAATTGTGCCTAATTTTCTAACAGCACAATGTTCATTACCATATTTTTTTAATCAGTCTGTCATTTCAAAATCCAAAGTATGGTTATTTGGCACAATTATGGACTGTCATTTGCTGTAAAATGCCAGAAAACCTTACACTGAAATAATTATTAATTTGTGGCAAGTCATCTAGTTCCCATAGGAGATATATTTGTTACAGTTATGAAAAATTATTGGAAATAATTACTTACTTAAAGTAGAAGAAAATTCCTAAAGATATCAAAAGTGATGCAACTGACAATCCATGTCCAATAATGGTCAAGTAAAACAAATTAAGGGCTGTCTAAAAAAAAAAAAAAAAAAAAAAAAATATGAGATTTAGAATACAGTAATCATAAATATAGTTAATGACGTCAGTCAATACTGTACAGGAAAATACATCAGTTCTTTTGGCATGTAGTAAAAACTTTATTTCTTCTATTTTTTTAAGTCAGCACAAAAGTAAAGTTTTTTTTTTTCTATTTTACAAAGGCTTTAGTGTCATATATCTTTTTTTGTAAAACCCCAGACAACCCCATTTTCCAAGAACACCACTGAGATAATGTTCTATGGACTGATAAGGCAAAAAGTGAACTTTTTTTGAACACACGGGCCCCCTTTATGTCTCCAAAAATATAAAGCACAAGAGTATGGGTCATTTTAGATGTGTAAACCCATGCCCGACATAGGCACCACTGTGAGAGCTAATCAAGTGGTTCTTATAAATGGCATGCTTAGATGCAGCAATGATAGCTGAGTGGTGCTTACTTAATGTCATGTCACATGCCAAGCCTCGCCGTCATGACGAGGGGGGAGCCTTAGGGGGACAACCAAACCAAAGATGGATCAGAAGAAATCAGGGAGTTGGGGTTCCCCTGGTTTGCACTAGCTCTACAGGTTGATTCACTTTACGAATCAAGTTTTATGCCCTGCTCCCAGGCTCAATTAGAACGTAAATCGCCATCTGCCAGCTTTTCGCACACCCAGACACCCCCTTTGCCACAAATACTCCCTGTTCGCTGGCCTACACAAACACAAACGTTCCCTGTGTCTGGACACACCAGCCGCTGTCATACATGTGACCCACCGGCCGTCGCCACACACACACAGACCAAAGTGCATACACAAAACCTTGCTCTGCTTGCCAGACCCACAAACAGAAAACACAAACACGAAATTTCGCTAGTCTGGACCCCCCAGCCACTGTCATACACGCGACCCACTGACCGCTGCCAGACACACACACGAAGGATGCACATGGTAGAGTAAGCCATCTAGTCATACAAGATATGGTCGCACAGCTTTTAGTTTTAATACTTAGGGCTATGTTCACACTGCGTACGAATCCGTACGCAGGTCTTACGCTGCCGTACATGTGCGGCTGAAACTACGGGCGAGGGAAAAATCGACATGCGGCCGGATGCGTACGAACCGCGAACATACGCCCGCAGTACAGTTATGCTTCCCTAGCTTGTTTCGAAGCGATCTGAGGCAGGTCATTTACTTGGAAATCTTCGCCCAGCCCCGTAAACCACACAGAACCTTTTGGATCGAAAAATCAAGTTTAATTTGGCTGAAATAAGTACTTTGTACGGGACCGCATGGAAATCTATGGCCGTGAGTTTCAACATTTCCGTCCTCAAACAATGGTCTTGTTCATTTTCACAGCGCCGTATACGATCCGGCCGTAAGCTCATACGTAGTGTGCACTGTGCGGGCGTATATCGTATACTTTCAAGGGAACGCATCAACCAGAAAACTATGTGCGTATATTCGCGGTTCGCACTACGGACGGATTCATACGCAGTGTGAACATAGCCTAAAAATGTACAGTATTCGGCTTAGTTACAAAAAGATGGTTAACAAAAGATACAGACACTTCAAACAAAAAAAAAACAAAAGGATAAATTTCTGCATAGAGATGTACAGGTTCTCGCTCTACAGAGGATTGGGCTTAGAAAATTGTGTACAAATCAATTCGATTGAATCCCCAACTTTAAGGCACTCAAACATTCTCATTTTTATTTAAGGCCTGAAAGGGCTGTCCTGGAGGCATCACCCAACATCTATGACTCAGGTCTTCTGGGCAGAATATCATCCATCCCCCTCAGCCATCAAAGGAACACACCTGAAAATATCAAAAAAAGATACTCTCAGGTGCCCTGGCAAAGGTACAAGCCCTAGACCAGGGGTCTCAAACTCGCGGCCCGCGGGCCAACTGCACCCTCGGGACACTAGTTTGCGGCCCCCACCTCAATGGTAGCTTTCCTGTAAGTGCGGCCCTGACACTGTGCTCGTCTTCGGGAGGCCGGCCGAACTGCTGCAGCCGTCCCTGATGCCGGCCCCCCTCTGCCGCGTCATCAGCTGCTCAGCCGCGATTGGCTGAGCATAAAGTTAAGCTCAGCCAATCGCGGCTGAGCAGTTGATGACGCGGCAGAGGGGGGCCGGCATCAGGGACAGCTGCAGCTGTTCGGCCGGCCTCCGGAAGACGACGGAGAGGTGGGCGGCGGCGGTGGTGCTGGTGGTGGGAGGGGAGGTGTGCGGCGGTGGTGCTGGTGGTGGGAGGGGAGGTGTGCGGCGGCGGTGCGGGGCAGGTGAGCGGTGCAGGGGCCTACAACCGCCTAGCAGAGCCACCGCCCCCTAGCGTCCCTGCCGCACATGCAGCTCCCCGGTCTCTGGAGGAGGAGGCCGCGGGGACTGCAAGGTGATCGCATCGCTGCAAGTCCTGGGGCTGTTCAGCAGGATCGGGGGATGCAGCGCAGACCCCCGATCCTGCTTTACAGCCCCAGGACTTGCAGCGATGCGATCACCCCACCCTGCAGTCCCCGCGGCCTCCTCTTCCAGAGATCGAGGAGCTGCATGTGCGGCTGAGAGGAGAGTGCCGGTGCCGGGGGTGAGAGGAGGAGGAGGTGTGTGTGCCCAGCTCCCCCCAGTCCCCTCTCAGTGACCCCCAGCTCCCCCCTGTCCCCTGTGTCACCCCCCAGTCCCTTCTCAGAGACTCCCAGTCCCCTGTGTCACCCCCAGTCCCCTGTGTCACCCCCAGTCCCCTCTCAGAGACCCCCAGTCCCCTGTGTCACCCCCTGCTCCCCCCAGTCCCCTGTGTCACCCCATGCTCCCCCCAGTCCCCTCTCAGAGACCCCCAGTCCCCTGTGTAACCTCCCTGCTCCCTCCAGTCCCCTGTGTCACCCCCCAGCTCCCCTCTTTTACTCCCTGCTCCCTTAGTCCCCTGTGTCACCCCCCAGCTCCCCTCTGTCACCCCCTGCTCCCCCCCA
Organism: Dendropsophus ebraccatus; assembly: GCF_027789765.1. NCBI lineage: Eukaryota > Metazoa > Chordata > Amphibia > Anura > Hylidae > Dendropsophus > Dendropsophus ebraccatus. The sequence goes on along the minus strand of NC_091462.1, from coordinate 69,380,084 downwards.
GTCCCCTGTGTCACCCTCTCCTCCCCCCAGTCCCCTGTGTCACCCGCCTGCTCCCCCCCAGTCCCCTGTGTCACCCCCCAGCTCCCCTCTGTCACCCCCTGCTCCCCCCAGTCCCCTGTGTCACCCTCTCCTCCCCCCAGTCCCCTGTGTCACCCCCCTGCTCCCCCCCAGTCCCCTGTGTCACCCTCTCCTCCCCCCAGTCCCCTGTGTCACCCCCCAGCTCCCCCCAGTACCATGTGTCACCCCCCAGCTCCCCTGTGTCACCCTCTCCTCCCCCCAGTCCCCTGTGTCACCCTCTCCTCCCCCCAGTCCCCTGTGTCACCCCCCAGTCCCCTTCTTGTGGAAAACCTGATGCGGCCCAGCCTCACCCAGACTCTACCTCTAGCGGCCCCCGGGTAAATTGAGTTTGAGACCCCTGCCCTAGACCTACTTTATTATTCATATCTCACTGTTCTAATTCCTAGAATATTTAACCTCATATGCCCCAGACATTCAGAATGTGAGATCTCAATTATGTGATGACAAGGACGGGTGGACAGACCATGTTTGGACTCCCTGCGATGTCCCCATCATACCCAACACTATGAAATTGGTTCTATGGCTATACGCTTTATTTGGAGCAAATTATGAAACATTCTATATTCTTGCTTCTTTTCTGAAGTAAGCCTGCCTAAGGTTATGTTCACACTGAGTAATATAGGCGGCGCTCTCCGCTGTGGAATCTCGCTTGCTTCACTGTCACACAGTGTCTTTACGGAAGGACTTGCGCGCCTTTGATTCCGCTGCTCTCCACTCAAAGAATTGACATGTCCTCCCATAGACACACTGTGTGACACAGACACAGGCGCGATTCTGCGGTAGAGAGCTCCGCCGCAGAATTCCGCCTATATTACTCAGTGTGAACATACCCTTATGTGATTTATCTGACAGATCACTGAAGCCAAAGCCAGGAACAGACCATAACCAGGGAACATAAAAGAAAGTTTAAGATTTCTCCTCTTTTTAAATCCATCCCTGGCTTTGTCTTCCAAAATCTGTCAGATAAATCTCTCTGTGTAAACGCACCATCCACAATCTCCTTTGCAACTTCATTCTTATTGCTCCTTGCAGAGAGCATTTGGTCTTTTCCACAAAGTAAACAGATGGTCTGACTCCATGCTAGTCAATAATTCCATATCATCAACTTGGATTAGCTCTGGGACTGAACACAAATACGATTACAATTAATATATAGAGAATATATGAAGTATCCACTGTAAGAATATACCATTTACATATTGATGAATAAAGACAAGGTTGTCCATATTCCTCACACTTAAAGTGACACTGTCACCCCCTTTGTGCATTCTGACATCTCTACACAGGTGTAAAGGGTAAATTTAGTGTTTTTCATATCTTATTTCATATCATACGTCATGGTGCTTGTTCAAGTAAAAAGTGTCCTTTTATCAACTGCAGATTGTATTAAGTGGGCGTGGCCTCGCGGCACTAGCGCCACATAACCCCGCCCACAACGGCACGGTTGGCCCCGCCCCCTCGCCGCCCATTGGTTGACCAACGTAAAGGGGGTGGAGTCTAGACCTTTCGGCCAGCCTGTTCCAATGGCCGGCGAGGGGGCGGGGCCAATTGTGCCGTTGTGGGCGGGGTTATGTGGCGCTAGTGCCGCGAGGCCACGCCCACTTAATACAATCTGCAGATGATAAAAGGACACTTTTTACTTGAACAAGCACCATGACGTATGATAAGAAATAAGGTATGAAAAACACTAAATTTACCCTTTACACCTGTGTAGAGATGTCAAAATGAACAAAGGGGGTGACAGTGTCACTTTAACCTCTTCAGAGCAAGCATACTTGCTTATTCAAATAGTGATCTATATGGCACGTGTTTTGTACATATGTCAGGATTTCCTCCTGATGTGTCTTTAGGCAATGACAGCTGAGTGGTGCTTACTTAACCTTAACAGAGCGAGCATACTTGCTTATTCAAATAGTGATCTATATGGCACATGTTTTGTACATGTATGTTCTCTCTTACAAGTAAGTGAACAAGTACGTTTTTATATGAACTTTCTATATTAAAACCTCTGGTTTTCTGTGTGTATACTTCCTTCAACAAAAAATTATATGATAAGGTAAATTCAAAAATTCCCACCTTTACTCTTTCAATAGTGAAGGCATTACACTGTGTGTAATTTGTCCATGTTCTATTACTGTCTGGATGCTTGAACCAGTATCCATTTGCACCACACTCCTTTGTAACTTTCTCTTTAAAACAGGAAAAAAAATTCAGATAGTTAATTATAAAAATATAAATTTGTTTAAAAGAATAAAATGACATATTCCTAACTTACAACATTAGTAATTTGATCCTTTGTATAGCTCTATTTCCATGTACAGTTTCTGTGGAGGAAAGAAGAGTGTAGCAGACCATGCTTTTGATCCCTGCACAAAAAATGTACATTTATAAAATGGACATAAATATTAATTAACAGACTGCATTTGTTGTATTAAAATCATCAATAGTCGTGCTGGAAGTACACTGTAGCATATGTCAGCATACCTTTTTTTACACATTGTCAACGATAATGGGCAAAATGGAATGCAATTAGGCCCCTAAGCTGGCTATACACTTCCAATAACTGTTAGACAAACATTTGTTTGGCTGACTGTTATCCCTCCAAACTTCCCAACACAAGTAGATCTTCGGCACAGCTGAATTTTCACGTGTTCCCTATGGGGAGAGGTAAGCCACCGCCACCAGACTGCTCTGGCACTGACTTATTCCTCAGAGTACATCATCATTTGTCAGTGGAGAGTTAGGAGCACACCATACCCATAAAGAGGTTTTCCAGGCAAAATGACCGAATGAGATATCCACAGTATGGCTCATCAGTAAATGATTGGCTAGGTGCCGCACCCTGCCAATCACCTGTTTGGTGCCCACACTACACAGTGAACAGGGAAGGAAGCAGTTTGTCTCTGTTCATTGTGTAGCTGTAGTGACCTGTAGCTGCAGCTCAGCTTCCTTTCAAGTGAACAAACTCCATTCACTGTGTAATGTGGAAGTCGGCATTCCACAAACTAGTCTCCGATGTGCTATACCTTTAAAATGTAGTATTAGGGGTATGGACACCTTTAAGCAAATTTTACACTAGCGTAAAATGAGCCAGGATTTGCATTCAAATTATGATTAGGTGAAACCATCCATAACCATCCATAATACATTTAGGCTATGTTCACACACAGCGCGCATTTTTAAATGTTCCTGTGACTCATACTGCAATTCACTTATCCACTTACCTCAATACAATATACAGTCATGAGCACAAACATACATTGTGAGAACAGACTGTGAACAACGGTGGGTTTCGGCTTTTCAGCCTTTCACAAGCATGTTACTAATCAAACATAATCTCCTTTAGGGTGCCTTCGCACACACCGGATCCGCAGCGGATTTCACGCTGTGAAATCTGCTGCGGATCCAGTGTCAGTGCATCCCTATGTGAATACATACTCACAGTGGGATTGACATCCCACTGCGTGTATGTAAGTTAACCCCCCCCAGAGGCCGAAGCATACATCACCTGCTTCCCGCTCCAGTTTGGTTCGGGGGTTGCCGACATCTGCTCGTCCCGCTTAGCCAATCAGTGCCCTGCCCTGCTGCAGCCACTGATTGGCTGAGCGGGACATGCTGCCGAGAACCCCCGAAGCAAGCCGAAGCGGAGAGTAAGTGATGTATGCTCCAGACGCTGGGGGGTTAACTTACATCCAAGTAGCGGGATGTCAATCACGCTGCGAGTATGCATTCTCATAGGGATGCACTGACACTGGATCTGCAGCGGATTTTGCTGCGAATCCGCATCGTGAAATTTGCTGCGGATCCGGTGTGTGTGAAGGCACCCTTAAAGGGGTTGGCCACTTTATAGTAAAATATGTCAGTATACAGTATTAGTAAGTGTACTCACTGTATATACTGACAGCAGCTTCCTGTGTACCTCATAGAGCTACAATCAGACTCCCCTTCACCAGGCTGTGCTGCCCCTCTCTGTTTTGTTTCTGTCCATAAAATGTCTGACATGGAGGAGCATGTGACCATGCCCTGTCCACTGTGTCCTCCATAGACATATACAGGCTCAGTGGTGGACACTGGGGGGGCAGGGCATGGTCACATGATCCTCCATGTAAGCAATCTTATGGACCAAAACACCGGAGAACAGGACAGCACAGCCTGGAGGAGGGGAGTCTGATTTTAGCTCTATGAGGTACACAGGGAGCTGCTGTCAGTGTATACAGTGAGTACACTTAGTAAAATAGTTCAGTGTACAGTATTAGTATCAAGTGCCAACCCCTTTAAATATAGTACATGACTCCTCGGAACCAACCCCTTCCGGGTCTTAGTTCACAGGGTGGGGTTACACAGAGGGAAGGCAAGAGATAGCTGTGATGTGAAAAGCTCTGCTCGTATCCCCGTAGCGCTAATGGTGAATGGTTGCTATGACAGCAACATTGAGTGTCTATAGGGGTAGGTATAACTACTGCCGATGGAAAATTCTGCTCACACCTTCATGGCGCTCATGTTGACTAGTTGCTATGACAGCAACATCGAGCGCCTATAAAGGTGGGTGTAACCACGGCTGATGAAAAACGAAGTTCATATCTCTGCGGTGCTCGGGTTGAATGGTTGCTATGACAGCAATATAGAGCGTCTACGAGATGGGTGTAACCGTTGTTTAGGTTGCATAGGAGTATGTATTGTGTACATTCTCCCTACTTTCTAAAAGCACAATGGGGGTATAATCATTTTGCATCTATACGTATTGTAGGGATCTTCCCGGGGGATGGTGTGTTTGGACACAGTTCACAGCAGACTTGGACTTGTAAAATATCAGCTTGGCGTTTATTTGCAGCATAAACCGTCCAGCAAACAGAAATACAGCAGCACCGTGCTTTAAGAATAAAACAAACAAAAAGGTCTTGCCTGTCTGGGCGCTTACTAACAGGTCTTCTCACCTATCTGACACTAGATAACACGGCGTCTTTCACCTGGATACCGCAGGGTATGTATAAGCTCCAGCAGTGTCTGTATTCACAGCTTCCACCAAACACACTGGCTGAGAGCAACCACCTGCAGCTCTGCAGAGCTTTTACCTTTTCCAGGCTCATCAGAGCACACCTGATCACAACACCCAAAGTGGATCGGGGGGAGGGAATGGCAAGTCCCACTACCAAAACCTACCTGCCATTCCATGTAAATCCAGGCCCGGTAAAAATAAATAACAACTCAGCAGCATAACACTGCTGAGCAACAGATCCATCCTGGACTTACCATCTCACCGTGTGTAGCAACCTAGGCGAGATGTACACCCCCTCGAGCACTTCACCTGTGACATGTCTACAGTATGTTTATTTATATGGAAATATATTTATTTATTGATCTGCCTATCTAATTATTCACCTGCCTATCTTTCAACCCCGCCCAGTTAACTATGACCCGGAAGGGGTTGGTCCCAAGTCATGTACTATTTAAAAGTGATAATGTGTGCTTTGTACTATGCACTGAGATAGGCTCACATGTAATACTGAGCTGAAACATGCAGCTGTTTTTTAACAAATATGTTTTTGGATATTTGTGAGTTCCTGCTGGTTTGATGGTTCGCTCCTATGAGAACAAATGGGACATCTGAATGCCTCCTCCTAAACACCTGCACTTGTGGATCTTTGGGGAAAACTTTGCTTGCTGGCTTGGTCGGATCCAGCTCTCCTAGGCTTCTAAAATACTACACTCGTGTTCATCCTTAGTGGCCCTCCAGCGAGCTGCAGTGTGAACACTGACCCAAAGTGCATATTCTAGTTGTGCCTAATCCTAGCACAACTCGACTAGGTGAGTGGACACTACTTCTCACCTTACCCTTGAAGTGCTATTTGACTTTATGTACTACACCAGAAAGCGCCTCTCAACTTTTATTTACAAAATATGTACATACTAACACAATGCCAGTTCATCTCATATATGCATATCATGAAGAAAAATGAAATGACATTTCTCAAAACTTACCTGAGGGATCAAAGTCCTGAAAATAATCTGGGCAGTGTTGCTCAGAAATGTCTCCTGCTGCTGCATCACCCCAACATAACCATCCATCCCATGTCCTATTACAAAACCGATCTAAGTAGAAGCAAAAAAGGAAAATCATAAATAAGGTTAGAATGTTGCACAGTACTAATAACAAATACATTACTAATTTATACAGAAAGGTGGTTAAGGATTAGAAATCTGTTCCCAAATTATATTTAAACAATCAAAAATAGACTTCTTTTTATGGTAGTGATATACCTTTAAAGGTCCTAGAGTCTTGTCAAAAGTTTTCATTGGTTGAGCTATAGGTGTTCAGACCTCCTCAGATCATTAGATTGAGCCATTAGAAGTGTAAGCACTGTGACAATCTGGGGGTTACTCACTCGCTGGGATCGCCATCTCCTGGGCCTGAGACAGGTGGCACATCACAAATTGCAGTCCAGTCAGTGCTGTATGCTTTATACTGACCTCAGTCAGCTTTATTTATCCGTTCAAAAAACACAAGACATAGGCAACACTGCCAATAAAATAAAACCTAGGCCGTCTAGCCACTGACCAACACCACAGCTTCCCTAGCTGTCACTTATGAGCCTAATGCTCAATATCACCAGCTCCACTGGTCTCACCCAGACTTCTTGTCTGCAGCTCCCACAGGCCTAGAGCTGCCTGTGTTCTCCCACCCTGGGAGTCTTCACCTGGGAGCCCTCACCTTGGAAGCTCTGGAGTCTCTAATAGATCCACCAGGTGGTTTCAGAGCCTCATCAGCTCTAAGGCTGGAGTGGAGTATCTGGACCAGGAGCTTCACCTGAACTCCAATTCCCACTCCAGAGGCATAGAACTGCCTCTTACAGCCCCACCATGCCACAGCACCAAAAAAGGACCTGTCACCCGGGATTCCGGCAACGAGCCCACCACACTGCGCCGGAATGCCGGGTGACAGGTTCCCTTTAACTCTCTGGATCACTACTTGCTGCCTTTGTATGTTTACATACAAATAAAAGTTAACAATGTGAAATCAACTGCAAACCCGCTACATGTGAACATGCCCTGAGGGTAGATCGCAGCAGATTTCACGCTGCGGGTTTGCAGCGAAATCCGCTGCGGATACCTTCCCTGTCAGTTTCAACGTGATTACATACTTGTGCGGGATTGTCATCTGGGATGATGCGGTAAGGTATGCTCCAGGCGGCAGAGGATTAAGGGGGCTGGCACATTGAAACTGATAGGGAAGGTATCTGCAGCGGATTTCACTGCAAACTTGCAGCATGAAATCCGCTGCAGATATGGTATGTGTTTCTACCCTCAAACTAAATCTGTCAGTTTATTGTAGAAAAAACTCTTTTTCAGTACTGACTCCCCTTGTCCTCCCTAAATAACTGCCATGCAAAGTTTGGCTTCCAGTTCTGAGCCCTGCAGCACTAGGAGGGAAAGCAAAGTAGTGTTCGGTGATGTAGCACTTAAAGGGAACCTATCAGCACATTCACACTGATTGGGCTCTAAGAAAGGCTGCACGCACCACGCAGCTGGGTCTCTAATGGTGTCGGGGGTTCTGGGCCCCCAGTCTTCATGTCCGGTAAAATAATTTTAATCCTGTGAGGCAGGGGGAGAGCCATGAACTAGTCATTTGGGCTGTGGCTAGTGACAGCCCTCTGTCCTGTCAGCGCCATCTGTGGGGTGATTGACAAGCAAGAAGGCCTCACGCGTGGGAATATTGCTGTGTGACACCAGCCTTAGGTGAGCTAGATTGATTTTGGACAATAACTAATTTTTGCTACTGATTCAACTTTTACTTTTTATTCCCTAAATGGTTCTGACATAAACACAGGGTTTTTTTTTACATCAATAATTCTGCATTACTATAAATGATCTTTTCTCCTAATTATAAGACAGACTTTGAGACTGATGCTCAAAGTACTGACTCTATGACCCATACTATACTCCAATTTACTTCAATTGCAATAAAAACAGAGTACAAATTTGAATTTTTTTTCAACAGTACACTATGCAAAATTTACAATGAGTAGTCCTTGTAAAATCATTGCAGGGCCTTAAGGCCCTTACTGACCGCTCAGGACGATAATCGTTTAGTGTAATAGCGCATGTTGAAAGGCAACGATCAGCTGACATTGTGCATGGTCTTTTAACATGCTGAGAGATCACGATTATGTCAGCGACAGTCTGCAGCAGACTGTCGCATTTGAACACCATTGTATACATATATAAAACATCTTTATATAAATTGGAGCTGTCAAAAATCTAAGCACATGTGAGGATACAGCCTATGAGTAAACTGAATATTATACAATTGTTTTTATCAAAACAAAAAAAAACTCAAGCTATATGCAAAAGTTACCTTCCTTTGTGTGTGTTGGCTCTTGCATTATTTTCTGATAGCACTCAAACTGTGCTGTCATAATCTTGTTCCTTGTAACACCAACTGATGGAAAATCTTCCGCCACTAGTTCTATAGTCTCCTCCTTCGGGTCAAGTATGGTATTGGTCTAGAGTAAATAGAAAAATTGAGTAAACAAAAACATAATAATTCATGAATATTGATATAAAGTAAAGGCACACTAGTTTAGGTAGATTAGTTAAACATATTAGTTTAGTTAGGTTAGTTAAACATGCGCCAGAATCTGGCAAAATTTTTGGTGTGTCTAAAGTTAAAGGGTTCAATCCACAACTAAGCAACTGTGTGCAAAAAAATTACTGAAGGCTCATTGAAGGAGACTGTATAGTCATCCTCTGGTGGCATTTTATTATCATTATTACACGTTTTGTTTTGTTTTTTAAATCAACTAAGAAGTTGAAAAACGTGGTTAGTCCACAAAAATGGTATCCTACATCTGCCCCTAACAGTGTTTTAACTCGCTTGCTATGCTCCCTGGTTCCTACAATATAAGGTTTTACTATTTTGCCATCTGTTTAGTGAATACTGTAGTCAGCTGGGTGGGAACATTATTACAAAATGGGATGGATATACTTTAGCATTTTAATCAAAAACCCTTAGCATTCACCCCCTTTTTGCAAATAATCCAAATATCTCAGGAACAGGTGGGTACAGAAAAAAAACACTGTTGGAATCAGGGCTCTAAGGGTAAAAAAAAATCACTTGTTTTGGACTGACCATAGGTCTGGTTCAAATTAATAGAAATTAAACTGAATACAAATTATACTGAATCTTCCTGGTCTATAAACTGATGTTAAAAACGTGACATGCTACCCTTAAACAAAATAATAGGTCCAATATTTCTTTCTGGAGACGGCAACTAGGCAGTGTCATATTTATGATTAAAGACATTATGTCCCTAAAAGTAAAGGCTAGATGAAGGTAGTAAGTCAACAATTAAAGGGGTTGTCTAGACAGGGGACTTCTTTGATATATGCCTGGAAAGGGGGCGATTAAAAATCATGAACTAGACTTACCTTACATATCACCTACTATATATTGTATCAAAAAATTTCCTGCCTGGACAACCCCTTTAAATACTGAATATAGTAATGCTGATCAGAAGTTATAGCAGTGTTTCTGGGCTGATTTAGATCTGTGGTTGGTCAGGTTTATACTTTTCTTTATTATTGTATCAGTGATTGTTTTATGGTGGTGGTCTACGAGGCATTGCTCCCGCCTAGCAATACCTTGAAACAGCTGTCTGTGGATTGATATCTGGCTTTGGTATTTCCCTTACCATATTCTAAGGCCCTTTTACACATTTAATAATCGGCCAAATCAGGCTGATTCTCACTCCGTGTAATAGAGACAATGATCAGCCTATGAAACAATCATCGGCTGAATGTTTCTTTAGGTTCAGACCGAAGATCATTGGGCACGCATCACTACATGTAATAGCGATGCATGGCCGACAGTTAATGATTGAATAAACTGTTTATACATTACCTATCCAGGCGCACGGCCTTCTCCTGCCATCTGTTAACTTCCCGATAATGCACGTTGCAGCTTCTTTGAGCTGACAGGCTGCCGACCGCGGCCAGTGATTGACTGAGGGGCTTGTTGGCTCAGAGAAGCTGCAGTGTGCAGTGACAGGAAAAAAACAGAGGGCAGTAAAAGACCGGTAGCGTGGACAGGTAATGTATGAACAGTCAGTACAGCCCTTGCTAAACGATCAAGTTGTGTAATAGGTTCAGTAAACGAGTGCAGATCTAGCATATTGGTGCTCATTTACATTATTGATGTGGACACCATCGGCCCGTCTAACAGGACGTTTATTATAGTGGTTTTGGTGTCTACCCCTGGAGTGATAACTGGCTGGTCCCGATTTTTGTGACTCTAAAATAAGGGTATGTCCACAATACGGAATCCCGGCAGATCACCCACCGTAGCTCACCCCTGCTGGCGGACGCATGCATCTCCGCTGGTCCCATAGGTTTCATTCTATTGTTTGCCAGATTCAGCCATACACCCGAAGAATGAACTTGCTCAGTCTTCCAGCAGACGGTGGAATCTGGCAAACCATAGAATAAAGCCTATCGGACCAGCGGAGATGTGCGCGCCTGCAAGCGGCGGGTGATCTGACGGGATTCCATAGTGTGCATATACCCTAAGGCCCCACAGACTCTTTTTACATATTTGTATTTCAGGGGGCAATGCACATAGGTTTTCACTGTGTTGAGCACTAGCAGTCTAGTGTTTTGTTTAGCTGGTCTCCCTGAGGTCAATTATCATTTTATCAATATTAGGTTGTGAACGCAATTGTTGAAAGGATAGGAAGGTTCAAGGAAGATAAAAGCTTCATGTACCCGTGTGTGGGGATGCACATATAGTGTCGTTTCCCAGGGCAAATTGTAAATCTTTTTTTTTTCAGATACATTTAGTAGTTTTTGTAATATCACATGACAATGTGAAAAAAGGAAAGGAAATAAATGTCTGCTTTTTATCTTGTTTTATTTGTTTGGTTTTTATTTTGTTTACTTTTCTACTTTATTTTGTTTTTACTTTTTTATTTTATTTTACATGCTCTGCCCTCAATAAGTTCTTTAAATATCTTTTGTGGGCGTTTTAACAGTATTTTTTTATAACTTTATTAATAAGTTGAGTACTGGGGCTGCCTGTTACAAAGAGAATATAGCCTCCTAACAGCTACGGCAGAGCTGATCTGGTTCTGCAACCAGCAGCACCTGCAACTGCTGTGCACCCGTAAACACATAAAACAGGAACACTATGTCAGTCTGTTGCTTTGTGTTTACTGCAGTGAGAAAGGCGAAGACATTAATAGACCATCGCTGCCTTCTCTTTAGAAAGTCTGGATGACAAAGTCTGACAGCTTGCTCTTTTTTTCCTGCAGCTGCATGTTATGAACATGATGACTCTTTGCTATCTAGGATTCCAGAGTGTCTATCAGCCATATCTTCCTTTTTCTCCTCTTGCTTTCTAAAGCTCAACATGGACAAAACAGAACTAATCATCTTTCCCCCACCTCGCTCCACCCTGCCGTCTAATCTGGCAATCACTATGAACGGCTGCACTCTGTCCCCTGTTCCTCAAGTCCGCTGCCTTGAGGTCACCTTTGATTCTGCCCTGTCTAGGGGCGTAACTAGAAATGGCTGGGCCCCATAGCAAACTTTTAATTGGGGCCCCCCCCTCAACCGACCACTACACCATCAACACACCCAGCTCTACACAGGGTCTGTACTACATATAAATTACAGTGCAAATATATTTAGTGACTCACAGGGGACTTCTCCTCTGATCGGAGTTCTTCCCTTTTCATCTTCTTCTCCATCTGTCCTGTGCCATTATGAGAACTTCTCCGAGCCACGAATCCACAGAATCTGCCAGACAGATATATTAGGCTCCTCACTCTGGCACCATGCTCATCTCTATACACACTGCACATCTGTATTGGCCCCTTTAAGCCGTCTTTCAGTGGGTAGCCCTGGCTCCTTATACAGTAGATAGTCCCTTGTTCAGTCTTCCACATAGATGGCCCTGTGTGCATCTAATATAGTAGAGAGCCCCTCTGTGTTTATAGTAGATGACAACCTCTGTGCATCCCCTATACCAGAGGTAGGGAACCTCAGCTCTCCAGCTATTGCAAAACTACAACTTCCATCATGTGTAGACAGTCAAAGCTAAAGCTGTAGTTTTTAAACAGCTGGAGAGCCAAGGTTCCCTATCCTTGCCCTGTAGTATATGGCCCCCTCTGTGTAGTCCACTAAAATAGACACACCCCCTCTGCGCATGCCCTATTATATACATCCCGCAGTGTAGTTACCCTTATAGATGCCTCCTCTGTGACGTCCTCCTTAAAGATTTCCCCCTGTGTTGTTCCTCTTACAAATGGCCCCCAGTGTTGTCCCTCCTCCATAGGCAGCGCCCAGTGTTGTTCCCCTTACAAATGGCCCCCAATATTGTCCCTCCCCCAAAGGCAACCCCCAGTGTTGTGCCTCCCCCATAGGCAGCACCCAGTGTTTTGCCTCCCCCATAGGCAGCACCCAGTGTTGTCCCTCCCCCATAGGCAGCGCCCAGTGTTGTCCCTCCCCCATAGGCAGCGCCCAGTGTTGTCCCTCCCCCATAGGCAGCGCCCAGTGTTGTCCCTCCCCCATAGGCAGCGCCCAGTGTTTTCCCTCCCCCATAGGCAGTCTCCAGTGTTGTCCCTCCCCCATGGGCAGCCCCCAGTGTTTTCCCTGCCCCATAGGCAGCCCCCAGTTTTGTCCCTCCCCCATATATATAGCTCCCAGTGTTGTCCCTCCCCATATATATAGCCCCCAGTGTTTTCCCTCCCCCATATATATAGCCCCAAGTGTTGTCCCTCCCCCATATATATATAGCCCCAAGTGTTGTGCCTCCCCATATATATATAGCCCCCAGTGTTGTGCCTCCCCTATATATAGCCCCCAGTGTTGTGCCTCCCCCATATATGTAGCCCCCAGTGTTGAGCCTCCCCCATATAGCCCCCAGTGTTGTCCCTCCCCCATATATATAATCCCCAGTGCGGTGCCTCCCCCATATATATTGCACCCAGTGCTGTGCCTGCCCCATATATAAAGCCCCCAGTGCTGTGCCTCCCCCATATATATAGCCCCCAGTGCTGTGCCTCCCCCATATATATAACCCCCAGTGCTGTGCCTCCCCATATATATACAGCCCCCAGTATTGTGCATCCCCCATATATATATAGCCCGCAGTGCTGTGCCTACCCCATATATATAGCTCCCAGTGCTGTCCCTCCCCCATATATACAGCCTCCAGTGCTGTGCCTCCCCCATATATATACAGCCCCCAGTGCTGTGCCTCCCCCATATATATACAGCCCCCAGTGCTGTCCCTCCCCCATATATACAGCCCCCAGTGCTGTGCCTCCCCCATATATATAGCCCCCAGTGCTGTCCCTCCCCCATATATACAGTCCCCAGTGCTGTGCCTCCCCCATATATATATATATACAGCCCCCAGTATTGTGCATCCCCCATATATATATATATATATATATATATATATATACATACATATATACAGCCCCTAGTGCTGTGCATCCCCCATATATATATATATATATATATATATATATATATATATATATATGCAAAAGTCTGTTTGTTGGTCAGCTCACCTGCTGTGGTATAGCCGTCGGTGCACGGTAAGACCCGGAGCCAGGGTCACAGCATACCAGAGAAAGAAGTCCAGCACCAGGTCGGCATATACCATTAAAATTCCATACTTTATTAGACAATCTTCACATAGGACAGTAATAAAAGTTTACGCGTTTCAGCGCTTCTCGCGCCTTGTTCACAACTGAAGGATGCTTCAGTTGTGAACAAGGCGCGAGAAGCGCTGAAACGCGTAAACTTTTATTACTGTCCTATGTGAAGATTGTCTAATAAAGTATGGAATTTTAATGGTATATGCCGACCTGGTGCTGGACTTTTTTCTCTGGTATATATATATATATATACACACAGCCCCTAGTGCTGTGCATCCCCCACATATATACAGCCCCTAGTGCTTTGCATCCCCCATATATAGATATGTGTATATATATATATATATATATATATATATATATATAATACAGCCCCTAGTGCTGTGCATCCCCCATATATATACAGCCCCCAGTGTTCCCCTTTGATAAAAATAAAAAAAACTCACAACTCACCTAACCACACGATCCCCTGACGGTTGCAGGTCTCTTCTTCTCTCTTCATCTGCACCCGACAGAACAGCAGCTTCCAGGCGAAGTCCCGGGCAGCGACATCACTGAGCTCAGTATGCGCCGCGGCGGCTGGGACTTCCGGTACAGGGTGCACGTCACTTCCTGTAACGGAAGTCCCAGCCGACGCAACGCACACTGACCTTAGTGATGTCGCTGCCCGGGACTTCGCCTGGAAGCTGCTGATCTGTCGGGGGCAACACTCTTGTGATCGCAAGCAAAATGCTGCTTGCGGTCACAAGAGTGATTGACAGGGCGGGAAGCCTATGGCTTCTCGCGCTGTCAATCAGAACACTGAACACCTGGGAGGCCCGCTCGGCCACCGGGTGTTGTAGGCAGTAAGCTCCGGGGGCCCCCCGATGCTAGGGGCCCCGTAGCAGCCGCTACGGCTGCTACGGCGGTAGTTCCGCCCCTGGCCCTGTCTTTTAAACCACATATTCAGGCCCTGATCACCTCCTGCGCCTTCACCTCAAAAACATTTCCAGAATTCGCTCTTTTCTAACATGACTCCACAAAACTGCTGGTACATGCTCTCATTATTTCTCGCTTGGACTACTGTAACATCCTCCTCTATGGCCTTTAATCTAACTCCCTTGCTCCCCTCCAGTTTATCCTTAACTCTGCTGCCGAACTAATCCACCTTTCCCCTTGCTTTGCCTCTGCCTCTCCCCTCTGCCAATCCCTTCACTTGCTACCCATTGCCTAACGTATTTACTTTAAATTGCTGACCATGACGTACAAGGCCATCCACAACCTGTCCCCTCCGTATATCTCTGACCTGATATCCCGCTACCGTCCCTCACGCAACCTTCGATCCTCCAGTGACCTCCTTCTGCGCTTCCCCCTTATTCGTACCTCGCACAACCGCCTCCAAGACTTTGCCCGAGCCTCCCCCATACTCTTGAACTCACTACCCCGACACATTTGGCTCTCATCCACCATCAAGTCCTTCAAAAGTAACCTGAAAACCCATCTCTTCAAACTAGGCTACAACCTATAATAATTCTGCATCACACTTGACTGGCTGCACTTTACCTCCTGTTTCTCTCCCCGTACCTTATAGATTGTAAGCCCTCGCGGGCAGGGTCCCTTTTCCCCCATGTACCAGTCTGTCATTTGCCTTCATGTAATGTGTTTTGAAAATGTTCCTGTTTGTTATGCCTATCGCTTGTATAGCGCTCTGGAATTAAGTGTGCTTTATAAATAATAATAATAATAATAATAATAAATAATAACATGATATGATTTAACATAAAATGATTTCATACACTGCTTTAATATATTATAAAACAATACTTACGCTTGTTATAACAGCAAATAACATATGGATTACAAGAAAATATCTGCCCATTGCTGACATATGTCATAGACGTTGCCTCTTCTTAAATTATCTGGAACATCAAAGATAAAGGCTTAAATTAAATAGTGTATTATGTATGACCTAAAAAGAAACATTGATCTTGTTTAAAATTACATATTTCTTTTTCATAAAATGATTAAAATAAATGATAATTCCACCTTGCATTGATGGTGAATTAATGAGCTGATGGTATGGTCAGGAGCCTGTTAAAAAGAACCTGTGAGATCCCTAGGGCCCCACACATTGGCCCCAGTGACTGAAAATGTGGAGAACTGCATTCTGACACAGTTCTTATATGCTACAGCTGATGTAAAAAGAAAAAAAAAAAACATTATTAAATGCAACTTTGATCAGGGCTTGTTTAGTATGCTAATTGGTATTATCAAGTCACAAAGGAGTAGACATCGTGGCTTCAAGTCACGCTTAAAGTGCCTTCCTTCCTTCCAGACCAGCCTGATTGACACCCTGAGTGCAGTGAGAGGCCCTGATAGTTATTTACATACAGAGGTTGCACTTGTGGTTAAGGAAGATATATCTAAAGCTAAAAACAGGGTTTTGTTTTTCTGCACTTTACAGACACTATATTGCACATAACTGACATTGATATGCTCAGAAAAAATTAAAGGATTAGTTTGTGGGGTACAAATTATACATTAAACAAAAAAAACCTTAACCCTCTCCCAAATACCCTACAGTAATTAACATGACAGGTATGGGAAAGGCATAATGGAGCAGGCTAGAAAAAATATCAAATGCCAGAAAGAAAGGTGCCAATCCAAAGTGTAGTCCTCGTATGGCTCTGTTTATTGAAGAATAAAGTGTTAGGGCTTTTAGAACCGAGGGAGTTTTTGTGGGATCGATGTGTCACAGGAAGCGGTAAAAGGCAGACCCCAGGAGCTGTTGGAATATGCCTTTTCATGGCGGTCGTTAAGGGTACTTATGACATCTTTTTATGATAAGCCTATAATAAGATGGGTGCGGGTCCCAGCGCAGAGATCACGGGAGCTCATGTGTCAGAATGATCTTAGTAGATTACCCTTCTTCATGCTGTGGTCAGATGGTGACAGTGACATGTATAGAGCCTGCCGCTCTATAATTACCTATCAGCATCTGGATAACATGTTCTTCTCTTCTCTACATTTATGCTGTGTTGCTTTTAATTTCAGTACTGTTATGTTTCTGAAGCTTTTTTACATAAGTTACACAGTGCTGCAACGTGAAACACAACCTAAGGCTATGTTCACACACCGTAAGTACTGTGGGAATCCCACGGAACTTATGTAGTGCTGAGTTCTGTAGTATACACTCCGGCCGGGATCCCTAGCGACTCCGTAGAAAACTGACATGTCAGTTTTCTAGGGCCACTATTGATTGAATAGCGGACGCAGAAAACCCTGTCAGTGCACACAGTGAAGTGAACGGCCGGAGCTGCTCGCTCCACTGTGTGCACTGACAGGGTTTTCTGCGTCCGCCATTGTGTGCAGTAGGGAGTTTTGATGCGGGCGCGCACTGATGCACCTGCATCAGAACTTAGCGGCGCTAAAGATCATCCAGCCGATACTGCAGTATCGACCGGGATGATCTTTTCAGAGACCGGCCGTTGTGACCCAGCTGTGTGAACATAGCCTAAGTCCAGATTCACACTTCTGTGATATAAGGTTCATAAGCTCAGTGTATATCAGTGACTGAACTCTACCGGACTCCCTGCATCACAATTTATGTTTACTCTGAGTTTATTATATTTTTCAAATTATTACAAAAGACAAGTACACAGTGGTCAAATGTGCATCGTATACAAAGGCATATGCTTCAAACAATAAACAAATACAAACAGCCCATCCTAAGATGAAAGTATGACAGGGTATATTCCAGTAATTGTGAACAATGTGGAAACTGCGGGGATAGCCCGCTATATAAGGCACATCTGTACGGCAGATGGGGAAATCTTGGGAACCAATATAGGCTCTAGCAATTGGACATCAAACATACACACGCAACAACAAGGGACAAAGACAGAAACATAGGGGGGAGGGGAACAAAGGGAAAGGAGAAGTACTGTGCTTGGTTATGGTGAGTAGTCAGAAACCTGCGAAGGAGAACATATGAGGTTCCCTCTTCCTCTTGGAATGGAAGCAAAGAACACGTATAAGTGACAATCTATTTTAGAGACTCTGCCATGCGAGCTTCAATGCACTAAGGTAGAGAAGCTGTCTGTGTTTTTAATCCACTCCTGGTTTTGGTTGCAATATGAGGACCACAATACTGACTAAAATATACGTAGTGTGAACCCAGCCTAAAAAAAGAATGTACAATATACAGTCCAAGGAGCAAACATAATGATCCAATGACACCAAAATAGTGCCATCCAAATACTCCACTATATTTTACCATGTCCACTATATCCGACCCAACCCAACCACCCCGCTAACCCCCCACCCCCTACCCTTCCAGCGGAGAGAGAAAAGAGAGAACTATCGCTAACGCAGTAAGTTTATTAATTAGCCTTCCATCTATTGTATCGTTGAAGTGTGCCCCTATTAGTGTTGGAAATATCCCCTCCTCCAGCATCATCAGGTGTTGGAGACCATTGAATAATACTTAAAAATGATATCACGTTTTAGGTGATTTAAAACACATCTCTGTTACTAGCTTCTTAGTAGTTAAGAACATCTTCACAGTACATCAGATCATAATGGCAGAATTGAAAAAGATCAAATGTGCACAATGGATTGGGAAATACAAACACATCACTGGCCCTATAAAATGTGAGTAGATGTAGCCCTAGGGATATAGACAATAACTCAATCTCTTGCAAAATCAATAAAAAGTTCTTAAAGGAGAAGTCCGGCGAAAATTTTATTAAAGCATTGTATGGCCAATCAAAAGTTACACAAATCACCAATATACACTTATTACGGGAAATGCACATAAAGTGCTTTCCTCCATGCACTTACTACTGCATCAAGGCTTCACTTCCTGGATAAAATGGTTATGTCACCACCCGACTCCCAGAGCTGTGCGGGCTGTGGCTGCTGGAGAGGATGATGGCAGGGGGACACTGAGGGACTCAGGGCACTGAAGGGACACTAAGCATCCCTCTGCCATCATCCTCTTCAGCAGCCACAGCCCGCACAGCTCTGGGAGTCGGGTCGTGACATCACCATCTTATCCAGGAAGTGAAGCCTTGATGCAGTAGTAAGTGAAGGGAAAAAAAACACTTTATAAGCATTTCCTGTAATAAGTGTATATTGGTGATTTGTATAACTTTTGGAGGGCAATACAATACTTCTCCTTTAAATTAATCAAAGTTCACCATATGATACAGTCATAGTTCAAAAATCATTATTTAACATATTTACTAAATTACATCTCCCTTTTCAAGTTTGGCCAGTTTCACATGAGTGCATTTCTCAATGTATATTTCGACCCAAGGTCCCATCTAGACTGCAGGACCGACAACATCATAGATTCCTATGATAGTTCCCTATGATGCAGGCCGTTTAGGTCATAAGACCTGCAGCTGGACTGGGATTTGTGGCCATAAGACGGACATGGAAATGAGACACAAAAGTGTGAAAGACTATGTTTTGGTGAGCAAGGATACCTTGATTGTTAGGTTCCCACCATTCCCTGCACTCTGTTTTTTTTTTTTCTTATTCAAAGCTTTTATAGAAAAAAAAAAACAATGGAAGAGGACATACAGAAAAAGGGATAGGCAATATGCCAAACATTTTCATTGAATAACAAGCATACAAAATTTGAGTATGAAAATATTATGAAATGGTAAAGCATATATACAACCAGAATTACATACATCAAAGAAAGGGGGATTGCCAGCATGGCCCAGAAGAGAAAAAGAACAGCACTAAATGTGAGCGCACCTCCTATCTCTTTAAGATGTTTGTGGAGTGGTGTAGGACCTATATGTAAGTGTGTTCAAGAAAGCAACCTAAAGAGGGCACATCTTTGACGTGGGCGCAGGTCTATTGAAAAACTCAGCCCTAAACTCCTCTATCCACTTAAAGACCTTTACGAACGATCCATTATGGAAGGTAGAGACTCCGATTTCCACTTCCTATCACTGTTTAATCTGCCAGGAGTAGGAACTTAATAAGCCCTTTTCCAACCTTGGTGATGGGCCTGGTTGCATTAACAACAAAAGGGAGTCTGGGTCATTAGTTAGTGTCGCCCCCATGATTTCCTGTATTATACAGATCACCTCTTTCCAACATCCCTGTAAGCAATCACACCCCCACTAGACATGGGACATATAGTACCTCTGGACACTCCACATCTCCAGCAGGCTCTGTAAACTAAAGATAGTAAAACATAAAAAGGTACACAAATTGGGTATCACTGTAATCTTCCTGACCTGAGGAATACTTATAGCATATCAGTCTTATCGCTCATTGTACAGTGTATCTCCCCCCCACACACACACACACACATTTGAGAAATCACTGGGATTCCTCCACAAATAATTCTTTTTATAAACTATTTTTTTTTTTTTCAAATAAAGAAAAGCCTTAATATGGTTCTTTACATAAAAAACGATTTATGACTCCTAGAATTTGAGAAGGAACAAAAACTAAAAAAATTTTTGGGGTTCTGGAGAGGTTAATGACAAAGGTAAAATTCCTATTATTTAAGCCCTGTATTTGTAAATTATTTGTTTCTCTGGTGCATAATAGGTTTAGCATTAGAACTAGATATAAATGATACGTTTGCTCTGCTTCTGTATTGCCAAAACACAGCTGAATGTTTCTTGTTATTGGACAAACAGATACAGAAATAGGAAAAGGTCAGCCAAATTTTTATTTTTAGTTAGGGAAGGAGTGCAACATACTGTAGTTAGAAAGTGGTAAGAGATGAAGAGACATGAGAGGACCAAAAGATGTATCAAATGAAGCATATCCAGAAACACATGGGCCCAGAGTTATCAATCAGCTTGAAACCAAAACTGTCTGGTTTTGCTCACAGCAAACAATCACAGCTCAGCTTTCACATCTTAAAGTGCTCTGGTAATATCTGTGCTTTTTATCGGTAGCTTGCTTGCTTATATACAACTTTTTGACTTGTCTAGAAGTGATATGATCAAAAGTTTGCAATTTGGCACTTTGGCAGGTGTTTATGCCACTTACCATGCGAGATTAGGAATGCAATAATTTAATAGTTTAGGCGATTCCACACACTGTAATGGCAAACATGTTTATCTTTTTAGTTATAAAATGGGAAAAGAGGGGGGATTTAAACTTACATTATATATTAATGAAAAAAAATGTAACTTTACTTTGTAGTCCACGGTACATGATGGGGCGGGAAGGGGTTAAAGGACTTGCCCGTTACATGCCGACTTTTTGGGCTCCAATCGGACAGCAGGGAGACCAACTGTTTGGGCACCAATTGGACCCCACAGGGAGATAAGCAGAACTCATCTGGCTATCAGGGAAAAGGATCAACACCCCCGCAAACACACTGCAGGGGTCCTGATCGTTAAATGACAGTGTCAGGACAGGTCAGGGCACACAAAGGGCATGCACACAGACAGGTGAAGCCCTGACATTGTCCAACACCCAGTGTCCCTGCCTACTTGTCTCAAGACTGCCCTGAATAATGGCGTTAAACTTGGAGACGTTCCCTGCGCTAAAAATAAGGTAGGACGGAGGACAAAACAAAAGACAGGACAAAGATGAAAAACACAATGGTGGATCACATAGTCAAAAAGTAGTCAGAAAAAAGCTAAGGTAAAGTAAGACAGGAGTACAGGTCTAGCAGGAATAAGGAGCGAGATATAGGCACAGCAAGTGAAATCCTATAGCATAGGATATATAGCATATTTCAGGCATAGGAAATAGCAGTTTTAAGGATATAAGGTCCCAGTCACATAGGTGATTGGAGCCGAGAAACAAGAACCCAGAGATGAGGAACAGGCTGTCAATAGCTATGCAAGGAATTGATAGCAAATATTAAACAACTTAATAAAACATAATACAAGACACAACGCGTTTCAAGACTGCTCTGGTTTTTCCTTAAGTGTTCTATTGACACTTGAGAAATAGACGGGACCAGTCTCGAAATGTGTTGTCTTGTATTATATGTTTTATTAAATTATTTTAATATCCGCTATTGATTCCTGGCTACCAGGACCTGCGCCCAGCATCCTGTTGTTGGAGTGGAGGAGTTTTTTTGTTATTCCCTGAGAGGATTAAAAGGGAGTGGCTGTGGTTATTTTATGTGCTTTTTGTGAGAGTTGTGCCTTATACTTGCACAACTCACTAAGGTGAGAGTTCCATATAAACTGTACCTTCACCTTATTCCTTTTTGTCTGGATTACGTTATGGAGCGCTGTGTCTCATTCTATTAATAACTATGCAAAGCAGGGTGTTAACTATATACTTGCTGGAAGAAGACTGTTGAGAGATTTATCTGACAGATTTTTAAAGCCAAAGCCAGGAATGGATTTGCGAAGAGGAGATATCTCAGTCTTCCCTTTATGACCTGTTTCCTATTTATAGTCTGTTCCTAGCTTTGGCTTCAAAAATCTCTGTCTAAACCAGTGCTTCTCAATTCCAGTCCTCAGGTCTCACCAACAGGTCATGTTTTGAGGATTTCCCATACAAAGAACACCTGTGATAATACCTGATGCACTGAGTATAATTATATCACAAGTGAAATACTAAGGAAATCCTCAAAACATGACCTGTTGGTGAGGCCAGAGGACTGAAATTGAGAAGCACTGGTCTTAAAAGGAGAAGTCCAGCGAACATTTTCATTGAAGTATTGTATTGCCCCCCCCCCCCCCCTCTCAAAAAAAAAGAAAAGTTATACGAATCACCAATATACACTTATTACCGGAAATGCACATAAAGTGCTTTTTTTCCCTGCACTTACTACTGCATCAAGGCTTCACTTCCCGGATAAAATGGTGATGTCAAGACCCGACTCCCAGAGCTGTGCGGGCTGTGGCTGCTGGAGAGAATGATGCAGAGGGATGCTCAGTGTCCGTCCAGTGCCCTTTGTCCCTAAGTGTCCCCCTGCCATCATCCTCTCCAGCAGCCACAGCCCGCACAGCTCAGGGAGTCAGGTCGTGACATCACCATTTTATCCAGGAAGTAAAGCCTTGATGCAGTAGTAAGTGCAGGGAAAAAAGCACTTTATGTGCATTTCCCGTAATAAGTGTATATTGGTGGTTGGTATAACTTTTGGACGGCAATACAATACTTTAATAAAAATTTTCGCTGGACTTCTCCTTTAACCCTTTGAGGACCAAGCCCAAAATGACCCAGTAGACCACATCAATTTTCATTTTTGCGTTTTTGTTTTTTCCTCCTCCCCTTCTAAGAGCTCTAGCACTTTCATTTTTCTATCTACAAGCCATGTAAGGGCTTGTTTTTTCAGGAACAGGTGTACTTTGTAATGGCGTCTTTCATTCTACCATAACATATATGAAGGAACCCCCAAAATATCATTTATGAAAATATAAACTGGTGAAATCGTAAAAAAAAAAAACTGCAATATGGTTACTTGGGGGGTTCCTGTGTCTACGTAATGCACTATACGGTAAAAGCGACATGAAACCATTATTCTATAGGTCAGCTCGAACAACTTTTTTTTTTTTGCAATTAATTATTAATAAAGTGGCCCTATTGTGACTCTTATAACGGTTTTAGTTTTTCCCCTATGAGGCTGTATGGGGTGTCATTTTTTCCACCATGATCTCTACTATTAATTAATACCATATTTGTGTAGCTCGGCAATCCTGGCGCTTTTTCCCCCTCTTTTCGTTTACTCCGTTCACTGGTCGCGATGACGATTGTTATACTTTAATAGACTGGACAATTATGCACGCTACGATATATAATATGTTTATATATTTTTATATGTTTTATTTATATAATGGGAAAAGGGGGTGATTTTAACTTTTATTGGGGGAGGGGCTTTGGGGTATTTTTTTTTTTTAAATTTACTTTTTTTTAACACATTTTAACCCCTTAATGACCGGGGCAATTTTGATTTTTGCGTTTTCGTTTTTTCCTCCTTGTGCATAAAAGGCCATAGCACTTGCAGTTTTTCACCTAAAAACCCACATGAGCCCTTATTTTTTGCGCCACTAATTGTACTTTGCAATGACAGGCTGAATTTTTGCATAAAGTACACTGCGAAACCAGAAAAAAATTCAATGTGTTTTTAGTGGATATGTGTTTTTACGCCGTTCGCCCTGGGGTAAAACTGACTTGTTATATATGTTCCACAAGCCGTTGAAAAGATATATAACATGTATAACTTTTCTAGTATCTGATGGCCTGTAAAAAATTAAAACCATTGTTTACAAATATACGTTCCTTAAAATCGCTCCATTCCCAGGCTTATAGCACTTTTATCCTTTGGTCTATGGGGCTGTGTCAGGTGTCATTTTTATGCGCCATGACATGCTGTTTCTATCGGTACCTTGATTGCGCATTTACCACTTTTTGATCGCTTTTTATTAACATTTTTCTGGATTTGATGCAACCAAAAATGCGCAATTTTGCAATTTGGGATTTTTTTGCGCTTACGCAGTTTACCGTACGAGATCAGTAATGTGATTAATTTATAGTTCGGGCGATTACGCACGCGGCGATACCAAACATGTTTGTTTATTTATTTATTTATTTACTTTTATTAATAACCTGGGAAAAGGGGGGTGATTCTGACTTTTATTAGGGGAGGGGGCTTTTTACTATTAACAACACTTTTTTTTTATTTTTACACTTATACTAGAAGCCCCCCTGGGGGACTTCTAGTATAAGTGCACTGATCTCTCATAGAGATCTCTGCAGCATAGATATGCTGCAGAGATCCATGAGATAGGCACTCGTTTACTTTTAGCTGCTGCAGCCGGAAGTAAACGAGTGCCGAGTCGGAGACGGCGCCATCTTGCAGCGGTCCCCGGCCGGCTTCAGAAACGGAGATCGCTCCTCCGGGATAGCATCCCGGAGGAGCGATCTCCCCACTAGACACCAGGGATGACGCTGCAAACGGTAATCTGATGCAGCTGTCAACTTTGACAGCTGCATTCGATTACTGTATTAGCGGGCACGGCGATTGGACCGTGCCCGCTAATACCTGCGGTCCTGGGCTACAAGCGGCACCCGGGACCGCCGCGGTTTAGAGCGCGGCCCCGCTCTGGACGTCCTTACCGACCGCAGGGCGTAAATATACGCCTGCGGTCGTTAAGGGGTTAAGTCCCCCTGGGGGACTTTTACATGCAATCAATAGATTGCGTGCGCTGATCATTGCTATGCCATAGGCATAGCATTGATCAGTGTTATAGGCGCTCTGCTGATTAAGCCTGCCTGTGCCAGACTCAAGCAACAGAGCGCCAATTGGACCGCACGGAGGAAAGTAGGAGATCTCCGGCGGTCCCTTAAAACAATCAGGACCCCCAAAGTCACACTGCGGGGGTCCAGAGCGGTAAGTGAGAGGGGCTGCCCCTGTCACTTACACTTAAGCATTTAAGGAGTTAATGGCAAACTGCAGAGTGATCGCTGCAGCCTGTCATTAACTGTGAGGGCCCGGTTGCTCACTGCAGCTGGCCTCCACCTCCTATGAAGCATGCTCCGCTCTGGAGTGCGCTTCATAGTAGCACAAACACCTAGGACAGTGGCGTAGCTACCATAGAGGCAGGGAAGGCGGTTGCTATGGGGCCCGTGGAGGGAGGGGGCCCAGGGAAGATAAGAGCCTCCTGTGTCCTTTTGCTTAACCCCTTATGTACTGCAGTGTGTAAGTGACCCAGTGTTCTCTTACATGCTGCAACACAAAAAAGGGTTAACAATTAGCTCTCTGCCTGACTACTCTGATAACCTCTGACCTTTGTTCTCTGAGCTCCTGCAGAGGTCAGGGGTTATCAGTGCAGGAGTAGTGAAGGAGAGAGAGTTAATTGTCTTCTGTATTAACCCTTTGTTTGTGTTGCAGCATGTAAGAGAACACTGGGTCACTTACACACTGCAGTAAATAAAGGGTTAAGCAAAAGGTAGTCTGCTCCTGCACCTATGTATATAACCATGAGGCTCCTAATAGGCTGTTTGGACATACAGTGGATGGACAGAACAAGCAGACAAGCAGACATTGGCTTTATCCTCTGACAGTCACTGTTGTGGCTGCTCGCAGGAGCTGGCCACAAGAGATTTTTTTTTTTTTTTTTTTTTGCCACATCACCGAATATATATACATATATATATATATATATATATATATATATATATATATATATATTTTAGTGTGTAGGGGGGCCCCATAATGTCTTTTGCTATGGGGCCCCATGAATCCTAGCTACGCCCCTGGGGAGAGGGAGACATCTATAAGGAAGGGGGGGAGAGGAGGGCATCTATAAGGAAGGGGGGATAGGAGGGCATCTATAAGGAAGGGGGGAGAGGGAGACATCTATAAGGAAGGGGGGAGAGGGGGACATCTATAAGGAAGGGGGGAGAGGGGGACATCTATAAGGAAGGGGGGAGAGGGGGACATCTATAAGGAAGGGGGGGAGAGGAGGGCATCTATAAGGAAGGGGGGATAGGAGGGCATCTATAAGGAAGGGGGGAGAGGGGGACATCTATAAGGAAGGGGGGGGAGAGGAGGGCATCTATAAGGAAGGGGGGGATAGGAGGGCATCTATAAGGAAGGGGGGGGAGAGGGGGACATCTATAAGGAAGGGGGGGGAGAGGAGGGCATCTATAAGGAAGGGGGGGAGAGGGGGACATCTATAAGGAAGGGGGGGAGAGGGAGACATCTATAAGGAAGGGGGGGGGGAGAGGGGGACATCTATAAGGAAGGGGGGAGAGGGGGACATCTATAAGGAAGGGGGGAGAGGGGGACATCTATAAGGAAGGGGGGGAGAGGAGGGCATCTATAAGGAAGGGGGGAGAGGAGGGCATCTATAAGGGAGGGGGGAGAGAGGGCCATCTATAAGGAAGGGGGGGGGAGAGGGGGACATCTATAAGGAAGGGGGGGGGAGAGGGACATCTATAGGGGGGGCAACATAGGGGGAGAGGGGGCCATCTATAAGGGGACAACATAGGGGAGAGGAGCACAACATAGGGGAGAGGGATATTATAAAGGGACAACATTGGGGGAGAGGGGAACATCTATAAAGGGACAATATAGGGGGAGAGGGGGCCATCTATAAGAGGACAACATAGGAGGGGCCATCTATAGGGGGGGCAACATAGGGGACCATCTATTAGGGGACAACATGGGGGGCATCTATAAGGGGGACAGCATGGGGGGCTTCTATAAGGGGGGCAACATAAGGGGGCTATTTATAAGGAGGGGCGACAGAGAGGAGGGCCATATAATAAAATGGGATCACATAGAGTCAGCCTTCCCACTAAATGAGGGTGTAAAGGGGCCAATGCAGATGTGCAGTATAGAGAGATGAGGATGGTGCCAGTGTGAGGAGACTAATATGTTTTTCTGGCAGATTCTGTGGATTTGTGGCTCGGAGAAGGAGATGGAGAAGAAAATGAAAAGGGAAGAACTCCGATCAGAGAAGACGTCCCCTGTAAGTCACCTGTTATAACTGTACTGTAATTTATATGGTGTACAGGACCTGTGTAGAGCTGAGTGTGTTGATGGCGTAGTGGTCGATCGAGAGGGGGTGGGCGGGGGGGGGGGGCCCCAATCAAAAGTTTGCTATGGGGCCCAGCCATTTCTAGTTACGCCCCTGACCCAGGATGTACAGTTACACCAAAGCAAAGACAAACCCTGTTCACACTAGTCAAATACAGACATGAGAATTACAGATTAGCGCCACTGGCCTTTCATCACTCCTCCACTCCCTGCCGCTCCACCCCAGGTGCCATTGAAAAGCTGGATCCAATCCTGGGAAACTGGGAAAAAATTCCCAGGATTGGATCCAGCCTTTCCCCAGAACCCAGGGAACCGATGATCAAACGAAGTGCTTTGCTTCAATGAGCAATTCACTCATCTCTAATGAGAATGACTAGCGAGCACATAACTTTTGCCGCAGCGGCCAGTGCTTGACACCAAGATTTTATTTTTTTTGCTCTGGACAGTTCCTCTCACAGCAGAGGCAGAGAACACTGTGTCAGAATACATGTTAGAAGACAATACATAACTTGCAGGAAATATTGAAGCTGATACGAACTTGAACATGTGTGATTTTTAAACAGAAGTAAATTACAAACTGATATAACTTTCTGACATCAGTTGATTAGAAAAAAAAATAAATAAAAAAAATTAGCTGGAGTACCCCTTTATTAGG
This sequence comes from Dendropsophus ebraccatus, assembly GCF_027789765.1. Classification (NCBI taxonomy): domain Eukaryota; kingdom Metazoa; phylum Chordata; class Amphibia; order Anura; family Hylidae; genus Dendropsophus; species Dendropsophus ebraccatus. The sequence continues at coordinate 69,352,216 of NC_091462.1, read as the reverse complement.
GATTAGGATGTACAAAGACCAGCAGAACCCAGGAACTTTTAAGGCCCTATTCCACGGAACGATCCTCGGCCGCTACGGCCGATAATCGTCCCGTGGAATAGAAGGCAACGATCAGCCGACATTGTTCAAGATCTCGGCTGATCGTTGCAGTCATTTGATTTTCAACCTGTTGAAAAGCAAACGACCCATATAGCAGCGATTTGCTGCTGTCGCTACGTGGAATAGGAGCGTCGGCAGCAGACGCTGCTATATGCTATGGGCTTCCCGGACGATCTAGCGATCACCCGGGCAGCCCCCCGCTCACTGCCGACGCGTGGAATAGCAGCGGCAGTGAGTGGGGAACGAGGAGCTGACAGAGCTTATTTGCTCCTCCAGTTGGCCCGTGGAATAGGGCTGCACAACCCTGTAAAGTAAGGGTCCATTTACACAGAAAGATTATCTGACAGATTATCTGCCAAAGATTTGAAGCCAAAGCTAGGAATGGATTTGAAAAGAGGGAAAATCTCAGGCTTTCCTTTATGACCTGTTCTCTGTTTATAGTCTGTTTCTGGCTTTGGCTTCAAATTTTTAGCAGATAATCTGTCTTTGTTAATAGACCCTAAGTAGAAACAATTTCTTGGAATAGGAGATAGATTTAAACATAACAAAAAAGAAAAGTTGATACTGTATAAAAAAGGAAGATTATGTACTTGAACTGTACATAATATTGTAAATGAGCTCTTCTCAATACATAATACAAATGATGAAATTCTTTGGCTTCCACTGCTAAGAAGCTTATCACTGAAATTTTTACTACACCAACAGCAATTAAAGCAGGACTCGAAACCTGAAAACCTATGCAACTCCAATATCCCAGTCCCCATAGCATATTTAAAAGGAGTTTAATATACTCCATTACTCCATAACTACTAGTTTCTAAAGGTGTATTTTTGGCAATGTATGCAAATTAGGTATTTGCTTAACCCGTTAAGGACCGGGGGGGGGGGGGGCGCTATGAAGCGAGCTCTGGAGCTGAGCTCGCTTTGTAGCAGGTGGGGATCGGCAGGGAATTAATAGCTGGGCCCCCACCGTTAATGACGGGCCACCGCAATCGCGCGGCCTTCTGCTATAAACCCCTTAAATGCTGCGACCGCGGAACGCCCGGTGTAAGAAAAGATTATCCCAGTCGGTACTGCAGTACTGGCCGCATGATCTTACAGCTGCTGAATTCGGACTTGGGCGCATCCGTGCGTGCCCACATCCGAATTCGCCGCTGCACACAATGGAGCGTGCGTGTGAACTGACAAGGTTTTCACTGAATAGGGATCCCGGCCGGAGTGTATACTATGTGTGTACATTCCTTCAGGGATCCCTTAGAACAGTGATGGCTAACCTTGACACTCCAGCTGTTGCAAAACTACAATTCCCATCATGCCTGAACAACCAAAGATATGGCTTTGATGGGAGTTGATATGGCTTTGATGGGAGTTGTAGTTTTGCAACAGCTGGAGTGTCAAGGTTAGCCACCACTGCCTTAGAAGGTACCACGGAACTTATGTAGTGGGAACATGGCCTCAAGCTAAAGGTAGTCTGCTCCTGCACCTATGTATTTAACCATAAGGGCTCCTAATGGGCCCCTATAGGTAAAAGCAGTGGACTGTCATAGCAAGCAGACATTGGCTCTCTGCTCTGCCAGTCACTGTCAGTCACTTGTGGCTGCAGCCACGATTCTGCCTCTGGCCACATTAGAGCATCAGGACAGGAAGGTACGGACCCAACAAGACAGTGGGCCTTGAGTCTGAACCCACCCACTGTCCCTACCTACTTGCCTCAGTCGGCCCTAGGCGGCCGTGGACAACCACAAAGGCATTCCCAATGCTGTATAAGTGGAACACTCGACAGGACAGACAAACAAACACAATAAAGGATAGTGAACAAGCCAAGTAAGAACCAACTCGGTACAAAATCAGCAATCGGATAGTCAAATTGTCAAGCAGTAGGTCAGATAGCAAGTCGAGCAAAACAGAAGGATTAGGAACGTGGATCGCAGGAGTAGACAGGGAAGCTGGGACCAGGGAGTTAACCTAATAGACAGCGATCAGTAAATGACCGCTGGCTCTTTAAATACTAGACCAGGAGCCCAGACCAGAATGTGATTGGTCCGGACTCCTGAGTCTCCATTACATGCAGCTGTAGCACTGCAGAGCGAGTGGCAGCGGTGTCTGCCACTCACTCTGAGCGGCTGAGTGAGCGGAGCCCACGGCGTTCCTGGTTACTAGGGACGCTGTCAAGTATCCGTGACGTCACTCGGGAGGATGTCGGGAGGCATCAGGTAAGTTCCAGACAAAATATATATATATATATATATATATATATATATATATATATATATATATATATATACAGTATCTATGCAGTGCTTTGTGTTGTGCGTAGGGGAAGGGGGCCCCGTGAATCCTAGCTATGCCCCTGCAGAAGGGAACTGCATTCCATATACTCCTTATCTGATCTCCATAAACATCCAAAATGTTCAAATTTGCTATCACTATTGGTTCCCTAATACTTAAAGAGAACCTATCACCTAAAAATCACTTTCCTTATTATACTCCTCTTGTCCCACCACCTGCCCTAGTGACCCTATTCCCTTACACCTTGTCCAGTCTCTCTCTCCTGCTCTCACTACCTAGCTAAAATCTTCAACCTCTCCCTTTCCTCTGGCATCTTCCCCTCGACCTTCAAACACGTCATCACTTCATTACTGAAAAAATCCTCCCTAGACCCATTCTGTACAGCCAACTGTCGACCTGTCTCCAATCTGACTTTTAAATGTAAACTCTTAGGGCCCTATTACACGGGACAATTATCGTGCAAAAAATCGTTATATCATTTGAATTTAAACGATAATCGTTCTGTGTAATTGCAGACAACAATCGAAAAATTGTTCATATGTTGTTGATTTAGATTTGAACCTAAAATTATCGCTAATCATTTGCTTATCGTTTGCTGTGATTCCACATTCGTTCGCTCAAGTTTTGCATTTTTTCACAAATCGTTCAGTGTAATAGCACTTTGTCCATTGTTTTGCTGGGATCAGAAGCAATAAACGATCTTAGAAACGATCATAGTAACGATGGTAACTAACGACTATTGCTCTGTGCAATATGGTGAACAATTTCAGGTTAACAATAAACAATATCATTTGCGATCGTTTATCGTTAGTCGTTAAAAATCGCTTTGTGTAATAGGACCCTTAGAACGCCTGGTCTATTCCCGCCTAACCTACTACCTCTAAGATAACTCTCTTCTTGACCCCCCTC